>NC_090443.1:527705880-528330880 GCF_031143425.1 Pleurodeles waltl
ATCGTTGGTTTGTTTGTATTTGTGTGATTACATTTTGGAAAGCTTGTATCCTTTGTGTATTTGGACATGCTAGCACTTGCTGAGTATTTAGTATTGCACCCAAATACTGTTGTATTTGTGCCGGTTGTAGATGTGATTTTTGGTAGTTTATTGAGAACCCTAGTGTGTGCAAGGTTTGTATTACATAATGCGTATGACTGTTTTATTTTATTAGCCAATCGTCTAGATATGGAAAGACATGTATATGTTGTCTTCATAGGTAGGCTGCGACTAACGCAAGGCACTTTGTGAATACCCTTGGAGCTGTTGTTATTCCAAAGGGCAACACTTAGAACTGATAGTGCTTTCCTTGAATGACAAACCTGAGATGTTTTGTGTGTGCAGGATGGATGGTATATAAAAATACGCATCTTTGAGGTCTAATGTCATGAAATCGTGTTTTTGTAGTAGTGGGATGACATCCTGTAGAGTTACAATGTGAAAAAGGATGTAAAGATTGAGGTTCCTGAGTTCTAATATTGGTCTAAGGGTGCCATCTTTTTTGGGAATTAGAAAATATAGTGAGTAAATTCCTGTCCCTATGTGAGATTGTGGTACCAATTCTATTGTTTGATTGAGTAGTAGAGATTGGACCTCTTCTTGTAACAGACTGATGTGGTCTGTGGATAGTTTGTGCGACCTTGGTGGTAAATTTGGAGGAGTGTGTATCAATTCTAGCCAATAGCCATTGCAGATAATTGATAGTACCCAACTGTCTGTGGTGATGTTTTGCCAATTTGTGTGGAACTATTGTAGTCTTCCCCCCCCATAGGAGAGGTGTGGAGTGGAAGGGAATGATACACGTCACTGTTTAGGGTGCTGTGAAAGTTGCTTAGAGGTCTGAAATTTTCCTCTATTTCTGGGGTACTGTCCTCTATATGTGCCCCTAAAACCACCTTGTTGGTATTGTGGTTGGTAGGTTGGCTTTGCCTGTGATGTAGATGCCTCTGTTGTCTGTGGTCTGAACCCATCTCGAAACTGAGGTTTCCGAAAGAATCCCCTGTATGGTGTCAAGTATAGTGCATCCATAGCTTTTGCTGTGTCTGAATCCTTTCTTAATTTTTCTATAGCTGTGTCAACTTCTGGCCCAAAAAGATGTTTCATCAAATGGCACATTTAACACAGGGTGCTGTATTTCTGGTTTAAATCCAGAAGATCTGAGCCATGCAAGCCTGCGTATTGTGACTGCAGTATTAACACTTCTAGCAGCCGTGTCTGCTGCATCTAAGGCAGATCGAATGTGATTGTTAGTAATGGCTTCCCTTCTTCCACTTGTTGTGCCCTCTTTTGGTGTTCTTTGGGGAGATGCTGGATTATGTCTTGCATCTCTCGTCCCAGTGGGCTCTGTCATAGCGAGCTAACAGTGCTTGTGAGTTGGCAATCCTCCAGTGATTTGCTGCCTGGGATGCAACTCGTTTCCCTGCAGCATCAAATTTCCTGCTCTCCTTATCAGGTGGGGGTGCATCTCTTGATGACTGACTGACTGCTCTTTTTCTGGCAGCTCTAACGACCACAGAATCTGGAGGTACCTGATGGGTGATGTAATCAGGATCGGAGGGTGGAGGTTTATATTTTCTCTCTATCCGGAGTGTTATTATACGTGCCTTAACAGGTTCGCTAAATATCTGATCTGTGTGTTTTAACATGCCTGGGAGTATGGGGAAGGCATTGATATTTAGAGTGTGTTGAGGATAGGGTGTTAAACAAGAAATCCTCTTATAGGGGTTCTGTATGCATAGTGACCCCATGGTATGCTGCAGCCCTAGCTATAACTTGATTGTAGACCGTGCTATCCTCAGGTGGTGAAAGGTTAGAGGGCTAGCTGTCTTGGTCATTACTAGGAATAGGATATGGATCATAAAGGTCCCATGGATCCTCATTGTCCTGTTGTGAGTCAAAAGAGTGAGTGGGTGGGTGACTGCACTGGTGTAGGACTAGTAGGAGGAGTGGTAGGTAGGTGTGGAGGAGAATGAGTAGAAGATTGAGGAGGTGGTGGTTTCTCCTTCTGCTTTGGCACTTTTGCTGGAGGCTGCATAGTGTCCAATTCCTCCTGAAAGGCCAGCTTTCTCTTTGGTTTAGAGGAGGTGCCGTCTGAATTCTGCTTGTTTCCTTATGGATGTGGATCCTGGACTACCTTTCATCCATAACTTCAAGTATTGGTTGTATTTGATACTCCTCTTCAGAGGTTTTGTGGCTTTAAGTCTTTTTGAAAGTCCATGTTCGTCTGTGTATGCTCATAAACCCACTGCTCAACCACACTACCACAAAAATAGAGCATTAGAATTATCTAATTTTGCCACTATCTTACCTCTAAGGGGAACCCTTGGACTCTGTGCACACTATCTCTTACTTTGTGATAGTATATACAGAGCCAACTTCCTACAACAAATAATTAAAAAAGGGAGAAGGCAAACAAATCTAACAATAAAAAGAACTGGAATGCTCCATGTGCTCCATGGAAACGTGGTAGAACAGGCAAAACGAGTGGCACAATGATTAGAGCCGTCGACTTTTGAACTGAGGACCCAGGTTCGAGTCATGGCATCAGCTCAACATCACTTAATCTCACCAAGCCTACCAACAAATTAATATCTCCTTGTGTAATGTAGCTGGTACTTATCTAAAGCCTCCAATACCTTCGGGTCGAGTTTAGGCTACTTAGTAAACAAGTCATTAAATAAACACAGCAGGCAGGCACACTCAGTAAACTGGATCCCAACCAAGGAAGGGTGAGAGACAGGCAGATGAGAGAGAGCAGCGAAAGAGGGCGCAGAGTGAGGAGGAGCAAATGTGACCAAGATAACAGCCTGATTTACGCCTTGTTTACAGCAACGCTAGCTGAGAGCAAGAATGCTGTACAAATGAAAAGGGAAGCTTCACAGAACAGCAGTAGAACGCGAAGAGAAAAAAAAGTCCCCCCAAATAACAGATGAACATGACAAAGTGTAAATATACAGTAGTTGGTCCCTGCTCCCAAAGGGGAAAAAGTAGGGACAAATAGGCATGACTGACCATTAGCAAGCCAGGATTTTTAAATGACAGACAAGAACAAATGAAATGGCTTTAAGGCCACAGTAGAAGTATACAAGAAGATGTAGGCTTACGCTCGACTTAAAAAAAACAGTGTAAGAAGTTTGCTCTGTATGTATTATTTCAAAGAAATAGCATTCACAGAGTACAATGGTTCCCCTTATAGGTAAGATAGTGGCAAAAAAGAGATAATTCTAATGCTCTATTTTGTGGTTGTGTGGTCGAGCAGTAGGCTTATCAGAGGGTAGTGTTAAGCATTTGTTGTACACACACAGGCAATAAATGAGGAACACACGCAGACAATTCCAGGCCAATAGGTTTTTATATAGAAAAATATATTTTCTTAGTTTATTTTAACCCCTTCAATGCGGACTACCTCCCTGGTGCGGGTCACGACCAGTGGCCGACACCAGGGAGGGGGTTAATAAATCCTCGGGTGCATCGCACCCGAGGATTTTATTATTTTTTTTCCAATCCCGGGAGACGCGGAAGCTTCCGTGTCTCCCCCCCACCCGCACCTTTGTGACGTCAGCGCGCCATGCTGACGTTACAAAGTTGATTTCCCCATCGGAGCAGGAAGCAGCCTTGCGGCCGCTTCCTGCTCCAATGGGGAAAACGGCCTTCCCCACATTTGGGAAGGCCTCGTAAGAAAGGGGAGAGTCTCCCCTTTCTTACGAGGCCTTCCTGAAAGTGTTTCCTGGCCCCCGGTCGCAGCTGTGCTGCGATCGGGGGACAGGAAACACTGTCAGGTTTCCTGGCCCCCCCGATCGCAGCTGTGCTGCGATCGGGGGCCAGGAAACACTTTCAGGAAGGCCTCATAAGAAAGGGGAGACTCTCCCCTTTCTTACGAGGCCTTCTGAAACTGTTTCCTGGCCCCCGATTGCAGCTGTGCTGGAAACACCACTCGACGCCAGGGATTTCACTTGGGGGGGGGGGGGGGGGGGGGGGGGGGGGGGTCGGCCCCCTCGGAAACCCCCCACCCACGGGGGGCATATATATTTAAAAAAAAAAAGGTAGGTGCCCCCTGGGGGGCGATCGCGCCCCCCAAATGGAATTTGTTTTTTTTTCTCAAAAATAAAAATAAATGGACAGGGGGTCGCCCGTGGGCAGGGCGACCCCCTGTGGGGGCAATATTTTCTTTAGATGTTATAGGGTTTCCCTGGGGCCATTCAGGAAACCATACAACAACAAAAAAAATAGATCTATATATAGATCTATATTGAAAATGTCACTTACCCAGTGTACATCTGTTCGTGGCATCAGTCGCAGTAGATTCGCATGTTCTGCAATAGCTCGCCATCTGGTGTTGGGCCGGAGTGTTACAAGTTGTTTTTCTTCGAAGAAGTCTTTCGAGTCACGGGACCGAGTGACTCCTCCTTTTGTCTCCATTGCGCATGGGCGTCGACTCCATCTTCGATTGTTTTTCCCCGCAGAGGGTGAGGTAGGAGTTGAATTGTAGTAATAGTGCCCATGCAATGGAGTGACTAAGTATGCACTTATTTAAGGTTGAGATGATACATATATAAATAATTGAAGGTAACTTCCAAACTGCTACAGGCTCCCGGGGAGGCGGGTGGGCACATGCGAATCTACTGCGACTGATGCCACGAACAGATGTACACTGGGTAAGTGACATTTTCAGTTCGATGGCATCTGTCGCTGTAGATACGCATGTTCTGCAATAGACTAGTAAGCAGTTATTTCCCCAAAAGCGGTGGATCAGCCTGTAGGAGTGGAAGTAGTCTGAAATAATGTCCTTAATACAGCTTGACCTACTGTGGCTTGTTGTGCGGATAACACGTCTACACAGTAGTGCTTGGTGAATGTGTGAGGCGTAGACCATGTGGCTGCCTTACATATTTCTTGCATTGGGATGTTTCCTAGAAAGGCCATGGTAGCACCTTTCTTTCTGGTTGAGTGTGCCTTTGGTGTAATGGGCAGCTGTCGTTTAGCTTTAAGGTAGCAGATTTGGATGCATTTAACTATCCATCTGGCTATACCTTGTTTTGAAATTGGGTTTCCTGCATGAGGTTTTTGAAATGCAATAAAGAGTTGTTTAGTCTTTCTGATGTTGTTTGTTCTGTCAATGTAATACATTAATGCTCTTTTGACATCTAATGTATGTAGTGCCCTTTCGGCTACGGTATCTGGCTGTGGAAAGAACACCGGAAGTTCCACTGTTTGATTTAGATGGAACGGTGAAATAACCTTTGGCAAAAATTTAGGATTGGTCCTTAGGACGACTTTATTTTTGTGTAGTTGTATAAAAGGTTCCTGTATAGTAAACGCCTGAATCTCGCTTACTCTTCTCAGGGAAGTAATGGCGATGAGAAATGCCACCTTCCAGGTTAGGAACTGTATGTCGCAGGAGTGCATGGGTTCAAATGGTGGACCCATAAGTCTAGTTAGGACAACATTTAGGTTCCATGAAGGAACAGGTAGTGTTCTTGGTGGTATAATTCTCCTAAGGCCCTCCATGAATGCTTTAATGACTGGTATTTTATATAGGGAAGTTGAATAGGTAGTCTGCAGGTATGCAGATATTGCTGCAAGGTGAATCTTAATGGAAGAGAAAGCTAGGTTAGATTTTTGTAAGTGAAGCAAGTAACCCACTACATGTTCTGGAGTTGTGTGTAATGGTTGTATTTGATTAATATGGCAGTAGCAAACAAACCTCTTCCATTTACTTGCATAGCAGTGCCTGGTGGATGGCCTTCTTGCTTGTTTTATGACTTCCATACATTCTTGGGTAAGTTGTAAGTGCCCGAATTCTAGGATTTCAGGAGCCAGATTGCTAGATTCAGCGATGCTGGATCTGGGTGTCTGATCTTTTGGTTGTGCTGTGTCAACAGATCTGGCCTGTTGGGCAATTTGATGCAGGGTACCACTGATAGGTCTAGCAGCGTTGTGTACCAGGGTTGCCTTGCCCAAGTTGGTGCTATCAATATGAGTTTGAGTTTGCTTTGACTGAGTTTGTTTACCAGGTAAGGAAGGAGAGGGAGAGGAGGAAAAGCGTAAGCAAATATCCCTGACCAGTTCATCCATAGGGCATTGCCTTGGGATTGTTTGTGTGGGTATCTGGATGCGAAGTTTTGGCATTTTGCGTTCTCCCTTGTCGCAAACAAGTCTATCTGAGGTGTTCCCCAGAGTTTGAAATAAGTGTTCAGTATTTGGGGGTGAATTTCCCATTCGTGGACCTGTTGGTGATCTCGAGAGAGATTGTCTGCGAGTTGATTTTGTATCCCTGGTATAAACTGTGCAATTAGGCGAATTTGGTTGTGAATTGCCCAATGCCAAATTTTTTGTGCTAACAGGCTTAACTGCGTGGAGTGCGTCCCTCCCTGCTTGTTTAGATAATACATTGTTGTCATGTTGTCTGTTTTGACGAGAATGTATTTGTGAACTATTATTGGTTGGAAAGCTTTTAGTGCTTGAAAAACTGCAAGAAGTTCTAGGTGATTGATATGCAGTTTTGTTTGATGTACGTTCCATTGTCCTTGTATGCTGTGTTGATCGAGGTGTGCTCCCCACCCTGTCATGGAAGCATCTGTTGTTATTACGTATTGTGGCACTGGGTCTTGGAAAGGCCGCCCCTTGTTTAAATTTATGTTGTTCCACCACAGAAGCGAGAGGTAAGTTTGGCGGTCTATTAACACCAGATCTAGAAGGTGACCCTGTGCTTGAGACCACTGTGATGCTAGGCATTGTTGTAAGGGCCTCATGTGCAGTCTTGCGTTTGGGACAATGGCTATGCATGATGACATCATGCCTAGGAGTTGTAATACCATCTTTGCTTGTATTTTTTGTGTTGGATACATGCGTTGTATGATGGTGTTGAAATTTTGAATTCTTTGTGGACTTGGAGTGGCTACTCCTTTTGATGTGTCTATTATGGCTCCCAGGTATTGTTGTACCTTGCGTGGCAGAATTTTTGATTTTGTGAAATTGACGGTGAACCCTAGTTTGAAGAGGGTTTGTATGATATGATTTGTGTGATTTGAGCACTCTATTAACGAATGGGCCTTGATTAGCCAGTCGTCTAGATATGGGAACACATGTATTTGCTGCCTTCTGATGTGTGCAGCGACTACCGCTAGACATTTGGTAAAGACTCTTGGTGCGGTTGTTAATCCGAAAGGCAGTACCTTGAATTGGTAATGTATTCCTTTGAATACAAACCTTAGGTATTTCCTGTGCGATGGGTGTATTGGTATATGGAAATAAGCATCCTTGAGGTCTAAAGTTGCCATGTAGTCGTGCAGCTTTAACAATGGCAATACTTCTTGTAGTGTGACCATGTGGAAGTGGTCTGATTTGATGAAAGTGTTGACTACTCTGAGGTCTAGGATTGGTCTCAGTGTTTTGTCCTTCTTTGGTATCAGAAAGTACAGTGAGTAAACTCCTGTGTTTATTTGTGTGTTTGGCACTAATTCGATTGCATTCTTTTGCAATAGTGCCTGCACTTCTATCTCTAGGAGATTGGAATGGTGTGTTGTTAAATTTTGTGCTTTTGGTGGTATGTTTGGAGGGAACTGTAGAAATTCTATGCAGTAACCATGTTGGATAATTGCTAGAACCCAAGTGTCTGTAGTGATTTTTTCCCATGCTGTGTAATAATGACCTATTCGTCCCCCCACTGGTGTTGTGTGGAGGGGGTGAGTGACATGTGAGTCACTGTTTAGTAGTAGGGGTTTTGGGGCTTTGGAATCTTCCTCTATTTCTAGGGAATTGCCCTCCTCTATATTGTCCCCGAAAACCTCCTCTATACTGTCCTTGGTAACTGGACGGTGTGGCTTGTGAGGTGCTGGCTTGTGTGCTTTGACCCCGAAACCCCCCTCGAAAGGGCGTTTTACGGAATGAGCTGTAATTCCCTCTGCTCTGCGGGGAGTAGAGTGCGCCCATGGCTTTGGCAGTGTCCGTATCTTTTTTGAGTTTCTCAATCGCTGTGTCCACTTCTGGACCGAACAGTTCTTTTTCATTAAAAGGCATATTGAGAACTGCTTGTTGAATCTCTGGTTTAAATCCAGACGTTCGGAGCCATGCATGCCTTCTGATAGTTACAGATGTATTAATTGTCCGTGCAGCTGTATCTGCAGCGTCCATGGAGGAGCGGATCTGGTTGTTGGAGATGGCCTGTCCCTCCTCAACCACTTGTTTTGCCCTATTTTGGAAGTCTTTGGGCAGATGTTCAATGAGATGTTGCATCTCGTCCCAGTGGGCTCTGTCATAGCGCGCAAGTAGTGCCTGGGAGTTCGCGATGCGCCACTGGTTTGCAGCTTGTGCTGCGACTCGTTTACCAGCTGCATCAAACTTGCGGCTTTCTTTATCTGGGGGTGGTGCATCTCCAGATGTGTGAGAGTTGGCCCTTTTCCTAGCTGCTCCTACAACAACAGAGTCTGGTGGCAGCTGTGTTGTGATGAAAGCCGGGTCCGTAGGAGGCGGCTTATACTTTTTTTCCACCCTTGGTGTGATTGCCCTACTTTTGACCGGGTCCTTAAATATGTCTTTTGCGTGCCGGAGCATACCAGGGAGCATAGGCAGGCTTTGGTAGGAGCTGTGGGTGGAGGAGAGTGTGTTGAACAAGAAATCATCCTCGACCTGTTCTGAGTGGAGGCTTACGTTGTGAAATTGTGCTGCTCTAGCCACCACCTGAGAGTACGCGGTGCTGTCTTCTGGTGGAGATGGTTTTGTAGGGTATGCCTCTGGGCTGTTATCTGACACTGGGGCGTCGTATAGGTCCCATGCGTCCTGGTCTTGGTCACCCTGGCTCATGGTGGTGTGAGCTGGGGAGTGTGATGGCGTTTGTGCTGGTGAAACGTTAATCACGGGCGGAGGAGAGGGTGGTGGTGTAACTCTTTTCACCACTTTTGGTTGTGGTGCTTGTTCCGTCTGGAACTCCAACCTTCTCTTTCTCCTAATGGGGGGAAGGGTGCTTATTTTTCCTGTCCCCTGCTGAATGAAGATACGCTTTTGCGTATGGTCCGCATCAGTTGCTTGTAGCTCTTCCTCAAACCTATGCTTCTGCATTTGGGAGGTTAGCGAGTGCTCTTCTGTATAAGAGCCTGAAGCTGGGTCGCTTGCAGTTTGTTTCGGCGTGGAAACTTTGTCTGCGTGTTTTTTCGGCTCCGAGGTGACTTTTTTTCTTTTCGGGGCCGAAACCTCTCGGCGTCGATCTGTTTCGGTGCCGCTGTCTCGGCGTCGAGCCGTGTCCACACCGGCATCTCGGTGTCGAGGCTTGTCTCCAGCACTTTCTCGGTCCCGAGAAGGCTGCGTGCCGGTGTCTCGACCGGAGTCGGACGATCTCGGCACCGTTTGGGCCTTTTTCGGTGCCGACGGTCGGTCACCGATTTTATGGGTTGAGCCATGGCCTGGTGGCAGTGGCGTCCCTTGGGCCTTGTAAATGTTTCTTTGTGTGGTTTTCGACGTCTTACTCACGGTTTGTGTATCGTCGAATCCTTCGGAGTCTGAGTCTTGGATCGAGAAGGTACCTTCCTCTTCCTGTTCCTCGAACTCCCGTCGGGCTGTCGGTGCGGACGCCATTTGAAGTCTTCTGGCTCGACGGTCTCGGAGTGTTTTTCGGGACCGGAACGCACGACAGGCCTCGCAGGTGTCTTCGCTGTGCTCAGGTGACAGGCACAGGTTGCAGACCAAGTGTTGGTCTGTGTAGGGGTATTTATTGTGGCATTTGGGGCAGAAACGGAAAGGGGTCCGTTCCATCGGCGTTCCTCAGCACGCGGTCGGGCCGACCAGGCCCCGACGGAGGATCGAAAAACTACCCCGAAGGGCACCGGAGCTCTTCGATCTTCGATGCGGTGTTGAATGTAAGTACGCCGATCCCGAACGCAACAATACCGACGAAAATCTTCCGAAATTAACTATTTTTTCTGTTCCGAAACTCGGAGCGACAGGAACACGTCCGAACCCGATGGCGGAAAAAAAACAATCGAAGATGGAGTCGACGCCCATGCGCAATGGAGACAAAAGGAGGAGTCACTCGGTCCCGTGACTCGAAAGACTTCTTCGAAGAAAAACAACTTGTAACACTCCGGCCCAACACCAGATGGCGAGCTATTGCAGAACATGCGTATCTACAGCGACAGATGCCATCGAACATATAGATATATCTATGTAGATATATCTCCGTGAGGGTCTCAAGGCGCTGGGGAGGGGACGGGGGAGTGGCTGGGAGGATCACTGTTCAAAAAGCCAGGTTTTGAGGCCCTTCTTGAAAAGAAGTAGGTTTTGGGTCTTGCGAAGGTGGGTTGGGAGGGCGTTCCAGGTTTTGGGTGCAAGGTAGGAGAAGGATCTGTCCCCGGTGGTGGTGTGTTTGATGCGGGGGACAGAGGCGAGAGAGAGGTCATCTGAGCGGAGGTTTCGTGTGGGGGTGTGGAAGGTGACTCTTGTTGAGATAGGCAGGGCCTGTGTTGTGGAGTGATGTGTGCGAGGATGAGGATCTTGAAGGTGAGCCTTTTGTCAATGGGGAGCCAGTGGAGGGATTTGAGGTGTGGAGAGATGTGTTCATGTCGGGGGTGGTCGAGGATGAGTCGTGCTGCTGAGTTCTGGATGCGCTGTAGTTTGCACTTGAGTTTTAGAGTGGTGCCGGCGCAGAGGGCGTTTCTGTAATCAAGTCTGCTGCTGATGAGTGCGTGAGTGGCAGTTTTTCTGGTCTCTGTGGGGATCCATTTGAATGTTTTTTTCAGTATACGGAGTATGTTGAAGCATGAGGAGGTGAGAGCGTTGATTTGTTGGGTCATCGAGAGGGAGGAGTCTAGGATGATGCCGAGGTTGCATGCGTGGTTGGTGGGGGTGGGTGCAGGGCCTAGCGTGGTGGGCCACTATGAGGGGTCCCAGGTGTTTTTGTGTGGGCCAAAGAGGATTATTTCGGTTTTGCTTGAGTTGAGTTTCAGGTGGTTGGCTGTCATATATATATCACTTTTGTCAATATATGTGTGGTTTCCCTGGGGGGAAAAGGGTCAGACTTGTCTAGTGGCAGTTTTAGTGCCATAAAGAAGCGCAGAAGGTTTTTTATGCCTACTGCAAAGAGCAAATCTGTATTTTATGTAAATAGCTGAGTACATTAGTAAAGTCAACCATTACCTGCGCTATAATACCAATGAAATGTATGTGCGGGGTGGAGGGCGGCTATGGAGAGATGAAGGGCACTTTTGCTGGGTGGTAATGAGGGAATCCGAGGAGGAGGGAGTGGGAGCACCAATAATGATTGTTGGACTGGGCGCAGGAGGTGCTAAAGACTGACGAATGGTATGTGACAAGGTGTTTTTTGAGTGTCTTGAAAGAACGTGCTGATTGAGGGAAGAAGCGCAGGTAAGGTGGCCTCTACTGTTGCACGTATCTCACACACACCATCGATTTTGTGACTGTCTACGTAGGCTAGTGTTTTAGAGCAACAGTTTAGCCAATAGCAGAGATGGCATCTTGATGGATGACTCCTGCCGGCACTTGGGTTATAGAGGACAGCTCTGACATAAGATCAGAGACTGAGACATCCGATACTGAGACAGCATCTGTGGGATAGGACAATGGCGCAGACTCTGGGAGTGATTTTTCAGTCGGAGGAGTCCCATTCGATAACTCCTCTTCCAGTACATTATGAGGGAGGTGATGAGGACAGTCCTGCTGTCCCTTCGCAAGCTGTTTGTGCAACTGGGTAATAGTGGGTTAGCCCAACCCAGAGAGCAGGTGAATGCGGCGGCAAGCAGAGAGAGAGAGTGCTCTCTTGGGAGCTCCCCAATTTAGTTCAGCCCCAAATTCCACCATCCAAATCGTATTGTGGAGACATCAAAAGTATCCATGGCAAAACAAACTGGTTTTGTAAGGCAGGCACCTGTGTTTTTGGTCCTGGGTTCGGCGGCCATATAGAAAAACACACTAAACCCAAACATTTCTGGAAACTAGACATTCAGGGGAGTCCACAGAGGTGTGACTTGTGTGGATTCCCCAAAGATTTCTTACCCAGAATACCCTGCAAAGCTGAAATGTTGAATAAAAACTCTCTTTTTCTCACATTTCTGTCACACTAACTACAGGAATATGCTGGGATCCACAAAATTCCTACCACCCAGTGACTCCTCACCTGTCCTGATAAAAACACTACCCCACTTGAGTGCCTACACCTAGTGCCTGGGTCAGGAATGGATCAGCCCAGGGTCAACAGCTGCCTCATGTAAGGACCAACATTGACCGTTGTGTGATCTATTCCTGTCGCGGGCACCAGGCCTACCCACACAAGTGAGGTATCATTTTTATCGGGAGACTTAGGGGAACGCTGGGTGGAAGGAAATGTGTGGCTCCTCTCAGATTCCAGAACTTTCTGTCACCGAAATGTGAGGAAAACATGTTATTTTAGCCACATTTTGAGGTTTGCAAAGGATTCTGGGTAATAGAACCTGGTCAGAGCCACACAAGTCACCTCATCTTGGATTCCCCTGGGTTTCTAGTTTTCAAAAATGCGCTGGTTTGCTAGGTTTCCCCAGGTGCCAGCTGAGCTAGAGGCCAAAATCCACAGGTAGGCACTGTATTCTGTCAAAAAATGGGATGTGTCCACGTTGTGTTTTGGGGCATTTCCTGTCGCGGGCGCTAGGCCCACCCACACAAGTGAGGTATTACTTTTATCGGGAGACTTGGGGGAACGATGGGTGGTAGGAAATTTGTGGCTCCTCTCAGATTCCAGAACTTTCTATCACTGAAATGTGAGGAAAACGTGTTATTTTAGCCACATTTTGAGGTTTGCAAAGGATTCTGGGTAATAGAACCTGGTCAGAGCCCCACAATTCACCCCATCTTGGATTCCCCTAGGTCTCTAGTTTTCAAAAATTTGTCCACGTTGTGTTTTGGGGCATTTCCTGTTGCGGGCGCTAGGCCCACCCACACAAGTGAGGTATCATTTTTATCAGGAGACTTGGGGGAACATAGAATAGCAAAACAAGTGTTATTGCCCCTTATCTTTCTCTACATTTTTTCCTTCCAAATATAAGAGTGTGTGAAAAAGACGTCTATTTGAGAAATGCCCTGCAATTCACATGCTAGCATGGGCACCCCGGAATTCAGAGATGTGCAAATAACCACTGCTCCTCAACACCTTATCTTGTGCCCTTTTTGGAAATGCAAAGGTTTTCTTGATACCTATTTTTCACTATTCATATTTCAGCAAATTAATTGCTGTATACCCAGTATAGAATGAAAAACAGCTGCAGGGTGCAGCTCATTTATTGGCTCTGGGTACCTAGGGTTCTTGATGAATCTACAAGCCCTTTATATCCCCGCAACCAGAAGAGTCCAGAAGACAAAACGGTATTTTGCTTTCAGAAATCTGACATCGCAGGAAAAAGTTAGAGTGTAAAACAAAGAAAAATGGCTGTTGTTTTCAGCTCAATTTCAATATTTTTTTATTTCAGCTGTTATTTTCTGTAGGAAAACCTTGTAGGATCTACACAAATGACCCCTTGCTGAATTCAGAACTTTGTTTAGTTTTCAGAAATGTTTAGCTTTCCGGGATCCAGCATTGGTTTCACACCCATTCCTGTCACTAACTGGAAGGAGGCTGAAAGCACCAAAAATAGTAAAAATGGGGTATGATCCAGTAAAATGACAAATTTGTGTTGAAAAATGTGGTTTTCTGATTCAAGTCTGCCCATTCCTGAAAGGTGGGAAGATAGTGATTTCAGCACCAGAAACCCTTTGTTGATGGTATTTTCAGGGAAAAAAACCACAAGCCTTTTTCGGCAGCCCTTTTTTCCCATTGTTTTGGAAAAATCGAAATTTTCACTGTATTTTGGCTATTTTCTTTGTCTCCTCCAGGGGAAACCACAAACTCTGGGTACCATTAGAATCCCTAGGATATTGGAAAAAAAGGACGCAAATTTGGCGTGGATAGCTTATGTGGACAAAAAGTTATGAAGGCCTAAGCGCGAACTACCCCAAATAGCCAAAAAAGGGCTCAGCACGGGGGGGGGGAAGGCCCAGCAGCTATAAGGTTAAGAACCACAGGTTCAAGATTTACAAACTATACTTTAAATGAAAGGTATTTCACTCAGGTATCTTAGGAATGTTGAATCATCACAATAGCATGTACAGTTTTGGCAAAAATGGCAATAAGCTATTTTAAAATTGGACACAGTGCAAAAATCAACAGTTCCTAAGGGAGGTAAGTATTTGTTAGGTTCACAGGTAAGTAAGACACTTACAGGGTTCAAAGTTGGGTCCAAGGCAGCCCACTGTTGGGGGTTCAGGGCAACCCCAAAGTTACCACAGCAGCAGCTCAGGGCAGGTCAGGTGCAGAGGTCAAAGTGGTGCCCAAAACACATTGGCTACTAACCCCCCAGACCTAAACACACCCTTAAATTTAGTATTTAAGGGCTCCCCTGAACCTAGGAACTCAGATTCCTGCAACCTAAGAAGAAGAAGACTGCTAAGCTGAAAAACCCTGCAGAGAAGACGGAGACACCAACTGCTTTGGCCCCAGCTCTACCGGCCTGTCTCCCCACTTCTAAAGACACTGCTCCAGCGACGCTTTCCACAGGGACCAGCGACCTCTGAAGCCTCAGAGGACTGCCCTGCTCTAGAAGGACCAAGAAACTCCCGAGGACAGCAGCTCTGTTCACCCAAGACTGCAACTTTGTTTCCAAAGGAGCAACTTTGAAACAACTGCCTTTCCCGACGGAAGCGTGAGACTTGCTACTCTACACCCGACGCCCCCGGTTCGACTTGTGGAGAAACAACACTTCAGGGAGGACTCCCCGGCGACTACGAGACCGTGAGTAGCCAGAGTTGCTCCCCCTGACCCCCCACAGCGACGCCTGCAGAGGGAATCCCGAGGCTCCCCCTGACCGCGACTGCCTGACTCCCAGATCCCGACGCCTGGATGGTAAAGACTCTGCACCCGCAGCCCCCAGGACCCGAAAGATCGGAACTCCAGTGCAGGAGTGACCCCCAGGAGGCCCTCTCCCTTGCCCAGGTGGTGGCTACCCCGAAGAGCCCCCCCCCCCCTTGCCTGCATTGCTGAAGAGACCCCTTGGTCTCCCATTGATTTACATTGGAAACCCGACGCGTGTTTGCACACTGCACCCGGCCGGCCCGTGCTGCTGAGGGTGTACTTTCTGTGCTAACTTGTGTCCCCCCCGGTGCCCTACAAAACCCCCCTGGTCTGCCCTCCAAAGACGCGGGTACTTACCTGTTGGCAGACTGGAACCGGGGCACCCACTTCTCTATTGAAGCCTATGCGTTTTGGGCACCACTTTGACCTCTACACCTGACCGGCCCTGAGCTGCTGGTGTGGTAACTTTGGAGTTGCTCTGAACCCCCAACGGTGGGCTACTTTGGACCCAAACTTGAACCCCGTAGGTGGTTTACTTACCTGCAAGAACTAACAAACTCTTACTCCCCCTATGAACTGTGAAAATTGCACTGTGTCTAGTTTTAAAATAGCTATGTGTGATTTATGTGAAACGTATATATGCTATTGTGATTATTCGAAGTTCCTAAAGTACTTACCTGCAATCCCTTTCATGCAAAGTATTACATGTAAACTTTGAACCTGTGGTTCTTAAAATAAACTAAGAAAAGATATTTTTCTATACAAAAACCTATTGGCCTCGAACTGTCTCTGAGTGTGTGTTCATCATTTATTGCCTGTGTGTGTACAACAAATGCTTAACACTACTCCTTTGATAAGCCTACTGCTCGACCACACTACCACAAAATAGAGCATTAGTATTATCTATTTTTGCCACTATCTTACCTCTAAGGGGAACCCTTGGACTGTGCATACTATTCCTTACTTTGAAATAGTGCATACAGAGCCAACATCCTACATTGGTGGATCAGCGGTGGGGTACAAGACTTTGCATTTGCTGGACTACTCAGCCAATACCTGATCACACAACAAATTCCAAAAATTGTCATTAGAAACTGATTTTTGCAATTTGAGCTATTTTTCTAAATTTTTAAAAGTCCTGCTAGGGCCTTATGTTAGTCCCTGTTAGCATTTCTTTAAGAGTTTAAAAGTTTTGTGAAAGTTTGAATTAAGTTCTAGAAATAGTTTTAGATTCTTAAAAAGTATTACAACTTTTAGAAACATAATGTCTAGTGCAGAAGAGAATGTGATGGAACTCGACCTCACACCTTACCTCCATCTTAAGATGAGGGAGCTAAGGTCTATCTGCAAAATAAAGAAAATCCCAGTTGGCATAAGACCCTCCAAACTACAGCTCCAGGAGCTCCTGGCAGAGTTTGAAAAAGCCAACCCCTCTGAGGATGAACTCCCAGGGGATGAAGCTAGTGACTTGGATAATTCCCCCCCTCCAGTCCTACTTAGGGAGAACAGGGTCCCTCAAACCCTGACTCCAAACTATAATATATTAAGAGATGCTGCTTCCCTCACAGGAGGGTCCAGCACCTCTGCAATCACTGAGGATAGCCTCAGTGAAGATGACCTCCTGTTAGCCAGGATGGCCAAAAGATTGGCTTTGGAGAGACAGCTCCTAGCCATAGAAAGGGAAAGACAAGAGATGGGTTTTGGTCCCATCCATGGTGGCAGCAACATAAATAGGGTCAGAGATTTTCCTGACATGTTGAAAATCCCTAAAGGGATTGTAACTAAATATGAAGATGGTGATGACATCACCAAATGGTTCACAGCTTTTGAGAGGGCTTGTGCAACCAGAAAAGTAAACCGATCTCACTGGGGTGCTCTCCTTTGGGAAATGTTCACTGCAAAGTGTAGGGATAGACTCCTCACACTCTCTGGAAAAGGCTCACCCCCTTTGTTACAGCACCCCAGGGCACTCCAGCTAGTGGAGTTGCCCGCCCCCCTCCGTCCACGGCCCCACTTTTGGCAGCAAGGCCGGAGGAGATAATGAGAAAAACAAGGAGGAGTCACTGGCTAGTCAGGTCAGGACAGCCCCTAAGGTGTCCTGAGCTGAGGTGACTAACTTTTAGAAATCCTCCATCTTGCAGATGGAGGATTCCCCCAATAGGATTAGGGATGTGCCCCCCCTCCCCTCAGGGAGGAGGCACGAAGAGGGTGTAGCCACCCTCAAGGACAGTAGCCATTGGCTACTGCCCTCCCAGACCTAAACGCACCCCTAAATTCAGTATTTAGGGGCTCCCCAGACCCTAGGAACTGAGATTCCTGCAACTTAAGAAGAAGAGGACTGCTAAGCTGAAAAACCCTGCAGAGAAGACTGAGACACTGTAGGAAGTTGGCTCTGTATGTGCTATTTCAAAGTAAGGAATAGCATGCACAGAGTCCAAGGGTTCCCCTTAGAGGTAAAATAGTGGTAAAAATAGATAATACTAATGCTCTATTTTGTGGTAGTGTGGTCGAGCAGTAGGCTTATCCAAGGAGTAGTGTTAAGCATTTGTTGTACATACACATAGACAATAAATGAGGTACACACACTCAGAGACAAATCCAGCCAATAGGTTTTTATATAGAAAAATATCTTTTCTTAGTTTATTTTAAGAACCACAGGTTCAAATTCTACATGTAATAGCTCATTCGAAAGGTATTGCAGGTAAGTACTTTAGGAACTTCAAATCATCAAAATTGCATGTATACTTTTCAAGTTATTCACAAATAGCTGTTTTAAAAGTGGACACTTAGTGCAATTTTCACAGTTCCTAGGGGAGGTAAGTATTTGTTAGTTTTACCAGGTAAGTAAGACACTTACAGGGTTCAGTTCTTGGTCCAAGGTAGCCCACCGTTGGGGGTTCAGAGCAACCCCAAAGTCACCACACCAGCAGCTCAGGGCCGGTCAGGTGCAGAGTTCAAAGTGGTGCCCAAAACACCTAGGCTAGAATGGAGAGAAGGGGGTGCCCCGGTTCCGGTCTGCTTGCAGGTAAGTACCCGCGTCTTCGGAGGGCAGACCAGGGGGGTTTTGTAGGGCACCGGGGGGGACACAAGTCCACACAGAAATTTCACCCTCAGCGGCGCGGGGGCGGCCGGGTGCAGTGTAGAAACAAGCGTCGGGTTCGCAATGTTAGCCTATGAGAGATCTCGGGATCTCTTCAGCGCTGCAGGCAGGCAAGGGGGGGGTTCCTCGGGGAAACCTCCACTTGGGCAAGGGAGAGGGACTCCTGGGGGTCGCTTCTCCAGTGAAAGTCCGGTCCTTCAGGTCCTGGGGGCTGCGGGTGCAGGGTCTCTCCCAGGCGTCGGGACTTTAGATTCAAAGAGTCGCGGTCAGGGGAAGTGTAGGAAGTTGGCTCTGTATGTGCTATTTCAAAGTAAGGAATAGCATGCACAGAGTCCAAGGGTTCCCCTTAGAGGTAAAATAGTGGTAAAAATAGATAATACTAATGCTCTATTTTGTGGTAGTGTGGTCGAGCAGTAGGCTTATCCAAGGAGTAGTGTTAAGCATTTGTTGTACATACACATAGACAATAAATGAGGTACACACACTCAGAGACAAATCCAGCCAATAGGTTTTTATATAGAAAAATATCTTTTCTTAGTTTATTTTAAGAACCACAGGTTCAAATTCTACATGTAATAGCTCATTCGAAAGGTATTGCAGGTAAGTACTTTAGGAACTTCAAATCATCAAAATTGCATGTATACTTTTCAAGTTATTCACAAATAGCTGTTTTAAAAGTGGACACTTAGTGCAATTTTCACAGTTCCTAGGGGAGGTAAGTATTTGTTAGTTTTACCAGGTAAGTAAGACACTTACAGGGTTCAGTTCTTGGTCCAAGGTAGCCCACCGTTGGGGGTTCAGAGCAACCCCAAAGTCACTACACCAGCAGCTCAGGGCCGGTCAGGTGCAGAGTTCAAAGTGGTGCCCAAAACACCTAGGCTAGAATGGAGAGAAGGGGGTGCCCCGGTTCCGGTCTGCTTGCAGGTAAGTACCCGCGTCTTCGGAGGGCAGACCAGGGGGGTTTTGTAGGGCACCGGGGGGGACACAAGTCCACACAGAAATTTCACCCTCAGCGGCGCGGGGGCGGCCGGGTGCAGTGTAGAAACAAGCGTCGGGTTCGCAATGTTAGCCTATGAGAGATCTCGGGATCTCTTCAGCGCTGCAGGCAGGCAAGGGGGGGGTTCCTCGGGGAAACCTCCACTTGGGCAAGGGAGAGGGACTCCTGGGGGTCGCTTCTCCAGTGAAAGTCCGGTCCTTCAGGTCCTGGGGGCTGCGGGTGCAGGGTCTCTCCCAGGCGTCGGGACTTTAGATTCAAAGAGTCGCGGTCAGGGGAAGCCTCGGGATTCCCTCTGCAGGCGGCGCTGTGGGGGCTCAGGGGGGACAGGTTTTGGTACTCACAGTATCAGAGTAGTCCTGGGGTCCCTCCTGAGGTGTTGGATCGCCACCAGCCGAGTCGGGGTCGCCGGGTGCAGTGTTGCAAGTCTCACGCTTCTTGCGGGGAGCTTGCAGAGTTCTTTAAAGCTGCTGGAAACAAAGTTGCAGCTTTTCTTGGAGCAGGTCCGCTGTCCTCGGGAGTTTCTTGTCTTTTCGAAGCAGGGGCAGTCCTCAGAGGATGTCGAGGTCGCTGGTCCCTTTGGAAGGCGTCGCTGGAGCAGGATCTTTGGAAGGCAGGAGACAGGCCGGTGAGTTTCTGGAGCCAAGGCAGTTGTCGTCTTCTGGTCTTCCGCTGCAGGGGTTTCAGCTAGGCAGTCCTTCTTCTTGTAGTTGCAGGAATCTAATTTTCTAGGGTTCAGGGTAGCCCTTAAATACTAAATTTAAGGGCGTGTTTAGGTCTGGGGGGTTAGTAGCCAATGGCTACTAGCCCTGAGGGTGGGTACACCCTCTTTGTGCCTCCTCCCAAGGGGAGGGGGTCACAATCCTAACCCTATTGGGGGAATCCTCCATCTGCAAGATGGAGGATTTCTAAAAGTTAGAGTCACCTCAGCTCAGGACACCTTAGGGGCTGTCCTGACTGGCCAGTGACTCCTCCTTGTTATTCTCATTATTTTCTCCGGCCTTGCCGCCAAAAGTGGGGCCTGGCCGGAGGGGGCGGGCAACTCCACTAGCTGGAGTGTCCTGCTGGGTTGGCACAAAGGAGGTGAGCCTTTGAGGCTCACCGCCAGGTGTGACAATTCCTGCCTGGGAGAGGTGTTAGCATCTCCACCCAGTGCAGGCTTTGTTACTGGCCTCAGAGTGACAAAGGCACTCTCCCCATGGGGCCAGCAACATGTCTCGGTTTGTGGCAGGCTGCTAGAACTAGTCAGCCTACACAGATAGTCGGTTAAGTTTCAGGGGGCACCTCTAAGGTGCCCTCTGTGGTGTATTTTACAATAAAATGTACACTGGCATCAGTGTGCATTTATTGTGCTGAGAAGTTTGATACCAAACTTCTCAGTTTTCAGTGTAGCCATTATGGTGCTGTGGAGTTCGTGTTTGACAGACTCCCAGACCATATACTCTTATGGCTACCCTGCACTTACAATGTCTAAGGTTTTGTTTAGACACTGTAGGGGTACCATGCTCATGCACTGGTACCCTCACCTATGGTATAGTGCACCCTGCCTTAGGGCTGTAAGGCCTGCTAGAGGGGTGTCTTACCTATACTGCCTAGGCAGTGAGAGGCTGGCATGGCACCCTGAGGGGAGTGCCATGTCGACTTACTCGTTTTGTCCTTACTAGCACACACAAGCTGGCAAGCAGTGTGTCTGTGCTGAGTGAGAGGTCTCCAGGGTGGCATAAGACATGCTGCATCCCTTAGAGACCTTCCTTGGCATCAGGGCCCTTGGTACTAGAAGTACCAGTTACAAGGGACTTATCTGGATGCCAGGGTCTGCCAATTGTGGATACAAAAGTACAGGTTAGGGAAAGAACACTGGTGCTGGGGCCTGGTTAGCAGGCCTCAGCACACTTTCAATTGTAAACATAGCATCAGCAAAGGCAAAAAGTCAGGGGGCAACCATGCCAAGGAGGCATTTCCTTACACAACCCCCCCCCAAACGAAAGAGGATGAGACTAACCTTTCCCAAGAGAGTCTTCATTTTCTAAGTGGAAGAACCTGGAAAGGCCATCTGCATTGGCATGGGCAGTCCCAGGTCTGTGTTCCACTATAAAGTCCATTCCCTGTAGGGAGATGGACCACCTCAACAGTTTAGGATTTTCACCTTTCATTTGCATCAGCCATTTGAGAGGTCTGTGGTCGGTTTGAACTAGGAAGTGAGTCCCAAAGAGGTATGGTCTCAGCTTCTTCAGGGACCAAACCACAGCAAAGGCCTCCCTCTCAATGGCACTCCAACGCTGCTCCCTGGGGAGTAACCTCCTGCTAATGAAAGCAACAGGCTGGTCAAGGCCATCATCATTTGTTTGGGACAAAACTGCCCCTATCCCATGTTCAGAGGCATCAGTCTGCACAATGAACTGCTTAGAATAATCTGGAGCTTTGAGAACTGGTGCTGAGCACATTGCCTGTTTCAGGGTGTCAAAGGCCTGTTGGCAGTCCACAGTCCAGTTTACTTTCTTGGGCATTTTCTTGGAGGTGAGTCCAGTGAGGGCTGTCACAATGGATCCATATCCCTTCACAAACCTCCTGTAATACCCAGTCAAGCCAAGGAATGCCCTGACTTGAGTCTGGGTTTTTGGAGCTACCCAGTCCAGAATAGTCTGGATCTTGGGTTGGAGTGGCTGAACTTGGCCTCCACCTACAAGGTGTCCCAAGTAAACCACAGTTCCCTGCCCTATCTGGCATTTGGATGCCTTGATAGAGAGGCCTGCAGATTGCAGAGCCTTCAAAACCTTCCTCAGGTGGACCAGGTGATCCTGCCAGGTGGAGCTAAAGACAGCAATATCATCAAGATAAGCTGTGCTAAAGGACTCCAAGCCAGCAAGGACTTGATTCACCAACCTTTGGAAGGTGGCAGGGGCATTCTTTAAACCAAAGGGCATAACAGTAAACTGATAATGCCCATCAGGTGTGGAGAATGCTGTCTTTTCTTTTGCTCCAGGTGCCATTTTTATTTGCCAGTACCCTGCTGTCAAGTCAAAGGTACTTAGGAATTTGGCAGCACCTAATTTATCAATGAGCTCATCAGCTCTTGGAATTGGATGGGCATCTGTCTTGGTGACAGAATTGAGCCCTCTGTAGTCCACACAAAACCTCATCTCTTTCTTTCCATCTTTGGTGTGAGGTTTGGGGACTAAGACCACTGGGCTAGCCCAGGGGCTGTCAGAGCGCTCAATGACTCCCAATTCCAGCATCTTGTGGACTTCCACCTTGATGCTTTCTTTAACATGGTCAGATTGCCTAAAGATTTTGTTCTTGACAGGCATGCTGTCTCCTGTGTCCACATCATGGGTACACAGGTGTGTCTGACCAGGGGTTAAGGAGAAGAGTTCAGGAAACTGTTGTAGGACTCTCCTACAATCAGCTTGCTGTTGGCCAGAGAGGGTGTCTGAGTAGATCACTCCATCTACTGTACCATCTTTTGGGTCTGATGACAGAAGATCAGGGAGAGGTTCACTCTCTGCCTCCTGATCCTCATCTGTTACCATCAACAGATTGACATCAGCCCTGTCGTGGAAGAGCTTAAGGCGGTTTACATGGATCACCCTTTTGGGGCTCCTGCTTGTGCCCAGGTCCACCAAGTAGGTGACCTGACTCTTCCTCTCTAGTACTGGGTAAGGGCCACTCCATTTGTCCTGGAGTGCCCTGGGAGCCACAGGCTCCAGAACCCAGACTTTCTGCCCTGGTTGGAACTCAACCAGTGCAGCCTTTTGGTCATACCAAAACTTCTGGAGTTGTTGGCTGGCCTCAAGGTTTTTGGTTGCCTTTTCCATGTACTCTGCCATTCTAGAGCGAAGGCCAAGTACATAGTCCACTATGTCCTGTTTAGGCTCATGGAGAGGTCTCTCCCAGCCTTCTTTAACAAGGGCAAGTGGTCCCCTTACAGGATGACCAAACAGAAGTTCAAAGGGTGAGAACCCTACTCCCTTCTGTGGTACCTCCCTGTAAGCGAAAAGCAGGCATGGCAGGAGGACATCCCATCTCCTTTTGAGTTTTTCTGGGAGCCCCATGATCATGCCCTTTAATGTCTTGTTGAATCTCTCAACTAAGCCATTAGTTTGTGGATGGTAAGGTGTAGTGAATTTATAAGTCACTCCACACTCATTCCACATGTGCTTTAGGTATGCTGACATGAAGTTGGTACCTCTGTCAGACACCACCTCCTTAGGGAAACCCACTCTGGTAAAGATACCAATGAGGGCCTTGGCTACTGCAGGGGCAGTAGTCGACCTAAGGGGAATAGCTTCAGGATACCTGGTAGCATGATCCACTACTACCAGGATATACATATTTCCTGAGGCTGTGGGAGGTTCCAGTGGACCAACTATGTCCACACCCACTCTTTCAAAGGGCACCCCCACCACTGGAAGTGGAATGAGGGGGGCCTTTGGATGCCCACCTGTCTTACCACTGGCTTGACAGGTGGGGCAGGAGAGGCAAAACTCCTTAACCATGTTGGACATATTGGGCCAGTAGAAGTGGTTGACTAACCTCTCCCACGTCTTGGTTTGTCCCAAATGTCCAGCAAGGGGAATGTCATGGGCCAATGTTAGGATGAACTCTCTGAACAGCTGAGGCACTACCACTCTCCTAGTGGCACCAGGTTTGGGGTCTCTGGCCTCAGTGTACAGGAGCCCATCTTCCCAATAGACCCTATGTGTTCCATTTTTCTTGCCTTTGGACTCTTCAGCAGCTTGCTGCCTAAGGCCTTCAAGAGAGGGACAGGTTTCTTGTCCCTTACACAGCTCTTCCCTTGAGGGTCCCCCTGGGCCTAAGAGCTCAACCTGATAAGGTTCAAGCTCCAAAGGCTCAGTTCCCTCAGAGGGCAGAACTTCTTCCTGAGAAGAGAGGTTCCCTTTCTTTTGCTGTGTTGCAGTTGGTTTCCCAACTGACTTTCCTGTTCTCTTGGTAGGCTGGGCCATTTTTCCAGACTCCAGCTCTACTTTTTCACCCTGTGCCTTGCATTGTGCTCTTGTTTTCACACACACCAGTTCAGGGATACCCAGCATTGCTGCATGGGTTTTTAGCTCTACCTCAGCCCATGCTGAGGACTCCAGGTCATTTCCAAGCAGACAGTCCACTGGGATATTTGAGGAGACCACCACCTGTTTCAGGCCATTGACCCCTCCCCATTCTAAAGTAACCATTGCCATGGGATGTACTTTTCTCTGATTGTCAGCGTTGGTGACTGTGTAAGTTTTTCCAGTCAGGTATTGGCCAGGGGAAACCAGTTTCTCTGTCACCATGGTGACACTGGCACCTGTATCCCTCAGGCCCTCTATTCTAGTCCCATTAATTAAGAGTTGCTGTCTGTATTTTTGCATGTTAGGCGGCCAGACAGCTAGTGTGGCTAAATCCACCCCACCCTCAGAAACTAGAGTAGCTTCAGTGTGGACCCTGATTTGCTCTGGGCACACTGTTGATCCCACTTGGAGACTAGCCATACCAGTGTTACCTGGATGGGAGTTTGGAGTGGAACCTTTCTTGGGACAGGCCTTGTCTCCAGTTTGGTGTCCATGCTGTTTACAGCTATGACACCAGGCCTTTTTGGGATCAAAGTTTTTACCCTTGTACCCATTGTTTTGTGAAGAGGCTCTGGGCCCACCCTCCTGTGCAGGTTTTTGGGGGCCTGTAGAAGACTCTTTACTATTTTTAGTTTTGGTTGTCTCATCACCCTTCTGCTGGGGAGTCTTTGTGACCCCTTTCTTTTGGTCACCCCCTGTTGAAGTCTTGGACACCCTTGTCTTGACCCAATGGTCCGCCTTCTTTCCCAATTCTTGGGGAGAAATTGGTCCTAGGTCTACCAGATGCTGATGCAGTTTATCATTGAAACAATTACTTAACAGGTGTTCTTTCACAAATAAATTGTACAGCCCATCATAATTACTTACACCACTGCCTTGAATCCAACCATCTAGTGTTTTCACTGAGTAGTCAACAAAGTCAACCCAGGTCTGGCTCGAGGATTTTTGAGCCCCCCTGAACCTAATCCTGTACTCCTCAGTGGAGAATCCAAAGCCCTCAATCAGGGTACCCTTCATGAGGTCATAAGATTCTGCATCTTGTCCAGAGAGTGTGAGGAGTCTATCCCTACACTTTCCTGTGAACATTTCCCAAAGGAGAGCACCCCAGTGAGATCTGTTCACTTTTCTGGTTACACAAGCCCTCTCAAAAGCTGTGAACCATTTGGTGATGTCATCACCATCTTCATATTTAGTTACAATCCCTTTGGGGATTTTCAACATGTCAGGAGAATCTCTGACCCTATTTATGTTGCTGCCACCATTGATGGGTCCTAGGCCCATCTCTTGTCTTTCCCTCTCTATGGCTAGGATCTGTCTTTCCAAAGCCAATCTTTTGGCCATCCTGGCTAACTGGATGTCCTCTTCACTGGAGTTATCCTCAGTGATTTCAGAGTTGTTGGTCCCTCCTGTGAGGGAACCAGCATCTCTGACTATTATTTGTGGAGTCAGGGCTTGAGAAGCCCTGCTCTCCCTAAGTAGGACTGGAGGGGGGGAATTTCCCTCCAAGTCACTATCTTCATCCTCTGAGTTGCCATCCTCAGAGGGGTTGGCCTTTTCAAACTCTGCCAAAAGCTCCTGGAGCTGTACTTTGGTAGGTTTGGGGCCCATTGCTATTTTCTTTAGTTTACAGAGTGACCTTAGCTCTCTCATCTGTAGATGGAGGTAAGGTGTGGTGTCGAGTTCCACCACATTCACATCTGTGCTAGACATTTTGCTTCTAAAAGTTGGAATACTTTTTAAGAATCTACAACTGGTTCTAGAATCTAATTCAAACTTTTACAAACTTTTAAACTCTAAAAGAAATGCTAAACAGGATCTAACACAAGGCCCTAGCAGGTCTTTTAAGAATTTAGAAAAAACTTTTCAAATTGCAAAAATCAATTTCTAATGACAATTTTGGAATTTGTCGTGTGATCAGGTATTGGCTGAGTAGTCCAGCAAATGCAACGTCTTGTACCCCACCGCTGATCCACCAATGTAGGAAGTTGGCTCTGTATGTGCTATTTCAAAGTAAGGAATAGCATGCACAGAGTCCAAGGGTTCCCCTTAGAGGTAAAATAGTGGTAAAAATAGATAATACTAATGCTCTATTTTGTGGTAGTGTGGTCGAGCAGTAGGCTTATCCAAGGAGTAGTGTTAAGCATTTGTTGTACATACACATAGACAATAAATGAGGTACACACACTCAGAGACAAATCCAGCCAATAGGTTTTTATATAGAAAAATATCTTTTCTTAGTTTATTTTAAGAACCACAGGTTCAAATTCTACATGTAATAGCTCATTCGAAAGGTATTGCAGGTAAGTACTTTAGGAACTTCAAATCATCAAAATTGCATGTATACTTTTCAAGTTATTCACAAATAGCTGTTTTAAAAGTGGACACTTAGTGCAATTTTCACAGTTCCTAGGGGAGGTAAGTATTTGTTAGTTTTACCAGGTAAGTAAGACACTTACAGGGTTCAGTTCTTGGTCCAAGGTAGCCCACCGTTGGGGGTTCAGAGCAACCCCAAAGTCACTACACCAGCAGCTCAGGGCCGGTCAGGTGCAGAGTTCAAAGTGGTGCCCAAAACACCTAGGCTAGAATGGAGAGAAGGGGGTGCCCCGGTTCCGGTCTGCTTGCAGGTAAGTACCCGCGTCTTCGGAGGGCAGACCAGGGGGGTTTTGTAGGGCACCGGGGGGGACACAAGTCCACACAGAAATTTCACCCTCAGCGGCGCGGGGGCGGCCGGGTGCAGTGTAGAAACAAGCGTCGGGTTCGCAATGTTAGCCTATGAGAGATCTCGGGATCTCTTCAGCGCTGCAGGCAGGCAAGGGGGGGGTTCCTCGGGGAAACCTCCACTTGGGCAAGGGAGAGGGACTCCTGGGGGTCGCTTCTCCAGTGAAAGTCCGGTCCTTCAGGTCCTGGGGGCTGCGGGTGCAGGGTCTCTCCCAGGCGTCGGGACTTTAGATTCAAAGAGTCGCGGTCAGGGGAAGCCTCGGGATTCCCTCTGCAGGCGGCGCTGTGGGGGCTCAGGGGGGACAGGTTTTGGTACTCACAGTATCAGAGTAGTCCTGGGGTCCCTCCTGAGGTGTTGGATCGCCACCAGCCGAGTCGGGGTCGCCGGGTGCAGTGTTGCAAGTCTCACGCTTCTTGCGGGGAGCTTGCAGAGTTCTTTAAAGCTGCTGGAAACAAAGTTGCAGCTTTTCTTGGAGCAGGTCCGCTGTCCTCGGGAGTTTCTTGTCTTTTCGAAGCAGGGGCAGTCCTCAGAGGATGTCGAGGTCGCTGGTCCCTTTGGAAGGCGTCGCTGGAGCAGGATCTTTGGAAGGCAGGAGACAGGCCGGTGAGTTTCTGGAGCCAAGGCAGTTGTCGTCTTCTGGTCTTCCGCTGCAGGGGTTTCAGCTAGGCAGTCCTTCTTCTTGTAGTTGCAGGAATCTAATTTTCTAGGGTTCAGGGTAGCCCTTAAATACTAAATTTAAGGGCGTGTTTAGGTCTGGGGGGTTAGTAGCCAATGGCTACTAGCCCTGAGGGTGGGTACACCCTCTTTGTGCCTCCTCCCAAGGGGAGGGGGTCACAATCCTAACCCTATTGGGGGAATCCTCCATCTGCAAGATGGAGGATTTCTAAAAGTTAGAGTCACCTCAGCTCAGGACACCTTAGGGGCTGTCCTGACTGGCCAGTGACTCCTCCTTGTTATTCTCATTATTTTCTCCGGCCTTGCCGCCAAAAGTGGGGCCTGGCCGGAGGGGGCGGGCAACTCCACTAGCTGGAGTGTCCTGCTGGGTTGGCACAAAGGAGGTGAGCCTTTGAGGCTCACCGCCAGGTGTGACAATTCCTGCCTGGGAGAGGTGTTAGCATCTCCACCCAGTGCAGGCTTTGTTACTGGCCTCAGAGTGACAAAGGCACTCTCCCCATGGGGCCAGCAACATGTCTCGGTTTGTGGCAGGCTGCTAGAACTAGTCAGCCTACACAGATAGTCGGTTAAGTTTCAGGGGGCACCTCTAAGGTGCCCTCTGTGGTGTATTTTACAATAAAATGTACACTGGCATCAGTGTGCATTTATTGTGCTGAGAAGTTTGATACCAAACTTCTCAGTTTTCAGTGTAGCCATTATGGTGCTGTGGAGTTCGTGTTTGACAGACTCCCAGACCATATACTCTTATGGCTACCCTGCACTTACAATGTCTAAGGTTTTGTTTAGACACTGTAGGGGTACCATGCTCATGCACTGGTACCCTCACCTATGGTATAGTGCACCCTGCCTTAGGGCTGTAAGGCCTGCTAGAGGGGTGTCTTACCTATACTGCCTAGGCAGTGAGAGGCTGGCATGGCACCCTGAGGGGAGTGCCATGTCGACTTACTCGTTTTGTCCTTACTAGCACACACAAGCTGGCAAGCAGTGTGTCTGTGCTGAGTGAGAGGTCTCCAGGGTGGCATAAGACATGCTGCATCCCTTAGAGACCTTCCTTGGCATCAGGGCCCTTGGTACTAGAAGTACCAGTTACAAGGGACTTATCTGGATGCCAGGGTCTGCCAATTGTGGATACAAAAGTACAGGTTAGGGAAAGAACACTGGTGCTGGGGCCTGGTTAGCAGGCCTCAGCACACTTTCAATTGTAAACATAGCATCAGCAAAGGCAAAAAGTCAGGGGGCAACCATGCCAAGGAGGCATTTCCTTACAGGAAGCCTCGGGATTCCCTCTGCAGGCGGCGCTGTGGGGGCTCAGGGGGGACAGGTTTTGGTACTCACAGTATCAGAGTAGTCCTGGGGTCCCTCCTGAGGTGTTGGATCGCCACCAGCCGAGTCGGGGTCGCCGGGTGCAGTGTTGCAAGTCTCACGCTTCTTGCGGGGAGCTTGCAGAGTTCTTTAAAGCTGCTGGAAACAAAGTTGCAGCTTTTCTTGGAGCAGGTCCGCTGTCCTCGGGAGTTTCTTGTCTTTTCGAAGCAGGGGCAGTCCTCAGAGGATGTCGAGGTCGCTGGTCCCTTTGGAAGGCGTCGCTGGAGCAGGATCTTTGGAAGGCAGGAGACAGGCCGGTGAGTTTCTGGAGCCAAGGCAGTTGTCGTCTTCTGGTCTTCCGCTGCAGGGGTTTCAGCTAGGCAGTCCTTCTTCTTGTAGTTGCAGGAATCTAATTTTCTAGGGTTCAGGGTAGCCCTTAAATACTAAATTTAAGGGCGTGTTTAGGTCTGGGGGGTTAGTAGCCAATGGCTACTAGCCCTGAGGGTGGGTACACCCTCTTTGTGCCTCCTCCCAAGGGGAGGGGGTCACAATCCTAACCCTATTGGGGGAATCCTCCATCTGCAAGATGGAGGATTTCTAAAAGTTAGAGTCACCTCAGCTCAGGACACCTTAGGGGCTGTCCTGACTGGCCAGTGACTCCTCCTTGTTATTCTCATTATTTTCTCCGGCCTTGCCGCCAAAAGTGGGGCCTGGCCGGAGGGGGCGGGCAACTCCACTAGCTGGAGTGTCCTGCTGGGTTGGCACAAAGGAGGTGAGCCTTTGAGGCTCACCGCCAGGTGTGACAATTCCTGCCTGGGAGAGGTGTTAGCATCTCCACCCAGTGCAGGCTTTGTTACTGGCCTCAGAGTGACAAAGGCACTCCCCCCATGGGGCCAGCAACATGTCTCGGTTTGTGGCAGGCTGCTAGAACTAGTCAGCCTACACAGATAGTCGGTTAAGTTTCAGGGGGCACCTCTAAGGTGCCCTCTGTGGTGTATTTTACAATAAAATGTCCACTGGCATCAGTGTGCATTTATTGTGCTGAGAAGTTTGATACCAAACTTCCCAGTTTTCAGTGTAGCCATTATGGTGCTGTGGAGTTCGTGTTTGACAGACTCCCAGACCATATACTCTTATGGCTACCCTGCACTTACAATGTCTAAGGTTTTGTTTAGACACTGTAGGGGTACCATGCTCATGCACTGGTACCCTCACCTATGGTATAGTGCACCCTGCCTTAGGGCTGTAAGGCCTGCTAGAGGGGTGTCTTACCTATACTGCATAGGCAGTGAGAGGCTGGCATGGCACCCTGAGGGGAGTGCCATGTCGACTTACTCGTTTTGTCCTCACTAGCACACACAAGCTGGCAAGCGGTGTGTCTGTGCTGAGTGAGAGGTCTCCAGGGTGGCATAAGACATGCTGCATCCCTTAGAGACCTTCCTTGGCATCAGGGCCCTTGGTACTAGAAGTACCAGTTACAAGGGACTTATCTGGATGCCAGGGTCTGCCAATTGTGGATACAAAAGTACAGGTTAGGGAAAGAACACTGGTGCTGGGGCCTGGTTAGCAGGCCTCAGCACACTTTCAATTGTAAACATAGCATCAGCAAAGGCAAAAAGTCAGGGGGCAACCATGCCAAGGAGGCATTTCCTTACACAACCCCCCCCCAAACGAAAGAGGATGAGACTAACCTTTCCCAAGAGAGTCTTCATTTTCTAAGTGGAAGAACCTGGAAAGGCCATCTGCATTGGCATGGGCAGTCCCAGGTCTGTGTTCCACTATAAAGTCCATTCCCTGTAGGGAGATGGACCACCTCAACAGTTTAGGATTTTCACCTTTCATTTGCATCAGCCATTTGAGAGGTCTGTGGTCGGTTTGAACTAGGAAGTGAGTCCCAAAGAGGTATGGTCTCAGCTTCTTCAGGGACCAAACCACAGCAAAGGCCTCCCTCTCAATGGCACTCCAACGCTGCTCCCTGGGGAGTAACCTCCTGCTAATGAAAGCAACAGGCTGGTCAAGGCCATCATCATTTGTTTGGGACAAAACTGCCCCTATCCCATGTTCAGAGGCATCAGTCTGCACAATGAACTGCTTAGAATAATCTGGAGCTTTGAGAACTGGTGCTGAGCACATTGCCTGTTTCAGGGTGTCAAAGGCCTGTTGGCAGTCCACAGTCCAGTTCACTTTCTTGGGCATTTTCTTGGAGGTGAGCTCAGTGAGGGCTGTCACAATGGATCCATATCCCTTCACAAACCTCCTGTAGTACCCAGTCAAGCCAAGGAATGCCCTGACTTGAGTCTGGGTTTTTGGAGCTACCCAGTCCAGAATAGTCTGGATCTTGGGTTGGAGTGGCTGAACTTGGCCTCCACCTACAAGGTGTCCCAAATAAACCACAGTTCCCTGCCCTATCTGGCATTTGGATGCCTTGATAGAGAGGCCTGCAGATTGCAGAGCCTTCAAAACCTTCCTCAGGTGGACCAGGTGATCCTGCCAGGTGGAGCTAAAGACAGCAATATCATCAAGATAAGCTGTGCTAAAGGACTCCAAGCCAGCAAGGACTTGATTCACCAACCTTTGGAAGGTGGCAGGGGCATTCTTTAAACCAAAGGGCATAACAGTAAACTGATAATGCCCATCAGGTGTGGAGAATGCTGTCTTTTCTTTTGCTCCAGGTGCCATTTTTATTTGCCAGTACCCTGCTGTCAAGTCAAAGGTACTTAGGAATTTGGCAGCACCTAATTTATCAATGAGCTCATCAGCTCTTGGAATTGGATGAGCATCTGTCTTGGTGACAGAATTGAGCCCTCTGTAGTCCACACAAAACCTCATCTCTTTCTTTCCATCTGTGGTGTGAGGTTTGGGGACTAAGACCACTGGGCTAGCCCAGGGGCTGTCAGAGCGCTCAATGACTCCCAATTCCAGCATCTTGTGGACTTCCACCTTGATGCTTTCCTTAACATGGTCAGACTGTCTAAAGATTTTGTTCTTGACAGGCATGCTGTCTCCTGTGTCCACATCATGGGTACACAGGTGTGTCTGACCAGGGGTTAAGGAGAAGAGTTCAGGAAACTGTTGTAGGACTCTCCTACAATCAGCTTGCTGTTGGCCAGAGAGGGTGTCTGAGTAGATCACTCCATCTACTGTACCATCTTTTGGGTCTGATGACAGAAGATCAGGGAGAGGTTCACTCTCTGCCTCCTGATCCTCATCTGTTACCATCAACAGATTGACATCAGCCCTGTCGTGGAAGAGCTTAAGGCGGTTTACATGGATCACCCTTTTGGGGCTCCTGCTTGTGCCCAGGTCCACCAAGTAGGTGACCTGACTCTTCCTCTCTAGTACTGGGTAAGGGCCACTCCATTTGTCCTGGAGTGCCCTGGGAGCCACAGGCTCCAGAACCCAGACTTTCTGCCCTGGTTGGAACTCAACCAGTGCAGCCTTTTGGTCATACCAAAACTTCTGGAGCTGTTGGCTGGCCTCAAGGTTTTTGGTTGCCTTTTCCATGTACTCTGCCATTCTAGAGCGAAGGCCAAGTACATAGTCCACTATGTCCTGTTTAGGCTCATGGAGAGGTCTCTCCCAGCCTTCTTTAACAAGGGCAAGTGGTCCCCTTACAGGATGACCAAACAGAAGTTCAAAGGGTGAGAACCCTACTCCCTTCTGTGGTACCTCCCTGTAAGCGAAAAGCAGACATGGCAGGAGGACATCCCATCTCCTTTTGAGTTTTTCTGGGAGCCCCATGATCATGCCTTTTAATGTCTTGTTGAATCTCTCAACTAAGCCATTAGTTTGTGGATGGTAAGGTGTAGTGAATTTATAAGTCACTCCACACTCATTCCACATGTGCTTTAGGTATGCTGACATGAAGTTGGTACCTCTGTCAGACACCACCTCCTTAGGGAAACCCACCCTGGTAAAGATACCAATGAGGGCCTTGGCTACTGCAGGGGCAGTAGTCGACCTAAGGGGAATAGCTTCAGGATACCTGGTAGCATGATCCACTACTACCAGGATATACATATTTCCTGAGGCTGTGGGAGGTTCCAGTGGACCAACTATGTCCACACCCACTCTTTCAAAGGGCACCCCCACCACTGGAAGTGGAATGAGGGGGGCCTTTGGATGCCCACCTGTCTTACCACTGGCTTGACAGGTGGGGCAGGAGAGGCAAAACTCCTTAACCATGTTGGACATATTGGGCCAGTAGAAGTGGTTGACTAACCTCTCCCACGTCTTGGTTTGTCCCAAATGTCCAGCAAGGGGAATGTCATGGGCCAATGTTAGGATGAACTCTCTGAACAGCTGAGGCACTACCACTCTCCTAGTGGCACCAGGTTTGGGGTCTCTGGCCTCAGTGTACAGGAGCCCATCTTCCCAATAGACCCTATGTGTTCCATTTTTCTTGCCTTTGGACTCTTCAGCAGCTTGCTGCCTAAGGCCTTCAAGAGAGGGACAGGTTTCTTGTCCCTTACACAGCTCTTCCCTTGAGGGTCCCCCTGGGCCTAAGAGCTCAACCTGATAAGGTTCAAGCTCCAAAGGCTCAGTTCCCTCAGAGGGCAGAACTTCTTCCTGAGAAGAGAGGTTCCCTTTCTTTTGCTGTGTTGCAGTTGGTTTCCCAACTGACTTTCCTGTTCTCTTGGTAGGCTGGGCCATTTTTCCAGACTCCAGCTCTACTTTTTCACCCTGTGCCTTGCATTGTGCTCTCGTTTTCACACACACCAGTTCAGGGATACCCAGCATTGCTGCATGGGTTTTTAGCTCTACCTCAGCCCATGCTGAGGACTCCAGGTCATTTCCAAGCAGACAGTCCACTGGGATATTTGAGGAGACCACCACCTGTTTCAGGCCATTGACCCCTCCCCATTCTAAAGTAACCATTGCCATGGGATGTACTTTTCTCTGATTGTCAGCGTTGGTGACTGTGTAAGTTTTTCCAGTCAGGTATTGGCCAGGGGAAACCAGTTTCTCTGTCACCATGGTGACACTGGCACCTGTATCCCTCAGGCCCTCTATTCTAGTCCCATTAATTAAGAGTTGCTGTCTGTATTTTTGCATGTTAGGCGGCCAGACAGCTAGTGTGGCTAAATCCACCCCACCCTCAGAAACTAGAGTAGCTTCAGTGTGGACCCTGATTTGCTCTGGGCACACTGTTGATCCCACTTGGAGACTAGCCATACCAGTGTTACCTGGATGGGAGTTTGGAGTGGAACCTTTCTTGGGACAGGCCTTGTCTCCAGTTTGGTGTCCATGCTGTTTACAGCTATGACACCAGGCCTTTTTGGGATCAAAGTTTTTACCCTTGTACCCATTGTTTTGTGAAGAGGCTCTGGGCCCACCCTCCTGTGCAGGTTTTTGGGGGCCTGTAGAAGACTCTTTACTATTTTTAGTTTTGGTTGTCTCATCACCCTTCTGCTGGGGAGTCTTTGTGACCCCTTTCTTTTGGTCACCCCCTGTTGAAGTCTTGGACACCCTTGTCTTGACCCAATGGTCCGCCTTCTTTCCCAATTCTTGGGGAGAAATTGGTCCTAGGTCTACCAGATGCTGATGCAGTTTATCATTGAAACAATTACTTAACAGGTGTTCTTTCACAAATAAATTGTACAGCCCATCATAATTACTTACACCACTGCCTTGAATCCAACCATCTAGTGTTTTCACTGAGTAGTCAACAAAGTCAACCCAGGTCTGGCTCGAGGATTTTTGAGCCCCCCTGAACCTAATCCTGTACTCCTCAGTGGAGAATCCAAAGCCCTCAATCAGGGTACCCTTCATGAGGTCATAAGATTCTGCATCTTGTCCAGAGAGTGTGAGGAGTCTATCCCTACACTTTCCTGTGAACATTTCCCAAAGGAGAGCACCCCAGTGAGATCTGTTCACTTTTCTGGTTACACAAGCCCTCTCAAAAGCTGTGAACCATTTGGTGATGTCATCACCATCTTCATATTTAGTTACAATCCCTTTAGGGATTTTCAACATGTCAGGAGAATCTCTGACCCTATTTAAGTTGCTGCCACCATTGATGGGTCCTAGGCCCATCTCTTGTCTTTCCCTCTCTATGGCTAGGATCTGTCTTTCCAAAGCCAATCTTTTGGCCATCCTGGCTAACTGGATGTCCTCTTCACTGGGGTTATCCTCAGTGATTTCAGAGGTGTTGGTCTCTCCTGTGAGGGAACCAGCATCTCTGACTATTATTTTTGGAGTCAGGGTTTGAGGGACCCTGTTCTCCCTAGATAGGACTGGTAGGGGGGAATTGTCCTCCAAGTCACTATCCTCTTCCTCTGAGTTGCCACCCTCAGAGGGGTTGGCCTTTTCAAACTCTGCCAAAAGCTCCTGGAGCTGTATTTTGGTAGGTTTGGGGCCCATTGTTATTTTCTTTAGTTTACAGAGTGACCTTAGCTCTCTCATCTGTAGATGGAGGTAAGGTGTGGTGTCGAGTTCCACCACATTCACATCTGTGCTAGACATTATGCTTCGAAAAGTTGGAATACTTTTTAAGAAACTAAAACTGATTCTAGAATCTAATTCAAACTTTTAACAGACTTTTAAACTCTAAAAGAAATGCTAAACAGGATCTAACACAAGGCCCTAGCAGGTCTTTTAAGAATTTAGAAAACTTTTCAAATTGCAAAAATCAATTTCTAATGACAATTTTGGAATTTGTCGTGTGATCAGGTATTGGCTGAGTAGTCCAGCAAATGCAAAGTCTTGTACCCCACCGCTGATCCACCAATGTAGGAAGTTGGCTCTGTATGTGCTATTTCAAAGTAAGGAATAGCATGCACAGAGTCCAAGGGTTCCCCTTAGAGGTAAAATAGTGGTAAAAATAGATAATACTAATGCTCTATTTTGTGGTAGTGTGGTCGAGCAGTAGGCTTATCCAAGGAGTAGTGTTAAGCATTTGTTGTACATACACATAGACAATAAATGAGGTACACACACTCAGAGACAAATCCAGCCAATAGGTTTTTATATAGAAAAATATCTTTTCTTAGTTTATTTTAAGAACCACAGGTTCAAATTCTACATGTAATAGCTCATTCGAAAGGTATTGCAGGTAAGTACTTTAGGAACTTCAAATCATCAAAATTGCATGTATACTTTTCAAGTTATTCACAAATAGCTGTTTTAAAAGTGGACACTTAGTGCAATTTTCACAGTTCCTAGGGGAGGTAAGTATTTGTTAGTTTTACCAGGTAAGTAAGACACTTACAGGGTTCAGTTCTTGGTCCAAGGTAGCCCACCGTTGGGGGTTCAGAGCAACCCCAAAGTCACCACACCAGCAGCTCAGGGCCGGTCAGGTGCAGAGTTCAAAGTGGTGCCCAAAACACCTAGGCTAGAATGGAGAGAAGGGGGTGCCCCGGTTCCGGTCTGCTTGCAGGTAAGTACCCGCGTCTTCGGAGGGCAGACCAGGGGGGTTTTGTAGGGCACCGGGGGGGACACAAGTCCACACAGAAATTTCACCCTCAGCGGCGCGGGGGCGGCCGGGTGCAGTGTAGAAACAAGCGTCGGGTTCGCAATGTTAGCCTATGAGAGATCTCGGGATCTCTTCAGCGCTGCAGGCAGGCAAGGGGGGGGTTCCTCGGGGAAACCTCCACTTGGGCAAGGGAGAGGGACTCCTGGGGGTCGCTTCTCCAGTGAAAGTCCGGTCCTTCAGGTCCTGGGGGCTGCGGGTGCAGGGTCTCTCCCAGGCGTCGGGACTTTAGATTCAAAGAGTCGCGGTCAGGGGAAGCCTCGGGATTCCCTCTGCAGGCGGCGCTGTGGGGGCTCAGGGGGGACAGGTTTTGGTACTCACAGTATCAGAGTAGTCCTGGGGTCCCTCCTGAGGTGTTGGATCGCCACCAGCCGAGTCGGGGTCGCCGGGTGCAGTGTTGCAAGTCTCACGCTTCTTGCGGGGAGCTTGCAGAGTTCTTTAAAGCTGCTGGAAACAAAGTTGCAGCTTTTCTTGGAGCAGGTCCGCTGTCCTCGGGAGTTTCTTGTCTTTTCGAAGCAGGGGCAGTCCTCAGAGGATGTCGAGGTCGCTGGTCCCTTTGGAAGGCGTCGCTGGAGCAGGATCTTTGGAAGGCAGGAGACAGGCCGGTGAGTTTCTGGAGCCAAGGCAGTTGTCGTCTTCTGGTCTTCCGCTGCAGGGGTTTCAGCTAGGCAGTCCTTCTTCTTGTAGTTGCAGGAATCTAATTTTCTAGGGTTCAGGGTAGCCCTTAAATACTAAATTTAAGGGCGTGTTTAGGTCTGGGGGGTTAGTAGCCAATGGCTACTAGCCCTGAGGGTGGGTACACCCTCTTTGTGCCTCCTCCCAAGGGGAGGGGGTCACAATCCTAACCCTATTGGGGGAATCCTCCATCTGCAAGATGGAGGATTTCTAAAAGTTAGAGTCACCTCAGCTCAGGACACCTTAGGGGCTGTCCTGACTGGCCAGTGACTCCTCCTTGTTATTCTCATTATTTTCTCCGGCCTTGCCGCCAAAAGTGGGGCCTGGCCGGAGGGGGCGGGCAACTCCACTAGCTGGAGTGTCCTGCTGGGTTGGCACAAAGGAGGTGAGCCTTTGAGGCTCACCGCCAGGTGTGACAATTCCTGCCTGGGAGAGGTGTTAGCATCTCCACCCAGTGCAGGCTTTGTTACTGGCCTCAGAGTGACAAAGGCACTCCCCCCATGGGGCCAGCAACATGTCTCGGTTTGTGGCAGGCTGCTAGAACTAGTCAGCCTACACAGATAGTCGGTTAAGTTTCAGGGGGGCACCTCTAAGGTGCCCTCTGTGGTGTATTTTACAATAAAATGTCCACTGGCATCAGTGTGCATTTATTGTGCTGAGAAGTTTGATACCAAACTTCCCAGTTTTCAGTGTAGCCATTATGGTGCTGTGGAGTTCGTGTTTGACAGACTCCCAGACCATATACTCTTATGGCTACCCTGCACTTACAATGTCTAAGGTTTTGTTTAGACACTGTAGGGGTACCATGCTCATGCACTGGTACCCTCACCTATGGTATAGTGCACCCTGCCTTAGGGCTGTAAGGCCTGCTAGAGGGGTGTCTTACCTATACTGCATAGGCAGTGAGAGGCTGGCATGGCACCCTGAGGGGAGTGCCATGTCGACTTACTCGTTTTGTCCTCACTAGCACACACAAGCTGGCAAGCGGTGTGTCTGTGCTGAGTGAGAGGTCTCCAGGGTGGCATAAGACATGCTGCATCCCTTAGAGACCTTCCTTGGCATCAGGGCCCTTGGTACTAGAAGTACCAGTTACAAGGGACTTATCTGGATGCCAGGGTCTGCCAATTGTGGATACAAAAGTACAGGTTAGGGAAAGAACACTGGTGCTGGGGCCTGGTTAGCAGGCCTCAGCACACTTTCAATTGTAAACATAGCATCAGCAAAGGCAAAAAGTCAGGGGGCAACCATGCCAAGGAGGCATTTCCTTACAGACACCAACTGCTTTGGCCCCAGCTCTACCGGCCTGTTTCCCCACTTCTAAATACACTGCTCCACCGACACTTTCCACAGGGACCAGCGACCTCTGAAGCCTCAGAGGACTGCCCTGCATCTAGAAGGACCAAGAACTCCCGAGGACAGCGGCTCTGTTCACCAAAGACTGCAACTTTGCAACAAAGAAGCAACTTTGAAACAACATGTGTTTCCCGCCGGAAGCGTGAGACTTGGCACTCTGCACCCGACGCCCCCGGCTCGACTTCTGGAGAACAATCACTTCAGGGAGGACTCCCCGGCGACTGCGAGACCGTGAGTAGCCAGAGTGGACCCCCCTGAGCCCCCACAGCGACGCCTGCAGAGGGAATCCCGGGGGTTCCCCTGACCGCGACTGCCTGCTTCCAAGAACCCGACGCCTGGTAGGGACACTGCACCCGCAGCCCCCAGGACCTGAAGGATCCGACCTCCAGTGCAGGAGCGACCCCCAGGTGGCCCTCTCCCTTGCCCAGGTGGTGGCTACCCCGAGGAGCCCCCCCCCCCCCTTTGCCTGCCTGCATCACTGAAGAGACCCCTTGGTCTGTCATTGCTTTCTATTGAAAACCCGACGCTTGTTTGCACACTGCACCCGGCCGCCCCCGTGCCGCTGAGGGTGTACTTTCTGTGTGGACTTGTGTCCCCCCCCCCCCCGGTGCCCTACAAACCCTCCCTGGGTCTGCCCCCCCGAAGACGCAGGTACTTACCTGCTGGCAGACTGGAACCGGGGCACCCTCTTCTCCATTGAAGCCTATGCGTTTTGGGCACCACTTTGACCTCTGCACCTGACCGGCCCTGAGCTGCTGGTGTGGTAACTTTGGGGTTGCTCTGAACCCCCAACGGTGGGCTACCTTGGACCCAAACTTGAACCCCGTAGGTGGTTTACTTACCTGCAAAAACTAAAACTCTTACTCCCCCCAGGAACTGTTGAAAATTGCACTGTGTCTGGTTTTAAAATAGCTATATGTCATTTATGTGAAAACTGTATATGCTATTTTGCTAATTCAAAGTTCCTAAAGTACCTACCTGCAATACCTTTCATTTGAAGTATTACATGAAAATCTTGAACCTGTGGTTCTTAAAATAAACTAAGAAAAGATATTGTTCTATACAAAAACCTATTGGCCTGGAATTGTCTCTGAGTGTGTGTTCCTCATTTATTGCCTGTTTGTGTACAACAAATGCTTAACACTACTCCTTTGATAAGCCTACTGCTCGACCACACTACCACAAGATAGAGAATTAGAATTCTCTTTTTGCCACTATCTTACCTTTAAGGGGAACTCTTGGACTCAGTGCAGGCTATTCCTTACTTTGCAACTAGATCTCTCTATCAGATTATTAGCACAGCAGAAGTAATCTAGATCAACCAAATGCTCAATACATGAGCAAACCTCAGGGCGACTCCCTTTCACCTGACGTGCAGTAGAAAATCTGAGTAATGCTGTCTCTGCTGGGAGTGTTTCATAGGGTGCTATCGCCTGGCTGGAATTTGGTTCTTTATAAATCATTTAGATAAACTATAAAAATAGAAGCCTTTTGACAGTGTAAGCTATGTATACCACTTCTACAGCTTTAGAATGTACCATGGGACTCCCACCTCAATGACAGGGATGATTCAAGCATGTGAATCTATGAAAGATTCAATGCTGGAGAAGGAGGCATGCAGCTTGGCCAAGCATCTGCACAGCCCATGAGTAGTCAGCAAGGTGAAAAGATCACACTGCAGAATGTTCTTCCACTCCTCCTTGCTCTGTAGAAAATTTCCAACACCAACACAGTCAGCTCGGAAAACAGCCTGCAACTAACACTTCTCTAAACTTTTAGGGAAGCATAAGGCAGCACTAAACTTTTACATTGTGGTTAGATAACTAGCACCACATCAATATGCATTGCAGCTTTATGTACTCGCTGAGATTAATCGTTTTGCTCCAACAAAAAATATGCACATCATAAAAAAAATGTAAACCCCAAAATTTGTGATTACAGCTTACAATTAATAATGTATGGTCATGCATCAGCTCACAATCTGCTAAACAGATCTGCACTGAGTGATGGGGGGGATGTTTTTAACCACTGGATTACGAAGTAGGCTGACAGCCATTTAAATACAAAGTGGCTGAAAACATATGTTCAAAATGGGCCTAAAGTGGTAGTGTTGGGAAAAGATCTAGTTGCTATACTGTGCGAGCTGCTGTTTCTACTCACGTTTGCATCCATCGGGTCCAAATCCAAAGTGATTAACTTCACATCGCTCACAACGACGGCCAGTAATGCCAGGCTGACATTCACACTGACCTGAATGGATATCACACTGCCCATTGGTTGAGCCCAGCATATGGCATTCACACCTATGATAAACAAGATTATTGATAACTACACTTGTTAACACAATGGACAATCAAAGCATCTACAGAAGCACCTTGAATGACTCTCAAATTAAATCTACTTAAAATAAGAAGTACATTTTCAATGTTATGTCCTGTTATCCACCATTACATTTTAATGCATTTGTCACAATACCCCAAATGAAGTGGTTCTAATTAAGCAAGTTAGAGTGAAAGGCACAACAAGAACAAAGCAGACTGTGTAAAGGAAAGAGTTTTACTAACGAAACACATGCATTAAGATAGACAAGGACGGACTTGGGACAACACAAGAAGATGTGCTTCTGAAAAGTACAGAAAAAAAGAAAACTGGCAAAAACCAACTGAAATTGCATAAACCAGGCCGAATGCCACACCAGCAGTCAACCTTCACGATGCACAACATACTTCTAGAATACAGATATATCACCTTGAGGCGAACCCAGATCATGGCCTATTCAAAGATAGCTAAATGAATCACTTTATAACATATGACTAACATTTCCTCAAATAAGGTCCTGTTGAAAACACAGCTACTCAAGAAAACAGTCACTGACTGTAGGAAGTTGGCTCTGTATGTGCTATTTCAAAGTAAGGAATAGCATGCACAGAGTCCAAGGGTTCCCCTTAGAGGTAAAATAGTGGTAAAAAGAGATAATACTAATGCTCTATTTTGTGGTAGTGTGGTCGAGCAGTAGGCTTATCCAAGGAGTAGTGTTAAGCATTTGTTGTACATACACATAGACAATAAATGAGGTACACACACTCAGACAAATCCAGCCAATAGGTTTTGTTATAGAAAAATATCTTTTCTTAGTTTATTTTAAGAACCACAGGTTCAAATTTAACATGTAATATCTTGTTTGAAAGGTATTGCAGGTAAGTACATTAGGAACTTTGAATCATTTCAATTGCATGTATACTTTTCAAGTTATTCACAAATAGCTATTTTAAAAGTGGACACTTAGTGCAATTTTCACAGTTCCTGGGGGAGGTAAGTTTTTGTTAGTTTTACCAGGTAAGTACGACACTTACAGGGTTCAGTTCTTGGTCCAAGGTAGCCCACCGTTGGGGGTTCAGAGCAACCCCAAAGTTACCACACCAGCAGCTCAGGGCCGGTCAGGTGCAGAGTTCAAAGTGGTGCCCAAAACGCATAGGCTTCAATGGAGAGAAGGGGGTGCCCCGGTTCCAGTCTGCCAGCAGGTAAGTACCCGCGTCTTCGGAGGGCAGACCAGGGGGGTTTTGTAGGGCACCGGGGGGGACACAAGCCCACACAGAAATTTCACCCTCAGCGGCGCGGGGGCGGCCGGGTGCAGTGTTAGAACAAGCGTCGGGTTCGCAATGGAAGTCAATGAGAGATCAAGGGATCTCTTCAGCGCTGCAGGCAGGCAAGGGGGGGCTTCCTCGGGGAAACCTCCACTTGGGCAAGGGAGAGGGACTCCTGGGGGTCACTTCTGCAGTGAAAGTCCGGTCCTTCAGGTCCTGGGGGCTGCGGGTGCAGGGTCTTTTCCAGGCATCGGGACTTAGGTTTCAGAGAGTCGCGGTCAGGGGAAGCCTCGGGATTCCCTCTGCAGGCGGCGCTGTGGGGGCTCAGGGGGGACAGGTTTTGGTACTCACAGTCGTAGAGTAGTCCGGGGGTCCTCCCTGAGGTGTTGGTTCTCCACCAGCCGAGTCGGGGTCGCCGGGTGCAGTGTTGCAAGTCTCACGCTTCTTGCGGGGAGATTGCAGGGTTCTTTAAAGCTGCTTCTTTGGATAAAGTTGCAGTCTTTTTGGAGCAGGTCCGCTGTCCTCGGGAGTTTCTTGTCGTCGTCGAAGCAGGGCAGTCCTCAGAGGATTCAGAGGTCGCTGGTCCCTTTGGAAGGCGTCGCTGGAGCAGAGTTCTTTGGAAGGCAGGAGACAGGCCGGTGAGTTTCTGGAGCCAAGGCAGTTGTTGTCTTCTGGTCTTCCTCTGCAGGGGTTTTCAGCTAGGCAGTCCTTCTTGTTGTTGCAGGAATCTAAATCTTTAGGTTCAGGGGAGCCCTTAAATACAAAATTTAAGGGCGTGTTTAGGTCTGGGGGGTTAGTAGCCAATGGCTACTAGCCCCGAGGGTGAGTACACCCTCTTTGTGCCTCCTCCCAAGGGGAGGGGGTCACATCCCTAATCCTATTGGGGGAATCCTCCATCTGCAAGATGGAGGATTTCTAAAAGTTAGAGTCACCTCAGCTCAGGACACCTTAGGGGCTGTCCTGACTGGCCAGTGACTCCTCCTTGTTATTCTCATTATTTTCTCCGGCCTTGCCGCCAAAAGTGGGGGCCGGGGCCGGAGGGGGTGGGCAACTCCACTAGCTGGAGTGTCCTGCAGTGCTGTGACAAAGGGGTGAGCCTTTGAGGCTCACCGCCAGGTGTTACAGCTCCTGCCTGGGGGAGGTGTTAGCATCTCCACCCAGTGCAGGCTTTGTTACTGGCCTCAGAGTGACAAAGGCACTCTCCCCATGGGGCCAGCAACATGTCTCTAGTGTGGCAGGCTGCTGGAACTAGTCAGCCTACACAGACAGTCGGTTAAGTTTCAGGGGGCACCTCTAAGGTGCCCTCTGGGGTGTATTTTGCAATAAAATGTACACTGGCATCAGTGTGCATTTATTGTGCTGAGAAGTTTGATACCAAACTTCTTAGTTTTCAGTGTAGCCATTATGGTGCTGTGGAGTTCGTGCAAAACAGACTCCCAGACCATATACTCTTATGGCTACCCTGCACTTACAATGTCTAAGGTTTTGTTTAGACACTGTAGGGGTACCATGCTCATGCACTGGTACCCTCACCTATGGTATAGTGCACCCTGCCTTAGGGCTGTAAGGCCTGCTAGAGGGGTGGCTGACCTATACTTGCATAGGCAGTGAGAGGCTGGCATGGCACCCTGAGGGGAGTGCCATGTCGACTTACTCGTTTTGTTCTCACTAGCACACACAAGCTGGCAAGCAGTGTGTCTGTGCTGAGTGAGAGGTCTCCAGGGTGGCATAAGACATGCTGCAGCCCTTAGAGACCTTCCTTGGCATCAGGGCCCTTGGTACTAGAAGTACCAGTTACAAGGGACTTATCTGGATGCCAGGGTCTGCCAATTGTGGATACAAAAGTACAGGTTAGGGAAAGAACACTGGTGCTGGGGCCTGGTTAGCAGGCCTCAGCACACTTTCAATTGTAAACATAGCATCAGCAAAGGCAAAAAGTCAGGGGGCAACCATGCCAAGGAGGCATTTCCTTACACTGACAGACTGGAAACAAAAACACTGAAGAACATACACACCTCTAAGGTGCATAGCTATATGAAATTGCTAGGATACAGTGCCACCTGCTTTGTACAGTCAGTAAGCAAGTAAGGACATATACCTGTATTTAGTTTTAACTGCCACCTATTGCTCACTATAGATATAAATCTACCAGTTCTATTATGGCCCTAACACCATTCACACAACAGATTCAAGCTGGTGAACAAAAATCCTATATTCTAGTGGTAAAAATACTCGCACCCTAGCGAGCATAATATACGCAGCACACATTTTATGGTATAAATCTACACTTTATTGAATGTCCACATTTTCTCTAATTAACCTTAGGCGAAATTTGTGAGCTAATTTGATCTACCAGAACCTGATTTTTTTGTCTGCATCTATCTCTTCATGTGTAGGCTTAGCTCAGCGATAAAACGGCTGTTACCTCTAAAATATTATGTTGCAGTTTGGTGGCTAAAAAGTTACTCTTAACAGCAACTGCTGATCCACTGATTTGTCAAATGGCAATCTAACTCTAAGATCATTCCATAAAATCCTTTCTGGTGGCTTGACGGTATATGCAGAATGTGAACCCGCTATCACCTCTAGATAAACTACATATAGTTTGGTGGTACAAGCACATTGCAAGTAGGTTTTGCTTTCTATAGCTACATGGTGAACTCCAACAGAATGCAACGATGAAGACCCCACAGATAAGAATCACTGGTGCTTTTTTCATATGGTACTTATAGAAAGCTGGCCCTTCATGTGGTATGTAAATATCGTGCAAAGGGTACAGGCCTCAGTGAGTGGACAGGGCTTGCTACTCAATACTCTATTTAAGGCTAGTGTGGTCGAGCAGCCTTAGGCTTATCACAGAGGAGTGCAAGATATCTACTAATACACACAATAGTTAATAAATGAGAGACACAACTCAAGACTGAGACTGCAAGAAAGAGCCTCTTTTCACGGAGTCTCACACCCCCTTCCCACCCACACACACTTTTTGCCGTGTTTCTGGTATAATTTTGTTTTAAAGTCCAGAGGGTTCCTTCTAAGCAGGTCCCCAGTGCCAGATCTCTTTCCCCAAAACTGCATAGTAATTGTTCCCAATTGGAAAAACCTTTATCAATGTCTACAAGTCCCTAGTAAATGGTAGCTCTGGTACCTAGGACCTTGGGTATCAAAGAGGGTCCCTAAGGCTGCAGTACGAGTTGTGCCACCCTAAGGGACCCCTCATCAAGCACATGACAGGCTGCCATTGCAGGCTGCATATCTTGCTCCAGACAAAAGTGAAAACACGACATGGCACACAGAGTGTGTCATGTCCCTTAACAACGCCTGCAATATATGGAAGTCACCCCTCCAGCAGGCCTTACAGCTGTAAGGCAGGGTACATTATATTACATGCGAGGGGACATTACACAAGCAGATATTCCCCCAGCTATAACTGTTGATTCTCAGACATTTAAAGTGACCAGGGAAAGCCATTTTAAAAACATGTGCTGGACAATGGGTGCAGAGAAGTGCCATCTTTCTAGCATAATTCTCCCCACTTTTTGCCTGATAGCAGTGAGTTTAGACTGTCGCTCACTGCGATCCTGCTAATCAGAACCCCAGTGTCTGATCTCTCCTCTAAATTTGGTTGCTGGTAAACATTTTAAACACACAATTAGCTTACTGGTGCACCCATATAAGTCCCTAGTATATAGTACTTAGGTACCCAGGGCATTGGTACACCAAGGGTCTCCCCTGGGCTGCAACATATATTGTGCCAGCCATTGGAGCCTATACAAACTGTTTCTGCAGACCTGCCATTGCATCCTGGTTGAAATGGTCTGTAAGGAAATGCCTCCTTGGCATAGTTACCCCCTGACTTTTTGCCTTTGCTGATGCTATGTTTTTGAATTGAAAGTGTGCTGAGGCCTGCTAACCAGGCCCCAGCACCAGTGTTCTTTCCCTAACCTGTACTTTTGTTTTCACAATTGGCATACCCTGGCATCCAGGTAAGTCCCTTGTAAACTGGTACCCCTGGTACCAAGGGCCCTGATGCCAGGGAAGGTCTCTAAGGGCTGCAGCATATCTTATGCCACCCTGGGGACCCCTCACTCAGCACAGACACACTGCTTGCCAGCTTGTGTGTGCTGGTGAGGACAAAACGAGTAAGTCGACATGGCACTCCCCTCAGGGTGCCATGCCAACCTCACACTGCCTATGCAGTATAGATAAGTCACCCCTCTAGCAGGCCTTACAGCCCTATGGCAGGGTGCACTATACCATAGGTGAGGGCACCAGTGCATGAGCACTGTGCCCCTACAGTGTCTAAGCAAAACCTTAGACGTTGTAAGTGCAGGGTAGCCATAAGAGTATATGGTCTGGGAGTCTGTTTTACACGAACTCCACAGCACCATAATGGCTACACTGAAAACTGTGAAGTTTGGTATCACACTTCTCAGCATAATAAATGCACACTGATGCCAGTGTACATTTTATTGTAACATACACCCCAGAGGGCACCTTATAGGTGCCCCCTGAACCCTTAACCGACTATCCGTGTAGGCTGACTAGTTTTAGCAGCCTGCCACACACCAGACCTATTGCTGGACACATGGGGAGAGTGCCTTTGTCACTCTGTGGCTAGTAACAAAGCCTGTACTGGGTGGAGATGCTTATCACCTCCCCCTGCAGGAACTGTAACACCTGGCGGTGAGCCTCAAAGGCTCACCCCCTTTGTTACAGCACCACAGGGCACTCCAGCTAGTGGAGTTCCCAACCCCCTCCGTTCACGGCCCCACTTTTGGCGGCAAGGCCGGAGGAGATAATGAGAAAAACCAGGAGGAGTCACTGCCAGTCAGGACAGCCCCTAAGGTGTCCTGAGCTGAGGTGACTCTGACTTTTAGAAATCCTCCATCTTGTAGAAGGAGTATTCCCCCAATAGGGATAGGAATGTGACCCCCTCCCCTTGGGAGGAGGCACAAAGAGGGTGTACCCAGCAGCTCAGGGCCGGTCCGGTGCAGAGTTCAAAGTGGTGCTCAAAACGCATAGGCTTCAATGGAGAAGGGGGTGCCCCGGTTCCAGTCTGCCAGCAGGTAAGTACCCGCGTCTTCGGAGGGCCGACCAGGGGGGTTTTGTAGGGCACCGGGGGGGACACAAGTTGTAGGAAGTTGGCTCTGTATGTGCTATTTCAAAGTAAGGAATAGCATGCACAGAGTCCAAGGGTTCCCCTTAGAGGTAAAATAGTGGTAAAAATAGATAATACTAATGCTCTATTTTGTGGTAGTGTGGTCGAGCAGTAGGCTTATCCAAGGAGTAGTGTTAAGCATTTGTTGTACATACACATAGACAATAAATGAGGTACACACACTCAGAGACAAATCCAGCCAATAGGTTTTTATATAGAAAAATATCTTTTCTTAGTTTATTTTAAGAACCACAGGTTCAAATTCTACATGTAATAGCTCATTCGAAAGGTATTGCAGGTAAGTACTTTAGGAACTTCAAATCATCAAAATTGCATGTATACTTTTCAAGTTATTCACAAATAGCTGTTTTAAAAGTGGACACTTAGTGCAATTTTCACAGTTCCTAGGGGAGGTAAGTATTTGTTAGTTTTACCAGGTAAGTAAGACACTTACAGGGTTCAGTTCTTGGTCCAAGGTAGCCCACCGTTGGGGGTTCAGAGCAACCCCAAAGTCACCACACCAGCAGCTCAGGGTCGGTCAGGTGCAGAGTTCAAAGTGGTGCCCAAAACACATAGGCTAGAATGGAGAGAAGGGGGTGCCCCGGTTCCGGTCTGCTTGCAGGTAAGTACCCGCGTCTTCGGAGGGCAGACCAGGGGGGTTTTGTAGGGCACCGGGGGGGACACAAGTCCACACAGAAATTTCACCCTCAGCGGCGCGGGGGCGGCCGGGTGCAGTGTAGAAACAAGCGTCGGGTTCGCAATGTTAGTCTATGAGAGATCTCGGGATCTCTTCAGCGCTGCAGGCAGGCAAGGGGGGGGTTCCTCGGGGAAACCTCCACTTGGGCAAGGGAGAGGGACTCCTGGGGGTCGCTTCTCCAGTGAAAGTCCGGTCCTTCAGGTCCTGGGGGCTGCGGGTGCAGGGTCTCTCCCAGGCGTCGGGACTTTAGATTCAAAGAGTCGCGGTCAGGGGAAGCCTCGGGATTCCCTCTGCAGGCGGCGCTGTGGGGGCTCAGGGGGGACAGGTTTTGGTACTCACAGTATCAGAGTAGTCCTGGGGTCCCTCCTGAGGTGTTGGATCGCCACCAGCCGAGTCGGGGTCGCCGGGTGCAGTGTTGCAAGTCTCACGCTTCTTGCGGGGAGCTTGCAGGGTTCTTTAAAGCTGCTGGAAACAAAGTTGCAGCTTTTCTTGGAGCAGGTCCGCTGTCCTCGGGAGTTTCTTGTCTTTTCGAAGCAGGGGCAGTCCTCAGAGGATGTCGAGGTCGCTGGTCCCTTTGGAAGGCGTCGCTGGAGCAGGATCTTTGGAAGGCAGGAGACAGGCCGGTGAGTTTCTGGAGCCAAGGCAGTTGTCGTCTTCTGGTCTTCCGCTGCAGGGGTTTCAGCTAGGCAGTCCTTCTTCTTGTAGTTGCAGGAATCTAATTTTCTAGGGTTCAGGGTAGCCCTTAAATACTAAATTTAAGGGCGTGTTTAGGTCTGGGGGGTTAGTAGCCAATGGCTACTAGCCCTGAGGGTGGGTACACCCTCTTTGTGCCTCCTCCCAAGGGGAGGGGGTCACAATCCTAACCCTATTGGGGGAATCCTCCATCTGCAAGATGGAGGATTTCTAAAAGTTAGAGTCACCTCAGCTCAGGACACCTTAGGGGCTGTCCTGACTGGCCAGTGACTCCTCCTTGTTATTCTCATTATTTTCTCCGGCCTTGCCGCCAAAAGTGGGGCCTGGCCGGAGGGGGCGGGCAACTCCACTAGCTGGAGTGTCCTGCTGGGTTGGCACAAAGGAGGTGAGCCTTTGAGGCTCACCGCCAGGTGTGACAATTCCTGCCTGGGAGAGGTGTTAGCATCTCCACCCAGTGCAGGCTTTGTTACTGGCCTCAGAGTGACAAAGGCACTCTCCCCATGGGGCCAGCAACATGTCTCGGTTTGTGGCAGGCTGCTAGAACTAGTCAGCCTACACAGATAGTCGGTTAAGTTTCAGGGGGCACCTCTAAGGTGCCCTCTGTGGTGTATTTTACAATAAAATGTACACTGGCATCAGTGTGCATTTATTGTGCTGAGAAGTTTGATACCAAACTTCCCAGTTTTCAGTGTAGCCATTATGGTGCTGTGGAGTTCGTGTTTGACAGACTCCCAGACCATATACTCTTATGGCTACCCTGCACTTACAATGTCTAAGGTTTTGTTTAGACACTGTAGGGGTACCATGCTCATGCACTGGTACCCTCACCTATGGTATAGTGCACCCTGCCTTAGGGCTGTAAGGCCTGCTAGAGGGGTGTCTTACCTATACTGCATAGGCAGTGAGAGGCTGGCATGGCACCCTGAGGGGAGTGCCATGTCGACTTACTCGTTTTGTCCTCACTAGCACACACAAGCTGGCAAGCGGTGTGTCTGTGCTGAGTGAGAGGTCTCCAGGGTGGCATAAGACATGCTGCATCCCTTAGAGACCTTCCTTGGCATCAGGGCCCTTGGTACTAGAAGTACCAGTTACAAGGGACTTATCTGGATGCCAGGGTCTGCCAATTGTGGATACAAAAGTACAGGTTAGGGAAAGAACACTGGTGCTGGGGCCTGGTTAGCAGGCCTCAGCACACTTTCAATTGTAAACATAGCATCAGCAAAGGCAAAAAGTCAGGGGGCAACCATGCCAAGGAGGCATTTCCTTACACAACCCCCCCCCAAACGAAAGAGGATGAGACTAACCTTTCCCAAGAGAGTCTTCATTTTCTAAGTGGAAGAACCTGGAAAGGCCATCTGCATTGGCATGGGCAGTCCCAGGTCTGTGTTCCACTATAAAGTCCATTCCCTGTAGGGAGATGGACCACCTCAACAGTTTAGGATTTTCACCTTTCATTTGCATCAGCCATTTGAGAGGTCTGTGGTCGGTTTGAACTAGGAAGTGAGTCCCAAAGAGGTATGGTCTCAGCTTCTTCAGGGACCAAACCACAGCAAAGGCCTCCCTCTCAATGGCACTCCAACGCTGCTCCCTGGGGAGTAACCTCCTGCTAATGAAAGCAACAGGCTGGTCAAGGCCATCATCATTTGTTTGGGACAAAACTGCCCCTATCCCATGTTCAGAGGCATCAGTCTGCACAATGAACTGCTTAGAATAATCTGGAGCTTTGAGAACTGGTGCTGAGCACATTGCCTGTTTCAGGGTGTCAAAGGCCTGTTGGCAGTCCACAGTCCAGTTCACTTTCTTGGGCATTTTCTTGGAGGTGAGCTCAGTGAGGGCTGTCACAATGGATCCATATCCCTTCACAAACCTCCTGTAGTACCCAGTCAAGCCAAGGAATGCCCTGACTTGAGTCTGGGTTTTTGGAGCTACCCAGTCCAGAATAGTCTGGATCTTGGGTTGGAGTGGCTGAACTTGGCCTCCACCTACAAGGTGTCCCAAATAAACCACAGTTCCCTGCCCTATCTGGCATTTGGATGCCTTGATAGAGAGGCCTGCAGATTGCAGAGCCTTCAAAACCTTCCTCAGGTGGACCAGGTGATCCTGCCAGGTGGAGCTAAAGACAGCAATATCATCAAGATAAGCTGTGCTAAAGGACTCCAAGCCAGCAAGGACTTGATTCACCAACCTTTGGAAGGTGGCAGGGGCATTCTTTAAACCAAAGGGCATAACAGTAAACTGATAATGCCCATCAGGTGTGGAGAATGCTGTCTTTTCTTTTGCTCCAGGTGCCATTTTTATTTGCCAGTACCCTGCTGTCAAGTCAAAGGTACTTAGGAATTTGGCAGCACCTAATTTATCAATGAGCTCATCAGCTCTTGGAATTGGATGAGCATCTGTCTTGGTGACAGAATTGAGCCCTCTGTAGTCCACACAAAACCTCATCTCTTTCTTTCCATCTGTGGTGTGAGGTTTGGGGACTAAGACCACTGGGCTAGCCCAGGGGCTGTCAGAGCGCTCAATGACTCCCAATTCCAGCATCTTGTGGACTTCCACCTTGATGCTTTCCTTAACATGGTCAGACTGTCTAAAGATTTTGTTCTTGACAGGCATGCTGTCTCCTGTGTCCACATCATGGGTACACAGGTGTGTCTGACCAGGGGTTAAGGAGAAGAGTTCAGGAAACTGTTGTAGGACTCTCCTACAATCAGCTTGCTGTTGGCCAGAGAGGGTGTCTGAGTAGATCACTCCATCTACTGTACCATCTTTTGGGTCTGATGACAGAAGATCAGGGAGAGGTTCACTCTCTGCCTCCTGATCCTCATCTGTTACCATCAACAGATTGACATCAGCCCTGTCGTGGAAGAGCTTAAGGCGGTTTACATGGATCACCCTTTTGGGGCTCCTGCTTGTGCCCAGGTCCACCAAGTAGGTGACCTGACTCTTCCTCTCTAGTACTGGGTAAGGGCCACTCCATTTGTCCTGGAGTGCCCTGGGAGCCACAGGCTCCAGAACCCAGACTTTCTGCCCTGGTTGGAACTCAACCAGTGCAGCCTTTTGGTCATACCAAAACTTCTGGAGCTGTTGGCTGGCCTCAAGGTTTTTGGTTGCCTTTTCCATGTACTCTGCCATTCTAGAGCGAAGGCCAAGTACATAGTCCACTATGTCCTGTTTAGGCTCATGGAGAGGTCTCTCCCAGCCTTCTTTAACAAGGGCAAGTGGTCCCCTTACAGGATGACCAAACAGAAGTTCAAAGGGTGAGAACCCTACTCCCTTCTGTGGTACCTCCCTGTAAGCGAAAAGCAGACATGGCAGGAGGACATCCCATCTCCTTTTGAGTTTTTCTGGGAGCCCCATGATCATGCCTTTTAATGTCTTGTTGAATCTCTCAACTAAGCCATTAGTTTGTGGATGGTAAGGTGTAGTGAATTTATAAGTCACTCCACACTCATTCCACATGTGCTTTAGGTATGCTGACATGAAGTTGGTACCTCTGTCAGACACCACCTCCTTAGGGAAACCCACCCTGGTAAAGATACCAATGAGGGCCTTGGCTACTGCAGGGGCAGTAGTCGACCTAAGGGGAATAGCTTCAGGATACCTGGTAGCATGATCCACTACTACCAGGATATACATATTTCCTGAGGCTGTGGGAGGTTCCAGTGGACCAACTATGTCCACACCCACTCTTTCAAAGGGCACCCCCACCACTGGAAGTGGAATGAGGGGGGCCTTTGGATGCCCACCTGTCTTACCACTGGCTTGACAGGTGGGGCAGGAGAGGCAAAACTCCTTAACCATGTTGGACATATTGGGCCAGTAGAAGTGGTTGACTAACCTCTCCCACGTCTTGGTTTGTCCCAAATGTCCAGCAAGGGGAATGTCATGGGCCAATGTTAGGATGAACTCTCTGAACAGCTGAGGCACTACCACTCTCCTAGTGGCACCAGGTTTGGGGTCTCTGGCCTCAGTGTACAGGAGCCCATCTTCCCAATAGACCCTATGTGTTCCATTTTTCTTGCCTTTGGACTCTTCAGCAGCTTGCTGCCTAAGGCCTTCAAGAGAGGGACAGGTTTCTTGTCCCTTACACAGCTCTTCCCTTGAGGGTCCCCCTGGGCCTAAGAGCTCAACCTGATAAGGTTCAAGCTCCAAAGGCTCAGTTCCCTCAGAGGGCAGAACTTCTTCCTGAGAAGAGAGGTTCCCTTTCTTTTGCTGTGTTGCAGTTGGTTTCCCAACTGACTTTCCTGTTCTCTTGGTAGGCTGGGCCATTTTTCCAGACTCCAGCTCTACTTTTTCACCCTGTGCCTTGCATTGTGCTCTCGTTTTCACACACACCAGTTCAGGGATACCCAGCATTGCTGCATGGGTTTTTAGCTCTACCTCAGCCCATGCTGAGGACTCCAGGTCATTTCCAAGCAGACAGTCCACTGGGATATTTGAGGAGACCACCACCTGTTTCAGGCCATTGACCCCTCCCCATTCTAAAGTAACCATTGCCATGGGATGTACTTTTCTCTGATTGTCAGCGTTGGTGACTGTGTAAGTTTTTCCAGTCAGGTATTGGCCAGGGGAAACCAGTTTCTCTGTCACCATGGTGACACTGGCACCTGTATCCCTCAGGCCCTCTATTCTAGTCCCATTAATTAAGAGTTGCTGTCTGTATTTTTGCATGTTAGGCGGCCAGACAGCTAGTGTGGCTAAATCCACCCCACCCTCAGAAACTAGAGTAGCTTCAGTGTGGACCCTGATTTGCTCTGGGCACACTGTTGATCCCACTTGGAGACTAGCCATACCAGTGTTACCTGGATGGGAGTTTGGAGTGGAACCTTTCTTGGGACAGGCCTTGTCTCCAGTTTGGTGTCCATGCTGTTTACAGCTATGACACCAGGCCTTTTTGGGATCAAAGTTTTTACCCTTGTACCCATTGTTTTGTGAAGAGGCTCTGGGCCCACCCTCCTGTGCAGGTTTTTGGGGGCCTGTAGAAGACTCTTTACTATTTTTAGTTTTGGTTGTCTCATCACCCTTCTGCTGGGGAGTCTTTGTGACCCCTTTCTTTTGGTCACCCCCTGTTGAAGTCTTGGACACCCTTGTCTTGACCCAATGGTCCGCCTTCTTTCCCAATTCTTGGGGAGAAATTGGTCCTAGGTCTACCAGATGCTGATGCAGTTTATCATTGAAACAATTACTTAACAGGTGTTCTTTCACAAATAAATTGTACAGCCCATCATAATTACTTACACCACTGCCTTGAATCCAACCATCTAGTGTTTTCACTGAGTAGTCAACAAAGTCAACCCAGGTCTGGCTCGAGGATTTTTGAGCCCCCCTGAACCTAATCCTGTACTCCTCAGTGGAGAATCCAAAGCCCTCAATCAGGGTACCCTTCATGAGGTCATAAGATTCTGCATCTTGTCCAGAGAGTGTGAGGAGTCTATCCCTACACTTTCCTGTGAACATTTCCCAAAGGAGAGCACCCCAGTGAGATCTGTTCACTTTTCTGGTTACACAAGCCCTCTCAAAAGCTGTGAACCATTTGGTGATGTCATCACCATCTTCATATTTAGTTACAATCCCTTTAGGGATTTTCAACATGTCAGGAGAATCTCTGACCCTATTTAAGTTGCTGCCACCATTGATGGGTCCTAGGCCCATCTCTTGTCTTTCCCTCTCTATGGCTAGGATCTGTCTTTCCAAAGCCAATCTTTTGGCCATCCTGGCTAACTGGATGTCCTCTTCACTGGGGTTATCCTCAGTGATTTCAGAGGTGTTGGTCTCTCCTGTGAGGGAACCAGCATCTCTGACTATTATTTTTGGAGTCAGGGTTTGAGGGACCCTGTTCTCCCTAGATAGGACTGGTAGGGGGGAATTGTCCTCCAAGTCACTATCCTCTTCCTCTGAGTTGCCACCCTCAGAGGGGTTGGCCTTTTCAAACTCTGCCAAAAGCTCCTGGAGCTGTATTTTGGTAGGTTTGGGGCCCATTGTTATTTTCTTTAGTTTACAGAGTGACCTTAGCTCTCTCATCTGTAGATGGAGGTAAGGTGTGGTGTCGAGTTCCACCACATTCACATCTGTGCTAGACATTATGCTTCTAAAAGTTGGAATACTTTTTAAGAAACTAAAACTGATTCTAGAATTTAATTCAAACTTTTAACAGACTTTTAAACTCTAAAAGAAATGCTAAACAGGATCTAACACAAGGCCCTAGCAGGTCTTTTAAGAATTTAGAAAACTTTTCAAATTGCAAAAATCAATTTCTAATGACAATTTTGGAATTTGTCGTGTGATCAGGTATTGGCTGAGTAGTCCAGCAAATGCAAAGTCTTGTACCCCACCGCTGATCCACCAATGTAGGAAGTTGGCTCTGTATGTGCTATTTCAAAGTAAGGAATAGCATGCACAGAGTCCAAGGGTTCCCCTTAGAGGTAAAATAGTGGTAAAAATAGATAATACTAATGCTCTATTTTGTGGTAGTGTGGTCGAGCAGTAGGCTTATCCAAGGAGTAGTGTTAAGCATTTGTTGTACATACACATAGACAATAAATGAGGTACACACACTCAGAGACAAATCCAGCCAATAGGTTTTTATATAGAAAAATATCTTTTCTTAGTTTATTTTAAGAACCACAGGTTCAAATTCTACATGTAATAGCTCATTCGAAAGGTATTGCAGGTAAGTACTTTAGGAACTTCAAATCATCAAAATTGCATGTATACTTTTCAAGTTATTCACAAATAGCTGTTTTAAAAGTGGACACTTAGTGCAATTTTCACAGTTCCTAGGGGAGGTAAGTATTTGTTAGTTTTACCAGGTAAGTAAGACACTTACAGGGTTCAGTTCTTGGTCCAAGGTAGCCCACCGTTGGGGGTTCAGAGCAACCCCAAAGTCACCACACCAGCAGCTCAGGGTCGGTCAGGTGCAGAGTTCAAAGTGGTGCCCAAAACACATAGGCTAGAATGGAGAGAAGGGGGTGCCCCGGTTCCGGTCTGCTTGCAGGTAAGTACCCGCGTCTTCGGAGGGCAGACCAGGGGGGTTTTGTAGGGCACCGGGGGGGACACAAGTCCACACAGAAATTTCACCCTCAGCGGCGCGGGGGCGGCCGGGTGCAGTGTAGAAACAAGCGTCGGGTTCGCAATGTTAGTCTATGAGAGATCTCGGGATCTCTTCAGCGCTGCAGGCAGGCAAGGGGGGGGTTCCTCGGGGAAACCTCCACTTGGGCAAGGGAGAGGGACTCCTGGGGGTCGCTTCTCCAGTGAAAGTCCGGTCCTTCAGGTCCTGGGGGCTGCGGGTGCAGGGTCTCTCCCAGGCGTCGGGACTTTAGATTCAAAGAGTCGCGGTCAGGGGAAGCCTCGGGATTCCCTCTGCAGGCGGCGCTGTGGGGGCTCAGGGGGGACAGGTTTTGGTACTCACAGTATCAGAGTAGTCCTGGGGTCCCTCCTGAGGTGTTGGATCGCCACCAGCCGAGTCGGGGTCGCCGGGTGCAGTGTTGCAAGTCTCACGCTTCTTGCGGGGAGCTTGCAGGGTTCTTTAAAGCTGCTGGAAACAAAGTTGCAGCTTTTCTTGGAGCAGGTCCGCTGTCCTCGGGAGTTTCTTGTCTTTTCGAAGCAGGGGCAGTCCTCAGAGGATGTCGAGGTCGCTGGTCCCTTTGGAAGGCGTCGCTGGAGCAGGATCTTTGGAAGGCAGGAGACAGGCCGGTGAGTTTCTGGAGCCAAGGCAGTTGTCGTCTTCTGGTCTTCCGCTGCAGGGGTTTCAGCTAGGCAGTCCTTCTTCTTGTAGTTGCAGGAATCTAATTTTCTAGGGTTCAGGGTAGCCCTTAAATACTAAATTTAAGGGCGTGTTTAGGTCTGGGGGGTTAGTAGCCAATGGCTACTAGCCCTGAGGGTGGGTACACCCTCTTTGTGCCTCCTCCCAAGGGGAGGGGGTCACAATCCTAACCCTATTGGGGGAATCCTCCATCTGCAAGATGGAGGATTTCTAAAAGTTAGAGTCACCTCAGCTCAGGACACCTTAGGGGCTGTCCTGACTGGCCAGTGACTCCTCCTTGTTATTCTCATTATTTTCTCCGGCCTTGCCGCCAAAAGTGGGGCCTGGCCGGAGGGGGCGGGCAACTCCACTAGCTGGAGTGTCCTGCTGGGTTGGCACAAAGGAGGTGAGCCTTTGAGGCTCACCGCCAGGTGTGACAATTCCTGCCTGGGAGAGGTGTTAGCATCTCCACCCAGTGCAGGCTTTGTTACTGGCCTCAGAGTGACAAAGGCACTCTCCCCATGGGGCCAGCAACATGTCTCGGTTTGTGGCAGGCTGCTAGAACTAGTCAGCCTACACAGATAGTCGGTTAAGTTTCAGGGGGCACCTCTAAGGTGCCCTCTGTGGTGTATTTTACAATAAAATGTACACTGGCATCAGTGTGCATTTATTGTGCTGAGAAGTTTGATACCAAACTTCCCAGTTTTCAGTGTAGCCATTATGGTGCTGTGGAGTTCGTGTTTGACAGACTCCCAGACCATATACTCTTATGGCTACCCTGCACTTACAATGTCTAAGGTTTTGTTTAGACACTGTAGGGGTACCATGCTCATGCACTGGTACCCTCACCTATGGTATAGTGCACCCTGCCTTAGGGCTGTAAGGCCTGCTAGAGGGGTGTCTTACCTATACTGCATAGGCAGTGAGAGGCTGGCATGGCACCCTGAGGGGAGTGCCATGTCGACTTACTCGTTTTGTCCTCACTAGCACACACAAGCTGGCAAGCGGTGTGTCTGTGCTGAGTGAGAGGTCTCCAGGGTGGCATAAGACATGCTGCATCCCTTAGAGACCTTCCTTGGCATCAGGGCCCTTGGTACTAGAAGTACCAGTTACAAGGGACTTATCTGGATGCCAGGGTCTGCCAATTGTGGATACAAAAGTACAGGTTAGGGAAAGAACACTGGTGCTGGGGCCTGGTTAGCAGGCCTCAGCACACTTTCAATTGTAAACATAGCATCAGCAAAGGCAAAAAGTCAGGGGGCAACCATGCCAAGGAGGCATTTCCTTACACAAGTCGATACAAAGTACACCCTCAGCAGCACGGGGGCGGCCGGGTGCAGTGTGCAAACACGCGTCGGGTTTCAATGGGAGACCAAGGGGTCTCTTCAGCGATGCAGGCAGGCAAGGGGGGGGGCTCCTCGGGGTAGCCACCACCTGGGCGAGGGAAAGGGCCACCTGGGGGTCGCTCCTGCACTGGAGGTCGGATCCTTCAGGCCCTGGGGGCTGCGGGTGCAGAGTCTTTACCAGGTGTCGGATCTTAGCAGGAGGCAGTCGCGGTCAGGGGGAGCCTCCGGATTCCCTCTGCAGTCGTCGCTGTGAGGGCTCAGGGGGGTCAACTCTGGCTACTCACGGTCTCGCAGTTGCTGGGGAGTCCTCCCTGAAGTGATTGTTCTCCACAAGTCGAGCCAGGGGTGTCGGGTGCAGAGTGCCAAGTCTCACGCTTCCGGCGGGAAACGCAAGTTGTTTCAAAGTTGCTGCTTTGTTGCAAAGTTGCAGTCTTTGGTGAACAGGGCCGCTGTCCTCGGGAGTTCTAGGTTCTTCTAGATGCAGGGCAGTCCTCTGAGGCTTCAGAGGTCGCTGGTCCCTGGGGAGAGCGTCGCTGGAGCAGTGTCTTTAGAAGTGGGGGAGACAGGCCGGTAGAGCTGGGGCCAAAGCAGTTGGTGTCTCCGTCTTCTCTGCAGGGTTTTGCAGCTTAGCAGTCCTCTTCTTCTTAGGTTGCAGGAATCTGAGTTCCTAGGTTCTGTCGAGTCCTTAAATACTAAATTTAAGGGCGTGTTTAGGTCTGGGGGGGTTAGCAGCCAATGGCTACTAGCCCGGAGAGTGGGTACACCCTCTTTGTGCCTCCTCCCGAGAGGAGGGGGCACATTCCTATCCCTATTGGGGGAATCCTCCATCTGCAAGATAGAGGATTTCTAAAAGTCAGTCACCTCAGCTCAGGATGCCTTAGGGGCTGTCCTGACTGGCCAGTGACTCCTCCTTGTTTTTCTCATTATCTCCTCCGGCCTTGCCGCCAAAAGTGGGGCCGTGGCCGGAGGGGGCGGGCAACTCCACTAGCTGGAGTGCCCTGGGGTGCTGTAACAAAGGGGGTGAGCCTTTGAGGCTCACCGCCAGGTGTTACAGTTCCTGCAGGGGGAGGTGTGAAGCACCTCCACCCAGTACAGGCTTTGTTACTAGCCACAGAGTGACAAAGGCACTCTCCCCATGTGGCTAGCAACATGTCTCGAGTGTGGCAGGCTGCTAAAACCAGTCAGCCTACACGGGTAGTTGGTTAAGGTTTCAGGGGGCACCTCTAAGGTGCCCTCTGGGGTGTATGTTACAATAAAATGTACACTGGCATCAGTGTGCATTTATTGTGCTGAGAAGTTTGATACCAAACTTCCCAGTTTTCAGTGTAGCCATTATGGTGCTGTGAAGTTTGTGTTTAACAGACTCCCAGACCATATACTCTTAAGACTACCCTGCACTTACAATGTCTAAGGTTTTGCTTAGACACTGTAGGGGCACAGTGCTCATGCACTGGTGCCCTCACCTATAGTGGTATAGTGCACCCTGCCTTAGGGCTGTAAGGCCTACTAGAGGGGTGACTTATCTATACTGCATAGGCAGTGAGAGGTTGGCATGGCACCCTGAGGGGAGTGCCATGTCGACTTACTCGTTTTGTCCTCACAAGCTGGCAAGCAGTGTGTCTGTGCTGAGTGAGGGGTCCCCAGGGTGGCATAAGACATGCTGCATCCCTTAGAGACCTTCCCTGGCATCAGGGCCCTTGGTACCAGCGGTACTAGTTACAAGGGACTTACCTGGATGCCAGGGTTTGCCAATTGTGGAAACAAAAGTACAGGTTAGGGAAAGAACACTGGTGCTGGGGCCTGGTTAGCAGGCCTCAGCACACTTTCAAATCAAAACGTTTGGGTAAGCTGACATGAGGTTTGTACCTTCTTAGGAAAATCCCAGTCTGGTACACAAAAAAAAGAATATATATGGAAAATGTCACTTACCCAGAGTACATCTGTTCGTGGCATGAGACGCTGCAGATTCACATGCTGTGCATTATCCTGCCATCTACTGTTGGGCTTGGAGTGTTACAAGTTGTTTTTCTTCGAAGAAGTCTTTTCGAGTCACGAGATAGAGGGACTCCTCCCTTTCGGCTCCACTGCGCATGGGCGTCGACTCCATCTTAGATTGATTTTCCCGCAGAGGGGAGGTTGGAGTTGTGTATATAGTAAAGGTGCCCATGCAATGGAGTAAGGATGTATGTACATAATGTGATTAAAAGTGATATATATTTACAAATGTACAAGTTTCATCAACCTATCATATACAGTTTATCAACTTAAACGGCTACAGGCTCCCGGGGAGGCGGGAGGGCACATGTGAATCTGCAGCGTCTCATGCCACGAACAGATGTACACTGGGTAAGTGACATTTTCCGTTCAATGGCATGTGTAGCTGCAGATACACATGCTGTGCAGACTAGTAAGCAGTAACTCCCCAAAAGCGGTGGCTTAGCCTGTAGGAGTGGAAGTTGTTTGAAATAATGTTCGTAATACTGCCTGTCCTACTGTGGCTTGTTGTGTTGTTAACACATCTACACAGTAGTGTTTTGTGAATGTATGAGGCGTAGACCATGTAGCTGCCTTACAGATTTCTGTCATAGGTATGTTTCCTAGAAAGGCCATTGTGGCGCCTTTCTTTCTAGTGGAGTGTGCCTTTGGCGTAATAGGCAGGTCTCTCTTTGCTTTAACATAGCAAGTTTGAATACATTTCACTATCCATCTGGCAATGCCTTGTTTGGATATTGGGTTTCCTGCATGAGGTTTTTTGGAAGGCTACAAACAATTGTTTTGTCTTGCGAAATTGTTTTGTCCTATCAATGTAATACATTAGTGTCCTTTTGATGTCTAATGTATGTAATGCTCTTTCGGCTACCGAGTCAGGTTGTGGAAAAAAGACTGGGAGTTCCACTGTTTGGTTTAGGTGGAACGTTGATATAACTTTTGGTAAAAATTTGGGATTTGTACGTAGAACCACTTTATGTTTGTGTATTTGTATAAAGGGTTCTTGTATAGTAAATGCTTGTATTTCACTTACTCTTCTAAGAGATGTGATAGCTATTAGGAAGGCTACTTTCCAGGTTAAGTATTGCATCTCACAAGAGTGCATGGGTTCAAATGGTAGACCCACGAGTCGTGTTAATACAATATTGAGGTTTCATGAGGGAACTGGTGGTGTTCTCGGAGGTATGATTCTCTTTAGACCCTCCATAAATGCTTTGATGACTGGGATTCTAAAGAGTGATGTTGAATGTGTAATCTGCAGATAGGCAGATATTGCTGTGAGATGTATTTTAATGGAGGAAAAAGCTAGCTTTGATTTTTGTAAGTGTAATAAGTAGCTTACAATGTTTTTTGCGGACGCATGTAGTGGTTGAATTTGATTATTATGGCAGTAATAAACAAATCTTTTCCATTTATTTGCATAACAATGTCTTGTAGTACGTTTCCTAGCTTGTTTAATGACCTCCATACATTCTTGTGTAAGGTCTAAATGTCCAAATTCTAAGACTTCAGGAGCCAGATTGCTAGATTGAGCGATGCTGGATTCGGGTGTCTGATCTGTTTGTGTTGAGTTAACAGATCTGGTCTGTTTGGTAGTTTGATATGAGATACTACTGACAGATCTAGTAGTGTTGTGTACCATGGTTGGCAAGCCCAAGTTGGTGCTACTAGTATTAGTTTGAGTTTGTTTTGACTCAATTTGAATACTAGATACGGAAGAAGTGGGAGAGGGGGAAAAGCGTAAGCAAATATCCCTGACCAACTCATCCATAACGCATTGCCCTTGGAGTGAGGGTGTGGGTACCTGGACGCAAAGTTTTGGCCTTTTGCATTTTCTTTTGTTGCGAATAGGTCTATTTGTGGTGTTCCCCAGGTTTGAAAGTAAGTTTGTAGTATCTGGGGATGAATTTCCCATTCGTGGGTTTGTTGATGATCGACAGATTGTCGGCTAACTGGTTTTGAATTCCTGGGATGTACTGTGCTATTAGGCGAATGTGATTGTGAATCGCCCAAGGCCAAATCTTTTGTGCTAAGAGACACAGCTGTGATGAGTGTGTCCCTCCCTGTTTGTTTAGGTAATACATTGTTGTCATGTTGACTGTTTTGACAAGAATGTGTTTGTGGGCTATTAGCGGTTGAAATGCTTTCAATGTTAGAAATACTGCAAGTAGTTCCAGATGATTTATATGAAGTTGACTTTGTTGAGCGTCCCATTGTCCCTGTATGCTGTGCTGGTTGAGGTGTGCTCCCCACCCTACCATGGAAGCATCTGTTGTGATCACGTTTTGAGGTACAGGGTCTTGGAATGGCCGCCCTTGGTTTAAATTTATAGGATTCCACCATTGAAGCGAGGAGTGTGTTTGACGGTCTATCAACACTAGATCTTGAAGATGACCCTGTGCTTGTGTCCATTGTGTTGCTAGGCACTGTTGTAAGGGCCGCATGTGTAGTCTTGCGTTTGGGACAATGGCTATGCATGAAGACATCATGCCTATAAGCTTCATCACAAACCTCACTTGATAGTGTTGGTTTAGGTGCATGTTTAGTATTACATTTTGGAATGCTTGTACCCTTTGTGGACTTGGAGTGGCAATCCCTTTTTGTGTGTTGATTGTTGCTCCTAAGTATTGTTGGATTTGACACGGTTGTAGATGTGATTTTTGGTAGTTTATAGAGAACCCTAGCTTGTGAAGTGTAGGAAGTTGGCTCTGTATGTGCTATTTCAAAGTAAGGAATAGCATGCACAGAGTCCAAGGGTTCCCCTTAGAGGTAAAATAGTGGTAAAAATAGATAATACTAATGCTCTATTTTGTGGTAGTGTGGTCGAGCAGTAGGCTTATCCAAGGAGTAGTGTTAAGCATTTGTTGTACATACACATAGACAATAAATGAGGTACACACACTCAGAGACAAATCCAGCCAATAGGTTTTTGTATAGAAAAATATCTTTTCTTAGTTTATTTTAAGAACCACAGGTTCAAATTCTACATGTAATAGCTCATTCGAAAGGTATTGCAGGTAAGTACTTTAGGAACTTCAAATCATCAAAATTGCATGTATACTTTTCAAGTTATTGACAAATAGCTGTTTTAAAAGTGGACACTTGTTTATTTTAAGAACCACAGGTTCAAATTCTACATGTAATAGCTCATTCGAAAGGTATTGCAGGTAAGTACTTTAGGAACTTCAAATCATCAAAATTGCATGTATACTTTTCAAGTTATTGACAAATAGCTGTTTTAAAAGTGGACACTTAGTGCAATTTTCACAGTTCCTGGGGGAGGTAAGTTTTTGTTAGTTTTACCAGGTAAGTAGGACACTTACAGGGTTCAGTTCTTGGTCCAAGGTAGCCCACCGTTGGGGGTTCAGAGCAACCCCAAAGTCACCACACCAGCAGCTCAGGGCCGGTCAGGTGCAGAGTTCCAAGTGGTGCCCAAAACACATAGGCTAGAATGGAGAGAAGGGGGTGCCCCGGTTCCGGTCTGCTTGCAGGTAAGTACCCGCGTCTTCGGAGGGCAGACCAGGGGGGTTTTGTAGGGCACCGGGGGGGACACAGGTCCACACAGAAATTTCACCCTCAGCAGCGCGGGGGCGGCCGGGTGCAGTGTCGAAACAAGCGTCGGGTTTGTAATGGAAGTCAATGAGAGATCTCGGGATCTCTTCAGCGCTGCAGGCAGGCAAGGGGGGGGTTCCTCGGGGAAACCTCCACTTGGGCAAGGGAGAGGGACTCCTGGGGGTCACTTCTCCAGTGAAAGTCCGGTCCTTCGGGTCCTGGGGGCTGCGGGTGCAGGGTCTCTCCCAGGCGTCGGGACTTTAGGTTCAAAGAGTCGCGGTCAGGGGAAGCCTCGGGATTCCCTCTGCAGGCGGCGCTGTGGGGGCTCAGGGGGGACAGGTTTTGGTACTCACAGTATCAGAGTAGTCCTGGGGTCCCTCCTGAGGTGTCGGATCTCCACCAGCCGAGTCGGGGTCGCCGGGTGCAGTGTTGCAAGTCTCACGCCTTTTGCGGGGAGCTTGCAGGGTTCTTTAAAGCTGCTGGAAACAAAGTTGCAGCTTTTCTTGGAGCAGGTCCGCTGTCCTCGGGAGTTTCTCGTCTTTTCGAAGCAGGGGCAGTCCTCAGAGGATGTCGAGGTCGCTGGTCCCTTCGGAAGGCGTCGCTGGAGCAGGATCTTTGGAAGGCAGGAGACAGGCCGGTGAGTTTCTGGAGCCAAGGCAGTTGTCGTCTTCTGGTCTTCCGCTGCAGGGGTTTTCAGCTGGGCAGTCCTTCTTCTTGTTGCAGGAATCTAATTTTCTAGGGTTCAGGGTAGCCCTTAAATACTAAATTTAAGGGCGTGTTTAGGTCTGGGGGGTTAGTAGCCAATGGCTACTAGCCCTGAGGGTGGGTGCACCCTCTTTGTGCCTCCTCCCAAGGGGAGGGGGTCACAATCCTAACCCTATTGGGGGAATCCTCCATCTGCAAGATGGAGGATTTCTAAAAGTTAGAGTCACCTCAGCTCAGGACACCTTAGGGGCTGTCCTGACTGGCCAGTGACTCCTCCTTGTTGCTTTCTTTGTTCCCTCCAGCCTTGCCGCCAAAAGTGGGGGCCGTGGCCGGAGGGGGCGGGCAACTCCACTAAGCTGGAGTGCCCTGCTGGGCTGTGACAAAGGGGTGAGCCTTTGAGGCTCACCGCCAGGTGTCACAGCTCCTACCTGGGGGAGGTGTTAGCACCTCCACCCAGTGCAGGCTTTGTTACTGGCCTCAGAGTGACAAAGGCACTCTCCCCATGGGGCCAGCAACATGTCTCTAGTGTGGCAGGCTGCTGGAACTAGTCAGCCTACACAGATAGTTGGTTAAGTTTCAGGGGGCACCTCTAAGGTGCCCTCTGTGGTGTATTTTACAATCAAATGTACACTGGCATCAGTGTGCATTTATTGTGCTGAGAAGTTTGATACCAAACTTCCCAGTTTTCAGTGTAGCCATTATGGTGCTGTGGAGTTCGTGTAAAACAGACTCCCAGACCATATACTCTTATGGCTACCCTGCACTTACAATGTCTAAGGTTTTGCTTAGACACTGTAGGGGCACAGTGCTCATGCACTGGTACCCTCACCTATGGTATAGTGCACCCTGCCTTAGGGCTGTAAGGCCTGCTAGAGGGGTGTCTTATCTATACTGCATAGGCAGTGAGAGGCTGGCATGGCACCCTGAGGGGAGTGCCATGTCGACTTACTCATTTTGTTCTCACTAGCACACACAGGCTTGTAAGCAGTGTGGCTGTGCTGAGTGAGGGGTCTCTAGGGTGGCATAATGCATGCTGCAGCCCTTAGAGACCTTCCCTGGCATCAGGGCCCTTGGTACCAGAGGTACCAGTTACAAGGGACTTATCTGGATGCCAGGGTGTGCCAATTGTGGGATCAATGGTACATTTTAGGTGAAAGAACACTGGTGCTGGGGCCTGGTTAGCAGGGTCCCAGCACACTTCTCAGTCAAGTCAGCATCAGTATCAGGCAAAAAGTGGGGGGTAACTGCAACAGGGAGCCATTTCTTTACACAAGCCCCCCCCAGCCCACAGGCCAGGAGACTCAGCCAACGCTGGAAGAGTCTTCCTAGTCTGTCAGGCGAGGAAGAGTAGAGGAAATGGCTGGTTTGTTGCAGGGCCTACTCTGCCTTACATCCTCCTGTTCAGGTCATTCCCTCTGGGGAACTGACCCACTTCCACAGTGATAGGACCTAGTCTGAACTGCCTCTTGTCTGTGCTTTTTATGTCTTTACCCATTCTCTCTATTTTGAGGTCAGAGGTATCCACCTCTGCTAATCTTATCTTAGCCAGGGTCACCCCTAGCTTACCCAAAGAGGTTACCCAGAGCTGGAGTAACCCCACCATGACCAACAGGGTCAGGGGGCCTAACTTGTTATTTGGCATGGGGTCAGACCACCATGCCAAGGATAGTGCAGCCATAAAGGCTAACACCCAGCAGAGGCCACTGACAGCTGTCAGTGCCCAGAACCACACCTTTAGCTCTTCACCTACAAGGGAAGGGGCTAAGTTACAGGCTTCTTTGGGTTCAGGGTGCCTGTCTGCTGTATTAGAGTGGGGGGTTACCACATCTTGTAGTAAACACCCTTCTTCCACTCTTTCTTCTGTTAGCTGAGGAGCCACCCACTCAGGCTTAACAGTTGCCTGACTAGCCAGGACTTCTTGTGGGTCAGGTTGTACTTTATCAGAGCCATTTTTGGAGTTCTCCCCTACTGGAGCAGAATCTCCTTGGCTTGCTGGAACCTTGGCTAAAGGTTGTCCACCTTTCCTACTCTGTTTCCTTTTCTTTTTCTTCTGGGGCCTACTTGCATTTACTGCAGAGGCAGGCACTCCAGAATCCTTGGGAGAGGACTGGCCCTGGACCAGTTCTTCTCTTAGGCTCTGACTAACCTCTGGGTAGTCATTTCCAAGGAGACAATCAAGGGGGAGGTCTGTACTGACTACCACCCTTCTCCAGCTAAAAGTTCCACCCACTTCTATGGGCACAAGAGCCACAGGCCTATTAGTGACCCTGTCTGGGCTAACTCTTACTCTGGCCATCTCACCTGGGATGTACTGGTTTGAGAGTACCAGCCTGTCATGCACAATAGTGTGACTGGCACAAGTGTCTCTCAGGGCAGTGGTTGGGATTCCATTCACCAGTAGGTGGTGGAAGTGTCTACTTCCCTCTGGAATCTCCAACTCACCTGTTGGGCCCTGTTTCCAGTTGAAGGCTATGAAGACCTCCTCATCTGAGGAGTCATCTCCCATGGCTACACTGGTTACCCCTGGAATTTTGTTCTGGGGTTTGTTTTTGGGACAAGAAGTGTCCTTGGTGTGGTGCCCAGACTGTTTACAGTTGTGGCACCATGCCTTAGTGGCATCCCAGTTCTTACCCTGGTACCCACCTTTGTTTTGGGTTGTGTCTTGGGGCCCACCCACCTGTTCTGGTTTTTGGGGGCCTACAGAGGACTCTTTTTCTTTGTTTCTAGGGTCACCCACTTTCTCCTGGGGAGTTTTTGTAACCCCTTTCTTTTGGTCACCCCCAGTGGAAGTTTTGGTTACCCTAGTCTTGACCCAGTGGTCTGCCTTCTTTCCCAATTCTTGGGGAGAAATTGGACCTAGGTCTACCAGATACTGATGCAACTTTTCATTGAAGCAGTTACTTAAAATGTGCTCTTTCATAAACAAATTATAAAGCCCAACATAGTCACACACTTCATTTCCAGTTAACCAACCATCTAGTGTTTTTACTGAGTAGTCTACAAAATCAACCCAGGTCTGGCTCGAGGATTTTTGAGCCCCCCTGAATCTAATTCTATACTCCTCAGTGGAGAATCCAAAGCCCTCAATCAGGGTACCCTTCATGAGGTCATAAGATTCTGCATCTTTTCCAGAGAGTGTGAGGAGTCTATCCCTACACTTTCCAGTGAACATTTCCCAAAGGAGAGCACCCCAGTGAGATCTGTTTACTTTTCTGGTTACACAAGCCCTCTCAAAAGCTGTGAACCATTTGGTGATGTCATCACCATCTTCATATTTTGTTACAATCCCTTTGGGGATTTTTAGGATGTCAGGAGAATCTCTGACCCTATTTAAGTTGCTGCCACCATCGATGGGACCTAGGCCCATCTCTTTTCTTTCCCTTTCTATGGCTAGGAGCTGCTTTTCCAAAGCCAATCTTTTGACCATCCTGGCTAACAGGGGGTCATCTTCACTGGAGTTATCCTCAGTGATTTCAGAGGTGTTGGTCTCTCCTGTGAGGGAACCAGCATCTCTGACTATTATTTTTGGAGTCAGGGTTTGAGGGACCCTGTTCTCCCTAGATAGGACTGGTAGGGGGGAATTTTCCTCCTGGTCACTATCCTCTTCCTCTGAGTTGCCACCCTCAGAGGGGTTGGCCTTTTCAAACTCTGCCAAAAGCTCCTGGAGCTGTATTTTGGTAGGTTTGGGGCCCATTGTTATTTTCTTTATTTTACAGAGTGACCTTAGCTCCCTCATCTTAAGATGGAGGTAAGGTGTGGTGTCGAGTTCCACCACATTCACATCTGTGCTAGACATTTTGCTTCTAAAAGTTGGAATACTTTTTAAGAATCTACAACTGGTTCTAGAATCTAATTCAAACTTTTACAAACTTTTAAACTCTAAAAGAAATGCTAAACAGGATCTAACACAAGGCCCTAGCAGGTCTTTTAAGAATTTAGAAAACTTTTCAAATTGCAAAAATCAATTTCTAATGACAATTTTGGAATTTGTCGTGTGATCAGGTATTGGCTGAGTAGTCCAGCAAATGCAAAGTCTTGTACCCCACCGCTGATCCACCAATGTAGGAAGTTGGCTCTGTATGTGCTATTTCAAAGTAAGGAATAGCATGCACAGAGTCCAAGGGTTCCCCTTAGAGGTAAAATAGTGGTAAAAATAGATAATACTAATGCTCTATTTTGTGGTAGTGTGGTCGAGCAGTAGGCTTATCCAAGGAGTAGTGTTAAGCATTTGTTGTACATACACATAGACAATAAATGAGGTACACACACTCAGAGACAAATCCAGCCAATAGGTTTTTGTATAGAAAAATATCTTTTCTTAGTTTATTTTAAGAACCACAGGTTCAAATTCTACATGTAATAGCTCATTCGAAAGGTATTGCAGGTAAGTACTTTAGGAACTTCAAATCATCAAAATTGCATGTATACTTTTCAAGTTATTGACAAATAGCTGTTTTAAAAGTGGACACTTAGTGCAATTTTCACAGTTCCTGGGGGAGGTAAGTTTTTGTTAGTTTTACCAGGTAAGTAGGACACTTACAGGGTTCAGTTCTTGGTCCAAGGTAGCCCACCGTTGGGGGTTCAGAGCAACCCCAAAGTCACCACACCAGCAGCTCAGGGCCGGTCAGGTGCAGAGTTCCAAGTGGTGCCCAAAACACATAGGCTAGAATGGAGAGAAGGGGGTGCCCCGGTTCCGGTCTGCTTGCAGGTAAGTACCCGCGTCTTCGGAGGGCAGACCAGGGGGGTTTTGTAGGGCACCGGGGGGGACACAGGTCCACACAGAAATTTCACCCTCAGCAGCGCGGGGGCGGCCGGGTGCAGTGTCGAAACAAGCGTCGGGTTTGTAATGGAAGTCAATGAGAGATCTCGGGATCTCTTCAGCGCTGCAGGCAGGCAAGGGGGGGGTTCCTCGGGGAAACCTCCACTTGGGCAAGGGAGAGGGACTCCTGGGGGTCACTTCTCCAGTGAAAGTCCGGTCCTTCGGGTCCTGGGGGCTGCGGGTGCAGGGTCTCTCCCAGGCGTCGGGACTTTAGGTTCAAAGAGTCGCGGTCAGGGGAAGCCTCGGGATTCCCTCTGCAGGCGGCGCTGTGGGGGCTCAGGGGGGACAGGTTTTGGTACTCACAGTATCAGAGTAGTCCTGGGGTCCCTCCTGAGGTGTCGGATCTCCACCAGCCGAGTCGGGGTCGCCGGGTGCAGTGTTGCAAGTCTCACGCCTTTTGCGGGGAGCTTGCAGGGTTCTTTAAAGCTGCTGGAAACAAAGTTGCAGCTTTTCTTGGAGCAGGTCCGCTGTCCTCGGGAGTTTCTCGTCTTTTCGAAGCAGGGGCAGTCCTCAGAGGATGTCGAGGTCGCTGGTCCCTTCGGAAGGCGTCGCTGGAGCAGGATCTTTGGAAGGCAGGAGACAGGCCGGTGAGTTTCTGGAGCCAAGGCAGTTGTCGTCTTCTGGTCTTCCGCTGCAGGGGTTTTCAGCTGGGCAGTCCTTCTTCTTGTTGCAGGAATCTAATTTTCTAGGGTTCAGGGTAGCCCTTAAATACTAAATTTAAGGGCGTGTTTAGGTCTGGGGGGTTAGTAGCCAATGGCTACTAGCCCTGAGGGTGGGTGCACCCTCTTTGTGCCTCCTCCCAAGGGGAGGGGGTCACAATCCTAACCCTATTGGGGGAATCCTCCATCTGCAAGATGGAGGATTTCTAAAAGTTAGAGTCACCTCAGCTCAGGACACCTTAGGGGCTGTCCTGACTGGCCAGTGACTCCTCCTTGTTGCTTTCTTTGTTCCCTCCAGCCTTGCCGCCAAAAGTGGGGGCCGTGGCCGGAGGGGGCGGGCAACTCCACTAAGCTGGAGTGCCCTGCTGGGCTGTGACAAAGGGGTGAGCCTTTGAGGCTCACCGCCAGGTGTCACAGCTCCTACCTGGGGGAGGTGTTAGCATCTCCACCCAGTGCAGGCTTTGTTACTGGCCTCAGAGTGACAAAGGCACTCTCCCCATGGGGCCAGCAACATGTCTCTAGTGTGGCAGGCTGCTGGAACTAGTCAGCCTACACAGATAGTTGGTTAAGTTTCAGGGGGCACCTCTAAGGTGCCCTCTGTGGTGTATTTTACAATCAAATGTACACTGGCATCAGTGTGCATTTATTGTGCTGAGAAGTTTGATACCAAACTTCCCAGTTTTCAGTGTAGCCATTATGGTGCTGTGGAGTTCGTGTAAAACAGACTCCCAGACCATATACTCTTATGGCTACCCTGCACTTACAATGTCTAAGGTTTTGCTTAGACACTGTAGGGGCACAGTGCTCATGCACTGGTACCCTCACCTATGGTATAGTGCACCCTGCCTTAGGGCTGTAAGGCCTGCTAGAGGGGTGTCTTATCTATACTGCATAGGCAGTGAGAGGCTGGCATGGCACCCTGAGGGGAGTGCCATGTCGACTTACTCATTTTGTTCTCACTAGCACACACAGGCTTGTAAGCAGTGTGGCTGTGCTGAGTGAGGGGTCTCTAGGGTGGCATAATGCATGCTGCAGCCCTTAGAGACCTTCCCTGGCATCAGGGCCCTTGGTACCAGAGGTACCAGTTACAAGGGACTTATCTGGATGCCAGGGTGTGCCAATTGTGGGATCAATGGTACATTTTAGGTGAAAGAACACTGGTGCTGGGGCCTGGTTAGCAGGGTCCCAGCACACTTCTCAGTCAAGTCAGCATCAGTATCAGGCAAAAAGTGGGGGGTAACTGCAACAGGGAGCCATTTCTTTACATGAAGGCTTTCTTGTGTGTTGAAGACATTGTTGCTGAGTATTGGTTTTTATTAACCAATCATCTAGGTAAGGGAATACGTGCATGTGCTGCCTCCTGATATGAGCAGCTACTACCGCAAGGCATTTTGTGAATACTCTTGGTGCTGTTGTTATTCCGAACGGTAACACTTTGAATTGGTAACGCACGCCTTGGATTACAAACCTTAAGTATTTCCTGTGGGAAGGATGTATGGGTATGTGGAAGTAAGCATCCTTGAGATCTAATGTTGACATGTAGTCCTGTTGTTTGAGCAAGGGAATCACGTCTTGAAGTGTCACCATGTGAAAGTGATCTGAGTTGATGTAAAGATTTAGTGTTCTGAGGCCTAATATGGGTCTCAGTGTTTTGTCCTTTCTTGGAATTAGGAAATACAGGGAGTAAACACCTGTTCCTTTTTGATGGTTGGGTACTAGTTCTATTGCTTCTTTTTGTAACAACGCTTGGACTTCTAGTTGTAACAGATCTAAGTGCTGATTGGACATGTTGTGTGGTCTTGGAGGCACATTTGGTGGTATTTATAGGAATTCTATGCAATAACCTTGTTGGATAATAGCTAGGACCCACGAGTCTGTAGTTGTGTTTCCAATTTTGGTAATAATGTCTGAGTCTCCCCCCCACTGGTGTTGTGTGTTGGGGGCTTGTGTCGCTGGAGTCACTGTTTAGTTTGTGGGGTTTTTGGGCTTTGGAATTTCCTTCTTGTTTTAGGGAACTGTCCACCCCTATATTGTCCCCGAAAGCCTCCTCTTTGGTATTGGCCCTGGTATGTGGGTCTGGCCTCTGAGGTCGAAGGCTCTGTGCTTTGAGCCCGAAACCCCTCCTCTAAAGTGTGGCTTCCTAAAAGTGCCTCTGCTCTGCGGGGAGTAGAGCGTGCCCATGGCTTTGGCCGTGTCAGTGTCTTTCTTTAGTTTGTCTATTGCTGTATCCACCTCTGGCCCAAACAACTGTTTTCCGTTGAAAGGCATATTCAGCACAGCCTGCTGGATGTCTGCCTTAAATCCGGAGGTACGTAGCCACGCGTGTCTCCGAATGGTGACCGCCGTGTTTATTGTTCTGGCCGCCGTGTCTACAGAGTCCATAGCCGACCTTATTTGATTGTTGGAGATGGTTTGTCCCTCCTCTACAATCTGTTGGGCACGCTTTTGGAAGGTGTTCAATGAAATGTTGCATTTCGTCCCAATGCGCCCTGTAGTATCTTGCCAATAGAGCCTGCGATTTGGCAATTCGCCATTGATTGGCTGCCTGTGCTGCCACCCTTTTGCCTGCCACATCAAATTTCCGACTTTCTTTGTCGGGTGGTGGTGCGTCCCCAGAAGTTTGTGAGTTCGCCCTTTTCTGGGCTGCTCCCACTACCACTGAGTCAGGAGTCAGTTGTTGCGTAATGTACACCAGGTCCGTAGGGGGAGGTTTATATTTCTTTTCCACCCTAGGTGTGATGGCTCTGCTATTGACTGGGTCTTGAAACACCTGTTTGGCGTGTTTTAACATGCCTGGTAACATTGGCAAACTCTGATATTGGTTGTGTGTTGATGACAAGGTATTGAATAGGAAGTCATCTTCTATAGGTTCTGAATGAAATGCTACGTTATGAAAAGTAGCTGCTCTGGAAACCACCTGCATGTAAGCAGTACTGTCTTCTGGTGGTGACGGTCTTGCCGGGTAGCAGTCCGGACTATTATCAGAGACTGGTGCATCGTACAGATCCCATGCATCTGGGTCATCTTGGCTCACCCCTGTGTGCGTTGGTGACTGCACCATTTGGGGTGTTGTTATTGGGGACAGATGTGGTGAGGTTGGTGGTGATGGCTGTGGAGCAAAATGTGGTGGTGTTTTTTCTTTAGCCACCTGTAAAGAAATGGCTCCCTGTTGCAGTTACCCCCCACTTTTTGCCTGATACTGATGCGGACATGACTGAGAAGTGTGCTGGGACCCTGCTAACCAGGCCCCAGCACCAGTGTTCTTTCACCTAAAATGTACCATTGTCTCCACAATTGGCACAACCCTGGCACCCAGGTAAGTCCCTTGTAACTGGTACCCCTGGTACCAAGGGCCCTGATGCCAGGGAAGGTCTCTAAGGGCTGCAGCATGTCTTATGCCACCCTAGGGACCCCTCACTCAGCACAGACACCCTGCTTGCCAGCTTGTGTGTGCTGGTGGGAAGAAAATGACTAAGTCGACATGGCACTCCCCTCAGGGTGCCATGCCTCCCTCACAGCCCTAAGGCAGGGTGCACTATACCACAGGTGAGGGCATAGGTGCATGAGCACTATGCCCCTACAGTGTCTAAGCAAAACCTTAGACATTGTAAGTGCAGGGTAGCCATAAGAGTATATGGTCTGGGAGTCGGTCAAAAACGAACTCCACAGCTCCATAATGGATACACTGAATACTGGGAAGTTTGGTACCAAACTTCTCAGAATAATAAACCCACACTGATGCCAGTGTTGGATTTATTAAAAATGCACAAAGAGGGCATCATAGAGATGCCCCCTGTATTTTACCCAATTGTTCAGTGCAGGACTGACTGGTCTGTGCCAGCCTGCTGCTGAGAGACGAGTTTCTGACCCCATGCGGTGAGAGCCTTTGTGCTCTCTGAGGACAGAAACAAAGCCTGCTCTGGGTGGAGGTGCTTCACACCTCCCCCCTGCAGGAACTGTAACACCTAGCAGTGAGCTTCAAAGTCTCAAGCTTCGTGTTACAATGCCCCAGGGCACTCCAGCTAGTGGAGATGCCCGCTGTAAGGAAATGCCTCCTTGGCATGGTTGCCCCCTGACTTTTTGCCTTTGCTGATGCTATGTTTACAATTGAAAGTGTGCTGAGGCCTGCTAACCAGGCCCCAGCACCAGTGTTCTTTCCCTAACCTGTACTTTTGTATCCACAATTGGCAGACCCTGGCATCCAGATAAGTCCCTTGTAACTGGTACTTCTAGTACCAAGGGCCCTGATGCCAAGGAAGGTCTCTAAGGGCTGCAGCATGTCTTATGCCACCCTGGAGACCTCTCACTCAGCACAGACACCCTGCTTGCCAGCTTGTGTGTACTAGTGAGGACAAAACGAGTAAGTCGACATGGCACTCCCCTCAGGGTGCCATGCCAGCCTCTCACTGCCTATGCAGTATAGGTAAGACACCCCTCTAGCAGGCCTTACAGCCCTAAGGCAGGGTGCACTATACCATAGGTGAGGGTACCAGTGCATGAGCATGGTACCCCTACAGTGTCTAAACAAAACCTTAGACATTGTAAGTGCAGGGTAGCCATAAGAGTATATGGTCTGGGAGTTTGTCAAACACGAACTCCACAGCACCATAATGGCTACACTGAAAACTGGGAAGTTTGGTATCAAACTTCTCAGCACAATAAATGCACACTGATGCCAGTGTACATTTTATTGTAAAATACACCCCAGAGGGCACCTTAGAGGTGCCCCCTGAAACTTAACCGACTATCTGTGTAGGCTGACTAGTTTTAGCAGCCTGCCACAAACCGAGACATGTTGCTGGCCCCATGGGGAGAGTGCCTTTGTCACTCTGAGGCCAGTAACAAAGCCTGCACTGGGTGGGGATGCTAACACCTCCCCCAGGCAGGAATTGTCACACCTGGCGGTGAGCCTCAAAGGCTCCCCTCCTTTGTGCCAACCCAGCAGGACACTCCAGCTAGTGGAGTTGCCCGCCCCCTCCGGCCAGGCCCCACTTTTGGCGGCAAGGCCGGAGAAAATAATGAGAAAAACAAGGAGGAGTCACTGGCCAGTCAGGACAGCCCCTAAGGTGTCCTGAGCTGAGGTGACTGACTTTTAGAAATCCTCCATCTTGCAGATGGAGGATTCCCCAATAGGATTAGGGATGTGACCCCCTCCCCTTGGGAGGAGGCACAAAGAGGGTGTACCCACCCTCAGGGCTAGTAGCCATTGGCTACTAAGCCCCCAGACCTAAACACGCCCTTAAATTTAGTATTTAAGGGCTACCCTGAACCCTAGAAAATTAGATTCCTGCAACTACAAGAAGAAGGACTGCCCAGCTGAAAACCCCTGCAGCGGAAGACCAGAAGACGACAACTGCCTTGGCTCCAGAAACTCACCGGCCTGTCTCCTGCCTTCCAAAGATCCTGCTCCAGCGACGCCTTCCAAAGGGACCAGCGACCTCGACATCCTCCTTTTAAGGACTGCCCCTGCTTCGAAAAGACAAGAAACTCCCAAGGACAGCGGACCTGCTCCAAGAAAAGCTGCAACTTTGTTTCCAGCAGCTTTAAAGAACCCTGCAAGCTCCCCGCAAGAAGCGTGAGACTTGCAACACTGCACCCGGCGACCCCGACTCGGCTGGTGGCGATCCAACACCTCAGGAGGGACCCCAGGACTACTCTAAGACTGTGAGTACAAAAACCTGTCCCCCCTGAGCCCCCACAGCGCCGCCTGCAGAGGGAATCCCGAGGCTTCCCCTGACCGCGACTCTTTGAATCCTAAGTCCCGACACCTGGGAGAGACCCTGCACCCGCAGCCCCCAGGACCTGAAGGACCGGACTTTCACTGGAGGAGTGACCCCCAGGAGTCCCTCTCCCTTGATCAAGTGGAGGTTTCCCCGAGGAACCCCCCCCTTGCCTGCCTGCAGCGCTGAAGAGATCCCTAGATCTCCCATTGACTTCCATTACGAACCCGACGCTTGTTTCTACACTGCACCCGGCCGCCCCCGCGCTGCTGAGGGTGAAATTTCTGTGTGGGCTTGTGTCCCCCCCGGTGCCCTACAAAACCCCCCTGGTCTGCCCTCCAAAGACGCAGGTACTTACCTGCAAGCAGACCGGAACCGGGGCACCCCCTTCTCTCCATTCTAGCCTATGTGTTTTGGGCACCACTTTGAACTCTGCACCTGACCGGCCCTGAGCTGCTGGTGTGGTGACTTTGGGGTTGCTCTGAACCCCCAACGGTGGGCTACCTTGGACCAAGAACTAAGCCCTGTAAGTGCCTTACTTACCTGGTTAACCTAACAAATACTTACCTCCCCTAGGAACTGTGAAAATTGCACTAAGTGTCCACTTTTAAAACAGCTATTTGTGAATAACTTGAAAAGTATACATGCAATTTTGATGATTTGAAGTTCCTAAAGTACTTACCTGCAATACCTTTCGAATGAGATATTACATGTAGAATTTGAACATGTGGTTCTTAAAATAAACTAAGAAAAGATATTTTTCTATATAAAAACCTATTGGCTGGTTTTGTCTCTGAGTGTGTGTACCTCATTTATTGTCTATGTGTATGTACAACAAATGCTTAACACTACTCCTTGGATAAGCCTACTGCTCGACCACACTACCACAAAATAGAGCATTAGTATTATCTCTTTTTGCCACTATCTTACCTCTAAGGGGAACCCTTGGACTCTGTGCATGCTATTCCTTACTTTGAAATAGCACATACAGAGCCAACTTCCTACATTGGTGGATCAGCGGTGGGGTACAAGACTTTGCATTTGCTGGACTACTCAGCCAATACCTGATCACACGACAAATTCCAAAATTGTCATTAGAAATTCATTTTTGCAATTTGAAATTTTTCTAAATTCTTAAAAGTCCTGCTAGGGCCTTGTGTGTTAAGTGCCTGTTTAGCATTGTCTTTTAGAGTTTAAAAGTTTGTTAAAAGTTTGAAATTAGATTCTAGAAACAGTTTTAGATTCTTTAAAAAGTATTCCAACTCTTAGCAGAATAATGTCTGATACAGAGATGCAGGTGGTGGAACTCGACACCACACCTTACCTCCATCTTAAGATGAGGGAGCTAAGGTCTCTCTGTAATATAAAGAAAATAACCATTGGCTCCAGACCTACCAAAATTCAGCTCCAGGAGCTGTTGGCAGAGTTTGAAAAAGCCAACCCCTCTGATGATGACCTCACAGAGGAAGAAATTAGTGACTTGGAGGCCAATGTCCCTCCTCCAGTCCTAAATAGGGAGAACAGGACCCCTCAAGTCCTGTCTCCAACTGTGTTAGTCAGAAATAGTGAGTCCCTCACAGGAGGGTCCCACATTTCTGAAATCACTGAGGATACTCTCAGTGAAGATGACCTCCTGTTAGCCAGGATGGCCAAAAGATTGGCTTTAGAGAGACAGCTCCTAGCCATAGAAAGGGAAAGACAAGAGATGGGCCTAGGACCCATCAATGGTGGCAGCAATATAAATAGGGTCAGAGATTCTCCTGACATGTTAAAAATCCCCAAAGGGATTGTGACAAAATTTGAAGATGGTGATGACATCACCAAGTGGTTCACAGCTTTTGAGAGGGCTTGTGTAACCAGAAAAGTGAACAGATCTCACTGGGGTGCTCTCCTTTGGGAAATGTTCACTGGAAAGTGTAGGGATAGACTCCTCACACTCTCTGGAAAAGATGCAGAATCTTATGACCTCATGAAGGGTACCCTGATTGAGGGCTTTGGATTCTCCACTGAGGAGTACAGGATTAGGTTCAGGGGGGCTCAAAAATCCTCGAGCCAGACCTGGGTTGACTTTGTTGACTACTCAGTGAAAACACTAGATGGTTGGATTCAAGGCAGTGGTGTAAGTAATTATGATGGGCTGTACAATTTATTTGTGAAAGAACACCTGTTAAGTAATTGTTTCAATGATAAACTGCATCAGCATCTGGTAGACCTAGGACCAATTTCTCCCCAAGAATTGGGAAAGAAGGCGGACCATTGGGTCAAGACAAGGGTGTCCAAGACTTCAACAGGGGGTGACCAAAAGAAAGGGGTCACAAAGACTCCCCAGGGGAAGGGTGATGAGACAACCAAAACTAAAAATAGTAAAGAGTCTTCTACAGGCCCCCAAAAACCTGCACAGGAGGGTGGGCCCAGAGCCTCTTCACAAAACAATGGGTACAAGGGTAAAAACTTTGATCCCAAAAAGGCCTGGTGTCATAGCTGTAAACAGCATGGACACCAAACTGGAGACAAGGCCTGTCCCAAGAAAGGTTCCACTCCAAACTCCCATCCAGGTAACACTGGTATGGCTAGTCTCCAAGTGGGATCAACAGTGTGCCCAGAGCAAATCAGGGTCCACACTGAAGCTATTCTAGTTTCTGAGGGTGGGGTGGATTTAGCCACACTAGCTGTCTGGCCGCCTAACATGCAAAAATACAGACAGCAACTCTTAATTAATGGGACTAGAATAGAGGGCCTGAGGGATACAGGTGCCAGTGTCACCATGGTGACAGAGAAACTGGTTTCCCCTGGCCAATACCTGACTGGAAAAACTTACACAGTCACCAACGCTGACAATCAGAGAAAAGTACATCCCATGGCAATGGTTACTTTAGAATGGGGAGGGGTCAATGGCCTGAAACAGGTGGTGGTCTCCTCAAATATCCCAGTGGACTGTCTGCTTGGAAATGACCTGGAGTCCTCAGCATGGGCTGAGGTAGAACTAAAAACCCATGCAGCAATGCTGGGTATCCCTGAACTGGTGTGTGTGAAAACAAGAGCACAGTGCAAGGCACAGGGTGAACAAGTAGAGCTGGAGTCTGGAAGAATGGCCCAGCCTACCAAGAGAACAGGAAAGTCAGTTGGGAAACCAACTGCAACACAGCAAAAGAAAGGGAAACCCTCTTCTCAGGAAGAAGTTCTGCCCTCTGAGGGAACTGAGCCTTTGGAGCTTGAACCTTATCAGGTTGAGCTCTTAGGCCCAGGGGGACCCTCAAGGGAGGAGCTGTGTAAGGGACAAGAAACCTGTCCCTCTCTTGAAGGCCTTAGGCAGCAAGCTGCTGAAGAGTCCAAAGGCAAGAAAAATGGAACACATAGGGTCTATTGGGAAGATGGACTCCTGTACACTGAGGCCAGAGACCCCAAACCTGGGGCCACTAGGAGAGTGGTAGTGCCTCAGCTGTTCAGAGAGTTCATCCTAACATTGGCCCATGACATTCCCCTTGCTGGACATTTGGGACAAACCAAGACGTGGGAGAGGTTAGTCAACCACTTCTACTGGCCCAATATGTCCAACATGGTTAAGGAGTTTTGCCTCTCCTGCCCCACCTGTCAAGCCAGTGGTAAGACAGGTGGACATCCAAAGGCCCCCCTCATTCCACTTCCAGTGGTGGGGGTCCCCTTTGAAAGAGTGGGTGTGGACATAGTTGGTCCACTGGAACCTCCCACAGCCTCAGGAAATATGTATATCCTGGTAGTAGTGGATCATGCTACCAGGTATCCTGAAGCTATTCCCCTTAGGTCGACTACTGCCCCTGCAGTAGCCAAGGCCCTCATTGGTATCTTTACCAGAGTGGGTTTCCCTAAGGAGGTGGTGTCTGACAGAGGTACCAACTTCATGTCAGCATACCTAAAGCACATGTGGAATGAGTGTGGAGTGACTTATAAATTCACTACACCATACCATCCACAAACTAATGGCTTGGTTGAGAGATTCAACAAGACATTAAAAGGCATGATCATGGGGCTCCCAGAAAAACTCAAAAGGAGATGGGATGTCCTCTTGCCATGTCTGCTTTTCGCTTACAGAGAGGTGCCACAGAAGGGAGTAGGATTCTCACCCTTTGAACTTCTGTTTGGTCATCCTGTAAGGGGACCACTTGCCCTTGTTAAAGAAGGCTGGGAGAGACCTCTCCATGAGCCTAAACAGGACATAGTGGACTATGTACTTGGCCTTCGCTCTAGAATGGCAGAGTACATGGAAAAGGCAACCAAAAACCTTGAGGCCAGCCAACAGCTCCAGAAGTTTTGGTATGACCAAAAGGCTGCACTGGTTGAGTTCCAACCAGGGCAGAAAGTCTGGGTTCTGGAGCCTGTGGCTCCCAGGGCACTCCAGGACAAATGGAGTGGCCCTTACCCAGTGCTAGAAAGGAAGAGTCAGGTCACCTACCTGGTGGACCTGGGCACAAGCAGGAGCCCCAAGAGGGTGATCCATGTGAACCGCCTTAAGCTCTTCCATGACAGGGCTGATGTGAATCTGTTGATGGTAACAGATGAGGATCAGGAGGCAGAGAGTGAACCTCTCCCTGATCTTCTGTCATCAGACCCAAAAGATGGCACAGTAGATGGAGTGATCTACTCAGACACCCTCTCTGGCCAACAGCAAGCTGATTGTAGGAGAGTCCTACAACAGTTTCCTGAACTCTTCTCCTTAACCCCTGGTCAGACACACCTGTGTACCCATGATGTGGACACAGGAGACAGCATGCCTGTCAAGAACAAAATCTTTAGACAATCTGACCATGTTAAGGAAAGCATCAAGGTGGAAGTCCACAAGATGCTGGAATTGGGAGTAATTGAGCGCTCTGACAGCCCCTGGGCTAGCCCAGTGGTCTTAGTCCCCAAACCTCACACCAAAGATGGCAAGAAAGAGATGAGGTTTTGTGTGGACTACAGAGGGCTCAATTCTGTCACCAAGACAGATGCCCATCCAATTCCAAGAGCTGATGAGCTCATTGATAAATTAGGTGCTGCCAAATTCCTAAGTACCTTTGACTTGACAGCAGGGTACTGGCAAATAAAAATGGCACCTGGAGCAAAAGAAAAGACAGCATTCTCCACACCTGATGGGCATTATCAGTTTACTGTTATGCCCTTCGGTTTAAAGAATGCCCCTGCCACCTTCCAAAGGTTGGTGAATCAAGTCCTTGCTGGTTTGGAGTCCTTTAGCACAGCTTATCTAGACGATATTGCTGTCTTTAGCTCCACCTGGCAGGATCACCTGGTCCACCTGAAGAAGGTTTTGAAGGCTCTGCAATCTGCAGGCCTCTCTATCAAGGCATCCAAATGCCAGATAGGGCAGGGAACTGTGGTTTACTTGGGACACCTTGTAGGTGGAGGCCAAGTTCAGCCACTCCAACCCAAGATCCAGACTATTCTGGACTGGGTAGCTCCAAAAACCCAGACTCAAGTCAGGGCATTCCTTGGCTTGACTGGGTACTATAGGAGGTTTGTGAAGGGATATGGATCCATTGTGACAGCCCTCACTGAACTCACCTCCAAGAAAATGCCCAAGAAAGTGAACTGGACTGTGGAATGCCAACAGGCCTTTGACACCCTGAAACAAGCAATGTGCTCAGCACCAGTTCTAAAAGCTCCAGATTATTCTAAGCAGTTCATTGTGCAGACTGATGCCTCTGAACATGGGATAGGGGCAGTTTTGTCCCAAACAAATGATGATGGCCTTGACCAGCCTGTTGCTTTCATTAGCAGGAGGTTACTCCCCAGGGAGCAGCGTTGGAGTGCCATTGAGAGGGAGGCCTTTGCTGTGGTTTGGTCCCTGAAGAAGCTGAGACCATACCTCTTTGGGACTCACTTCCTAGTTCAAACTGACCACAGACCTCTCAAATGGCTGATGCAAATGAAAGGTGAAAATCCTAAACTGTTGAGGTGGTCCATCTCCCTACAGGGAATGGACTTTATAGTGGAACACAGACCTGGGACTGCCCATGCCAATGCAGATGGCCTTTCCAGGTTCTTCCACTTAGAAAATGAAGACTCTCTTGGGAAAGGTTAGTCTCATCCTCTTTCGTTTGGGGGGGGGGTTGTGTAAGGAAATGCCTCCTTGGCATGGTTGCCCCCTGACTTTTTGCCTTTGCTGATGCTATGTTTACAATTGAAAGTGTGCTGAGGCCTGCTAACCAGGCCCCAGCACCAGTGTTCTTTCCCTAACCTGTACTTTTGTATCCACAATTGGCAGACCCTGGCATCCAGATAAGTCCCTTGTAACTGGTACTTCTAGTACCAAGGGCCCTGATGCCAAGGAAGGTCTCTAAGGGCTGCAGCATGTCTTATGCCACCCTGGAGACCTCTCACTCAGCACAGACACACTGCTTGCCAGCTTGTGTGTACTAGTGAGGACAAAACGAGTAAGTCGACATGGCACTCCCCTCAGGGTGCCATGCCAGCCTCTCACTGCCTATGCAGTATAGGTAAGACACCCCTCTAGCAGGCCTTACAGCCCTAAGGCAGGGTGCACTATACCATAGGTGAGGGTACCAGTGCATGAGCATGGTACCCCTACAGTGTCTAAACAAAACCTTAGACATTGTAAGTGCAGGGTAGCCATAAGAGTATATGGTCTGGGAGTTTGTCAAACACGAACTCCACAGCACCATAATGGCTACACTGAAAACTGGGAAGTTTGGTATCAAACTTCTCAGCACAATAAATGCACACTGATGCCAGTGTACATTTTATTGTAAAATACACCCCAGAGGGCACCTTAGAGGTGCCCCCTGAAACTTAACCGACTATCTGTGTAGGCTGACTAGTTTTAGCAGCCTGCCACAAACCGAGACATGTTGCTGGCCCCATGGGGAGAGTGCCTTTGTCACTCTGAGGCCAGTAACAAAGCCTGCACTGGGTGGGGATGCTAACACCTCCCCCAGGCAGGAATTGTCACACCTGGCGGTGAGCCTCAAAGGCTCCCCTCCTTTGTGCCAACCCAGCAGGACACTCCAGCTAGTGGAGTTGCCCGCCCCCTCCGGCCAGGCCCCACTTTTGGCGGCAAGGCCGGAGAAAATAATGAGAAAAACAAGGAGGAGTCACTGGCCAGTCAGGACAGCCCCTAAGGTGTCCTGAGCTGAGGTGACTCTGACTTTTAGAAATCCTCCATCTTGCAGATGGAGGATTCCCCAATAGGATTAGGGATGTGACCCCCTCCCCTTGGGAGGAGGCACAAAGAGGGTGTACCCACCCTCAGGGCTAGTAGCCATTGGCTACTAAGCCCCCAGACCTAAACACGCCCTTAAATTTAGTATTTAAGGGCTACCCTGAACCCTAGAAAATTAGATTCCTGCAACTACAAGAAGAAGGACTGCCCAGCTGAAAACCCCTGCAGCGGAAGACCAGAAGACGACAACTGCCTTGGCTCCAGAAACTCACCGGCCTGTCTCCTGCCTTCCAAAGATCCTGCTCCAGCGACGCCTTCCAAAGGGACCAGCGACCTCGACATCCTCTGAGGACTGCCCCTGCTTCGAAAAGACAAGAAACTCCCGAGGACAGCGGACCTGCTCCAAGAAAAGCTGCAACTTTGTTTCCAGCAGCTTTAAAGAACCCTGCAAGCTCCCCGCAAGAAGCGTGAGACTTGCAACACTGCACCCGGCGACCCCGACTCGGCTGGTGGCGATCCAACACCTCAGGAGGGACCCCAGGACTACTCTAAGACTGAGTACAAAAACCTGTCCCCCCTGAGCCCCCACAGCGCCGCCTGCAGAGGGAATCCCGAGGCTTCCCCTGACCGCGACTCTTTGAATCCTAAGTCCCGACACCTGGGAGAGACCCTGCACCCGCAGCCCCCAGGACCTGAAGGACCGGACTTTCACTGGAGGAGTGACCCCCAGGAGTCCCTCTCCCTTGACCAAGTGGAGGTTTCCCAGAGGAACCCCCCCCTTGCCTGCCTGCAGCGCTGAAGAGATCCCTAGATCTCCCATTGACTTCCATTACGAACCCGACGCTTGTTTCTACACTGCACCCGGCCGCCCCCGCGCTGCTGAGGGTGAAATTTCTGTGTGGGCTTGTGTCCCCCCCGGTGCCCTACAAAACCCCCCTGGTCTGCCCTCCGAAGACGCGGGTACTTACCTGCAAGCAGACCGGAACCGGGGCACCCCCTTCTCTCCATTCTAGCCTATGTGTTTTGGGCACCACTTTGAACTCTGCACCTGACCGGCCCTGAGCTGCTGGTGTGGTGACTTTGGGGTTGCTCTGAACCCCCAACGGTGGGCTACCTTGGACCAAGAACTAAGCCCTGTAAGTGCCTTACTTACCTGGTTAACCTAACAAATACTTACCTCCCCTAGGAACTGTGAAAATTGCACTAAGTGTCCACTTTTAAAACAGCTATTTGTGAATAACTTGAAAAGTATACATGCAATTTTGATGATTTGAAGTTCCTAAAGTACTTACCAGCAATACCTTTCGAATGAGATATTACATGTAGAATTTGAACCTGTGGTTCTTAAAATAAACTAAGAAAAGATATTTTTCTATATAAAAACCTATTGGCTGGATTTGTCTCTGAGTGTGTGTACCTCATTTATTGTCTATGTGTATGTACAACAAATGCTTAACACTACTCCTTGGATAAGCCTACTGCTTGACCACACTACCACAAAATAGAGCATTAGTATTATCTCTTTTTGCCACTATCTTACCTCTAAGGGGAACCCTTGGACTCTGTGCATGCTATTCCTTACTTTGAAATAGCACATACAGAGCCAACTTCCTACACCCGCCTCCTGGACCCAGCCCCCACTTTTGGCGGCAAGTCCAGGAGAGATAATGAGAAAAACAAGGAGGAGTCACTGGCCAGTCAGGACAGCCCCTAAGGTGTCCTGAGCTGAGGTGACTGACTTTTAGAAATCCTCCATCTTGTAGAAGGAGGATTCCCCCAATAGGGATAGGAATGTGACCCCCTCCCCTTGGGAGGAGGCACAAAGAGGGTGTACCCACCCTCAGGGCTAGTAGCCATTGGCTACTAACCCCCAGACCTAAACACGCCCTTAAATTTAGTATTTAAGGGCTCCCCTGAACCTAAGAATTTAGATTCCTGAAACTACAAGAAGAAGAGGACTGCTGAGCTGAAAAACCTCTGCAGGAGAAGAACAGAAGACACCAACTGCTTTGGCCCCAGTCTTACCGGCCTGTCTCCTGCCTTCCAAAGAAACCTGCTCCAGCGACGCTTTCCAAAGGACAAGCGACCTCTGAATCCTCAGAGGACTGCCCTGCTTCAAGAAAGACAAGAAACTCCTGAGGACAGCAGCACTGCTCCAAAAGAACTGCAACTTTGTTACAGAGGAGCAGATTTAAAGACCCCTGCAACTCCCCGCAAGAAGCGTGAGACTTGCAACACTGCACCCGGCGACCCCGACTCGACTGGTGGAGAACCAACACCTCAGGGAGGACCCTCCGGCGACTCCGAGACCGTGAGTAACCAAAGTTGTACCCCCTGAGCCCCCACAGCGATGCCTGCAGAGGGAATCCCGAGGCTCCCCCTGACCGCGACTGCCTGAACTCCATTTCCCGACGGCTGGAAAAGACCCTGCACCCGCAAGCCCCCAGCACCTAAAGGAACGGAACTCCTGTGCAGGAGTGACCCCCAGGAGGCCCTCTCCCTTGTCCAGGTGGTGGCTACCCTGAGGAGCCCCCCCTCCCCCTTGCCTGCCTGCAACGCTGAAGAGATCCCTTGATCTCTCATTGAAAACCATTGTAAACCAGACGTGTGTTTGCACACTGCACCCGGCCGCCCCCGCGCTGCTGAGGGTGTACTTTTTGTGCTGACTTGTGTCCCCCCCGGTGCCCTACAAAACCCCCCTGGTCTGCCCTCCGAAGACGCGGGTACTTACCTGCTGGCAGACTGGAACCGGGGCACCCCCTTCTCTCCATTGAAGCCTGTGTGTTTTGGGCACCTCTTTGACCTCTGCACCTGACCGGCCCTGAGCTGCTGGTGTGGTAACTTTGGGGTTGCTCTGAACCCCCAACGGTGGGCTACCTTGGACCAAAAACTGAAACTTGTAAGTGACTTACTTACCTGTGAAACCTAACAATACTTTACCTCCCCCAGGAACTGTGAAAATTGCACTAAGTGTCCACTTTTAAAACAGCTTATTGTGTTTTATGTAAAATGTATACATGCTAATGTAATGATTCAAAGTTCCTAAAGTACTTACCTGCAATACCTTTCAAATGAGATATTACATGTAGAATTTGAACCTGTGGTTCTTAAAATAAACTAAGAAAATATTTTTTTCTATACAAAAACCTATTGGCTGGATTTGTCTCTGAGTGTGTGTTCCTCATTTATTGCCTGTGTGTATGCACAACAAATGCTTAACACTACTCCTTTGATAAGCCTACTGCTCGACCACACTACCACAAAATAGAGCATTAGTATTATCTCTTTTTGCCACTATCTTACCTCTAAGGGGAACCCTTGGACTCTGTGCATGCTATTCCTTACTTTGAAATAGCACATACAGAGCCAACTTCCTACAGACAGGCATCTCCACTAGCTGGAGTGCCCTTGGGCTCTGTTACCCGAGGTTTGAACCTTTAAGGCTCACCGCCAGGTGTTATTGTTCAAGGGAAGGGGCGGAGGGGGGTGAAGCACCTCCACCCAGGACAGGCTTTATTTCTAACCACAGAGTGCACAAAGGCTTACACCCCATGTGGTCAGAAACTTGTCTGAAAGTGTCAGGCTGGCACAGACCGGTCAGTCCCACACCAGTAGCTTGGCTAACATATTGGGGAGGCATCACTAAGATACCCTCTGTGTGCATTTTTAAATAAATCCCACACTTGCATCAGTGCGGGTTTATTGTGCTGAGAGGTTCGATACCAAAATGTCCCAGTATTTATTGAAGCCATTATGGAGTTGTGGAGTTCGTAATGACCACATACTCAATATGGCAACACTGCACATACAATGAATGGACTTAGACACTGTAGGGGCTTATTGCTCAGGCAGCTATGCCCGCACCTGTGGTATAGTGCACCCTGCTTAGGGCTGTAAGGTCTGCTAGAGGGGTGACTTACCTATGCCATAGGCAGTGGTTTGCAGGCATGGCACCCTGAGAAGGGTGCCATGTCGTAACTGTCTTTCTCCCACATCAGCTACACAAGCTGCAAGGCAGTGCATGTGCTGGGTAAGGGGTCCCCCTAGGGTGGCATAATAAATTTGGCAGCCCTTAGAGATCTTCCTTGGCCATAGGGCTATTGGTACCATGGGTACCTTTTACAGGGGACTTAACTGTGTGCGAGGGCTGTGCCACTTGTGGAAACAAAGGTGCAGTTTTAGGCAAAGAACACTGGTGCTGGGGCCTGGTTAGCAGAAAAGCTGGCATCAATACTAGACAAAGTGTGTGTGTGTGGGGCTGGGGAGGGGGTCACCATGCCAGCAGTGGCACTGTCTACACCTCCTATTAGAGGGTTGCCTCTAGTACTTTTTGGTACTGTGTCACTAAATTAAAGTACCTGTATTTTTGTAACTGTGTTTTCTTTCATGCGTATGAGTGCTATGTGACTACAATGGTATTGCGTGAGCTTTGCATGTCTCCGAGATAAGCCTTGGCTGCTTGTCCACAGCTATGTCTAGAGAGGTACACTGCCTACACTACACACATAGGGGATACCTGGACCTGGTGTAAGGTTTAAGAACCTTAGGTACCCACCACACACAAGGCCAGCTTAGTACAACCACCTATCAGAGGGGATCACTGACGTCATCTGCCTAACCTGGCCAGTCAGATGATCGCAGGGGCCTCTGCCCATCCTGGATTCACAATGGCAGAATCAAATAGCCACCTGGACCAGCTCTGGTTAACACCCCTGGGGTGATGATAGACAGGGAAGTGGTCACTCCCCTTTCCTTTGTGTAGTTTTGGGACAGAGCAGAGACCGGGGACCCCTGGACTTGAGCAAACCGGATTATGAAAGGAGCGCACCAAATGTGCCCTTCAAAGCAAGCCTGTGGTGCAGGGAGGCTAACCCCTCCCCAGCCATGTAACACACATTTCCAAGGGAGAGGAGGATGCACCCCTCTCCCACAGGAAATCCTTTGTTCTGCCTTCCCCTGCCTGAGGCTGGTCAAGCAACAGGAGGGCAGAATCCTATCAGAGGGGCTGCAGCAGTGTGGGCTGCTCGCAGACCCTGGAAGACTGGTAGGAGCAATACCGGGGATCCTCTAAGGAGCCCCCAGAGTGCTTGGAATCATGAAACTAATACTGGCATCAGTATTGGGGTATGTTTCTGACATTTATGACACCAAATATGCTTAGGTTTGGAGTTACCATTATGTAGCTGGACCATGACCTATGGCCAGTACACAGCTCAAATGGCTTCCCCACACTTACAAAGTCCAGGGAATCACAACTGGAGATCATAAAGGCTCCTCTGCTCTTGCAGTGGTGCACAAACACACAGGGGCCTGCACCCTGCCCTTAGGGCTGGGAGGGCCTACCATAGGTGTGACTTACAGAGACCTGATGTAGTGACCAGCAGTGAAACGGTGAATCCACCTTTCAACACAAGCTGCAAATGGCAGGCCTGCAGACAATTTGCACGGCTCCCATGGGTGGCATAATACATGTTGCAGCCCATGGGGGACCTCTGGTGTACCAATGCCCTGGGTACCCAAGTATCATATACTAGGGAATTACAGGTGTATACCAGTATGCCAATTGTGGGTTGTAAAGGGTACCAAAGTAACCAAATTTAGGTGAGTGCACAATCACTGGTGTCCTGGTTAGCAGGATCTCAGTGAAAACAGTCTAAGTACACTGACAGGCAAAAAGTGAGGGTAACCATGCAAAAAAGAGTGATGTTCCTACAACTATTGACCCCTAATGATGTAAGTAACTACAGCTGAGAAGGTCTATGCTTTCTCTCTCACACACACACTGCAATAACCAATAATTACCTGCAAAGTAGTCTGATGCACTATGTCTATCCTACACCTATAGACTTTATTTAATTCCAATGGTTTCCATATATGGCAAACTATAACCAACATCTTTTTCACCATGGACTAAAGGCACAGGAACCTGGAGCAATTCTGAGCACTTCAACCTCATCTGGTCCCCAAAGCTATAGATAAAATATGCAAACTGAGAAGCTACATATACAACCACCTAGAAAGCGTTTTTTGGTTATTAAAGGATAGAAAACCAGTAAGCAAATAGTAATAGACCATCAAGAGTCTCACCTATCACACCCAAGTGAACTTTGGAGGTTATAGAATCCTGGCTCGCAGGCACCACAGTCCCTTCCTGTGACATGTGGGAGGCATTCACACTGTCCTGTGACCTGGTTACAACTGGTCTGCTGGTTGACAGTGCCATAAGGATTGCAACTGCAGGCTGGAAGAACGAAATAAGGCATATAATTGGGGGGAAGGCAGAACAGATAAGTATCACTAACAGTTGATTTACCTCAGATGATGCAGCAGTTTAACACTTACAGGTGAGACATGAGCATTAGCAGATCAATTAAAGGAAAAATTACCATTACCTTTGCATTTTTCATCAGGACTAGGAGCCAGAGGATTTCCAAAGAAGCCATCCCGACAACGGTCACAATAGAAACCAGCAGTATTGTAAATACATTTTAGACACTCGCCAGTTAGACGATCACAGTTCCCAACAGCATTTGTGTCTATATTTTCATTGCAGTTGCAGGTCCGGCACACTCTTGCGGGGCCACTTTCGCCAAGTGGATCACCAAAGAAGCCATCATCGCAAAGTTCACACCGTTTACCTGGAAGGAGTTATGAGACATCTCGGTTTCTGTTCAAATACAAACTGATCATATAATACATTTATGTGCATTACTTAATGTAAACACCTGAAATCAGAAATATTAGTTGAAGTTAGTAGATATCGTTGATTACGCTGTTTACATTGGTTATGCTTTGTTCAACTTTCATTTTTTTCTCTTTTTAGGTCTGGCTTCTGAGCACAGCTGTCAACAGCCCTTATGATCAAGAGAAAAAAGGTTAATAAGCACAACAGAGAGGCGCATGTGGCACCGCTAACACTGAGGTCCTTCAATACATGTGTGCTACAGCTGAAAAAAAAAAAAAAAGAGTGTTTTCCTTGTGGAAAATGCTCATGTTCAATCCTTCATGAGCAAAGTTGGGTACAGTGCCAATGCAATGAACAAGGCATCTGTTTTTATTTAAAAAACAAAGGCAGTAGGGCCTGGCATATTTATTGTGAAAAATGATGTTAAAGTCAATAGGTATTCAATAGTAGATTGATACTACACTGCAATACAGCTTACAGCTGGAACGGAGATATCTTGTTACATGAGATCGGGACTAGAGTTGTAGGTACATTTTGTGGTACCGGTTAACTTCACTGGGGTTAGAAGGTTTAAACAGTGCTAATACTTGCTAGAAACTTGTTAGGTTGCGCATTGTTTAGACAACCTTAGTTTTGTCAACCGTTGTAATTTTATGACTATCCCTGATGGTCGTCTTGTGTGAAAACTTAAGCCAATTACAGTAGGCCTGAGTTGGTAATGGTGACAAGACAAAACACTCATTAGTTTACTGGGAAAAGAATATGTACTCTGCCACAGTGGTGATCTGTTTATTAAGAAATGTTAAGACAAAGGCAGTAGGTCTGGCTTACTTATTGTGAAAAGCACCTGTTAAAGCCAATAGGCCTTCAGGGAGGATGGTTATTACACATTGTAGGAAGTTGACTCTGTATGCACTATTTCAAAGTAAGGAATAGTATGCACAGAGTCCAAGGGTTCCCCTTAGAGGTAAGATAGTGGCAAAAAGAGATAATACTAATGCTCTATTTTGTGGTAGTGTGGTCGAGCAGTAGGCTTATCAAAGGAGTAGTGTTAAGCATCTGTTGTACATACACACAGGCAATAAATGAGGAACACACACTCAGAGACAAATCCAGCCAATAGGTTTTGTTATAGAAAAATATATTTTATTAGTTTATTTTAAGAACCACAGGTTCAAATTCTAAATGTAATATCTCATTTGAAAGGTATTGCAGGTAAGTACTTTAGGAACTTTGAATCATTTCATTAGCATGTATACTTTTTACATAAAACACAATAAGCTGTTTTAAAAGTGGACTCAGTGCAATTTTCACAGTTCCTGGGGGAGGTAAGTTTTTGTTAGTTTTGTCAGGTAAGTAAATCACTTACAAGTTTCAGGTTTGGGTCCAAGGTAGCCCACCATTGGGGGTTCAGAGCAACCCCAAAGTTATCACACCAGCAGCTCAGGGCCGGTCAGGTGCAAAGGTCAAAGAGGTGCCCAAAACACATAGGCTTCAATGGAGAGAAGGGGGTGCCCCGGTTCCAGTCTGCCAGCAGGTAAGTACCCGCGTCTTCGGAGGGCAGACCAGGGGGGTTTTGTAGGGCACCGGGGGGGACACAAGTCAGCACGGAAAGAACACCCTCAGCAGCACGGGGGCGGCCGGGTGCAGTGTGCAAACACGCGTCGGGTTTCCAATGGTTTTCAATGAGAGATCAAGGGATCTCTTCAGCGTCGCAGGCAGGCAAGGGGGGGGCTCCTCGGGGTAGCCACCACCTGGGCAAGGGAGAGGGCCTCCTGGGGGTCACTCCTGCACAGAAGTTCCGATCCTTCAGGTGCTGGGGGCTGCGGGTGCAGGGTCTTTTCCAGCCGTCGGGAAATGGAGTTCAGACAGTCGCGGTCAGGGGGAGCCTGGGGATTCCCTCTGCAGGCGTCGCTGTGGGGGCTCAGGGGGGACAACTTTGGTTACTCACAGTCGTAGAGTCGCCGGAGGGTCCTCCCTGAAGCGTTGTTTCTCCACCAGTCGAATCGGGGTAGCCGGGTGCAGTGTTGCAAGTCTCACGCTTCTTGCGGGGAGTTGCAGGGGTCTTTAAATCTGCTACTTGAAACAAAGTTGCAGTTCTTTTGGAGCAGTGCCGCTGTCCTCGGGAGTTTCTAGTCTTTCTTGAAGCAGGGCAGTCCTCAGAGGATTCAGAGGTCGCTGGTCCCTTGGAAAGCGTCGCTGGAGCAGGTTTCTTTGGAAGGCAGGAGACAGGCCGCTAGGACTGGGGCCAAAGCAGTTGGTGTCTTCTGTTCTTCCTCTGCAGGGGTTTTTCAGCTCAGCAGTCTTCTTCTTCAGGTAAGTTGCAGGAATCTAAATTCTTAGGTTCAGGGGAGCCCTTAAATACTAAATTTAAGGGCGTGTTTAGGTCTGGGGGGTTAGTAGCCAATGGCTACTAGCCCTGAGGGTGAGTACACCCTCTTTGTGCCTCCTCCCAAGGGGAGGGGGTCACATCCCTAATCCTATTGGGGGAATCCTCCATCTGCAAGATGGAGGATTTCTAAAAGTTAGAGTCACTTCAGCTCAGGACACCTTAGGGGCTGTCCTGACTGGCCAGTGACTCCTCCTTGTTGTTTTCTTTGTTTCCTCCGGTCTTGCTGTCAAAAGTGTGGGCCGTGGCCGGAGGGGGCGGGCAACTCCACTAGCTGGAGTGTCCTGCGGTGCTGTGACAAAGGGGTGAGCCTTTGAGGCTCACCGCCAGGTGTTACAGCTCCTGCCTTGGGGAGGTGTTAGCATCTCCACCCAGTGCAGGCTTTGTTACTGGCCTCAGAGTGACAAAGGCACTCTCCCCATGGGGCCAGCAACATGTCTCGGTTGTGGCAGGCTGCTGGAACCAGTCAGCCTACACAGATAGTCGGTTAAGGTTTCAGGGGGCACCTCTAAGGTGCCCTCTGTGGTGTATTTTACAATAAAATGTACACTGGCATCAGTGTGCATTTATTGTGCTGAGAAGTTTGATACCAAACTTCCCAGTTTTCAGTGTAGCCATTATGGTGCTGTGGAGTTCGTGTAAAACAGACTCCCAGACCATATACTCTTATGGCTACCCTGCACTTACAATGTCTAAGGTATTGCTTAGACACTGTAGGGGCACAGTGCTCATGCACTGGTGCCCTCACCTATGGTATAGTGCACCCTGCCTTAGGGCTGTAAGGCCTACTAGAGAGGTGACTTATCTATACCTGCATAGGCAGTGAGAGGCTGGCATGGCACCCTGAGGGGAGTGCCATGTCGACTTACTCATTTTGTTCTCACCAGCACACACAAGCTGGCAAGCAGTGTGTCTGTGCTGAGTGAGGGGTCTCCAGGGTGGCATAAGACATGCTGCAGCCCTTAGAGACCTTCCCTGGCATCAGGGCCCTTGGTACCAGGGGTACCAGTTACAAGGGACTTACCTGGATGCCAGGGTGTGCCAATTGTGGAATCAAAAGTACAGGTTAGGGAAATAACACTGGTGCTAGGGCCTGGTTAGCAGGCCTCAGCACACTTTCAAATCAAAACTTAGCATGAGCAAAGGCACAAAGTCAGGGGGTAACCATGCCAAGGAGGCATTTCCTTACAGTGGCTACACCCTCTTTGTGCCTCCTCCCTGAGGGGAGGGAGACACATCCCTAATCCTATTGGGGGAATCCTCCAAACTCAAGATGGAGGATTTCTAAAGGCAGGGATCACCTCAGCTCAGGGAACCTTAAGGGCTGTCTTGACTGGTGGGTGACTCCTTGTTTTCATCATTATCCTCTCCTGCCTTGCAGCCAAAAGTGGGGGCAGTGGCCGGAGGGGCGGGTATCTCCACTAGCTGGGATGCCCTGGGGTTCTGTAACAAAAGGCATGAGCCTAGAAGCTCACCGCCAGGTGTTACAGTTCCTGCAGGGGGAGGTGGGAAGCACCTCCACCCAGTACAGGCTTTGTTCCTGGCCACAGAGTGACAAAGGCACTCTCCCAATGTGGCCAGAAACTCGTCTGGTTGTGGCAGGCTGGTAGAAACTGGTCAGCCTAGCACTAGGAGTTGGACTGGTAGCCAAGGGGCATCTCTAAGATGCCCTCTGGGTGCATTTAACAATACATTGAACACTGGCATCAGTGTGCATTTATTGTGCTGAGACGTTTGATACCAAACTTCCCAGATTTCAGTATACCCGGGAACCCGGCTCAGGATGCTTGTTTCCAGTCCAGGGGTGACCTGGCCAGGCAGTTCGGGCTGGACTGTTCCCATGAGGAACAGGGTCAAGACTGATTTGCACATGGCTGGGTCCAAACTGGGGTGGCATGGTGAGCAAAAGAACAATGGATTAAACCCAGATCTGTGACTTGGGGTGAGTGTTTGCCTTGTTCAGCACTCCGTCCATCATCCTTTTGTGAGACTACTGTTGAGACAGACTGCTTTAGGGGACTCATGTGCAGTCTGATATGAGGTATGATGGCAATGCAAGAAGCCATCATTCCTAATAGCCACATCACTGTCTTCACTGTGTAAGTGTGGTATTTCTGTAACTGGGAAAATAACATTTGAAAAGTTTGAATCAGCTGGACTTGGATATGCGCATTGAGTACTACTCCTAGATAAGGCTGTATCTGCAAAGGTCGGATTTGAGAAAGCTGATCGTGAATCCCAGAGTGTGAAAGAGATTCACCGTCAGCTGACAGTGTTATAAAATACTTGCTTTGATGAGCCAAACCCTAAGGGAAGAAATGTATGTGTTGACGTCTGAGATATGCGGCAACTACTGATAGTTTGTGAAGACCCTGGGAGCGGTTGTAGCCCCAAAATGTAAAACCTTGAACTGATAATGTTTTCCTGCAATTACGAATCTGAGATATTTGCGGTGTACTGGGTGAATGGGAACATGAAACTAAGCATCCTTTAGATCTAACACTCATTAAGTCGCCTTGCTGTAACAGTGGAATGACATCTTGGAGAGTGACCATATGGAAATGCCCTGAGAGAATCTAGGTATTTAATGGGCTGAGATCTAGGGTTGGCCAGCGTGACCCGTCGTTCTTTAGTATAAGGGAGTATAGGTGAGTATACTCCTGATCCTTCATGTGTTAAGGGGACTAGTTCTATATCCCCGTTGAGAAGGAGGGATTGAGCTCCCCCTTTGAGGAGAGTAAGGTGTTCTTGTGAGAATTTGTGGGTGTGAGGGGGAATGTTTGGTGGAGTGGAAGTGAGCTTCAGACAGTAACCATGTTGGATAATTGAGAGAACACACTAGTCTGTGGTGATATGCGACCATTGTGGATAGAAGTATTTCAGTCTTTCTCCTACCTGAGAGGTGTGAAGTAGATCCTTGGTAGGTGGATGCCTTGCCTCTGCCTTTGCTTTTGTGCTTCTGTATGATCCCCTAAAGGAGCATCTGTTGTAAAAAGTGGGAGCCATGTCTAATTTGAGAGTGGAAGGCTCTGTAGATGATGGTTTAAAGCCTCCCCTGAATGGTGGGCAACACAAATGAAAATTGTGTTTAGTAGTTCCCCCCCATTGCATTTGCTGTTTCAAGTCCAAGTTTTTCATTTGTGGTATCCACATGTTGTCCAAATAGGTGTTCTGGGGCTATTTTTAAATGTGGAGGAGAAGGCTGAGGCCTAATTGAAGCCTTGTCATTGGAGGCCTTTTTTGGGGTGGAGTAGTATCCAAGGCCTCTTCAAAGGTCAACTTCCTTTTTAGTGGAACAGGGGAGGAAGCAATGATTCTCCCTGTTCAGAGTATGGAACAGGAACTGATGAGCATCCATGATCTCTAAAATTGGCTCCACTGGTGAAGTAGTATCGGAAGAATGACAAGAGTCTAAGAGGCACAGTCTTGTGTCCCGAAATTTTCAGTACCAAAATCTTCAGTCTGTGCAAAGCTGTCTGCTCCAAAGCTCATGTGGAGGATTTGTTGCTCAGTGCCGTAACACTCGGCTCAATGGCTCTGCTCAATCCTGAAGCTGTATGTGATGTTGCTGAGCTGTAGGTCAATTCCGAAGACGTCTTGGCTGTTTTAGGTGCCAGGCAGGAAGACGGGAGCATCGGAAGGGCATTTTTGGATCCGACCATAGCCCGAACGCAGTGGCGGTCCAGCGACCTGCTTCTGAGGCTATTTTAAAGTCTTTGGGAAGAAGGGGTTATTCTACTCACAGGCTGCGCAGAGTTGACTGCTGGCTCTCAATGTCTGATTGTGTGTCTGACCGAGTCCTGGATGGAGAAGGCCTCCTCTTTGTTCTGACTCCTCCTGTGCATGCTCTTCCCCGAAGATACATGGCGTGGTGTCTGGTTTCTTGAATGCCATTTCCAATCAACAAGCTCTTCCATCCCGAAGTGTCATCTTTGATCGAAAGGAATGGCAGGCGTTGCAACTGTCTGTTGTGGTCCGGGAAGAGAGACAAATTACATACCAGCTGATGGTCAGTGTGGGGAATTTTAGAGTGGTACTGATGGCATAACAGAAATGGAGTACGTTCCATTAGTATTGCATAGTTTGACACCACGTGGAGGAGTAGGCCAGAGACTGGCGAGGTGGCCCCGAAAAGGCAGGGAGACAGTTCTTGGAGCAGAAATTCGGACCAACCACGCAATTTAGAGAAAACTCAATCGGAGTACAATACCACTGCTGATAGAGAGACGGAAGAGAACAGTTTGGAGTTGACTGAGCCAAGGTGAAACCGGAGTGAGAGGAACACACTTTCAAACTCGACGGCAGGGAAAAAACAATCTAACAAAGGACTCAATGGCCATGTGCATGATCAACGAGAGTCAGTCTCACTCAACCCCATGACTCAAAAAGATTATTCCAAAAAGTGTATTTTAAAACTGAGAAATGTTTTCTAGTATTTGGGAGGATTTTACATAAGGTGGCGAAATACCACTATTATATCACTATCTAATTGGGGAGCTTGACCCTATCATATGTGACATAGTGGTTTGTGTGCAGGACTTACCAGTAGTGCCAGCTGGGCAGTTGGTGCAAACAACTTCCTTTGTTCTTGGAACAACAGCACAGCTGGTGCCTCCCGGACATGGACACGGTTGGCAATCTGAAGAGGTGCCCATTGTTGAATCCCCATAATATCCTTCACTGCACCGTTCACAATGGGGGCCTGCTGTGTTGTCTCTACAGTCACACACACCTGTAAAGAAGAGTTGATGAGTATTCTCAATGCTGCGAACTGGTCGGGCTGTCGTTTAGGTCTATTACAAAAGTATGTTCTCAAGTTACATCTGTAGGGAAGTCCTGCAAACCATAGCTTTAGGAATACGTTCTCTAATCTCTAGGAGACTTTGAACAATTTATTTTTATATGCCCCCTTCATTCTCACACTTCACAACCTCCTCTAGTGTTATACAGATCTGGCCTCCTTTCAAAGAGGTTAAGTCACCTGCTCCTCTGATGCTGAGGTATAGTTTGATCTCAGGAAGCAGGCAATGACCCTTCCTTCTGGGGTAATAGAAGTTGAGGCAAGTATTTCCTATTCAATACTACATCCCTGTTCTTTGGCATGGGCTCCTGACAAGCATTTTCTAGCTCAGCCTTGGCATTCCTGTCTTCAATAACATCGCCATGGAATTTTAGAATACTTCACTTCATCTTGCTACTGGCAGATCTCATTAAAAAATAAAAAACTATCTGAGAGCGTGAGGAGGGATTGTTTATAAAATGAAAATGTCACTTACCCAGTGTACATCTGTTCGTGGCATCAGTCGCTGTAGATTTGCATGTTTTGCATAGCTCGCCATCTGGTGTTGGGTCGGAGTGTTACAAGTTGTTTTTCTTCGAAGAAGTCTTTCGAGTCACGGGACCGAGTGACTCCTCCTTTTGTCTCCATTGCGCATGGGCGTCGACTCCATCTTCGATTGTTTTTCCCCGCAGAGGGTGAGGTAGGAGTTGTATTGTAGTAATAGTGCCCATGCAATGGAGTGACTAAGTATGTACCTATTTCAGGTTAAAATAATATATATACAAATAGTTGAAGGTACCTTCCGAACTGCTACAGGCTCCCAGGGAGGCGGGTGGGCACATGCGAATCTACAGCGACTGATGCCACGAACAGATGTACACTGAGTAAGTGACATTTTCAGTTCGATGGCATCTGTCGCTGTAGATACGCATGTTTTGCATAGACTAGTAAGCAGTTATCTCCCCAAAGCGGTGGCTCAGCCTGTAGGAGTGGGAGTAGTCTGAAACAATGTTCTTAATACGGCTTGACCTACTGTGGCTTGTTGTACGGATAACACGTCTACACAGTAGTGCTTGGTGAATGTGCGAGGCGTAGACCATGTGGCTGCCTTACATATTTCTTGCATTGGGATGTTTCCTAGAAAGGCCATGGTAGCACCTTTCTTTCTGGTTGAGTGTGCCCTTGGTGTAATGGGCAGTTGTCGTTTAGCTTTAAGGTAGCAGATTTGGATGCATTTAACTATCCATCTGGCTATACCTTGTTTTGATATTGGGTTTCCTGCATGAGGTTTTTGGAATGCAATAAATAGCTGTTTAGTTTTTCTGATGCTCTTTGTTCTGTCAATGTAATACATTAATGCTCTTTTGACATCTAAAGTATGTAGTGCCCTCTCAGCTACGGAATCTGGCTGTGGGAAGAACACTGGAAGTTCCACTGTTTGATTTAGATGGAACGGTGAAATAACTTTTGGTAGAAATTTAGGATTAGTCCTTAGGACGACCTTATTTTTGTGTAGTTGTATAAAAGGTTCTTGGATTGTAAACGCCTGAATCTCGCTTACTCTTCTTAGAGAGGTAATGGCGATGAGAAATGCAACCTTCCATGTTAGGAACTGTATTTCGCAGGAGTGCATGGGTTCAAAAGGTGGACCCATAAGTCTAGTTAAGACAACATTTAGGTTCCATGAAGGAACAGGTGGTGTTCTTGGTGGAATAATTCTTTTAAGGCCCTCCATGAATGCTTTAATGACTGGTATCCTATATAGGGAAGTTGAATAGGTAGGCTGCAGGTATGCAGATATTGCTGCAAGGTGTATTTTAATGGAAGAGAAAGCTAGGTTAGATTTTTGTAAGTGAAGCAAGTAACCCACTACATGTTTTGGGGTTGCGTGTAATGGTTGGATTTGATTAATATGGCAGTAGCAAACAAACCTCTTCCATTTACTGGCATAGCAGTGCCTGGTGGATGGCCTTCTGGCTTGCTTTATGACTTCCATACATTCTTGGGTAAGTTGTAAGTGTCCGAATTCTAGGATTTCAGGAGCCAGATTGCTAGATTCAGCGATGCTGGATCTGGGTGTCTGATCGTTTGGTTGTGTTGTGTTAACAGATCCGGCCTGTTGGGCAGTTTGATGTGGGGTACTACTGATAGGTCTAGCAGCGTTGTGTACCAGGGTTGCCTTGCCCAAGTTGGTGCTATTAATATGAGTTTGAGTTTGTTTTGACTGAGTTTGTTTACCAGATAAGGAAGGAGAGGGAGAGGAGGAAAAGCGTAGGCAAATATCCCTGACCAGTTGATCCATAGGGCATTGCCGTGGGACTGCCTGTGTGGGTATCTGGATGCGAAGTTTTGGCATTTTGCGTTCTCTTTTGTCGCAAACAAGTCTATTTGAGGTGTTCCCCAGAGCGTGAAGTAAGTGTTCAGAATTTGGGGGTGAATTTCCCATTCGTGGACCTGTTGGTGATCTCGAGAGAGATTGTCTGCGAGTTGATTCTGAATTCCTGGGATAAATTGTGCTATTAGGCGAATTTGGTTGTGAATTGCCCAACGCCATATCTTTTGTGCCAGCAGGCTCAATTGCGTTGAGTGCGTCCCCCCTCGTTTGTTTAGATAATACATTGTTGTCATGTTGTCTGTTTTGACGAGAATGTATTTGTGAACTATTATTGGTTGAAAAGCCTTTAGTGCTTGAAAAACTGCTCGCAGTTCTAGGTGATTTATATGCAGTTTTGTTTGATGTACGTTCCATTGTCCTTGTATGCTGTGTTGATCGAGGTGTGCTCCCCACCCTGTCATGGAAGCATCTGTTGTTATTACGTATTGTGGCACTGGGTCTTGGAAAGGCCGCCCTTTGTTTAAATTTATATTGTTCCACCATAGAAGCGAGAGGTAAGTTTGGCGGTCTATTAACACCAGATCTGTAAGGTGACCCTGTGCTTGTGACCACTGTGATGCTAGGCACTGTTGTAAGGGCCTCATGTGCAGTCTTGCGATTGGGACAATGGCTATGCATGAAGACATCATGCCTAGGAGTTGTAATATCATCTTTGCTTGTATTTTTTGTGTTGGATACATGCGTTGTATGATGTTGTTGAAATTTTGAATTCTTTGTGGACTTGGAGTGGCTACTCCTATTGTTGTGTTTATTATGGCTCCTAGGTATTGTTGTACCTTGCGCGGCAGAATGTTGGATTTTGCGAAGTTGACTGTGAACCCTAGTTTGTAGAGGGTTTGTATGATTTGATTTGTGTGGTGTGAGCACGTTATTAACGAATGGGTCTTGATTAGCCAGTCGTCTAGATACGGGAATACATGTATTTGCTGCCTTCTGATGTGTGCAGCGACTACTGCTAGACATTTGGTAAAGACTCTTGGTGCGGTTGTTAAACCGAAAGGCAGTACCTTGAATTGGTAGTGTTTTCCTTTGAATACAAACCTTAGGTATTTCCTGTGCGATGGATGTATTGGTATATGGAAATACGCGTCTTTGAGGTCTAATGTTGTCATGTAGTCGTGTAGTTTCAGCAATGGTAACACTTCTTGTAGTGTGACCATGTGAAAGTGGTCTGATTTGATGTATGTGTTTAGTATTCTTAGGTCTAGGATTGGTCTTAGCGTTTTGTCCTTCTTTGGTATTAAGAAGTACAGTGAATAAACTCCTGTGTTTATTTGTGTGTTTGGTACTAACTCAATTGCGTTCTTTTGCAATAGTGCTTGAACTTCTATCTCCAGGAGCTCGGAATAATGTTTTGATAAATTTTGTGCTCTTGGTGGTATGTTTGGAGGGAATTGTAGAAATTCTATGCAATAACCATTTTGGATAATTGCTAGAACCCAAGTGTCTGTAGTGATTTCCTCCCATGCTTTGTAATAATGACCTATTCTTCCCCCCACTGGTGTTGTGTGGAGGGGGTGAGTGACATGTGAGTCACTGCTTAGTTGTAGGGGTTTTGGGGCTTTGAAATTTTCCCCTATTCCTAGGGAATTGCCCTCCTCTATATTGGCCCCGAAAGCCTCCCCTGTACTGTCCCTGGTAACTGGATGGTGTTGCCTGTGAGGTGCTGGCTTGTGTGGCCTGACCCCGAAACCCCCCTCTAAAGGGTGTTTTGCGGAAGGTGCTGTAATTTCCTCTGCTCTGCGGGGAGTAGAGTGCGCCCATGGCTTTAGCAGTGTCCGTGTCCTTTTTAAGTTTCTCAATCGCCGTGTCCACTTCTGGACCGAACAGTTCTTTTTCGTTGAATGGCATATTGAGAACTGCCTGCTGAATCTCTGGTTTAAACCCAGACGTTCGTAGCCATGCATGCCTTCTGATGGTCACAGATGTATTTATTGTTCTTGCAGCTGTGTCTGCTGCGTCCATGGAGGAGCGTATCTGGTTGTTTGAAATGTTCTGTCCTTCTTCAACCACTTGCTTTGCCCTCTTTTGTAGGTCTTTGGGCAGATGTTCAATGAGATGTTGCATCTCATCCCAATGGGCTCTGTCATAGCGCGCAAGAAGTGCCTGTGAGTTAGCGATGCGCCACTGGTTTGCAGCTTGTGCTGCGACTCTCTTTCCAGCTGCATCAAACTTGCGCCTTTCCTTATCTGGGGGTGGTGCGTCCCCAGATGTGTGGGAGTTGGCCCTTTTCCTAGCTGCTCCTACAACGACAGAATCTGGTGGCAGCTGCGAAGTTATGAAAATAGGGTCTGTAGGAGGCGCTTTATACTTTTTTTCCACCCTTGGTGTGATTGCCCTACTTTTGACCGGCTCCTTAAAGATGTCTTTTGCGTGCCGAAGCATACCAGGGAGCATAGGCAGGCTTTGGTAGGAGCTGTGGGTGGCAGAGAGGGTGTTGAATAGAAAGTCATCCTCGACCTGTTCTGAGTGGAGGCTTACATTGTGGAATTGTGCTGCTCTAGCCACCACCTGAGAATATGCAGTACTGTCCTCTGGTGGTGATGGCTTTGTAGGGTATGCCTCCGGACTGTTATCTGACACAGGGGCGTCGTATAAGTCCCATGCATCCTGATCCTGGTCACCTTGGCTCATGGTGGTGTGAGCCAGGGAATGTGATGGAGTTTGTGCTGGCGAGACGTGAATTATAGGTGGAGGAGAGGGTGGCGGAGTAACCCTTTTCACCATTTTTGTTTGTGGTGTTTGGTCAGTCTGAAATTCCAGTCTTCTCTTTCTCCTAATAGGGGGAAGGGTGCTTATCTTTCCTGTCCCCTGCTGTATAAAAATACGTTTCTGCGTATGGTCTACATCGGTGGATTGCAGGTCTTCCTCAAACCTATGCTTTCGCATTTGGGAGGTCATTGATTGCTCTTCGGTATAAGAGCCTGAAACTGGGTCGGTTGCAGGTTGTTTCGGCACCGAAACCCTGTCTGCATCTTTTTTCGGCTCTGAGGTGGCTTTTTTCTTTTTCGGAGTCGAAACATCTCGGCGTCGATCTTCATCGGTGCCGCTGTCTCGGCGTCGAGCCGTGTCTACACCGCTATCTCGGTGTCGATGTAGGTCTCCAGCACTTTCTCGGTCCCGAGAAGGCTGCGTGCCGGTGTCTCGACCGGAGTCGGACGGTCTCGGCACTGATTGGGCCTTTTTCGGTGCCGACGGTCGGTCACCGAATTTATGGGTGGAGCCATGGCCTGGTGGCAGTGGCGTCCCCTGGGCCTTGACAATCTTCTTATGAGTGCTTTTCGACGTCTTACTCACGGTTCGTGGATCGTCGAATTCCTCGGAGTCCGATTCGTGTATCGAAAAGGTTTCTTCCTCTCCCTGTACCTCGAACTCTCGGTGCGCTGTCGGCGTGGACGCCATTTGAAGTCTTCTTGCTCGACGGTCTCGGAGTGTTTTTCGGGACCGGAACGCACGACAGGCCTCGCAAGTGTCTTCACTGTGCTCAGGTGATAGGCACAGGTTACAGACCAAGTGTTGGTCTGAATAGGGGTATTTTTTGTGGCATTTGGGACAGAAACGAAACGGGGTCCGTTCCATCGGCGTTCTTCTACACGCGGTCGGGCCGAGCAGGCCCCGACGGGGATCGAAAACTACCCCGAAGGGCTCTGGAGCTCTTCGATCTGGTGTTGATTCTGACTACGCCGATCCCGAACGCAACAATACCGACGAAAATCTTCCGAAATTTAGCAGTTTTTCCGTTCCGAAACTCGGAGCGACAGGAACACGTCCGAACCCAATGGCGGAAAAAAAACAATCGAAGATGGAGTCGACGCCCATGCGCAATGGAGACAAAAGGAGGAGTCACTCGGTCCCGTGACTCGAAAGACTTCTTCGAAGAAAAACAACTTGTAACACTCCGACCCAACACCAGATGGCAAGCTATGCAAAACATGCGTATCTACAGCGACAGATGCCATCGAACATTATTTTTCAAAAAAAGGCTTTTTTACAATAGCGGTCTTACCAGTCTCAGGATTGCAGGTCTCACTGTGTCCATTGCAGGTACAGAGAACACATGGGCTGTAGGGTCCCAAGCCAGGGGACTCTCTTCTGTACCCTGGAGCACAACTTTCACAGAATTGTCCAAGGTATCCTTGGGGACAGGTGCAACTTTCCACCCAGGATGCAGGCTCACCAGACCCAGCACGTGCAGTCACAATAGTGACATCATCTAGATAGCCAGCACCTGCAAAAGAATATAAATATTTCACTACCTCACTTAGAAATAAAACATTTCAGCTGAAACAGTATTAAAGGGGGACACATGGCTGGCATCCATGATTGGGCTCAGAGTGTTCGCCAGGTGAAGGGAATTACGGGTCTTCACTGTCAGTCAGTCTTATAGAGGCAGAACAAATTCCAAATGAAGTGCCCAAATAATGCGTTCTAAAATGTGATTACAAAATCTATATCGATTTTTTTAATTAAAATGTATTTTGAAAAAGAGTCCAGGGTTACATACAGCATGCAGCAATAGCCTAACGGGAAGGCGCACTGGACAGAAGAAAAGAGTGGTACAAAGGGAGCAAGAAAATAGTTTTGGCAAGTGTAGACGGCATTTGTAAACAAATTCATAGAACCTCAATTCCAAACAGTATATTTGAGTGATTTACTTTTCTCGCTGTATGTCCCACGTATCTTGATAGAGGTGAGATTGTAAAGCATTTTCTGAAACTCAAAAGGGGTTAAAGTTGGCCTCCAAGGGTAGTCTGTTGCTTCGTGTAACCTTTAGGGAAGAAAAAAAATCATTAGAGTTACAATGCCTATTTATAAAGGAGCGTTGAACTAATGGCAGCTACCAAAGAGCTGCTCTTATGTTGTTACAAACTTACAAAAGAGATGCAAAAGATGGTGTACCAGCTTCACACTTGACTGTCTGTCCCTGGGGCAGTGGATAATTACTGGACAGTAAACTAATAAGGTATTGTTTTATCAGTCATGTTCTCAATGCTATCGCATTTCAAATAGACAAATTTCTACTTTTTGGGGTCTTAAGACTATCAACATCTATCAGTCAAGGCTTCATTTAGGAGGTTGTAGACGTTACAAGGTTGTCCTAAAACAATAAGAAATATACACATTGAATGTTCGATTGCTCCCATCACTTCAAAGATAATTAAACTGATTAACAGGCAAGTAAAATATGACAATCAAACACAAGGGACCCAACACCTTCAGAGGCAGAACATGAAGTATGCCTGAAGGGTGCCATCGTGGACCAGGCCAACATGCAGGAAAATCACCATCTTGTCTTACTTTCACATAGTCCACAATTGACACCTGTGGAAGTATAAAGATCCATGATGTTGCTTGTGTTACACCACATCAAAGGAAAGGGCCTTAGTCGCAGGAGCTGGACCTTCACATGGGAGAGCCAGCAGGTGGACACCTCAACTAGAGTGCAGCATGACAGAGCATTAGCCACCCTCGGTGTGGTGTTGGGAGGAGGGCCGGCGTGTTGTACTCTTTGGGGTCAACTCATTTCTGTGCAAGTTGGCTCTGTTCCATTGAATTATTAGTGAGTACAGATGGAGGTACATCTAGTGGCACACAAACTGGCTGGTCAACTTGACGAAAAACAAGCAGATGAAGGATAACAAACAGAACATCACAGCATCTTATGACCATGCAAAAGAGACTCTTGTCCAAGCATACATTACATACTCGATGTTATAAGACTGCTTGTAATTCACAGCTTTTTCTTTTTTTTTGGTATTCAACCTATAAAAGTCTCACATTACAACCATTATTTTACTTCATTTACATAAACAGAAGAGGAAGGTGTTTCTCATTCGAAGAGAAGACAATGGAAAGGTTTTGTATGCCTTCAGAGCTTGTCAATGCAGGAGAGAACTGCTATATGTAGTAAGTGACTTGAGTCACTCCTGGGGCAGTCACAGGTGGTTGGAGAGTAAGCTGTGTGGCAGCTGAGATCTACCTCCGGTGTCCAAAGCCCTCAAAATCATTGTTTTCCCATTAAATTAACAAAGTTACTTCTCTTTGAGCACTTCACTCTTTCTTGAAGATCTTATCTCAGAGTAAGCCTTGAATACGTCAGGGCATGCATTCAAGACTTACTCCGAGATAAGGTCTAAAACCTACAGTACAACAAGGAATTAATTAACTTCAATGTCCAGTCAGGTTCCTTAGCAGATTAGGTATAAACTGGGTACACAAAAGAAAAGAAATAGAACCCCAAATGTTACTGTAGTGGCTCTAAACCGCAAAGTTATCTTTTGGGGCCGTGCTTACGTCAACTCATGAAACTTGAAGAATGTTCAGGTCTCCTGGGCAAACCTTCATGTCTCTGATCTTTTTAAAGGCCTTTTTCTTGAAAAGGATCTGGGTTTGTGCATGATATAAACTAATCTGGATCAAACTTTTGTACTGATTCAACTTTATACATTCAGGTGTTCCGTCAAACTTTCAGTACCCGCCATGCCACCCCCCCCCCCCCCATCACCACCCAACAAGAATTTTACAACATTAATGGTCTCAACCCATTCATCTCACCTGAAGACATATTTCTGCATATTTTCACTTGGATAAGAGTTTCCCTGAGCAATGAGTGGCACAGACACTCGTAAGCCAGCTCCTTCCAGCACTAGGTCTTCAGCAGACAGTCTAGTATCCCTCCTGTCCACTCGGAAGCTGAAAGTCAGGTTCTGGCCATAACTCAACTGTTGGTTGCCCAAGAACTTGCCTTAAAAGAAAAAAGGATGAGTGTACACCGAGATTTTGTAAATGCCAAACTCAAAAACCAAAAAAGGAACCACCAAATCTTAACTTGCTCTACAACTAGCATTCGAAGGCCCGGGATTTATAGGTAGGATACTCTCTCACCCCTTTTTATCTCCAAATCAAGAGACGCATTAGTGCTTCATCTGTAGAAGAAAGCTCCAGTTTAATTTCTATCCACTACTGTGCATTTCAAATCAATTAACACAGAAACAAAGCAGGTTCTGAACAAACAGAGATGTTTCAGCAATCAATCACAAATTATTTGAGCCAGATATCTGTGGCATTAAACTGGGTAATAGTAATACTAAGTTACGTGTGCTTGAAAATGGTGTAATCATTGTATATCCAATTATAATACCATTTTACAGAACCCTCAGTGTCCAACCATTTCTATAATTGTATGACACCTTCGAGCTATACGAAATGTACTGACATTTTTTTTCAAACAATTATATTTTGTTTAACACTGTTACTCGTTTACACAATACATAGTGTATATAATTTCACGAATAAGTTTGCAAAAAAAATTGACATTTCAAGTAATACAACAATATACTTGATGGGTTCTAGCAGCCCTCCCATACCATCAAACCGCTTAACTGAGTCACTCGCAAAACCAACTTACAGTGGAAGCTAAGGCTGCGACCTCGTCCTAAGGTATCCTGAGCCAATGGTGGCTCCTCCATAAGGGAGGAGCGTTTCCCTCCCCCTGTGCCCCCCCCCCCGCTGTCTCAGGCCGACCAAGCATACAAGCACTGTGGGCTCTCTCCAGCCCAGCAACACAGTTGCCAGGCTGGAGAGAGTCTGCACAGGTTCCCAGTCTGTGTGGGAACACCCCGGCTGGGCGCTCCCATCCAATCCTGACGCTGCTCTGAGCAGCATCAGGATTGGCACAGGCAGGCTGCAAGCCTGTGCCTGTAGAGGAGCGAATGTAAGTGTGTTTAAAAAAAATCTATATATTTTTTTTATTTAATCTCCCTCCTCCTCTCCCTAACCCCGGGCAGCCCCACCCCATCCCCTTCTGCTTCAAGCGAGCCGCGACAGATACTGACAACATGTTAGTGCACTATTTATCTGAAACCACATAAGAACTCACCTGGTGCAATGAAATAAATGGGAAAATAACTGTCAGAGATCACAGAAATGTCCGAATTCTCAGAAGACCATTGTAATAAAATTTCAGAGCCATCTCTCTGTTCAGCACGCCAGTCTTCTTCATCTAAAACAGGTAAAAAAATGCATTATCCGCAGCTATTCTGATAATTTTAGTTCTTGCTTTCCATCTTTTAAACTTTGACAATCCAGCTGCAAGGAAGGTTAGGTCCAGTGTAGGAAGTTGGCTCTGTATATACTATTTCAAAGAAAGAAATAGTGTGCACAGAGTCCAAGGGTTCCCCTTAGAGGTAAGATAGTGGCATAAATTAGATAATTCTAATGCTCTATTTTGTGGTAGTGTGGTCGAGCAGTAGGCTTCTCAGAGGGTAGTGTTAAGCATTTGTTGTACACACACAGGCAATAAATGAGGAACGCACACTCAAAGACTTAACTACAGGCCAATAGGTTTTATATAGAAAAATATATTTTCTTAGTTCATTTTTTAGAACCACAAGTTCAAGATTTGAAGTAAATACATAAAATGCAAGGTACTCTACACAGGTAAGTTAGGGACTTTGAATTAGAGCAATAACATTCAGTTTTTGTTAAAATGGCAATAAGCTACTTTAAAAGTAGACAGTGCAAAAATCAACAGTTCCTGGGGAAGGTAAGTATTGGTTAGATTGTGAGGTAAGAAACTTACAAGTCTCAGTTCCTGGCATAGGCAGCCCACCGTTGGGGGTTCAAGGCAACCCCAAAGTTACCACACCAGCAGCTCAGGGCCGGTCAGGTGCAGAGATCAAAGAGGTGCCCAAAACACGTAGGCTTCAATGGAAATAGGGGTACCCCGGTTCCAGTCTGCCAGCAGGTAAGTACCCACGACTTCGGAGGGCAGACCAAGGGGGTTTTGTAGGGCACCGGGGGGGGGGGGGATATGACACAAGCAGGCACAGAAAGTACACCCTCAGCGGCACAGGGGCGGCCGGGTGCAGAGTGCAAACAGGCGTCAGGTTTCCAATAGGAATCAATGGGGAGACCCGGGGGTCTCTTCAATGATGCAGGCAGGCACAGGGGGGGGCTCCTCGGGGTAGCCACCACCCGGGCTAGGCAGAGAGTCGCCTGGGGGTTGCTCCTGCACTGGAGTTCGGTTCCTTCAGGTCCTGGGGGCTGCGGGTGCAGTGTGGTGTGGTTTCCAGGCATCAGTTCCTTGAAGCAGGCAGTCGCAGTCAGGGGGAGCCTATGGATTTCCTCTGCAGGCGTCGCTGTTGGGGCTCAAGGGGGTCAACTCTGGCTACTCACGGGCTCGCAGTTGCTGGGGAGTCCTCCCTGTAGAGTTAGTTTTCCGCAGGTCGAGTCGGGGGCATCTGGTGCAGAGTGTGAAGTCCACGCTTCCGCCAGGAAGAGTGGAGTCTTTAAAGTTGTAGAAAAGTTGCAAGTTTGTTGCAGATTGTTGAGCAGAGCCGCTGCTCACGGGAGTTTCTTGGTCCTGGCATTCAGGGCAGTCCTCTGAGGCTTCAAAGGAAATAGGGGTGCCCCGGTTCCAGTCTGCCAGCAGGTAAGTACCCACGTCCTCGGGGGGCAGAACAGGGGGGTTTTGTAGAGCACTGGGGGGGACTCAAGTAGGCACACAAAACACACCCTCAGCGCACAGGGACAGCCGGGTGCAGTGTGCAAAGCAGGCGTCTGGTTTTTGTATTGGTTTCAATGGAGGGACCCGGGGGTCACTCTAGCGGTGCAGGCAGGCAGGCACAGGGGGGGGGGGGGCTTCTTGGGCCAGCCACCACCTGGGCTAGGCAGAGGGTCGCCTGGGGGTCACTCCTGCACTGAAGTTGGGTTCCTTCAGGTCCTGGGGGCTGCGGGTGCAGTGCTTGGTCCAGGCGTCGGGTCCCTTGTTACAGGCAGTCACGGTCAGGGGGAGCCTCTGGATTCTCTCTGCAGGCGTCGCTGCGGGGGTCCAGTGGGGGTCATCTCAGGCTACTCACGGGGTTGCAGTCGCCGGGGAGTCCTCACTGTGGTGTTTGTTCTCTGGATCTCGAGCCGGGGCATCTGGTGCAGTGTGTGAAGTCTCACGCTTCCGTCAGGAAGAGTGGAGTCTTTAAAGTTGTAGAAAAGTTGCAAGTTTGTTGCAGATTGTTGAGCAGAGCCGCTGCTCACTGGAGTTTCTTGGTCCTGGGATTCAGGGCAGTCCTCTGAGGCTTCAGAGGTCGCTGTTCCCTGTTGGATGTGTCGCTGGTTGCAGGTTTTCGAGTCGGGAGACAGGCCGGTAGAGCTGGGGCCAAAGCAGTTGCTGTCTTCCGTCGTCTCTGCAGGCTTGTACATCAGCAGTCTTTCTTTAGTTCAGGTTGCAGGAATCTCATTTCCTGGGTTCTGGGTCGCCCCTAAATACTAGATTTAAGGGGTGTGTTTAGGTCAGGAGGGCAGCAGCCAATGGCCTTGTCCAGGAGGGTGGCTACACCCTCTTCGTGCCTCCTCCGTCTGGTGAGGGGAGCACATCCCTAATCCTACTGGGGGAATCCTCCAAAACTTAGATGGAGGATTTCTAAAGGCAGGGGTCACCTCAGCTCAGGGCACCTTAGGGGCTGTCCTGACTGGTGGGTGACTTCTCCTCGTTTTTCTAATTAACTCCTCCAGCCTTGCAGCCAAAAGTGGGGGCAGTGGCCGGAGGGGCGGGCATCTCCACTAGCTGGAATGCCCTGGGGTGCTTTAACAAAGGGGTGAGCCTTTGAGGTTCACCACCAGGTGGTACAGTTCCTGCAGGGGGAGGTATGACACCTCCACCCAGTGCAGGCTTTGTTCCTGGCCACAGAGTTACAAAGGCACTCTCCCCCATGTGGCCAGTAACTCGTCTGGTTGTGGCAGGCTAGCAGAAACTGGTCGGACCCACACTAGAAGTTGGATTGGTATTCAGGGGGGCATCTCTAAGATGCCCTCTGGGTGCATGTTACAATAAATTCCACACTGGCATCAGTGTGCATTTATTGTGCTGAGAAGTTTGATACCAAACTTCCCAGATTTCAGTGTAGCCATTATGGAACTGTCGAGTTCGTGTTTGACAAACTCCCAGACCATATACTCTTATGGCTACCCTGCACTTACAATGTGTAAGACTTTGCTTAGACAATGTAGGGGCATAGTGCTCATGCACATATGCCCTCACCTGTGGTATAGTGCACCCTGCCTTAGGGCTGTAAGGCCTGCTAGAGGGGTGACTTACCTATGCCACAGGCAGTGTGAGGTTGGTATGGCACCCTGAGGGGAGTACCATGTCGACTTACTCGTTTTGTCCTCTGTGCTGAGTGAGGGGTCCCCAGGGTGGCATAAGACATGCTGCAGCCCTTAGAGACCTTCCCTGGCATCAGGGCAATGGGTACCAGTTACAAGGGACTTACCTGGATGCCAGGGTGTGCCAATTGTGAAAACAAAAGTACAGGTTAGGGAAAGAACACTGGTGCTGGGGCCTGTTTAGCAGGCCTCAGCACACTTTCAAATCAAAACTTAGCATCAGCAAAGGCAAAAAGTCAGGGGGTAACAATGCCAAGGAGGCATTTCCTTACACCGGCTCTCTAGAGGTAGCTGTGGATGAGCAGCTAAGGCTTATCTAGTAGACATGCAAAGCTCATGCAATACCACTGTAGTCACACAGCACTTGCACACATGAAAGAAAACTCAGTTGAACAAAAATAAAGGTACTTTACTTTTGATACACAGTACCACAAAATACTAGCAGGGCAACCCTCCAATAGGAGATAAGTAATACTCTAAATATATACACTAGCAATTAGAAATAGGCATAGAAAAAGTTAGAAAACAGGGCACATAACAATACCCAATAGTGACAACAAGGGGACACCAACGAATATACTATGAAAATGGAATGCGAACACAGGACCCCCACCTAGGCAATTTGGAATGTGTAAAGGGGAGCTGGGAGTACTAGAAACCCACAGAGGTAAGTAACAACACCCCCACCGACCAGTAAAGTATGAGTAAATCACTGGATTTTCCCCAAACCACCCAAAAGGAGAAAGGAAAAAAAGAAGACACCCAGAGAAGAATGCAAGAAAACCAGCGGTGGATTCCTGAAGAAAGAAGACCTGTGGAGAGAGGGGACCAAGTCGAAGAGTCACAGTGGAGTCCAGGAGGAGTAGGAGTTACTACCCACGCAGCTGTACTTGCATGAGTTGGTTGACTGTGATGAGAAACAGGTCAGCACTGCAGCCCTGGAGTCTGAGAAGAGTTCCTGATTGATGCAGATGATGTCCCACCCTGGAAAGAGGATTGCAAACGGCAAAGGCAAACTCACGGTTAGTGGATAAGTGATGCTGCCAGGGACCAGCAGGGCCCAGGAAGACTCAACCCAGGAAGGGGAGTCACAGGGGACCCTCAGCGTCACAGAGAGTACACAGGAGCAGACGCAGCACCTACAGGAGTCCCACTGGATGGGGACACAGGAGTTGCACACCGCAGCCCTGTCCATCACCACCCCAGGGATGGTGCTCAGAGCTCCTTCCTCCAGAGGGTCCTGCCATCTTGAATCCATGGCTGGCAGGGACCTCTGGGAACATGTGAGTGGCCAGGCCAAACAAACAAGAGCCCCCTCCTGCTAGGTGTTTACCTGGGTAGGTGACAAATCCCCCATTCGGGGCTATTTAGGGTCTCTCTCTTGGGTGGGTCCTCAGACTCGGCTTGCAAGATTCCAGCAGGATTCCTCTGCAACCTTCAATTCGACTTCTGGCCTCAGGAACTGCGATTGGACCCTCAAGGACCTGACAATCTGCTTTCAAGAAGAACTCTTCTTTAGGACCAAGAAACTCCTGTGGACAGCAAACCTGTCCAACCAAGCAAGAAGAAACCATCTTTAAAGGAACTCTCACCTCACTCCAGAAGCGTGAGTCCCCACCACTCTGCACCCTACGCCTCTGGCCCGTGTCCAGAGAAATCAACGACCCAGAGAGGATCCCCAGGCGGCGGACTACGTGTCCACCCCCTGGGCTAACCTCTGTGCAACCCCACGACAATGCCTGCAGAGGGAATCCCGAGGGCCCCACTGAAAGAAACTGCCCAGGAAGAAGAAACCCAATGCCTGGAAGAAGCACTGCACCCACAGCCCCCAGGCCCGTGAAGAACCAACCACCGGTGCAATAATAGCTTATTGCCATTTTATGCCAAACTGTGTACATTTCTGTTTTGATTCAAAGTCCTATCTATACCTATGCAAAGTACCTTACATTTAATGTACATACCTGCAATTTGAATCTTGTGGTTCTAAAATAAATTAAGAAAAGCATATTTTTCTGTATAAAAACCTATTGGCCTGGAGTTGTCATTTAGTGTGTGTTCTCATTTATTGCCTGTGTGTGTACAACAAATGCTTAACACTACCCTCTGATAAGCCTAACTGCTCGACCACACTACCACAAACAAAGCATTAGTATTACATATTATAGCCTCTGTCAAGCCTCTTGGGGAACCCCTGGACTCTGTGCACACTATCTCTCACTTTGAGATAGTATATATAAAGCCAGCTTCCTACATCTGCCTTCCTGGGTTTGATCAGATCAAGTGAAAGGAGGGCATGAACCTGTCTGAGGGGTGGCAACAGCTTGGGCTGCCCAGAAAACCCTGGAAGACTGGTGGTAGCAATCCTGGGGGTACTCTAAGGAGCCCCCAGATTGCCTGGAATCATACTTCCAATACAGGCAACAGTATTGGGATATGATTCCAACATGTTTGATACCAAACATGGCTAGGTTCGGAGTTACTATTATGTAGCTGGACACAGCTAGTGACCTATGTCCAGTACACACATTAAATCAGGTCCCCGCAATCACGAAGTCGAGGAAAATGGAGCTGGAGTTTGCGTGGGCACCTCTGCTAGTGCAGGGGTGCCCTCTCACACAGGTACTTGCACACTGCCCTCTGGTCTAGGACAGTGTAAGGAAATGCCTCCTTGGCATGGTTACCCCCTGACTTTTTGCCTTTGCTGATGCTATGTTTTGAATTGAAAGTGTGCTGAGGCCTGCTAACCAGGCCCCAGCACCAGTGTTATTTCCCTAACCTGTACTTTTGTATCCACAATTGGCACACCCTGGCATCCAGATAAGTCCCTTGTAAATGGTACCCCTGGTACCAAGGGCCATGATGCCAGGGAAGGTCTCTGAGGGCTGCAGCATGTCTTATGCCACCCTGGAGACCCCTCACTCAGCACAGACACACTGCTTACCAGCTTGTGTGTGCTAGTGAGAACAAAATGAGTAAGTCGACATGGCACTCCCCTCAGGGTGCCATGCCAGCCTCTCACTGCCTATGCAGTATAGGTAAGACACCCCTCTAGCAGGCCTTACAGCCCTAAGGCAGGGTGCACTATACCATAGGTGAGGGCACCAGTGCATGATCACTGTGCCCCTACAGTGTCTAAGCCAAACCTTAGACATTGTAAGTGCAGGGTAGCCATAAGAGTATATGGTCTGGGAGTCTGTTTTACACGAACTCCACAGCACCATAATGGCTACACTGAAAACTGGGAAGTTTGGTATCAAACTTTTCAGCACAATAAATGCACACTGATGCCAGTGTACATTTTATTGTGAAACACACCCCAGAGGGCACCTTAGAGGTGCCCCCTGAAACTGTATCCAACTATCTGTGTAGGCTGACTGGTTCCAGCAGCCTGCCACACTAGAGACATGTTGCTGGCCCCATGGGGAGAGTGCCTTTGTCACTCTGAGGCCAGTAGCAAAGCCTGCACTGGGTGGAGATGCTAACACCTCCCCCAGGCAGGAGCTGTCACACCTGGCGGTGAGCCTCAAAGGCTCACCCCTTTGTGCCAGCACCGCAGGACACTCCAGCTAGTGGAGTTGCCCGCCCCCTCCGGCCACGGCCCCCACTTTTGGCGGCAAGGCTGGAGAAAATAATGAGAAAAACAAGGAGGAGTCACTGGCCAGTCAGGACAGCCCCTAAGGTGTCCTGAGCTGAGGTGACTAACTTTTAGAAATCCTCCATCTTGCAGATGGAGGATTCCCCCAATAGGATTAGGGATGTGACCCCCTCCCCTTGGGAGGAGGCACAAAGAGGGTGTACTCACCCTCAGGGCTAGTAGCCATTGGCTACTAACCCCCCCAGACCTAAACACGCCCTTAAATTTAGTATTTAAGGGCTTCCCTGAACCTAAGAATTTAGATTCCTGAAACTACAAGAAGACGACGACTGCTGAGCTGAAAAACCCCTGCAGAGGAAGAACAGAAGACACCAACTGCCTTGGCCCCAGACTCACCGGCCTGTCTCCTGCCTTCCAAAGAAACCTGCTCCAGCGACGCTTTCCAAGGGACCAGCGACCTCTGAATCCTCTGAGGACTGCCCTGCTTCGAGAAAGACAAGAAACTCCCGAGGACAGCGGCCCTGCTCCAAAAGAACTGCAACTTTGTTTCAAGTAGCAGATTTAAAGACCCCTGCAACTCCCCGCAAGAAGCGTGAGACTTGCAACACTGCACCCGGCGACCCCGACTCGACTGGTGGAGAACCAACACCTCAGGGAGGACCCTCCGGCGACTCCAAGACTGTGAGTAACCAAAGTTGTCCCCCCTGAGCCCCCACAGCGACGCCTGCAGAGGGAAACCCGAGGCTCCCCCTGACCGCGACTGCCTGAACTCCATTTCCCGACGGCTGGAAAAGACCCTGCACCCGCAGCCCCCAGCACCTAAAGGAACGGAACTCCTGTGCAGGAGTGACCCCCAGGAAGCCCTCTCCCTTGCCCAGGTGGTGGCTACCCCGAGGAGCCCCCCCCCTTGCCTGCCTGCAACGCTGAAGAGATCCCTTGATCTCTCATTGAAAACCATTGTAAACCCGACGCATGTTTGCACACTGCACCCGGCCGCCCCCGCGCTGCTGAGGGTGTACTTTCTGTGCTGACTTGTGTCCCCCCCCCCCCCCGGTGCCCTACAAAACCCCCCTGGTCTGCCCTCCGAAGACGCGGGTACTTACCTGCTGGCAGACTGGAACTGGGGCCCCCCCTTCTCTCCCTTGAAGCCTATGTGTTTTGGGCACCTCTTTGACCTTTGCACCTGACCGGCCCTGAGCTGCTGGTGTGATAACTTCGGGGTTGCTCTGAACCCCCAACGGTGGGCTACCTTGGACCCAAAACTGAAACCTGTAAGTGACTTACTTACCTGTTAAAACTAACATTACTTTACCTCCCCCAGGAACTGTGAAAATTGCACTGTGTCCACTTTTAAAACAGCTTATTGTGTTTTATGTAAAAAGTCTACATGCTAATGTAATGATTTAAAGTTCCTAAAGTACTTACCTGCAATACCTTTCAAATGAGATATTACATGTAGAATTTGAACCTGTGGTTCTTAAAATAAACTAAGAAAAGATATTTTTCTATAACAAAACCTATTGGCTGGATTTGTCTCTGAGTGTGTGTTCCTCATTTATTGCCTGTGTGTATGTACAACAAATGCTTAACACTACTCCTTGGATAAGCCTACTGCTCGACCACACTACCACAAAATAGAGCATTAGTATTATCTCTTTTTGCCACTATCTTACCTCTAAGGGGAACCCTTGGACTCTGTGCATGCTATTCCTTACTTTGAAATAGCACATACAGAGCCAACTTCCTACATACAGCCTGCCATAGGCGTGGCTTGGTGACCTGTAGTGAAAGGGGTGCATGCACCCTTTCTATTAGTCTGCAACGGCATTCCTGCAGAAAGACCCTACCGGCATGGTATTATGCCGCCAATACGGGGATTACTATTGGGGTATGATTCTGACATGTTTGATACCAAACATGCCTTGGTCCAGAGCTAGTACATAGCTAAAATGGCTTCCCTGCACTAACGAAGTCCAAGAAACTGGAACTGGAGTTCGTAGGGGCACCTCTGCTCTTGCAGGGGTGCCCACACACACAGGGACCTGTACGCTACCCTTAGGACTGGAAGGGCCTACCATAGGGGTGACTTGCAGTGACCTGGTGTAGTGACCAGCAGTGAAAGGGTGCATGCCCCATTTTCACGCAGGCTGCAAATGGCAGGCCTGCAGACAGTTTGCATGGGCTCCCATGGGTGGCATAATACATACTGCAGTCCATGGTTGACCCCTGTAGTACCAATGCCCTGGGTATTTAAGTACCATATACTAGGGACTTACTGGGGTACATCAGTATGCTAATTGTGGGGTGTAAAGTGTACCAAAGCAACCAAATTTAGAAAGCGCGATCCGTGGGGTCCTAGCTAGCAGGGTCCCAGTTAAAACAGTCTAAGCACACTGACAACAGGCAAGAAGTGGGGGTAACCATGCCAAAAAGAAGGACATTCCTACAGACTAGAATACGGCTTTTTCGAAAACATAATCAGTTATGTGAGGCCTTGGTCAGCCCATCTGGGAAATCAGACTAAATCGGGGATTACTAGCTGGAAAGTACAATACATTTAACTGCAAAAACTAGACCTACAGAAAACTTATGCAAAAACTGGAAGTATCTTAGTTACATTCCAGAGCAGCAACATGGAGCTCACTATATGTGGTCACAACATACTTGTATGTAGATGTGCAGGCAGGAAATAAATCATGTTCATGCATTTCTTAAAGATTATGCATACTATTAAAAACCAAATTGAAAAGGAACTATGTTACTTTAAAATGTATGCGCAGAATGGCAATCTTTTAGTTTCATGCTACGAATGACAATTTTCTTTTCAATTGAAATTTTCCCATCTTTGTATGTAACAGATTTGCAGGCGATACCACGTACTTTTTAACATACATATTCAGACATATTAAAAATATTCTCACATTCAACGGACCTGATGATTTTCTCAATACATGGCTTTTCAGGTCAAAGGCACAGTCAGGAATTAGAAACGTGCCCATTTATCTTTACATGGTGACATTTCCAAACAATCACTAAATGGAAGCATTGTGTACAGAACTTTAAGCTATTGCAAATTTATGCCAAAACAAGCACCAGCAAAACCAAGGTATCTAGCCTGCACTGTGAGAAAAGAGCTCTACAATTACCCAGGGACAACCACCTTCAGCAGGAGAGGACTGTGTGAGTGCAGTTAGAAGCACTGAGAGCCTCAGATGCGAAGACCATGACAGACCTGGCTGTGTGCATAGTAAGGAATTAATTTGTCACAGAACCAAAGGCATAACGTAAAATCCATGGCAACAATTACCAGCTGGAAAATGGTGTGACCATGTACTGATCACATGAACACTCTAACGATAGCTAATGCAGTCTAGAGTTAGACCTTAAAATAGATACTAGACTAATCTAGATAAATGGACATTACAAAGGGCAGATACTGGGTGGGGAACAGGACAAAGTTGCACATGGATTGCGATGATCTGCAACTGATTTTACGCTGATGGAGCCTTTTCAAACTTTCTTCTGTGTAATTAACACTACAGTAAGACCAGGTTATAGACAAGTTTATAATGAAACAAGAAGTGCAGCGCAATGTAGAGCACATGAATTGGAGGTTGTGATATGTACATAACTAAAGGAACACAACTGATTACCTATCTGAAAAGTTGAAGAGATGCTGTAAACGCTGTAGCCTTCAGCATTGGTGCACACAGACGAGTGTCCAAAGCAAAAACAGGGGGTGCAGCCACGGGTGTTTGCAGAATCCAAATTAAAGAACCCTGGTTTACACCTAAGCATGAAAAAGAAATAAGAATCAAAAGCGGATAAAATTGTCTATGTTAAGTGGGAAATTAGGTGAACCTAGGCATTCCCAATTTTTCATTCACACTGATACATGCTAGTGAAAAATAACCTGTAGTAGTTCAAGAGGTAAATAGATTTTCATACTAATTTCAAATACCTTGAATACCAGAATTCAAACAGCACCAGAAAGTTACACAAATACAAAATGCAGGCTACGTAAATGGTCAGCACATATGAATTAACATTTTAAAAATGTTTAAGCATTAAAATATTAAGAATATTTCACATTGGTATAATTGAGAAACCTATCCACCATTGAACTATTAGTGGCCCAATGTGTAAATTCAATAGCACCTCATGCAAAAGCTAACCTTTTTGCAGCCCGTCTACAGCATTAGGGGTCAATAGCTTAACTGTCCATCAAATCTAAAAAGCTCCAACTAACCATATTCCATTCACGATTTCTATTTGTAGCAGGAAGTAAGATGGCACTAAATCCAATTAATTGATGAGGTAGCAAAGACTGTATGTATTCAAGAAAAACAAATGTTACAAAATAAATGGAAATGTTACGTACCTGTAATATACTAATGCCAACATTAGTATAATCAGCGCCACTGGAATTACGTGATTGTGCGGCCAGGGTGAATTTCGCACAATTATAGATTCGCCGCATCTGCCACACAATCCATCATCTGCCGCCTTTTCAGCAGATAGTAATAATTAAATTGTTTCTAGTTCTAAAGTCACAAAAAATGCAATGAGGTGTGTTGCCGCACAGTGGAAGGCCCTCTGCAAAGCTGGCCTGGTGTAGGAAGCTGGCCTGGTGTGTGGTGGGTACCTATGGTACTTACACCTTATACTAAGTCCAGGTATCCCCTCTTAGTGAAGTGTAGGCAGTGTCTAGAAGTCAGGCACTCTAGAGGGAGCTGTGGATGAGCAGCCAAGGCTTATCTAGGAGACATGCAAAGCTCATGCAATGCCCCTGTAGTCACACATCACTTACACACATGAAAGAAACAACACTGTGTTACAAAAAGAAAGGTACTTTATTTTAGAGACAGTACCAAATTTACTAAAAAGCCAATATTCCCTTAGGAGGTAATTGAACACTAAATATGTACACTAGTAACCAGAAACAGGCATAAAAAAGGCTAGAAAACAGTGCTAATGTAGATAACCAATAGTGACCCTACGGGGAGCCAAACCCATACACTAAAAAAATGGAATGCGAACACAGGACCCCCACTTAGGTGTGTGGAATTTTTAGAGGGCAGCTGGGGGTACTAGAAAACCACAGAGGTAAGTAACAGACTACCCCACCCCTCCCCCAGCGACCGGGAAAGCAGGAGTCAATCACTGGAATTTCCCCAAACCACCCAAAAGGAAGGAAAAGAAGAAAAGACAACACCAAGACTAGACTACAAGAAACCAGCAGTGGATCCCTGGAGGAAAAAAAAACCTGTGGAGAGAGGAGACCAAGTCCAAAAGTCACAGTTGAGTCCAGGAGGACTAGGAACTACTATCCATCCAACTGTACTTGCAGGCGTTGGTCGTCAGTGATGAAGATCAGGTCAGCATTTCAGCCCTGGTGCCGGAGAAGAGTTCCTGAAGGATGGAGAAGATGTCCAATGCTGGAATGAAGATTGCAGATGAGTGTCGGTGAAGGAATTCCACCAACAAGCCTTGGCAAAGGAAAACTCATGGTTAGTAGAAAAGTGGTGCTGCTGGGGACCAGCAAGACCCAGAAGGACTCAACCCAGGAGAGGGAGTCATAGGGGACCCTCAGCGTCGCAGAGAGTCCGCAGGAGCAAAAGCAGTACCCACAGGAATCCCATAGGACGGGGACACAGAAGTTGAAGAGGGAGCCCACGCAGCACTACAGAAAGGGGTCCCATGCTGCAGGAGAACCGCGCAGAGGGCCGTACATTACAGGAAGGAGTGCTCGTGACTGGAGCCACATGTTGCCGGAAGATCCCTTGGAGGAAATGCAAACAAGCCTTGGCAGCTGCAAGAGACGTGGTGCACGGGGGTACTGTCCTGCATGGGCAGGCAAAGGCTTACCTCCACTAAAGTTGGATAGCTGACAGAGAGGACCAAGAGGTCTACTCCAGACCACCACCCGTGATGCAGGATCCACGCAGCTCAGGATTACAAAAGATCCACGCAGCGGTCGTCGTTGCAGCAGATGCCTGCGGATGCAGGTGCGTCACTCCAAGGGAGATTCCTTCTTCTTGTGCAGGCTGAAGACTTGCTGTCTTCTGTGGATGCAGTTAGAAAATGTTGCAAAGCTGGCAGGAGCTGTGGAAACAAAGTTGTAAAAGAGCCTTCTTCATGGAGTGCAGTGTTGTCGGTTTCTGGAGGGTCCAGTTGCTGTTCCAGTGGCCAGAATTCGAAGTGAATGTTGCAGAGGAATCCTGCTTGAGTTTTGCAAGCCAATTACGAGGACCCCCGCCCAAGAGAGAGACCCTAAACAGCCCTGAAAGAGGGACTGGTCACCTAGCCAGGTAAGCATCTATCATGAGGGTACTCTGATGTCAACTGTCCGGCCTGGCCACTCAGATGCTCCCAGTGTTCCCTGCAAACCTTGGAAACAAGATGGCAGAACCCAGGGTCCCTCTGGAGGAGCTCTGAGCACCACCCCAGGCAGGGGTGATGGGTAGGGGAGTGGTCACCTCCCTTTCCATTGTCCAGTTTCACGCCAGAGCAGGGACTAGGGGTCTCTGAACCGGTGTGAACTAGTTTATGCACAGAGGGCACCAAATGTGCCCTTCAAAGTATACCAGTGGCTTTGGGAGGCTACCCCTCCCAAGCCAGTCACACCTATTTCCAAAGGGAGAGGGTGTCACTTCCCTCTCCAAAAGGAAATCCTTTGTTCTGTCTTCCTGGGCTTGATCAGATCAAGAAGCAGGAGGGCAGAAACCAGTCTGAGGGGTGGCAGCAGCTTAGGCTGCTCGGATAACCCTGTAAGACTGGTGGTAGCAATGCTGGGGGTCCTCTAAGGAGCCCCCAGAGTGCATGGAAACATACTTCCAATACTTGCAACAGTATTGGGTTATGATTCCGATATTTTTTATACCAAACATGCCCAGGTTCAGAGTTACCATTATGTAGCTGGACATAGGTAGTGACCTATGTCCAGTAGTGTAAAATGGCATCCCCGCACTCACACAGTCCAGGAAAATGGGCTTGGAGTTTGTCGCAGTCCGTAGAATTGGGACAAATTCAAGATATATAGTGTATTCAGAAATCAAATGGTTACTTTCCTATGCAAGGGTGTGGAATTCCTATTGCCTGACACCCAGGACATATTGTTTGGTGTCAAGGGCAACAACTTTTCATATTTATTTTGCCCTTGGGACAAGTAGGCAAAACCCCCTGTAGCACAAACTCTTTGTCGGCCAGTTTACAGTATCACATTATGGATCAGGGAAGGGCATAGTCTACAATAAAGGTAACATTTGTGTGTGTGTGTGTAATTGCTGTTCTAACTTTTAATCATGGTTAATGAATGCAAAGCCTTTATTATGTTGAGTGGGCTAAGAAAATGCTTCAAGCTTGGACCGCACATCTGATAGTAGTTCCAGTATAAAAATGTGTACACACGTTTGCAAAGTTTAATATGAGGCTATGTATAATGCTCCCAGAATGCTTTCCAATTAGATGCAAACATTTGCAGACGTTTAAAAGCAATATTAAGAACTTTTTGCTTTCGAAATCAAAACATTCATTAAAAAATGCAACTAAGAAAAAAGTTCTGTTAAACTACTGTGAAGTTTTAGGTACCATTTGAAGTGTCATTTAGTAAAATGTGTTCATGCATGCTAGTGTTTCCCAAAAATATATCCATAATGAAAAAATTAATAAGTTTAATGAGTTTAAACAAGATTATGGGAAACATGAATATAAACAAGCATTGACAAAGCCAGTAGGTTCGACCTTGGTAGTCGTCATTTTGGGTTTGGCCTTCTGTCTTGTTTTGACATGGTTAAGGTAAAACTTTATTGCTGTGGGAGCTGCTGGGCCCCCACTATTATCACAAACACTGGTGAAAAGAAAAAATATTTTTGGTCTAAAAAAAAAAAAAAAACGCGCATTGCCACCTTAGTTCCTGGCATTGAACAAAACTACTTTGTGTGCCAATATGCACCTTGTGAAACAGTACAATGCTTTGACTCATAGTGAACCCAGCCTACAGACAAATAGAGACAGAATTTTAATAAAAAACAAAAGGTCTTGGCTAATGCTAGACCTAATTAGGGGCCCAATTAAAGGAAGTGACAAAAGTGCACCAATGGCATTTATTCTTGCATTGATACAGATTTACGACTCATGAATTACCAAGAATTTACAGAAGTAGGCCAGGAAATGGTACTTCTAGAAAATATCTGTGAACTTTATTTTAGCTTGAGCAAATATGTATGTGAATATTTGCTCAAGCGAAAATCTGTTAAGCATGTACATGTTTACTTTCCCTCCAATTAGTTTTTCCTAACTGTTAGGAATTCCTTTCAAAAGCTTTCTCAGTACAGGAAAAGATTATAGAGGATCTAGCAAAAATCCCTAAAACATGCAAGTTTGTAGGCTTGCACAGCCTCAAAAGGGAATTCCAACCCTAGAACTATTGCTCACTGCTACCTACAGCCCCAGTATGTACATTTGTGGAAAGGTGGCAAAACAAGGGATTTGCCAGTATTCATAACCTACTATAGTATGAGCCCTGGCATAATCAGAGGGGCCATTATCAGAGACCTTGTATACTGAGATTGCTTCCGTAATTTGTTGCCGCCCTATATGGCACCTAAGGGACAAGTGGATTTTGTTAAGGGACAAGTAGATTTGTGAAGCAAATGGACCAGTAGATATTTTATTAAATTCCAAACCCCTGTCTATAGTAGTAGCTTTGCAGATTGAAGTATTTTCTGGATCCACATTGTAGGAAGTTGGCTCTGTATGTGCTATTTCAAAGTAAGGAATAGCATGCACAGAGTCCAAGGGTTCCCCTTAGAGGTAAAATAGTGGTAAAAATAGATAATACTAATGCTCTATTTTGTGGTAGTGTGGTCGAGCAGTAGGCTTATCCAAGGAGTAGTGTTAAGCATTTGTTGTACATACACATAGACAATAAATGAGGTACACACACTCAGAGACAAATCCAGCCAATAGGTTTTTATATAGAAAAATATCTTTTCTTAGTTTATTTTAAGAACCACAGGTTCAAATTCTACATGTAATATCTCATTCGAAAGGTATTGCAGGTAAGTACTTTAGGAACTTCAAATCATCAAAATTGCATGTATACTTTTCAAGTTATTCACAAATAGCTGTTTTAAAAGTGGACACTTAGTGCAATTTTCACAGTTCCTAGGGGAGGTAAGTAATTGTTAGGTTAACCAGGTAAGTAAGACACTTACAGGGCTTAGTTCTTGGTCCAAGGTAGCCCACCGTTGGGGGTTCAGAGCAACCCCAAAGTCACCACACCAGCAGCTCAGGGCCGGTCAGGTGCAGAGTTCAAAGTGGTGCCCAAAACACATAGGCTAGAATGGAGAGAAGGGGGTGCCCCGGTTCCGGTCTGCTTGCAGGTAAGTACCCGTGTCTTCGGAGGGCAGACCAGGGGGGTTTTGTAGGGCACCGGGGGGGACACAAGTCCACACAGAAATTTCACCCTCAGCAGCGCGGGGGCGGCCGGGTGCAGTGTAGGAACAGGCGTCGGGTTCGCAATGTTAGTCTATGAGAGATCTCGGGATCTCTTCAGCGCTGCAGGCAGGCAAGGGGGGGATTCCTCGGGGAAACCTCCACTTGGGCAAGGGAGAGGGACTCCTGGGGGTCACTTCTCCAGTGAAAGTCCGGTCCTTCAGGTCCTGGGGGCTGCGGGTGCAGGGTCTCTCCCAGGTGTCGGGACTTTAGGTTCAAAGAGTCGCGGTCAGGGGAAGCCTCGGGATTCCCTCTGCAGGCGGCGCTGTGGGGGCTCAGGGGGGACAGGTTTTGGTACTCACAGTATCAGAGTAGTCCTGGGGTCCCTCCTGAGGTGTCGGATCTCCACCAGCCGAGTCGGGGTCGCCGGGTGCAGTGTTGCAAGTCTCACGCTTCTTGCGGGGAGCTTGCAGGGTTCTTTAAAGCTGCTGGAAACAAAGTTGCAGCTTTTCTTGGAGCAGGTCCGCTGTCCTCGGGAGTTTCTTGTCTTTTCGAAGCAGGGGCAGTCCTCAGAGGATGTCGAGGTCGCTGGTCCCTTTGGAAGGCGTCGCTGGAGCAGGATCTTTGGAAGGCAGGAGACAGGCCGGTGAGTTTCTGGAGCCAAGGCAGTTGTCGTCTTCTGGTCTTCCTCTGCAGGGGTTTTCAGCTAGGCAGTCCTTCTTCTTGTAGTTGCAGGAATCTAATTTTCTAGGGTTCAGGGTAGCCCTTAAATACTAAATTTAAGGGCGTGTTTAGGTCTGGGGGGTTAGTAGCCAATGGCTACTAGCCCTGAGGGTGGGTACACCCTCTTTGTGCCTCCTCCCAAGGGGAGGGGGTCACAATCCTAACCCTATTGGGGGAATCCTCCATCTGCAAGATGGAGGATTTCTAAAAGTTAGAGTCACTTCAGCTCAGGACACCTTGGGGGCTGTCCTGACTGGCCAGTGACTCCTCCTTGTTGCTTTCTTTGTTCCCTCCAGCCGTGCCGCCAAAAGTGGGGGCCGTGGCCGGAGGGGGCGGGCAACTCCACTAAGCTGGAGTGCCCTGCTGGGCTGTGACAAAGGGGTGAGCCTTTGAGGCTCACCGCCAGGTGTCACAGCTCCTGCCTGGGGGAGGTGTTAGCATCCCCACCCAGTGCAGGCTTTGTTACTGGCCTCAGAGTGACAAAGGCACTCTCCCCATGGGGCCAGCAACATGTCTCTGGTGTGGCAGGCTGCTGGAACTAGTCAGCCTACACAGACAGTCGGTTAAGTTTCAGGGGGCACCTCTAAGGTGCCCTCTGTGGTGTATTTTACAATAAAATGTACACTGGCATCAGTGTGCATTTATTGTGCTGAGAAGTTTGATACCAAACTTCCCAGTTTTCAGTGTAGCCATTATGGTGCTGTGGAGTTCGTGTTTGACAGACTCCCAGACCATATACTCTTATGGCTACCCTGCACTTACAATGTCTAAGGTTTTGTTTAGACACTGTAGGGGTACCATGCTCATGCACTGGTACCCTCACCTATGGTATAGTGCACCCTGCCTTAGGGCTGTAAGGCCTGCTAGAGGGGTGTCTTACCTATACTGCATAGGCAGTGAGAGGCTGGCATGGCACCCTGAGGGGAGTGCCATGTCGACTTACTCGTTTTGTCCTCACTAGCACACACAAGCTGGCAAGCAGTGTGTCTGTGCTGAGTGAGAGGTCTCCAGGGTGGCATAAGACATGCTGCAGCCCTTAGAGACCTTCCTTGGCATCAGGGCCCTTGGTACTAGAAGTACCAGTTACAAGGGACTTATCTGGATGCCAGGGTCTGCCAATTGTGGATACAAAAGTACAGGTTAGGGAAAGAACACTGGTGCTGGGGCCTGGTTAGCAGGCCTCAGCACACTTTCAATTGTAAACATAGCATCAGCAAAGGCAAAAAGTCAGGGGGCAATCATGCCAAGGAGGCATTTCCTTACACACATGCTATGCATTATTCTGTGATTTAGTGGTTGGGTCCAGAATTTTCTTTGTAGACCTGGGAGAAACAGTCTTTCCCTGGTTGTACACTGTAACAGTGCATATTGCATTTAGTATAACCAAGTCATTTCACTACGAGGTCATCAGGGAGCTTGGGTAACGTAGTCTACCCATGCTGACGTAGTGGCGGAGCATACCTCGTACACTATAATTTATTAGGCGCTAGGATGGTTCTGTTGGCCCCAATATTGAAGGATTTTCTAGCCCCAGGACATAAAACAAAAAAAAAAAAACAATGGTCATTAAGGATGACTAAGGATTTCAAACATGTATAAGCAAGCAAAGATTTTAAAAATTGAGACAGTTCAACAATATGTGTAGGAAGTTGGCTCTGTATATACTATTTCAAAGTAGGAAATAGTGTGCACAGAGTCCAAGGATTCCCCTTAGAGGTAAGATAGTGGCAAAAAGAGATAATTCTAATGCTCCATTTTGTGGTAGTGTGGTCGAGCAGTAGGCTTATCAGAGGGTAGTGTTAAGCATTTGTTGTACACACACAGGCAATAAATGAGGAACACACACTCAAAGACTTGCTCCAGGCCAATAGGTTTTTATATTGAAAAATATCATTTCTTAGTTTATTTTAAGAACCACAGGTTCAAGATTTACAGTTAATACTTTAAATGTAAGGTTCTTCACTTAGGTACTTTAGGAACTTTGAATGAAAACAATATTATGTACAGTCTTTGTAAAAATGGCAATAAGCTATTTTCAAAGTAGACAGGGCAAAAATCAACAGTTCCTGGGGGAGGTAAGTAAAGGTTAGATTAGGAGGTAAGTAAAACACGTAAAAGTCTCAGTACTGGGGCATAGGCAGCCCACCATTGGGGGTTCAAGGCAACCCCAAAGCTACTACACCAGCAGCTCAGGGCCGGTCAGGTGCAGAGGTCAAAGAGGTGCCCAAATCACATAGGCGCCTAGGGAGAACAGGGGTGCTCCAGTTCCAGTCTGCCAGCAGGTAAGTACCTGCGTCCTCGGGGGACGTCCTTGGAAGTTGCTTCTTTGTTGCAAAGAAGTAGCTGGTTTTGAACAGGGCCGCTGTTCACAGGAGTTTCTTGGTCCTGTAGTCCAGGGCAGTCCTCTGAGGCTTCAGAGGTCGCTAGTCCCTGTCGGATGCGTCGCTGGAGCAGGTTTTCAAAGTTGGAGACAGGCTGGTAGGGCTGGGGCCAAATCAGTTGTCTTCCTCCTTCTCTGCAAGCTTGTAGGTCAGCAGTACTCCTTTCTTCAGGTTGCAGGAATCTGATTTCCTGGGATCTGGGGAGCCCCTAAATACTGAATTTAGGGGTGTGTTTAGGTTTGGGAGGGCAGTAGCCAATGGCTACTTTCCTGGAGGGTAGCTACACCCTCTTTGTGCCTCCTCCCTGTTTGGGGGGGGGGGGGTGCACATCCCTAATCCTATTGGGGGAATCCTCCAAACTCAAGATGGAGGATTTCTAAAGGCAGGGGTCACCTCAGCTCAGGGCACCTTAGGGGCTGTCAGAACTGGTGGGTGACTTCTTGTTTTTCTCCTTATCCCCTCCAGCCTTGCCGCCAAGGCAGTGGCCGGAAGGGCGGGCATCTGCACTAGCTGGGATGCCTTTGAGGCTCACCGCCAGGTGTTACAGTTCCTGCAGGGGGAGGTGTGAAGCACCTCCACTCGGTACAGGCTTTGTTCCTGGCCACAGAGTGACAAAGGCACTCTCCCCATGTGGCCAGCAACATGTCTGGTGTGTGGTAACTGGTTAGCCTACACTAGAAGTCGGGTAGGTATTCAGGGGGCATCTCTAAGATGCCCTCTGGGTGTATGTTACAATAAATTGCACACTGGCATCAGTGTGCATTTATTGTGCTGAGAAGTTTGATACCAAACTTCCCAGTTTTCAGTGTAGCCATTATGGAACTGTGGAGTTCGTGTTTGACCAACTCCCAGACCATATACTCTTATGGCTACCCTACACTTACAATGTCTAAGGTTTTGCTTAGACACTGTAGGGGCATAGTGCTCATGCACATATGCCCTCAACTGTGGAATAGTGCATCCTGCCTTAGGTCTGTAAGGCCTGCTAGAGGGGTGGCTTACATTAGTCTTTTTCTCCCCGCCAGCACACACAAGCTGTGAGGCAGTGTGCATGTGGTGAGTGAGGGGTCCCCAGGGTGGCATAAGACATGCTACAGCCCTGAGAGACCTTCCCTGGCATCAGGGCCCTTGGTACCAGGGGTACCAGTTACAAGGAACTTACCTGAGTGCCTCGGTGGAGCCAATTGTGGAGACAAAGGTACAGTTTAGGGAAAGAACACTGCTGCTGGGGCCTGGTTAGCAGGGTCCCAGCACACTTTCAAATCATAACTTAGCATCAGCAAAGGCAAAAAGTTAGGAGGTAACCATGCCAAGGAGGCATTTCCCTACAAAATGTTAAAACAAAAAGTAAGCTAGATTCTATTAATAAAAGTGAGAAACTTTACTCTGTAAGTTGGAGGTACTTAACCAGAAAAAGGATGAATCCAAAAAAAAGGAAGAGAAAGCTACTGTCAGGCTGGTCCAATAAATTTAGAAGGGAACAGTGGATCATAAATCACTCAGTAAAAAAGGGCAACAAATTGCCAAGAAATAACGAAAATCAGCTGGATTTATTGTTCTGCCTGTTGCACCCTCAAGTACCATGCCACCATCTATTATCAGATGAATCTGATTTGACTAGCAACGTAATATTAATGGAAAGTGCTAAAAGCATTAAAGACATTAAAACCTTTCTCCACAAATTCAAGTGAGACAAAGGATTAAGACAAGAAATCCATCACAGCTTTCAGCTGCCTTTCATAGGGCGGTACATAAACCTCCCTTAAAGAGAACAGTGAATTTGTACTCCCAGAACCTGATAAAATTGGGAACTATCCTGGATTCAAAAGGGCTTACCATGTCTAAAAATCTGACTTATCTAAACAGAGGGCTCCAAAATAAGCAAAGAAGTAAATTCAAAAACAGAAGTTTCAAATATGTACAAAAAAATAGATTTTGCTCAATATTATTCTGAAAGCAAGCGTGATATTTTGAATAGACAAAACATATCAAAGATACTTTCTGTATTCGAGGATTTGAGGGAAGTTATCTCAAGAAACTTACTAAACAGAGAATTCAAACAATGTAATTGCTTTAAAAGAAATTGCTCGCACAATGTGGAGATCGCAAACATGGTTTGGTCGAAGGGAAACTACATTGCTGAATGGGAAAGCTTATTAAAAAGGCATGAAACACGAAAAATATTCTGCAATTTAGCAAAACTTTTACCCACCCTGTAATAAATCCATTTTACCAAAAATAATACCCTCAGAGGTCTCAGAAGAAAAACTCAAAGCGAAGGGTCAGAGACAAGCTGGAAAATTTACAAAAAAAATTAATTGCAAGTGCATATCAACTAGAGGTCATTTTCCTCAAAAAGCAGTAGCAAGGAACTCATGGCCAGCATGGAAAAACTCCACTACAGTATCATGTCTCTGCCGTCTCCCTAACAGATATACTGTATCAATGCAACTGGGACTTAGTCTGCCAGAACTATGTACATGGAACATAGCGGGGCTTAATCGACAGCATAAAACAAAGTAGTATTAATTAATTTTGTAAATCAATACCATACGGTGACCAATATCCCATTCGCCACCATTATTTCTTATGGGATTTAATTGACAGTGAACGGAATTATTCATCACTGTTTTAACGGAGTAGCCCATCCGTCAAGATCTAAAAGGCCCCAAGTCTATTAGAGTTAAGTCAAGTGGGAGGTCTTGTCACATTAATAAAGAACAACCTAAACGTAGTTAACATGAAAGTTAGCTATATTTCAAAGTATTTCCTGGTTACAGAGATTACATTTGAAAATAAAAATTTGCTTATGGTGGTAAATATTTGTATTCCCCCAGTTCTATTAATGACAAACTCCACAATTTATTTCTTTAGTGGATTATTTCCAACAAGTTTTTCCTCATTAACAGGGTATCTTAATTTTCATTTATTTACAAACAGGAAAAAAGCGGGCTATGAAGATGAGGAACATTTCTTTAATAATCTGCGGAATGTTGTAAGAGAAACCAGTACTTCATACAGAGGGAAACAGATGACACAGTGGAATTTAGGTTTTCAACAGCTAAATGGAAGAACATCGGCAGACCAACCAGCAGAATACACATTTAAGGCTGCTAAGAATGCAATTGATTATACATTGAGCTGCATGTCTAATTTTCACCTATACTCTGATTTTCAAAATAGTTAGAAGACCAGAGAGTGACCATGACCCACAATGTATCTGTTTAAACAGAATTCAGCTTTTTCTCGACTGGTAAATTTACCAGTAAGTATAATGAGATAAGGCTCAGAATAATGTGGAACAGTGACTGCTCAGTGGCTTTTAAAATTCAGGCAGAAAACAAAATAGCAGAGACAATCAAAGTAATACTGTCCTTTATGAGAAAGGAGAACTGATGTGGTGTCTGGGAATTCTTATGGGATATTATCTGGAACTTTTTATCCATAGCAGTTAACTGCAAAAACTAAGGGGTTCACAAATCTAATCGCATTGACAATTTGAAAAGACAATAATGGAAAAAAAAAAAGAAAACTGATGAAGAACCCATCAGAGCATATAACACTAAAGCATGAGTATAGGAAAAGCATCTATCAAGTAAAAAAAATGTAGTCAGTCAGTTTGTTAGCCCTTCAGACAGCAATAAAAATGGGCATTAACCATACATTTTGGGTTTTAATAGTGGCAGAACTACAGCAACATAGGCATAGGGCAGTGGAAAGATTTTATAAAATCGTTATACAGCAACATACCAGCTTTTATTCCTGCCCTGAAATGTCCACCCTACCTGGGTGAAGTGTTAACACCCCCTCCCAGTGCAGGCTTTTGTCTCTGGCCCTTGAGAGCGATGAATTTTCAGAAAGTGGCTAGGGTGGCTGAACTGGTGAGGACCAGTCAGTGAACACACCCTTGGCTGGTAGGTTTTCAGGGGGGAACCTCTAAGGTGCCCTCTGGGGGGCGGGTATTGGTGAATCCAACACTGGCATCCGTGTGGGCACACCAATAAAAATGTGTTTGATAGCAAACATCCCTGTCTTCAGTGAAGCCATCATGTAGCTGGGGAACTCGTATTGACCAGTGTCCAGCACAAGCATTTGAAATGGCTTCCCGGTAGGTTTACAATGTCTGAGAATAGACCGACATAGCAGGGGCATATCTGCTCATGCAGATATGCCCTCACATGTAATATAATGCACTTTAACTTAGGGTTATAAGGACTGCTAGAGGGGCGACTGGCATATACTGCATGCAGTGTTTAAGGGGACTCAGCACGCAGGCTGTGTGCCATGCTGTGTTTTCAATTTCGGAAGCACCTTGTCACGCAGCCTGCAATTACAGTCTGTAAAAGGTTTGTGCTAGGTCCCTGAGAGTGGCACAAATTGTTCTGCAGCTCTGAGGGGCCCTCTTTGGTACCCATGCCCTGGGTACAAGTGGTACTATTTACTAGGGACTTACAGGGGGCTGAAAGGCCCGGTCATTCGAGGATCTAGTGACCAAGTGTCTTGTTTTAGAGAAGGAACTCTGGCAATCTGGTTATCAGGAACCAGTGCACTTCAGTTGAAGTTGCATTGCAAAACCAAGCAAAAAGTCGGGGTATTGCAACTAGAACCCAGCTCCCTATAGACCCTTAAAGAAACCACTGCACCCGTCACCACCAGGCTGAGCTGCGTAGGACCCTTGATATTAACATCACCAAGCTATCCTAAACTCGAGTTCACTGTGGTTTCAACCCTCCTGGACTCCACAACGTCACCTGCAGCCTCTAACCACATGTCAGCAAACCGGTGTTGTAGCACAATCTGTCCCACCTGTGCTTCTTTGTTCAATTGAATATCCACAAAATAACAGTTTGCAAAAATGGATGGTGATGCCCACGTTGATGCTGCACAGATTGTGTCCTTGGGTAACTTTGCTAGGTGTAGGAAGCTGGGCTGTTGTGTGGTGAACACCTACGGTGTTTTCACCTTATACCACGTCGAGGTATCTCCTATTAGTGAGGTGTAGACTGTGTCTAGGAAGCCAGGGCTCTCCAGAGGTAGCTGTGGATGATCAGCCAAGACTTATCTAGGAAACAACCAAAGCTTATGCAATAACACTATAGTCACACAGCACTCAAACATGAAAGTGTTACAAAAATCAAGGTACTTTATTACAGCAACACTCTACTAGCAGGTGAGTAAACACTATTATATACACATTAGTAATGAGGAACGGGCATAGAAAGCAAAGAAAACAGTGAAATAACAAAACAATGAAGACCCTAGGGGGGAGACCAAACCATATACTACGTAAATGGAATATAAATGGCAGGTCCCCACCCAAGGAAGTGGCATCTGTAGAGGGGAGATGGAGAAACTAGGAACCCCAAAAAGTTAAGTACTAGAGTGACCCCCAGCGCAACCAGGAGAGAGGAGCTAAGTACCTGTTTTTCATCAAACCCACAGGTAAACTTTGTAAAAGGACTGTGCAAGACCCCAGTGTAGGAAGTTGGCTCTGTATATACTATCTCAAAGTAAGAGATAGTGTGCACAGAGTCCAAGGGTTCCCCTTAGAGGTTGATAGTGGCAAAATGAGATAATACTAATGCTCTATTTTGTGGTAGCATGGCTGAGAAGTAGGCTTATCAGAGGATAGTGATAAGCATTTGTTGTACTGACACAGGCAATAAATGGGAACACACACTCAAAGACTTAACTCCAGGCCAATAGGTTTTTATACAGAAAAATATATTTTCTTAATTTATTTTTAGAACCACAAGATACAAATTAAAAACAGTTGTACACACAGTTTTGGGTAAGAAGGAAATAAGCTATTTTAAAAGTGGACACTGTACAAAAATCAACAGTTCCTGGGGGAGCTAAGTTTTGGTTAGTTGCTCAGGTAAGTAAAGCACTTGCAAGTTCAGTCTCCTGGGCATAGGCAACCCACCGTTGGGGGTTCAAGGCAACCCCAAAGCCACAGCACCAGCAACACAGGGCCAGTCAGGTGCAGAGGTCAAAGGAGGGCCCAAATAACAAAGGCGCCTATGGAGAACAGGGGTGCTCCGGTTCCAGTCTACTAGCAGGTAAGTACCTGCGTCCTCAGGGAGCAGACCAGGGGGGGTCTGTAGAGCACTGGGGGGGCGAGGGACACACACACACACACACACACATGCACACAACACACCCTCCGCAGCACAGGGGCAGCCGGGTGCAGTGTACAAAGTGTTGGGTTTGCCGTAGAAAACAATAGAGGGGCCTGGGGGTCACTCTGGCGATGCAGGCAGAGCACAAGGGGGCTTCTCGGGCCAGCCACCGACTGGACTAGGATGAGGGCCGCCTGCTGGTCACTCCTGCACTGGTAGGTGGTTCCTCTCGGTCCTGGGGGCTGCGGGTGCAGTGCTTGGTCCAGGCGTCTGGTTCCTTTGTTACCAGGCAGTCGCAGTGGGGGTGTAGGGAGGTTGATTCAGGGGGTCCACATCCTTGGAGTCGCCTGGGAGTCCTCTCTGCAGTGTTGGTTGTCCTGAACTTGAGCTGGGGGCATCAGGTACAGAGTGGGAAGACTCACGCTAGGGGGGGGGGGGGGGGGGGGGGGGGGGGTTTAGAGTCTCTTTAAAGTTGCTTGCTTTGTAGTTGTTTCTGGACAGAGCAGCTGTCCTCTGGAGGTTTTAGGTCCTTTAGGTGCAGGTCAGTCCTCTGAGTCCTCAGAGGTTGCTGGTCCCGCTGGATGCATCGCTGTGCAGGTTCTTTGAGTATGGAGACAGGCCGGCCAATCATAACTAGCATCAACAAAAGGCAAAACATCAGGGGGCAACCATGCCAAGGGAGTTGTTTCCCTACACCAAGCAAGGCTGTAAGAAACATAAGATGGATCCTGCCAAAAGAGGACCTGTAAATTAATCAAGTCCAGTTCCAGTTGGAGTGTGCGGATGGGGCAGGAGCCACTATCCACCCTTCTGGAGATGCCGGACCAGATCGACGGTGAAGACCAGGAGTCTGCTATGCAGTACAGGAGCAGGAGAACAGTTCCAGGAGTGATGCAGTTGATGTCCCACATTGCAAGAAGAATTGCAGTCAGTCAGCGGTGTGGAAAAACCACCAATAAGCCTTTTACAAAGGCAAAAGTTGTAGAATAAGAGTTGCAGAGCTGCTGGGGACCAGGAAGGCCAAGGGGGACTCAACCCACAGAGGGGAGTCACAGGTGTCCCCCAGCAGTGAGGAGAGCCGGAGGTCGAGAATGCAGCCCCAACAGGCAACGCACAGTCAGCAGGCACAGCAGTTGCAGTGAGGCACAAAGCACACCTGGAATGGAGTACCACATTGCTGGAGCTGCAGGAAGAAGATTGTTCTTTTCAGGGAAGAGTGTTGGAGGCCGGGGCTACACAAGGCCCGAAGATTCCTTGGCAGAAGAGCCAACAAGCCTTGGAAAGTTGCTGGAAGAAGCCAGAGAACCAATGTTGCAAAGCGGAGTTATCGCTTGAGTTGCAGATTGTCGGTTCCTGGAGGATCTAGTTGCAGTCCCAGTGGCTGGAAAATGAAGTAAACGATGCAAAGGAGTCCTGCTGGAATATTGCACGTCAAATCTGAGGACCCACCCAAGAGGGAGACCCTAAATAGCCCAGGAAGGGGGATTGGTCACCTAGCGGGCTCACCACCTCTCAGGAGGGAACTGTGACGTCACCTGCCTGACCTGGCCACTCAGATGCTTCCCAGGGGCCTCTGCCCACCTTGGACTCAAGATGGCAGATTCAAGTGGCCACCTGGAGGAGCTCTAGGCACCACCCCTAGGATGGTGATGGACAGGGGAGTGGTCACTCCCCTTTCCTTTGTGCAGTTTCGCGCCAGAGCAAGGACTGGGGCAAACCGGTTTATGCAAGAAAAGCACCAAATGTGCTCTTCAAAGCATACCGGTGGGTTGGGGAGGCTACCTCTCCCAAGCCTTCTAACACTTATTTTCAAAGGGAGAGGGTGTTGCCTCCCACTCTTAAAGGAAATCCTTTGTTCTACCTTCCTGGGCTTGAGCTGGTCAAGAACCAAGAGGGCAGCAACCGGTCTGCAGGATGGCAGCAGTGCAGGCTGCCCGGGAAAACCCTGCAAACTTGTAGGAGCAAAGGTGGGGGTCCTCTAAGGAGCCCCCAGGGTGCACGGAATCACACAACCAATACTAGCAGCAGAATTGGGGTATAATTCAGACATGCCAAGGTTCGGAGCTACCATTGTGTAGCTGGTCACATTTAGTGATCTGTGTCCAGTACACAGGTAAAATGGCTTTCCCGCACTTATGAAGTCCAGGAAAACGGAGCTGGATTTTGCAGGGGCACCTCTGCTCATGCAGGGGTGCCTTCAAACACAGGTATTTGCAACCCTTCCCTCTAGGCTAGGAGGGTCTGCCACAGGGGTGAAGTACAGTGATCTGGTGCAGTAACCTGTAATGGAAGGGCGCATGCACCTTTTCATGCAGGCTGCAATGGCAGGCCTGCAGACACATTTTGCATGGACTCCTGTGTTTGGAATAATGCATGCTGCAGCCCATGGGGGACCCCTAGTGCCTCAATGCCCTGGGTACCTATGTACCAAATACTACAGACTTGGGGGCACCAGTATGCCAATTGTGGGGTGCACTAAGTCAGGAACAACCAAATTTACAGGGAGAGAGCTGTCGGTCAGGACCCCAGTGAACACAGTCAAAACACGCTGACAGCAGGCAAAAAATGGGGGGAGCCATGCCAAAAAGAGGGCACATTATACAGAGCAAGCTTCCTAAACATGCATTTTCCAGATCATGCACATATTTGGCGAAACATCTCGTAGGAAAGTGCCCCTTTTTGGCATGTTATCTCCCCACTTTATGCCGGATATTGTTGCTAACTTAACAGTTTGTGCTGGGATCCTGATAACTAGGGCCCAGCACCAATGTTCTTTCCCTAAAACTGTTCTATTTCCCCCACAATTGGCACACCCCTGGCATACAGCTGAGGCCCTTGCAAAAGGTACCCAGGGCTGTGTGATGAGGGAGGGTCCCTAAGGGCTGAAGCATGTATTATGGCACCGTATGGGACCTCTCACCAAGGACATGCACACTGCCATTGCAGCTTGTGTGTACTGGTATGGAGAAAAAGGTAAAACATGCCCACAATCCTATGCCTGTGGCATAGGTCAGTCACCACTCTAGCAGGCCTTACAGTCCTAAGGCAGGGTGCACTATACCACAGGTGAGGGCATAGCTGTATGAGCAATATGTCCACACAGTGTCCAAGTTCATTCTTAGACATTTTATGTGCATTGTGGCCACAGAAAGTACATGGGCTGGGGGATTGTCTTTATGAACTCCACAGCTCTAGGATGGCTTCACTGAAGTCTGTGAAGCTTGGTATCAAACATCTCAGCACAATAATTCTGCACTGATGCCTTGTGGGATTTATTGCAAAATGCACCAAAAGTGCATCTTAGAGTTGCCCCCTGTATTTTAGCCAAACTTCTAGTGCAGGACTGACTGTTCTGTGCCAGCCTGCCACTTCCAGAAAAGTTTGACCTCATGGGGTGAGCCCTTGTGCTCTGAGGCCAGAAACAAAGCATGAACTGGGTGGAGGTGCTTCACACCTCACTCCCTGCAGGAACTAACACCTGGCAGGGAGTCTCAAAGGCTCAGGCCTCCTTTTACAGTGACCCAGGACACTCCAGCTAGTAGAGATGCCCGCCCACCGGTGAAAGCCCCACTTTTGGCTGCAAGTCTGGAAGGAAAACTAGGAAAACAAGAAAGAGTGACAACTTCAGCTAGGACCACCTCTAAGGTGTCCAGAACTGAAGTGACTCCCTCCCTGAAGAATCCTCCATTTTGGTTTGGAGGACGGGGATCAATAGGATTAGGTCTGCTTCCCCCTCCCCAAAGGGAGTTAACACCAGAAGGGTATAGTCCCCCTCAGCGACAGCAGCCATTGGCTACTGCCCCCTGTAACGCCCCTAAATCCAGGATTTAGGGGCTTCCCCTGCATGAGCAGAGGTGCCCTATGAACTCCAGCTTTATTTTCCTGGACTTTGTGAGTGCGGGGAAGCCATTTTACCAGTGTACTGGAGATAGGTCACTCCCTATGTCCAGCTACATAACGGTAACTCCGAACATAGGCATGTTTGGTATCAAACATGTCAGAATCATACCGAAATACTGTTGCCAATATTGGTTGTATGATTTCATGCACTCTGGAGACTCCTTAGAGGACCCTCCAGCTTTGCTCTTACCAGTTGGCAGGGTTTTCCCAGGGAGCCCGCACTGCTGCCATCCTACAGAGAGGTTTGTGCCCTCCTGCTGCTTGAGCAGCCCAGGAAGGCAGGACAAAGGATTTCCTTTGGAAGAGGGAGGCAACACCCTCTCCCTTTGGAAATTGGTGTTACAAGGCTTGGAAGCGGTAGACTCCAAGCGATTGGTATGCTCTGGTGCGAAACTGGACAATGGAAAGGGGAGTTACCCCTCCCATGTCCATCACACCCCAGGGGTGGTGCCCAGAGCTCCTCCAGGTGGCCAGCTGATTCTGCCATCTTGAATCCAAGGTGGGCAGAGTTCCCTTGGAGCATCTGAGTGGCCAAGTCAGGCAGGTTACGCCACAGCACCCTCCTGATAGGTGTTCATCCTACTAAGGAATCCAATCCCCCTTTTAAATAGGGTCTCCCTCTTGGGTGGGTCCTCGGATTCAACATGCAAGATTCCAGCATTGTGTACTTCGAATTCTGGCCACTGGAACTGCAACTGGACTTCACAGGCACCTACAATCTGCAGCTACAGCAACAACTCTGCTTTCCAACGTTGTTTCTTTGGCTCCTTCCAACAGCCGCAACATTTCCCTGGCTGTGCATCCTCTGAGGGCAGCAAGTCTTCAGTCTGCACCAAGAAGGAATCTTCCTTGGAGTGAAAGAGTCACACCCCTGCATCTGCAGGCACCGACTGCAACGACGACAGGCTGCATAGATCATGCAACACAGGTGGTAGTCTGGAGTGGTCCCCTTGGTCCTCTCTACCAGCTGTCCAACTTAGGAGACGGTAAGCCCTTGCCTTTCCACGCTGTACAGTAACCCCGTGCACCACGTCTCTTGCAGCTACCAAGGCTTGTTGGCATCTCCTCCAAGGGATCTTCAGGCTCCGTGTAACCCCAGCCACCAGCACTCTACCCTGTAACGCACAGCCCTCTGTGTGCTTCTCCTGCAACTCCTTCCAAGGTGTGATGCATGGGCCTCACCTCGATTCCTATGCTTGCTGCCTGTGGGTTGCCTGTGGTGACTGCCTCCTCTTCCTGTTACTCTACTCACTCCTGAGAGTAACCCGGGACTCCCTTCTGTGGTTTGAGTCCCCCCCAGACCTTGCGGGTCCCCGGCAGCTCCGCATTTCTTCATCCATGACATTTGTCTTTAGCAAGGCTTGTTGGTGGTTTTCCCACACCACCAACCGACCGACTTCAATCCTTCTGGCGTGGGACACTGATTGCATCACTCCTTGAATTCTTCAAATGCTCCAGTGCTGCACTGCTTATTGTCTTTGTCCACCGTCAACCTGGTCCTGCATCCACAGATGGGTGGGTAGTGACTTCTACATGAACTGGACTTGGTCCCCTTCTTTTCCAGGTCTTGCTCTTCCAGGATCCACCTTTGTTTTTTTGCAGTCTTGGCTGGGTCTTACATTATCCTCTTCTGAAGTCATTTTGGTGGGTTTGAGAAGAACCTGTATTTACCTCTTTTCTCCTGGTCGCTGGGGAGCACTCTGGTACTTACCTTGTAGGTTCCCTAGTTCCTCCAGCTCCCCTCTACCGGTTCCACTTCCTCGGGTGGGGGTCCGACTTTTGCATTCCACTTTTAGTATATGGTTTGGACTCCACCAGGCCTTCAGTATTGTCTATTGCTTTCACGGTTTTGTATTGGATTCTATGCTAATTTCCGACTTTTAATGTACGTACAATAGAGTGTTTACTTACCTCCAGTTGGGGTATTACCTATATAGTAATTTTGTATTTGTGTCTTTAAATGAAAATGTCACTTACCCAGTGTACATCTGTTCGTGGCATTAGTCGCTGCAGATTCACATGTTGTGCATAGTCCGCCGTCTGGTGTTGGGTCGGAGTGTTACAAGTTGTTTTTGTTCGAAGAAGTCTTTTCGAGTCCCGAGACCGAGGGGGGACTCCTCCTTTGTTCCATTGCGCATGGGCGTCAACTCCATGTTAGATTGTTTTCCCCGCAGAGGGTGAGGTAGGAGTTGTGTATGTTAGTAATAGTGCCCATGCAATGGAATGAATAAGTATGTACCAACTAAGGTTTAAGTATGAAAATGTCACTTACCCAGTGTACATCTGTTCGTGGCATCAGTCGCAGTAGATTCGCATGTTTTGCAATAGCTCGCCATCTGGTGTTGGGCCGGAGTGTTACAAGTTGTTTTTCTTCGAAGAAGTCTTTCGAGTCACGGGACCGAGTGACTCCTCCTTTTGTCTCCATTGCGCATGGGCGTCGACTCCATCTTAGATTGTTTTTCCCCGCAGAGGGTGAGGTAGGAGTTGAATTGTAGTAATAGTGCCCATGCAATGGAGTGACTAAGTATGCACCTATTTAAGGTTGAGATGATACATATATAAATAATTGAAGGTAACTTCCAAACTGCTACAGGCTCCCGGGGAGGCGGGTGGGCACATGCGAATCTACTGCGACTGATGCCACGAACAGATGTACACTGGGTAAGTGACATTTTCAGTTCGATGGCATCTGTCGCTGTAGATACGCATGTTTTGCATAGACTAGTAAGCAGTTATCTCCCCAAAAGCGGTGGATCAGCCTGTAGGAGTTGAAGTAGTCTGAAATAATGTTCTTAGTACGGCTTGACCTACTGTGGCTTGTTGTGCGGATAACACGTCTACACAGTAGTGCTTGGTGAATGTGCGAGGCGTAGACCATGTGGCTGCCTTACATATTTCTTGCATTGGGATGTTTCCTAGAAAGGCCATGGTAGCACCTTTCTTTCTGGTTGAGTGTGCCCTTGGTGTAATGGGAAGCTGTCGTTTAGCTTTAAGGTAGCAGATTTGGATGCATTTAACTATCCATCTGGCTATACCTTGTTTTGATATTGGGTTTCCTGCATGAGGTTTTTGAAATGCAATAAATAGTTGTTTAGTCATTCTGATGTTTTTTGTTCTGTCAATGTAATACATCAATGCTCTTTTGACATCTAATGTATGTAGTGCCCTTTCAGCTCCGGTATCTGGCTGTGGAAAGAACACTGGAAGTTCCACTGTTTGATTTAGATGGAACGGTGAAATAACCTTTGGCAAAAATTTAGGATTGGTCCTTAGGACGACCTTATTCTTGTGTAGTTGTATAAAAGGTTCCTGTATTGTAAACGCTTGAATCTCGCTTACTCTTCTTAGGGAAGTAATGGCGATGAGAAATGCCACCTTCCAGGTTAGGAACTGTATGTTGCAGGAGTGCATGGGTTCAAAAGGTGGACCCATAAGTCTAGTTAGGACAACATTTAGGTTCCATGAAGGAACAGGAGGTGTTCTTGGTGGTATAATTCTCCTAAGGCCCTCCATGAATGCTTTAATAACTGGTATCTTATATAGGGAAGTTGAATAGGTAGTCTGCAGGTATGCAGATATTGCTGCAAGGTGTATTTTAATGGAAGAGAAAGCCAGGTTAGATTTTTGTAAGTGAAGCAAGTAACCCACTACATGTTCTGGAGTTGTGTGTAATGGTTGTATTTGATTAATATGACAGTAGCAAACAAACCTCTTCCATTTACTTGCATAGCAGTGCCTGGTGGATGGCCTTCTGGCTTGTTTTATGACTTCCATACATTCTTGGGTAAGTTGTAAGTGCCCGAATTCTAGGATTTGAGGAGCCAGATTGCTAGATTCAGCGATGCTGGATCTGGGTGTCTGATCTTTTGGTTGTGCTGTGTCAACAGATCTGGCCTGTTGGGCAATTTGATGCAGGGTACTACTGATAGGTCTAGCAGCGTTGTGTACCAGGGTTGCCTTGCCCAAGTTGGTGCTATCAATATGAGTTTGAGTTTGTTTTGACTGAGTTTGTTTACCAGGTAAGGAAGGAGAGGGAGAGGAGGAAAAGCGTAAGCAAATATCCCTGACCAGTTCATCCATAGGGCATTGCCTTGGGACTGTTTGTGTGGGTATCTGGATGCGAAGTGTTGGCATTTTGCGTTCTCCCTTGTCGCAAACAAGTCTATCTGAGGTGTTCCCCAGAGTTTGAAATAAGTGTTCAGGATTTGGGGGTGAATTTCCCATTCGTGGACCTGTTGGTGATCTTGAGAGAGATTGTCTGCGAGTTGATTTTGGATCCCTGGTATAAATTGTGCTATTAGGCGAATTTGGTTGTGAATTGCCCAACGCCAAATCTTTTGTGCTAGCAGGCTTAACTGCGTGGAGTGCGTCCCCCCTTGCTCGTTTAGATAATACATTGTTGTCATGTTATCTGTTTTGACGAGAATGTATTTGTGAACTATGATTGGTTGGAAAGCTTTTAGTGCTTGAAAAACTGCTAGAAGTTCTAGGTGATTTATATGCAGTTTTGTTTGATGTACGTTCCATTGTCCTTGTATGCTGTGTTGATCGAGGTGTGCTCCCCACCCTGTCATGGAAGCATCTGTTGTTATTACGTATTGTGGCACTGGGTCTTGGAAAGGCCGCCCTTTGTTTAAATTTATGTTGTTCCACCACAGAAGCGAGAGGTAAGTTTGGCGGTCTATTAACACCAGATCTAGAAGGTGACCCTGTGCTTGTGACCATTGTGATGCTAGGCACTGTTGTAAGGGCCTCATGTGCAGTCTTGCATTTGGGACAATGGCTATGCATGAAGACATCATGCCTAGGAGTTGTAGTACCATCTTTGCGTGTATTGTTTGTGTTGGATACATGCGTTGTATGATGGTGTTGAAATTTCGAATTCTTTGTGGACTTGGAGTGGCTACTCCTTTTGATGTGTCTATTATGGCTCCTAGGTATTGTTGTACCTTGCGCGGCAGAATTTTGGATTTTGTGAAATTGACGGTGAACCCTAGTTTGAAGAGGGTTTGTATGATATGATTTGTGTGATTTGAGCACTGTATTAACGAATTGGCCTTGATTAGCCAGTCGTCTAGATATGGGAACACATGTATTTGCTGCCTTCTTATGTGTGCAGCGACTACCGCTAGACACTTGGTAAAGACTCTTGGTGCGGTAGTTAATCCGAAAGGCAGTACCTTGAATTGGTAATGTATTCCCTTGAATACAAACCTTAGGTATTTCCTGTGCGATGGGTGTATTGGTATATGGAAATAAGCATCCTTGAGGTCTAAAGTTGCCATGTAGTCGTGTAGTTTTAGCAATGGCAATACTTCTTGTAGTGTGACCATGTGAAAGTGGTCTGATTTGATGAAAGTGTTCACTACTCTGAGGTCTAGGATTGGTCTCAGCGTTTTGTCCTTCTTTGGTATCAGAAAGTACAGTGAGTAAACTCCTGTGTTTATTTGTGTGTTTGGCACTAATTCGATTGCATTCTTTTGCAATAGTGCCTGCACTTCTATCTCCAGGAGATTGGAATGGTGTGTTGTCAAATTTTGTGCTTTTGGTGGTATGTTTGGAGGGAATTGTAGAAATTCTATGCAATAACCATGTTGTATAATTGCTAGAACCCAAGTGTCTGTAGTGATTTCCTCCCATGCTTTGTAAGAATGACTTATTCTTCCCCCCACTGGTGTTGTGTGGAGGGGGTGAGTGACATGTGAGTCACTGTTTAGTAGTAGGGGTTTTGGGGCTCTGAAATCTTCCTCTATTTCTAGGGAATTGCCCTCCTTTATATTGTCCCCGAAAACCTCCTCTATACTGTCCCTGGTAACTGGACGGTGTTGCTTGTGAGGTGCTGGCTTGTGTGCTCTGACCCCGAAACCCCCCTCGAAAGGGTGTTTTACGGAATGTGCTGTAATTCCCTCTGCTCTGCGGGGAGTAGAGTGCGCCCATGGCTTTGGCAGTGTCCGTATCTTTTTTGAGTTTCTCAATCGCTGTGTCCACTTCTGGACCGAACAGTTCTTTTTCATTAAAAGGCATATTGAGAACTGCTTGTTGAATCTCTGGTTTAAATCCAGACGTTCGGAGCCATGCATGCCTTCTGATAGTTACAGATGTATTAATTGTCCGTGCAGCTGTATCTGCAGCGTCCATGGAGGAGCGGATCTGGTTGTTGGAAATGGTCTGTCCCTCCTCAACCACTTGTTTTGCCCTATTTTATAAGTCCTTGGGCAGATGTTCAATGAGATGTTGCATCTCGTCCCAGTGGGCTCTGTCATAGCGCGCAAGTAGTGCCTGGGAGTTCGCGATGCGCCACTGGTTTGCAGCTTGTGCTGCGACTCTTTTACCAGCTGCATCGAACTTGCGGCTTTCTTTATCTGGGGGTGGTGCATCTCCAGATGTGTGAGAGTTGGCCCTTTTTCTAGCTGCTCCTACAACGACAGAGTCTGGTGGCAGCTGTGTAGTGATGAAAACCGGGTCTGTAGGAGGCGCCTTATACTTTTTTTCCACCCTTGGTGTGATTGCCCTACTTTTGACCGGCTCCTTAAAGATTTCTTTCGCGTGCCGGAGCATACCAGGGAGCATAGGCAGGCTTTGGTATGAGCTGTGGGTGGAGGAGAGTGTGTTGAATAAAAAATCATCCTCGACCTGTTCTGAGTGGAGGCTTACGTTGTGAAATTGTGCTGCTCTAGCCACCACTTGCGAATACGCGGTGCTGTCTTCTGGTGGAGATGGCTTCGTAGGGTATGCCTCCGGACTGTTATCTGACACTGGGGCGTCGTATAGGTCCCATGCGTCTTGATCTTGGTCACCCTGGCTTATGGTGGTGTGAGCTGGGGAGTGTGATGGAGTTCGTGCTGGTGAGACGTTAAGCACGGGCGGAGGAGAGGGTGGTGGGGTAACTCTTTTCACCACTTTTGGTTGTGGTGTCTGTTCAGTTAGGAACTCCAACCTTCTCTTTCTTCTAATGGGGGGAAGGGTGCTTATTTTTCCTGTCCCCTGCTGTATGAAGATACGCTTTTGCGTATGGTCCACATCAGTTGATTGTAGCTCTTCCTCAAACCTATGCTTTTGCATTTGGGAGGTTAGCGAGTGCTCTTCTGTATAAGAGCCTGAAGCGGGGTCGCTTGCAGTTTGTTTCGGCACCGAAACCTTGTCTGCGTGTTTTTTCGGCTCCGAGGTGACTTTTTTCTTTTTCGGGGCCTAAACCTCTCGGCGTCGATCTTCTTCGGTGCCGCTGTCTCGGCGTCGAGCCGTGTCCACACCGGCATCTCGGTGTCGAGGCTTGTCTCCAGCACTTTCTCGGTCCCGAGAAGGCTGCGTGCCAGTGTCTCGACCGGAGTCGGACGATCTCGGCACTGTTTGGGCCTTTTTCGGTGCCGACGGTCGGTCACCGAATTTATGGGTGGAGCCATGGCCTGATGGCAGTGGCGTCCCCTGGGCCTTGTAAATTTTCCTCTGTGTGGTTTTCGACGTCTTACTCACGGTTTGTGTATCGTCGAATCCTTCGGAGTCCGATTCTTGGATCGAGAAGGTACCTTCCTCTTCTTGCTCCTCGAACTCTCGGTGGGCTGTCGGCGCGGACGCCATCTGAAGTCTTCTGGCTCGACGGTCTCGGAGTGTCTTTCGGGACCGGAACGCACGACAGGCCTCACAGGTGTCTTCACTGTGCTCAGGCGACAGGCACAGGTTACAGACCAAGTGTTGGTCTGTATAGGGGTATTTATTGTGGCATTTGGGGCAGAAACGGAACGGGGTCCGTTCCATCGACGTTCTTCAGCACGCGGTCGGGCCGACCAGGCCCCGACGGGGGATCGAAAAACTACCCCGAAGGGCACCGGAGCTCTTCGATCTTCGATGCGGTGTTGAATCTAAGTACGCCGATCCCGAACGCAACAATACCGACGAAAATCTTCAGAAATTAGCTAATTTTCCGTTCCGAAACTCGGAGCGACAGGAACACGTCCGAACCCGATGGCGGAAAAAAAACAATCTAAGATGGAGTCGACGCCCATGCGCAATGGAGACAAAAGGAGGAGTCACTCGGTCCCGTGACTCGAAAGACTTCTTCGAAGAAAAACAACTTGTAACACTCCGGCCCAACACCAGATGGCGAGCTATTGCAAAACATGCGTATCTACAGCGACAGATGCCATCGAACATATATTTACAAATGTACAAATTTTGAAGATAACTTCCAAACGGCTACAGGCTCCCGGGGAGGCGGGTGGGCACATGTGAATCTGCAGCGACTAATGCCACGAACAGATGTACACTGGGTAAGTGACATTTTCAGTTCGGTGGCATGTGTAGCTGCAGATACACATGTTGTGCATAGACTAGTAAGCAGTTATCTCCCCAAAAGCGGTGGCTCAGCCTGTAGGAGTGGAAGTAGTCTGAAATAAAGTTCTTAGTACGGCTTGACCTACTGTGGCTTGTTGTGCGGATAGCACGTCTACACAGTAGTGCTTAGTAAATGTGTGAGGCGTAGACCATGTGGCTGCCTTACATATCTCGTTCATTGGAATGTTTCCTAGGAAGGCCATGGTAGCGCCTTTCTTTCTGGTTGAATGTGCCCTTGGTGTAATGGGCAGTTCTCTCTTTGCTTTAAGGTAGCAGGTTTGGATGCACTTAACTATCCATCTGGCTATACCCTGTTTTGATATTGGGTTTCCTGTATGAGGTTTTTGAAATGCAATAAACAGTTGTTTTGTTTTCCTAATTTGTTTTGTTCTGTCAATGTAGTACATTAGTGCTCTTCTGATGTCTAATGTATGTAGTGCCCTTTCAGCTACTGAGTCTGGCTGTGGGAAGAACACTGGTAGTTCTACCGTTTGATTTAAGTGGAACGGCGAAATAACTTTTGGTAAAAACTTTGGATTGGTTCTTAGGACTACTTTATTTTTGTGTATTTGAATAAAAGGTTCTTGTATAGTAAACGCCTGAATTTCACTTACTCTTCTTAGAGATGTGATGGCAATGAGAAATGCAACTTTCCACGTTAAGAATTGCATTTTGCATGAGTGCATGGGTTCAAAAGGTGGGCCCATGAGTCTTGTTAAGACGATGTTGAGGTTCCATGAAGGAACAGGTGGTGTCCTTGGTGGTATAATTCTTTTTAGGCCTTCCATAAACGCTTTAATGACAGGTATCCTAAATAGTGAAGTTGAATGGGTAATCTGCAGGTATGCAGATATTGCTGCGAGGTGTATCTTTATGGAAGAGAAGGCTAGATTTGATTTCTGTAAATGTAGTAAGTATCCCACTACATCCTTTGGAGATGCATGTAATGGTTGAACTTGATTATTATGGCAGTAGCAAACAAATCTTTTCCATTTGCTTGCATAGCAGTGTCTAGTGGATGGTCTTCTAGCTTGTTTTATGACTTCCATACATTCTTGGGTGAGGTTTAAATGTCCGAATTCTAGGATCTCAGGAGCCAGATTGCTAGATTCAGCGATGCTGGGTTTGGATGCCTGATCTGTTGTTTGTGTTGTGTTAACAGATCTGGTCTGTTGGGCAACCTGACATGGGGTACTACTGACAGGTCTAGTAGTGTAGTGTACCAAGGTTGTCTTGCCCATGTTGGTGCTATTAGTATGAGTTTGAGTTTGTTTTGACTCAATTTGTTTACTAGATATGGAAGGAGAGGGAGAGGGGGAAAAGCGTACGCAAATATCCCTGACCAGTTCATCCATAGAGCATTGCCTTGAGACTGCCTGTGTGGGTACCTGGATGCGAAATTTTGGCATTTTGCGTTCTCCTTTGTTGCAAATAGGTCTATTTGAGGTGTCCCCCAAATTTTGAAGTAAGTGTTTAGAATTTGGGGGTGAATCTCCCATTCGTGGACCTGTTGGTGATCTCGAGAGAGATTGTCTGCTAGTTGATTTTGGATCCCTGGAATAAATTGTGCTATTAGGCGAATGTGGTTGTGAATTGCCCATTGCCATATCTTTTGTGCGAGGAGGCACAGCTGTGTCGAGTGTGTTCCCCCCTGTTTGTTTAGATAATACATTGTTGTCATGTTGTCTGTTTTGACAAGAATGTATTTGTGGGTTATGATGGGTTGAAATGCTTTCAACGCTAGGAATACTGCTAACAATTCGAAGTGATTTATATGCAGTTTTGTTTGATGTACGTCCCATTGTCCTTGGATGCTGTGTTGATTGAGGTATGCTCCCCACCCTGTCATGGAAGCATCTGTTGTTATCACGTATTGTGGCACTGGGTCTTGGAAAGGCCGCCCTTTGTTTAAATTTATACTGTTCCACCATAGAAGCGAGATGTATGTTTGGCGGTCTATCAACACCAGATCTAGAAGGTGACCCTGTGCATGTGACCACTGTGATGCTAGGCACTGTTGTAAGGGCCTCATGTGCAGTCTTGCGTTTGGGACAATGGCTATGCATGAGGACATCATGCCTAGGAGTTTTAATACCGTCTTTGCCTGTATCTTTTGTGTTGGATACATGGCTTGTATAACCTTGTGAAAATTTTGAACCCTTTGTGGACTTGGAGTGGCTATTCCCTTTGTTGTGTTGATTGTCGCTCCTAAGTATTGCTGTGTTTTGCACGGCAGAATGTGAGATTTTGTGTAGTTGATGGAGAAACCGAGTTTGTAGAGGGTTTGTATGACATAATCTGTGTGTTGTGAACACTTTGTTAGGGAGTTGGTCTTGATTAGCCAATCGTCTAGGTACGGGAATACGTGTATTTGCTGCCTTCTGATGTGTGCAGCTACTACTGCTAGGCATTTTGTGAATACTCTTGGTGCGGTTGTTATACCGAACCGAACACTTTGAATTGGTAATGGATTCCCTTGAATACGAACCTTCGGTATTTCCTGTGCGAGGGATGTATCGGTATGTGGAAATACGCGTCCTTTAGATCTAAGGTTGTCATGTAGTCTTGTTGCTTTAGCAGTGGTAACAAGTCTTGTAGCGTGACCATGTGAAAGTGTTCTGATTTGATGTAGGTGTTTAGTGTTCTGAGATCTAGGATTGGTCTCAGTGTTTTGTCCTTTTTTGGTATTAGAAAGTACAGTGAGTAAACCCCTGTGTTTACTTGTGTACATGGTACCAATTCTATTGCGTCCTTTTGTAGTAATGCTTGAACTTCTAGTTCTAGAAGGTCTAGATGTTGTTTTGACATATTCTGTGTTTTTGGTGGGACATTTGGAGGGAGTTGGAGAAATTCTATGCAATAACCATGTTGGATAATTGCTAAGACCCAAGTGTCTGTTATCTCCTCCCAGGATTTGTAAAACTGACTTAGTCTTCCCCCCACTGGTGTTGTGTGAAGGGGTTGAGTGACTTGTGAGTCACTGTTTGGTTGTAGGGGTTTTTGGACTTTGAAATTTTCCCCGGTTTCAAGGGAATTGTCCTCCTCTGTACTGGCCCCGAAAGCCTCCCCATTGGTACTGTCCCTGGTAGGTAGACGGTGTTGATTGTGAGGTGCTGGCTTGTGTGGCTTGACCCCGAAACCCCCCTCTGAAAGTTGTTTTGCGGAAGGTGCCGAAAGTGCCTCTGCCCTGCGGGGAATAGAGTGCGCCCATGGCCTTGGCTGTGTCAGTGTCCTTTTTCAATTTCTCAATTGCCGTGTCCACTTCGGGTCCAAACAATTGCTGTTCATTGAAAGGCATATTGAGCACCGCTTGCTGTATTTCCGGTTTAAAGCCAGATGTGCGCAACCATGCGTGCCTTCTTATGGTTACTGCGGTATTTATTGTTCTTGCAGCTGTGTCCGCTGCGTCCATAGAGGAGCGTATTTGGTTATTGGAGATGTTTTGTCCCTCCTCAACCACTTGTTTTGCCCGTTTTTGAAATTCTTTGGGCAGATGCTCGATGAGATGCTGCATCTCGTCCCAATGGGCTCTATCATATCGCGCTAGGAGCGCCTGAGAGTTTGCGATGCGCCACTGGTTTGCAGCTTGTACTGCAACCCTTTTCCCAGCTGTGTCGAACTTGCGGCTCTCTTTATCCGGAGGTGGTGCCTCGCCTGATGTGTGCGAGTTGGCTCTCTTGCGAGCTGCCCCTACCACAACTGAATCTGGTGGCAGTTGTGAGGTGATAAAAGCAGGGTCCGTGGGCGGTGCTTTATATTTTTTCTCCACCCTTGGAGTTATCGCTCTACTCTTGACCGGTTCTTTGAAGATCTGCTTTGCGTGCCTTAGCATTCCTGGAAGCATAGGCAGGCTTTGGTAGGTGCTATGGGTGGAGGAGAGGGTGTTGAAAAGGAAGTCATCCTCGACAGGTTCTGCGTGTAACGACACGTTATGGAACTCTGCTGCCCTAGCTACCACCTGTGCATACACTGTGCTGTCCTCAGGTGGCGAGGGCTTGGTAGGGTACGACTCAGGACTATTGTCTGATACTGGGGCATCGTATAGGTCCCAAGCGTCTTGGTCATCTTGGCTCATGGTGGTATGAGCCGGTGAATGTGACGGAGTCTGTGCCGGTGATGTGTGAGTTACAGGTGGAGGAGAGGGTGGCGGAGTTACCTTCTTCACCATTTTTTGTGGTGTTTGTTCTTGAGTTTGGAACTCGAGTCTCCTTTTTCTCCTGATTGGGGGAAGAGTGCTGATTTTCCCTGTCCCACTTTGTATGAAGATCCGCTTTTGTGTGTGGTCTACATCAGTGGTCTGTAACTCTTCTTCAAATCTGTGTTTGCGCATTTGAGAGGACAGTGATTGTTCCTCTGTATATGAGCTGGCAGTTGGTTCGGTTGCTGGTTGTTTTGGCACCGAAACTGTGTCTCTGCTTGTTTTCGGCTCCGAGGCGAATTTTTTCTTTTTAGGCGTCGAGCTTTCTCGGCGTCGATCTTCCTCAGTGCCGCTGTCTCTGCGCCGAGCAGCTTCGGTTCCGCTGTCTCAGCGTCGATCTTTTTCGGCAGCACTTTCTCGGTCCCGAGATTGCTGCATGCCTGGACGATCTCGGCACCAGTTCGGCCTTTTTCGGTGCCGATGGACGGTCACCTACTTTATGGGTTGAGCCATGGCCTGTTGGCAGTGGCGTCCCCTGGGCCTTGTCTGTTTTCTTGTGTGGTGCTTGCTTCGACGTCTTACTCACGGTTTCTTCGACGTCGAATTCCTCCGATTCATGGATGGAGAAGGCTTCCTCTTCTTCTCCTTGTCCCTCAAACTCTCGGTGTCCTGTCGGCGTGGACGCCATCTGCAATCTTCTGGCTCGCCGGTCACGGAGCGTTTTTCGGGACCGAAACGCACGACAGGCCTCACACGTTTCTTCCTTGTGCTCGGGCGACAGGCACAAGTTACAGACCAAATGTTGGTCTGTATATGGATATTTATTGTGGCATTTAGGACAGAATCGGAACGGGGTCCGTTCCATCAGTGTCTGTTACACGCGGTCGGGCCGACCAGGCCCAGACGGGGGATCGAAATTACCCCGAAGGGCTACCGGAGCTCTTCACGATTCGGTGTCGATTCTATTCTTACCCGATCCCGAGCGAAACAATACCGACGTAGTTTTCCGAAGTTAAGACTATCTTTCCGTCCCGAAACCCGGAGCGAAAAGGAACACGTCCGAAACCGATGGTGGAAAAAAAACAATCTAACATGGAGTCGACGCCCATGCGCAATGGAACAAAGGAGGAGGAGTCCCTCGGTCTCGGGACTCGAAAAGACTTCTTCGAACAAAAACAACTTGTAACACTCCGACCCAACACCAGACGGCGGACTATGCACAACATGTGTATCTGCAGCTACACATGCCACCGAACATATAGTACCTTTATTTTTGTAACACTGTGTGGTTCTTTCATGTGTGTAAGTGCTGTGTGACTACAGTGGTACCGCATAAGCTTTGCATGTCTCCTAGATAAGTCTTGGCTGCTCATCCAGAGCTACCTCTAGATAGCCTGGCTTCCTAGACACCGACTACAACTCACTAATAGGGTGACACTGCCTACACTTCATTGAGGGGGGGATACCTGGACCTGGTGTAAGGTGATAATACCATAGGTACTCCTCACACACCAGGCCAGCTTCCTACAGTGTATGTTTGGGGTCATCTTGAACTTTGACCAGTGGACATCCTAACCCCCTGAGACTGGAACGGTCTTCTCGAAAGTGTCCAAACAGCATCTTTAACAGAGCAGCGGTTCTGAGAGGGAGACGCCCGGCTGCAGCGCCTCCATTAAGAGGTTAGTCTTGACTGCCACTGACAGTCAAGGGCACCAGCTACCCTCCTTACCAATGCAAAAGAAGCTCCATACTCCTTAGTGGTGGGGGACGGGGATGAGAAAGTATAGCGGTATCTGGATAAGTATCGCGTCCACTGGCTTCACCCAGTTCTTTACACCAGTCCATATTCGGATGCTCATAGGGCTGACATTCTTCAGGGGCCAATGACCCCTCCCTTTCTTCTCCAAATCCTAGCTCGTAGGAATAGGGCTCAGGCTCTGACCTGGAAGGAATAGGTTACTTTCTTTGTAAGCATCTGCTTGTGGAACGTAGTGCTGTAGATTCACATGCTTTGCATTCTCCTGCCATGTAATGTTGTGTTTGGATGTGCGCAAGTTTGAAGAAGTATTTCATGTCACAAGGTAGAGTAGCTGCACCGGAAACTGCATCTGTATCAGAGTTGGAGATCAGAATGGGGGGCGGCGCCACCAGTGGCGCCAGAAGCATTGGTATAGGGACCGGTATCAGAGAAGGTCGAGATGACAACTGGCGCCGGTCAGAATCCTCTGGGTGCCAATGGAGCCTAAGCCATTGGTGCAGTACTAGAAGGGGCTGCTGCCTACTCCTTGGGCTTGAAGGCGTGCCAGAGGAGTTGGCTCACCGTCAAATAAGGCGCATGGCCTCTCTCCTGGAAACCCGGGGAGGCACGGAGTGAAAAGTGGTGTAGGCTCTACCGTGGAGGCCAGGCCTCAAATGATGCTCCTGTGTCTCGTCGACTGACGGAGAAATCGAAGCCCTCTTCGATGGCATCTTATAGCAGGACTTCCACAAATGATTTGATGGCTGAGTGCGACGAGGACCTCTCTGTCTACGACCTTGTTGCACTTCAAGTCGTCGGGTCAACTGGGACCTCAAACGTCAGGACATCACATGTCGAGCTGCCAGGAGCTTGAGTGATTGCTCCCTCAAGGTCTTCGGGTGCCTGGCACAGTAATCAGTAAAGGAATTTGAATTGTGGTCACGCTCAAGGAACCACAAGCATACAAGTTCTGTCACCTACATCGGACGGTGACAGGCGCCGCAGGGCTTGAAGCCAGCCTCCTTAGATGACACTACCTGCCACACCATGAGGAAAACGTCACACTCAGCAAAAAGTAGAAAAAAGTCAGTCATAAATGACTAGGGTTAGCTTTTCTCAGGATCAGCACTGGCTGACACAGAAAGAAAAAAACTGACCTCAGCACGCCTGAGAGGTACCTACATAGGTGCAGCATACCACGTTGACTATGCACTTGGAGCCAATTCTTGCCACCTACTGGCACACAGGGTTACTGCTCACAAAGAATCTTCCGGATGCAGTCCTACACCTGGGGAAATTCTAAGGGAAGGACTCTGCAGCTAGAAGTCTATCAGATCATCGATTACCAACCCTCCTGACCCCACCCCTTCACAAAACTGTAGGAAGTTGGCTCTGTATGTGCTATTTCAAAGTAAGGAATAGCATGCACAGAGTCCAAGGGTTCCCCTTAGAGGTAAAATAGTGGTAAAAATAGATAATACTAATGCTCTATTTTGTGGTAGTGTGGTCGAGCAGTAGGCTTATCCAAGGAGTAGTGTTAAGCATTTGTTGTACATACACATAGACAATAAATGAGGTACACACACTCAGAGACAAATCCAGCCAATAGGTTTTTATATAGAAAATGAAAATGTCACTTACCCAGTGTACATCTGTTCGTGGCATCAGTCGCTGAGATTCACATGGTATGCATGAGCTCGCCATCTGGTGTTGGGTCGGAGTGTTACAAGTTGTTTTTCTTCGAAGAAGTGTTTTCGAGTCACGGGACCGAGTGACTCCACCTTCTGTGCTCATTGCGCATGGGCGTCGACTCCATCTTCGATTGTTTTCCCCGCAGAGGGTGAGGTAGGAGTTGTACTATAGTAATAGTGCCCGCGCAATGAAAAATGTAAGTATGTACCTATTAAAGGATTAAGTAATATATACAAATGTACAAAATTGAAGGTAACTTCTGAACTGCTACAGGCTTCCGGGGAGGTGGGTGGGTCCATGTGAATCTCAGCGACTGATGCCACGAACAGATGTACACTGGGTAAGTGACATTTTCAGTTCGATGGCATCTGTCGCTGTAGATACACATGGTATGCATAGACTAGTAAGCAGTTAGTTCCCCATAAGCGGTGGTTTAGCCTGTAGGAGTAGAAGTTGTCTGAAATAGAGTTCTTAATACAGCTTGACCTACTGTAGCTTGTTGTGCGGATAGCACATCTATACAGTAGTGTTTGGTGAATGTGTGAGGCGTAGACCAAGTGGCTGCCTTACATATTTCCTGCATTGGGATGTTTCCTAAAAAGGCCATTGAAGCACCTTTTTTCCTTGTTGAATGTGCCCTGGGAGTAATGGGCAGTTGTCTTTTTGCTTTAAGGTAGCAGATTTGGATGCATTTAACTATCCATCTGGCTATACCTTGTTTTGATATTGGGTTACCTGCATGAGGTTTTTGGAATGCAATAAATAGCTGTTTAGTTTTTGTGATGTTCTTTGTTCTGTCAATGTAGTACATTAATGCTCTTTTGACATCTAATGTATGTAGTGCTCTTTCAGCCACAGAATCTGGCTGTGGGAAAAATACTGGTAGTTCTACCGTTTGATTTAGATGGAATGGTGAAATAACTTTTGGTAAAAATTTTGGATTAGGTCGTAGGACGACCTTATTTTTATGTATTTGTATAAAAGGCTCTTGTGTTGTGAACGCTTGAATTTCACTTACTCTTCTTAGAGATGTAATGGCGATGAGAAAGGCAACTTTCCAGGTTAGGAATTGTATTCCGCAAGAGTGCATGGGTTCGAAAGGTGGGCCCATGAGTCTTGTTAGAACCACGTTTAGGTTCCATGAAGGAACAGGTGGTGTTCTTGGTGGTATAATTCTTTTAAGCCCTTCTATAAATGCTTTGATAACTGGTATCCTATACAAGGAAGTTGAATAGGTAGTTTGCAGGTATGCAGATATTGCTGCAAGGTGTATTTTAATAGAAGAGAAGGCTAGCTTTGCTTTTTGTAAATGGAGCAAGTAATTTACTATATGTTTTGGAGTTGCATCTAGCGGTTGTATCTGATTATGATGGCAGTACCAAACAAATCTTTTCCACTTACTTGCGTAGCAGTGTCTAGTGGATGGCCTTCTGGCCTGCTTTATGACTTCCATACACTCTTGGCTAAGTTGTAAGTGTCCGAATTCTAGGATTTCAGGAGCCAGATTGCTAGATTCAGCGATGCTGGGTCCGGGTGTCTGATCTGTTGGTTGTGTTGCGTTAACAGATCTGGTTTGTTGGGCAGTTTGATGTGTGGTACTACAGACAGATCTAGCAGTGTTGTGTACCAGGGTTGTCTTGCCCAAGTTGGTGCTATTAAAATGAGTTTGAGTTTGTTTTGACTCAATTTGTTTACTAGGTAAGGAAGGAGAGGGAGAGGAGGAAAAGCGTAAGCAAATATTCCTGACCAGTTCATCCATAGGGCATTGCCTTGGGATTGCTTGTGTGGGTATCTGGACGCGAAGTTTTGGCATTTTGCGTTCTCTTTTGTTGCAAATAAGTCTATTTGTGGTGTTCCCCAGAGTGTGAAGTAGGTGTACAGAATCTGTGGGTGGATTTCCCATTCGTGGACTTGCTGGTGATCTCGAGAGAGATTGTCTGCCAGCTGATTCTGGATCCCCGGAATAAACTGTGCTATTAGACCAATCTGATGGTGGATTGCCCACTTCCATATTTTTTGAGCTAACAAGCTTAACTGCGTTGAATGTGTTCCTCCTTGTTTGTTTAGATAATACATCGTTGTCATGTTGTCTGTTTTGACAAGGATGTATTTGTGGGTTATGATTGGTTGGAAAGCTTTTAGTGCTTGAAAAACTGCTAATAATTCTAGATGATTTATATGCAGTTTTGTTTGATGTATGTTCCATTGTCCTCTTATGTTGTGTTGATTGAGATGTGCTCCCCACCCTGTCATGGAAGCATCTGTTGTTATTACGTACTCTGGCACTGGGTCTTGGAAAGGCCGCCCTATGTTTAAATTTATACTGTTCCACCATAGAAGCGAGAGGTAAGTTTGGCGGTCTAGCAACACCAGATCTAGAAGGTGACCCTGTGCTTGAGACCACTGTGAGGCTAGGCACTGTTGTAAGGGCCTCATGTGCAGTCTTGCGTTTGGGACAATGGCTATGCATGAGGACATCATGCCTAGGAGCTGTAGTATTGTTCTTGCTTGTATTGTTTGGTTTGGAGACATGTGTTGAATGACCCTGTTGAAATTGTGGATCCTTTGTGGAGTTGGCGTTGCTACTCCTTTTGTCGTGTCTATTATGGCTCCTAGATATTGCTGTACTTTGCTTGGCAGAATGTTTGATTTTGCAAAGTTGACGGTGAACCCTAGTTTGTAGAGGGTTTGTATGACTTGATTTGTGTGGTTTGAGCATTGTGTGAGCGAACTGGTTTTGATTAGCCAGTCGTGTAGATACGGGAACACATGTATTTGCTGCCTTCTGATGTGTGCAGCGACTACTGCTAGGCATTTTGTGAATACTCTTGGAGCGGTTGTTAAACCAAAAGGCAATACTTTGAATTGGTAATGTATTCCTTTGAATACAAACCTTAGATATTTCCTGTGTGATTGATGTATTGGTATATGGAAATATGCGTCCTTGAGGTCTAGGGTTGTCATGTAGTCGTGTTTTTTGAGCAATGGTAACACTTCTTGTAGTGTGACCATGTGAAAGTGGTCTGATTTGATGAATGTGTTTACTACTCTGAGGTCTAGAATTGGTCTCAGTGTTTCGTCCTTTTTTGGTATCAAGAAGTACAGTGAATAAACTCCTGTGTTTATTTGTGTGCTTGGTACTAATTCTATTGCATTTTTTTGCAGTAGTGCTTGAACTTCTATCTCTAGAAGCTGTGAATGGTATTTTGTTAAATTTTGTGATTTTGGTGGTATGTCTGGAGGGAATTGCAGGAATTCTATGCAATAACCATGCTGGATAATTGCTAGGACCCATGTGTCTGTAGTTATTTTGTCCCATGCTTCGTAATATTGACGTATCCTCCCCCCCACTGGTGTTGTGTGGGAGGGGTGTGTGACATGTGAGTCACTGCTTGTTGGTAGTGGTTTTGGGGCTTTGAAATCTTCCCCTATTCCTAGGGAATTGCCCCCCTCTATACTGGCCCCGAAAACCTCCCCTGTACTGTCCCTGGTAGGTGGGCGGTGCGGACTGTGAGGTGCTAGCTTGTGTGGCCTGACCCCGAAACCCTCCTCTAAAAGGTGTTTTGCGGAAGGTGTTATAAGATCCTCTGCTCTGCGGGGAGTAGAGTGCGCCCATGGCCTTGGCAGTGTCAGTGTCCTTCTTGAGCTTTTCTATAGCTGTGTCGACCTCCGGACCGAACAGAAGTTTCTCGTTTACTGGCATGTTAAGCACTGCCTGTTGAATTTCTGGCTTGAATCCAGACGTTCTGAGCCATGCGTGCCTACGGATGGTAACCGACGTATTAATGGTTCTTGCGGCCGTGTCTGCTGCATCCATGGAGGAGCGTATTTGATTGTTGGAAATGTTTTGACCCTCCTCAACAACCTGTTTTGCTCTTTTTTGCAGATCTTTTGGGAGATGTTCAATGAGATGCTGCATCTCATCCCAGTGGGCTCTGTCGTATCGCGCTAGCAGCGCTTGTGAATTTGCGATGCGCCACTGGTTTGCTGCTTGGACAGCAACCCTCTTCCCGGCTGCATCGAACTTCCTACTTTCTTTATCTGGGGGAGGTGCATCCCCAGAAGTGTGTGAGTTTGCCCGTTTTCTGGCAGCCCCTACCACCACAGAGTCTGGTGGCAGCTGAGAGGTGATGAAGACAGGGTCCGTAGGAGGCGCCTTATACTTTTTGTCCACCCTAGGCGTCACTGCCCTACTTTTAACTGGCTCCTTGAAAATGTCCTTTGCATGGCGTAGCATGCCTGGGAGCATCGGCAGGCTTTGGTAGGAGCTGTGGGTTGAGGAGAGGGTGTTAAATAAAAAATCATCCTCTACTTGTTCCGAGTGTAGTTCCACATTATGGAATAGAGCTGCTCTAGCCACCACTTGCGAGTAGGCTGTGCTGTCTTCCGGTGGTGATGGCCTAGTTGGGTATGTGTCTGGGCTGTTATCAGACACTGGTGCGTCGTACAAGTCCCACGCATCCTGATCTTGGTCGTCGTGGCTCATGGCGGTGTGAGCTGGCGAATGTGACGGGGTGTAAGTTGGCGAAGCCGGAGTTACAGGTGGAGGCGAGGGAGGAGGTGTTACCTTTTGTGTTGTTTGTTGCTGAGGAGTAAACTGAAGCGTTCTCTTTCGTTTGACAGGTGGGAGGGTACTGATCTTCCCAGTCCCCTGCTGAATAAAGATACGCTTTTGCGTGTGATCCACGTCAGTGGATTGCAGTTCTTGTTCAAATCTATGTTTCTTCATTTGAGAAGACATAGAATGCTCTTCGGTATAGGAGCCAGAAACAGGGTCTGATGTCGCTTTTTTCGGCTCCGAAAGCCCTGTCGATTGTTTTTTCGGCTCCGAGGTAACCTTCCTCTTTTTCTGTGCCGAAAATTCTTGGCCTCTATGGTCTTCGGCGCCACTGTCTCGGCGTCGATCGGTGTCGACACCGAACTCTCGGTGTCGATGCTTCTGTTTAGCACTCTCTCGGTCCCGAGGAGGCTGCGTGCCGGTGTCTCGACCGAAGTCGGACGATCTCGACACTGAATGGGCCTTTTTCGGTGCCGATTGTTGGTCACCGAGAATTTGGGTGGAGCCATGGCCGGTTGGCAGTGGCGTCCCCTGGGCCTTCTTTCCTTTTTTAAGGTTTGATCTCGACGTCTTACTCACAGTTCTTGTAGAGTGTAGCTCGTCGGAGTCTGAATCCTGGATGGAAAAGGATTCCTCCTGTTCCTCTTCTGTCTCGAACTGTGGACGCTCTTTTGGCGTGGACGCCATCTGGAGTCTTCTCGCTCGACGGTCGCGCAGAGTTTTTCGGGACCGGAACGCCCGACAGGCCTCACAGGATTCTTCGCTGTGCTCGGGTGACAGGCACAGATTACAGACCGAGTGTAGGTCCGTATAAGGATATTTGTTGTGGCATTCGGGGCAGAATCGAAACGGGGTCCGATCCATCGGCGTTGTCCTCCACGCGGTCGGGCCGACTAGGCCCCGACGGGGTGCCGAAATCTACCCCGAAGGGCACCGAGGCGCTTCGATGTTGAACGCGTCGTCGTATGTGTCTATCTCTAACCGGATCGCAACGATACCGTCGAAAATCTTCCGTCTTCAGCTAACTTTCCGTTCCGAAACTCGGAGCGACAGGAACACGTCCGAACCCGATGGCGGAAAGAAAACAATCGAAGATGGAGTCGACGCCCATGCGCAATGAGCACAGAAGGTGGAGTCACTCGGTCCCGTGACTCGAAAACACTTCTTCGAAGAAAAACAACTTGTAACACTCCGACCCAACACCAGATGGCGAGCTCATGCATACCATGTGTATCTACAGCGACAGATGCCATCGAACATATCTTTTCTTAGTTTATTTTAAGAACCACAGGTTCAAATTTAACATGTAATATCTTGTTCGAAAGGTATTGCAGGTAAGTACTTTAGGAACTTCAAATCATCAAAATTGCATGTATACTTTTCAAGTTATTGTCAAATAGCTGTTTCAAAAGTGGACACTTAGTGCAATTTTCACCGTTCCCGGGGGAGGTAAATTTTTGTTAGTTTTACCAGGTAAGTAGGACACTTACAGGGTTCAGTTCTTGGTCCAAGGTAGCCCACCGTTGGGGGTTCAGAGCAACCCCAAAGTCACCACACCAGCAGCTCAGGGCCGGTCAGGTGCAGAGTTCAAAGTGGTGCCCAAAACACATAGGCTAGAATGGAGAGAAGGGGGTGCCCCGGTTCCGATCTGCTTGCAGGTAAGTACCCGCGTCTTCGGAGGGCAGACCAGAGGGGTTTTGTAGGGCACCGGGGGGGACACAAGTTGACACAGAAATTTCACCCTCAGCAGCGCGGGGGCGGCCGGGTGCAGTGTAGAAACAAGCGTCGGGTTTGTAATGGAAGTCAATGGGAGATCTAGGGATCTCTTCAGCGCTGCAGGCAGGCAAGGGGGGGATTCCTCGGGGAAACCTCCACTTGGGCGAGGGAGAGGGACTCCTGGGGGTCACTCCTCCAGTGAAAGTCCGGTCCTTCAGGTCCTGGGGGCTGCGGGTGCAGGGTCTCTCCCAGGCGTCGGGACTTTAGGTTCAAAGAGTCGCGGTCAGGGGAAGCCTCGGGATTCCCTCTGCAGGCGGCGCTGTGGGGGCTCAGGGGGGACAGGTTTTGGTACTCACAGTATCAGAGTAGTCCTGGGGTCCCTCCTGAGGTGTTGGATCGCCACCAGCCGAGTCGGGGTCGCCGGGTGCAGTGTGGCAAGTCTCACGCTTCTTGCGGGGAGCTTGCAGGGTTCTTTAAAGCTGCTGGAAACAAAGTTGCAGCTTTTCTTTGGAGCAGGTCCGCTGTCCTCGGGAGTTTCTTGTCTTTTCGAAGCAGGGGCAGTCCTCAGAGGATGTCGAGGTCGCTGGTCCCTTTGGAAGGCGTCGCTGGAGCAGGATCTTTGGAAGGCAGGAGACAGGCCGGTGAGTTTCTGGAGCCAAGGCAGTTGTCGTCTTCTGGTCTTCCGCTGCAGGGGTTTTCAGCTGGGCAGTCCTTCTTCTTGTTGCAGGAATCTAATTTTCTAGGGTTCAGGGTAGCCCTTAAATACTAAATTTAAGGGCGTGTTTAGGTCTGGGGGGTTAGTAGCCAATGGCTACTAGCCTTGAGGGTGGGTACACCCTCTTTGTGCCTCCTCCCAAGGGGAGGGGGTCACACTCCTAACCCTATTGGGGGAATCCTCCATCTGCAAGATGGAGGATTTCTAAAAGTTAGAGTCACTTCAGCTCAGGACACCTTAGGGGCTGTCCTGACTGGCCAGTGACTCCTCCTTGTTATTCTCATTATTTTCTCCGGCCTTGCCGCCAAAAGTGGGGCCTGGCCGGAGGGGGCGGGCAACTCCACTAGCTGGAGTGTCCTGCTGGGTTGGCACAAAGGAGGTGAGCCTTTGAGGCTCACCGCCAGGTGTGACAATTCCTGCCTGGGGGAGGTGTTAGCATCTCCACCCAGTGCAGGCTTTGTTACTGGCCTCAGAGTGACAAAGGCACTCTCCCCATGGGGCCAGCAACATGTCTCGGTTTGTGGCAGGCTGCTAAAACTAGTCAGCCTACACAGATAGTCGGTTAAGTTTCAGGGGGCACCTCTAAGGTGCCCTCTGTGGTGTATTTTACAATAAAATGTACACTGGCATCAGTGTGCATTTATTGTGCTGAGAAGTTTGATACCAAACTTCCCAGTTTTCAGTGTAGCCATTATGGTGCTGTGGAGTTCGTGTTTGACAGACTCCCAGACCATATACTCTTATGGCTACCCTGCACTTACAATGTCTAAGGTTTTGTTTAGACACTGTAGGGGTACCATGCTCATGCACTGGTACCCTCACCTATGGTATAGTGCACCCTGCCTTAGGGCTGTAAGGCCTGCTAGAGGGGTGGCTTACCTATACTGCATAGGCAGTGAGAGGCTGGCATGGCACCCTGAGGGGAGTGCCATGTCGACTTACTCATTTTGTTCTCACTAGCACACACAAGCTGGCAAGCAGGGTGTCTGTGCTGAGTGAGAGGTCTCCAGGGTGGCATAAGACATGCTGCAGCCCTTAGAGACCTTCCTTGGCATCAGGGCCCTTGGTACTAGAAGTACCAGTTACAAGGGACTTATCTGAATGCCAGGGTGTGCCAATTGTGGATACAATGGTACATTTTAGGTGAAGGAACACTGGTGCTGGGGCCTGGTTAGCAGGGTCCCAGCACACTTCTCAGTCAAGTCAGCATCAGTATCAGGCAAAAAGTGGGGGGTAACTGCAACAGGGAGCCATTTCTTTACACAAGCCCCCCCCCAGCCCACAGGCCAGGAGACTCAGCCAATGCTGGAAGAGTCTTCCTAGTCTGTCAGGCGAGGAAGAGTAGAGGAAATGGCTGGTTTGTTGCAGGGCCTACTCTGCCTTACATCCTCCTGTTCAGGTCATTCCCTCTGGGGAACTGACCCACTTCCACAGTGATAGGACCTAGTCTGAACTGCCTCTTGTCTGTGCTTTTTATGTCTTTACCCATTCTCTCTATTTTGAGGTCAGAGGTATCCACCTCTGCTAATCTTATCTTAGCCAGGGTCACCCCTAGCTTACCCAAAGAGGTTACCCAGAGCTGGAGTAACCCCACCATGACCAACAGGGTCAGGGGGCCTAACTTGTTATTTGGCATGGGGTCAGACCACCATGCCAAGGATAGTGCAGCCATAAAGGCTAACACCCAGCAGAGGCCACTGACAGCTGTCAGTGCCCAGAACCACACCTTTAGCTCTTCACCTAAAAGGGAAGGGGCTAAGTTACAGGCTTCTTTGGGTTCAGGTTGCCTGTCTGCTGTATTAGAGTGGGGGGTTACCACATCTTGTAGTAAACACCCTTCTTCCACTCTTTCTTCTGTTAGCTGAGGAGCCACCCACTCAGGTTTAACAGTTGCCTGACTAGCCAGGACTTCTTGTGGGTCAGGTTGGACTTTATCAGGGCCATTTTTGGAGTTCTCCCCTACTGGAGCAGAATCTCCTTGGCTTGCTGTAACCTTGGCTAAAGGTTGTCCACCCTTCCTACTCTGTTTTCTTTTCTTCTTCTTCTGGGGTCTGCTTGCATTTACTGCAGAGGCAGGACTTCCAGAATCCTTGGGAGAGGACTGGCACTGGACCAGTTCCTCTCTTGGGCTCTGACTAACCTCTGGGTAGTCATTTCCAAGGAGACAATCAAGGGGGAGGTCTGTACTGACTACTACCCTTCTCCAGCTAAGAGTGCCACCCACTTCTATGGGTACTAAAGCCACAGGCCTCTTAGTGACCCTGTCTAGGCTAACTCTTACCCTGGCAGTCTCACCTGGGATGTACTGGTTTGAGAGCACCAGCCTGTCATGCACAATAGTGTGACTGGCACAAGTGTCTCTCAGGGCAGTGGTTGGGATTCCATTCACCAGTAGGTGGTGGAAGTGTCTACTTCCCTCTGGAATCTCCAACTCACCTGTTGGGCCCTGTTTCCAGTTGAAGGCTAGGAAGACCTCCTCATCTGAGGAGTCATCTCCCATGGCTACACTGGTTACCCCTGGAATTTTGTTCTGGGGTTTGTTTTTGGGACAAGAAGTGTCCTTGGTGTGGTGCCCAGACTGTTTACAGTTGTGGCACCATGCCTTAGTGGCATCCCAGTTCTTACCCTGGTACCCACCTTTGTTTTGGGTTGTGTCTTGGGGCCCACCCACCTGTTCGGGTTTTTGGGGGCCTACAGAGGACTCTTTTTCTTTGTTTCTAGTGTCACCCACTTTCTCCTGGGGAGTTTTTGTAACCCCTTTCTTTTGGTCACCCCCAGTGGAAGTTTTGGTTACCCTAGTCTTGACCCAGTGGTCTGCCTTCTTTCCCAATTCTTGGGGAGAAATTGGACCTAGGTCTACCAGATACTGATGCAACTTTTCATTGAAGCAGTTACTTAGAATGTGTTCTTTCATAAACAAATTATAAAGCCCAACATAGTCACACACTTCATTTCCAGTTAACCAACCATCTAGTGTTTTTACTGAGTAGTCTACAAAATCAACCCAGGTCTGGCTCGAGGATTTTTGAGCCCCCCTGAATCTAATTCTATACTCCTCAGTGGAGAATCCAAAGCCCTCAATCAGGGTACCCTTCATGAGGTCATAAGATTCTGCATCTTTTCCAGAGAGTGTGAGGAGTCTATCCCTACACTTTCCAGTGAACATTTCCCAAAGGAGAGCACCCCAGTGAGATCTGTTTACTTTTCTGGTTACACAAGCCCTCTCAAAAGCTGTGAACCATTTGGTGATGTCATCACCATCTTCATATTTTGTTACAATCCCTTTGGGGATTTTTAGGATGTCAGGAGAATCTCTGACCCTATTTAAGTTGCTGCCACCATCGATGGGACCTAGGCCCATCTCTTTTCTTTCCCTTTCTATGGCTAGGAGCTGCTTTTCCAAAGCCAATCTTTTGACCATCCTGGCTAACAGGGGGTCATCTTCACTGGAGTTATCCTCAGTGATTTCAGAGGTGTTGGTCTCTCCTGTGAGGGAACCAGCATCTCTGACTATTATTTCTGGAGTCAGGGTTTGAGGGACCCTGTTCTCCCTAGATAGGACTGGTAGGGGGGAATTTTCCTCCAAGTCACTATCCTCTTCCTCTGAGTTGCCACCCTCAGAGGGGTTGGCCTTTTCAAACTCTGCCAAAAGCTCCTGGAGCTGTATTTTGGTAGGTTTGGGGCCCATTGTTATTTTCTTTATTTTACAGAGTGACCTTAGCTCCCTCATCTTAAGATGGAGGTAAGGTGTGGGGTCGAGTTCCACCACAGTCACATCTGTGCTAGACATTTTGCTTCTAAAAGTTGGAATACTTTTTAAGAATCTACAACTGGTTCTAGAATCTAATTCAAACTTTTACAAACTTTTAAACTCTAAAAGAAATGCTAAACAGGATCTAACACAAGGCCCTAGCAGGTCTTTTAAGAATTTAGAAAACTTTTCAAATTGCAAAAATCAATTTCTAATGACAATTTTGGAATTTGTCGTGTGATCAGGTATTGGCTGAGTAGTCCAGCAAATGCAAAGTCTTGTACCCCACCGCTGATCCACCAATGTAGGAAGTTGGCTCTGTATGTGCTATTTCAAAGTAAGGAATAGCATGCACAGAGTCCAAGGGTTCCCCTTAGAGGTAAAATAGTGGTAAAAATAGATAATACTAATGCTCTATTTTGTGGTAGTGTGGTCGAGCAGTAGGCTTATCCAAGGAGTAGTGTTAAGCATTTGTTGTACATACACATAGACAATAAATGAGGTACACACACTCAGAGACAAATCCAGCCAATAGGTTTTTATATAGAAAAATATCTTTTCTTAGTTTATTTTAAGAACCACAGGTTCAAATTTAACATGTAATATCTTGTTCGAAAGGTATTGCAGGTAAGTACTTTAGGAACTTCAAATCATCAAAATTGCATGTATACTTTTCAAGTTATTGTCAAATAGCTGTTTCAAAAGTGGACACTTAGTGCAATTTTCACCGTTCCCGGGGGAGGTAAATTTTTGTTAGTTTTACCAGGTAAGTAGGACACTTACAGGGTTCAGTTCTTGGTCCAAGGTAGCCCACCGTTGGGGGTTCAGAGCAACCCCAAAGTCACCACACCAGCAGCTCAGGGCCGGTCAGGTGCAGAGTTCAAAGTGGTGCCCAAAACACATAGGCTAGAATGGAGAGAAGGGGGTGCCCCGGTTCCGATCTGCTTGCAGGTAAGTACCCGCGTCTTCGGAGGGCAGACCAGAGGGGTTTTGTAGGGCACCGGGGGGGACACAAGTTGACACAGAAATTTCACCCTCAGCAGCGCGGGGGCGGCCGGGTGCAGTGTAGAAACAAGCGTCGGGTTTGTAATGGAAGTCAATGGGAGATCTAGGGATCTCTTCAGCGCTGCAGGCAGGCAAGGGGGGGATTCCTCGGGGAAACCTCCACTTGGGCGAGGGAGAGGGACTCCTGGGGGTCACTCCTCCAGTGAAAGTCCGGTCCTTCAGGTCCGGGGGCTGCGGGTGCAGGGTCTCTCCCAGGCGTCGGGACTTTAGGTTCAAAGAGTCGCGGTCAGGGGAAGCCTCGGGATTCCCTCTGCAGGCGGCGCTGTGGGGGCTCAGGGGGGACAGGTTTTGGTACTCACAGTATCAGAGTAGTCCTGGGGTCCCTCCTGAGGTGTTGGATCGCCACCAGCCGAGTCGGGGTCGCCGGGTGCAGTGTGGCAAGTCTCACGCTTCTTGCGGGGAGCTTGCAGGGTTCTTTAAAGCTGCTGGAAACAAAGTTGCAGCTTTTCTTTGGAGCAGGTCCGCTGTCCTCGGGAGTTTCTTGTCTTTTCGAAGCAGGGGCAGTCCTCAGAGGATGTCGAGGTCGCTGGTCCCTTTGGAAGGCGTCGCTGGAGCAGGATCTTTGGAAGGCAGGAGACAGGCCGGTGAGTTTCTGGAGCCAAGGCAGTTGTCGTCTTCTGGTCTTCCGCTGCAGGGGTTTTCAGCTGGGCAGTCCTTCTTCTTGTTGCAGGAATCTAATTTTCTAGGGTTCAGGGTAGCCCTTAAATACTAAATTTAAGGGCGTGTTTAGGTCTGGGGGGTTAGTAGCCAATGGCTACTAGCCTTGAGGGTGGGTACACCCTCTTTGTGCCTCCTCCCAAGGGGAGGGGGTCACACTCCTAACCCTATTGGGGGAATCCTCCATCTGCAAGATGGAGGATTTCTAAAAGTTAGAGTCACTTCAGCTCAGGACACCTTAGGGGCTGTCCTGACTGGCCAGTGACTCCTCCTTGTTATTCTCATTATTTTCTCCGGCCTTGCCGCCAAAAGTGGGGCCTGGCCGGAGGGGGCGGGCAACTCCACTAGCTGGAGTGTCCTGCTGGGTTGGCACAAAGGAGGTGAGCCTTTGAGGCTCACCGCCAGGTGTGACAATTCCTGCCTGGGGGAGGTGTTAGCATCTCCACCCAGTGCAGGCTTTGTTACTGGCCTCAGAGTGACAAAGGCACTCTCCCCATGGGGCCAGCAACATGTCTCGGTTTGTGGCAGGCTGCTAAAACTAGTCAGCCTACACAGATAGTCGGTTAAGTTTCAGGGGGCACCTCTAAGGTGCCCTCTGTGGTGTATTTTACAATAAAATGTACACTGGCATCAGTGTGCATTTATTGTGCTGAGAAGTTTGATACCAAACTTCCCAGTTTTCAGTGTAGCCATTATGGTGCTGTGGAGTTCGTGTTTGACAGACTCCCAGACCATATACTCTTATGGCTACCCTGCACTTACAATGTCTAAGGTTTTGTTTAGACACTGTAGGGGTACCATGCTCATGCACTGGTACCCTCACCTATGGTATAGTGCACCCTGCCTTAGGGCTGTAAGGCCTGCTAGAGGGGTGGCTTACCTATACTGCATAGGCAGTGAGAGGCTGGCATGGCACCCTGAGGGGAGTGCCATGTCGACTTACTCATTTTGTTCTCACTAGCACACACAAGCTGGCAAGCAGGGTGTCTGTGCTGAGTGAGAGGTCTCCAGGGTGGCATAAGACATGCTGCAGCCCTTAGAGACCTTCCTTGGCATCAGGGCCCTTGGTACTAGAAGTACCAGTTACAAGGGACTTATCTGAATGCCAGGGTGTGCCAATTGTGGATACAATGGTACATTTTAGGTGAAGGAACACTGGTGCTGGGGCCTGGTTAGCAGGGTCCCAGCACACTTCTCAGTCAAGTCAGCATCAGTATCAGGCAAAAAGTGGGGGGTAACTGCAACAGGGAGCCATTTCTTTACAAAAACCAAATCAGACTCCCGTCTGTGATGGAAAGTAATACCCAGGACCACCTAAAATCAATGGCATACACTTAGACAGCTATCAATTAGCAATATCATGTCACAATGAGTTTTACATCTTATGTAGAACATGCCCGCCTTGTTGTGATGGTGGTTTCTTAAGAGGTGGAAACAGCAATAACTGGGCATAGTCCACAAATAACTGATTTAAGAAAGTAGCTTTATTCCAATAATACTGCTAATACCCAGCTATACAGAAAAATCCAATTTATCTTGTAAGGAACTCAGGTTTGCAAAATTACTATTCCACATAAATATTCTAACTCAAACAAAAAAGGAAAGGAATACATTACATACACTGTAAGTGTATGTTCGTAGCATGTAATGCTCTAGATTCACATGCTCTGCATACTCCTGCCATCTAGTGTCAGGCTCGGACGTTTGCAACTTGTTTTTCTTCAAAAGTCTTTTGAGTCACAAGATATTGTGACTGCTCCATTAACTGGTAATGCGGATGAGCACCGGCTCAACTGTTAAACTGTTTTCTGCACACTTGGTGAGAGTACAAATAGCAGTAGATAGGACCGTTTGCTGATCATGCAGAAGTTAGACACAAAGATATTAAGTATGTACATAAAGAACCGAATGTCTGCAACAACCAATGAATTCTGGGGAGGAGGACGGACATGTGAATTTACATTAGTACATACTACGAACAGATGCTTACAGGGTGTCTAAAACTGCTTTTGTAGCATGTGTGGCCCTACACATACGTGCTCTGCCCAGACCATAAAGCAGTATTACACCCTATCCTGTCCCCACACCCCCAAGCAGTGGTTAGCCCGTGGATGTTGCAGAAGATTGAAACAAGGTCCTTATAACAGCATGACCAACTTTATCTTGTTGGCATGCTAAGACATCCACACAATAATGCTGGGTGAGTGTGTGTAGAGTGGGACAAGTAGCTGCATAAAAAATGTCAGCTATGTGAATATTTCCAAGGAAAGCCACAGTGGCTCCTTTCTTTCATGTGGAATGTGGCCTGAGGGGGATAGGCAAAGTTTTAGCCTTAATGTAGTAGTGTTGCAGACACTAGTGCACCCATGGACTTTTCTAACATCTCGTCCACTTCTGGACTCTTCCCAGTGGGCCAACAGGCAAGAGGATGGATGGACAGTGCCCCCGCACCAAGATGCCCAAAAGAAAGGAGTACCAACACCAGTGTAAAGAAATGGCTCCCTGTTGCAGTTACCCCCCACTTTTTGCCTGATACTGATGCTGACTTGACTGAGAAGTGTGCTGGGACCCTGCTAACCAGGCCCCAGCACCAGTGTTCCTTCACCTAAAATGTACCATTGTATCCACAATTGGCACACCCTGGCATTCAGATAAGTCCCTTGTAACTGGTACTTCTAGTACCAAGGGCCCTGATGCCAAGGAAGGTCTCTAAGGGCTGCAGCATGTCTTATGCCACCCTGGAGACCTCTCACTCAGCACAGACACACTGCTTGCCAGCTTGTGTGTGCTAGGGAGGACAAAACGAGTAAGTCGACATGGCACTCCCCTCAGGGTGCCATGCCAGCCTCTCACTGCCTATGCAGTATAGGTAAGACACCCCTCTAGCAGGCCTTACAGCCCTAAGGCAGGGTGCACTATACCATAGGTCAGGGTACCAGTGCATGAGCATGGTACCCCTACAGTGTCTAAACAAAACCTTAGACATTGTAAGTGCAGGGTAGCCATAAGAGTATATGGTCTGGGAGTCTGTCAAACACGAACTCCACAGCACCATAATGGCTACACTGAAAACTGGGAAGTTTGGTATCAAACTTCTCAGCACAATAAATGCACACTGATGCCAGTGTACATTTTATTGTAAAATACACCACAGAGGGCACCTTAGAGGTGCCCCCTGAAACTTAACCGACTATCTGTGTAGGCTGACTAGTTTTAGCAGCCTGCCACAAACCGAGACATGTTGCTGGCCCCATGGGGAGAGTGCCTTTGTCACTCTGAGGCCAGTAACAAAGCCTGCACTGGGTGGAGATGCTAACACCTCTCCCAGGCAGGAATTGTCACACCTGGCGGTGAGCCTCAAAGGCTCACCTCCTTTGTGCCAACCCAGCAGGACACTCCAGCTAGTGGAGTTGCCCGCCCCCCCCGGCCAGGCCCCACTTTTGGCGGCAAGGCCGGAGAAAATAATGAGAATAACAAGGAGGAGTCACTGGCCAGTCAGGACAGCCCCTAAGGTGTCCTGAGCTGAGGTGACTCTAACTTTTAGAAATCCTCCATCTTGCAGATGGAGGATTCCCCCAATAGGGTTAGGATTGTGACCCCCTCCCCTTGGGAGGAGGCACAAAGAGGGTGTACCCACCCTCAGGGCTAGTAGCCATTGGCTACTAACCCCCCAGACCTAAACACGCCCTTAAATTTAGTATTTAAGGGCTACCCTGAACCCTAGAAAATCAGATTCCTGCAACTACAAGAAGAAGGACTGCCTAGCTGAAAACCCCTGCAGAGGAAGACCAGAAGACGACAACTGCCTTGGCTCCAGAAACTCACCGGCCTGTCTCCTGCATTCCAAAGATCCTGCTCCAGCGACGCCTTCCAAAGGGACCAGCGACCTCGACATCCTCTGAGGACTGCCCCTGCTTCGAAAAGACAAGAAACTCCCGAGGACAGCGGACCTGCTCCAAGAAAAGCTGCAACTTTGTTTCCAGCAGCTTTAAAGAACCCTGCAAGCTCCCCGCAAGAAGCGTGAGACTTGCAACACTGCACCCGGCCGCCCCCGCGCCGCTGAGGGTGAAATTTCTGTGTGGACCTGTGTCCCCCCCGGTGCCCTACAAAACCCCCCTGGTCTGCCCTCCGAAGACGCGGGTACTTACCTGCAAGCAGACCGGAACCGGGGCACCCCCTTCTCTCCATTCTAGCCTATGTGTTTTGGGCACCACTTTGAACTCTGCACCTGACCGGCCCTGAGCTGCTGGTGTGGTGACTTTGGGGTTGCTCTGAACTCCCAACGGTGGGCTACCTTGGACCAAGAACTAAGCCCTGTAAGTGTCTTACTTACCTGGTTAACCTAACAAATACTTACCTCCCCTAGGAACTGTGAAAATTGCACTAAGTGTCCACTTTTAAAACAGCTATTTGTGAATAACTTGAAAAGTATACATGCAATTTTGATGATTTGAAGTTCCTAAAGTACTTACCTGCAATACCTTTCGAATGAGATATTACATGTAGAATTTGAACCTGTGGTTCTTAAAATAAACTAAGAAAAGATATTTTTCTATATAAAAACCTATTGGCTGGATTTGTCTCTGAGTGTGTGTACCTCATTTATTGCCTATGTGTATGTACAACAAATGCTTAACACTACTCCTTGGATAAGCCTACTGCTCGACCACACTACCACAAAATAGAGCATTAGTATTATCTCTTTTTAACACTATTTTACCTCTAAGGGGAACCCTTGGACTCTGTGCATGCTATTCCTTACTTTGAAATAGCACATACAGAGCCAACCTCCTACATTGGTGGATCAGCGGTGGGGTACAAGACTTTGCATTTGCTGGACTACTCAGCCAATACCTGATCACACGACAAATTCCAAAATTGTCATTAGAAATTGATTTTTGCAATTTGAAAAGTTTTCTAAATTCTTAAAAGACCTGCTAGGGCCTTGTGTTAGATCCTGTTTAGCATTTCTTTTAGAGTTTAAAAGTTTGTAAAAGTTTGAATTAGATTCTAGAACCAGTTGTAGATTCTTAAAAAGTATTCCAACTTTTAGAAGCAAAATGTCTAGCACAGATGTGACTGTGGTGGAACTCGACACCACACCTTACCTCCATCTTAAGATGAGGGAGCTAAGGTCACTCTGTAAAATAAAGAAAATAACAATGGGCCCCAAACCTACCAAAATACAGCTCCAGGAGCTTTTGGCAGAGTTTGAAAAGGCCAACCCCTCTGAGGGTGGCAACTCAGAGGAAGAGGATAGTGACTTGGAGGAAAATTCCCCCCTACCAGTACTATCTAGGGAGAACAGGGTCCCTCAAACCCTGACTCCAAAAATAATAGTCAGAGATGCTGGTTCCCTCACAGGAGAGACCAACACCTCTGAAATCACTGAGGATAACTCCAGTGAAGATGACCCCCTGTTAGCCAGGATGGTCAAAAGATTGGCTTTGGAAAAGCAGCTCCTAGCCATAGAAAGGGAAAGAAAAGAGATGGGCCTAGGTCCCATCGATGGTGGCAGCAACTTAAATAGGGTCAGAGATTCTCCTGATATCCTAAAAATCCCCAAAGGGATTGTAACAAAATATGAAGATGGTGATGACATCACCAAATGGTTCACAGCTTTTGAGAGGGCTTGTGTAACCAGAAAAGTAAACAGATCTCACTGGGGTGCTCTCCTTTGGGAAATGTTCACTGGAAAGTGTAGGGATAGACTCCTCACACTCTCTGGAAAAGATGCAGAATCTTATGACCTCATGAAGGGTACCCTGATTGAGGGCTTTGGATTCTCCACTGAGGAGTATAGAATTAGATTCAGGGGGGCTCAAAAATCCTCGAGCCAGACCTGGGTTGATTTTGTAGACTACTCAGTAAAAACACTAGATGGTTGGTTAACTGGAAATGAAGTGTGTGACTATGTTGGGCTTTATAATTTGTTTATGAAAGAACACATTTTAAGTAACTGCTTCAATGAAAAGTTGCATCAGTATCTGGTAGACCTAGGTCCAATTTCTCCCCAAGAATTGGGAAAGAAGGCAGACCACTGGGTCAAGACTAGGGTAACCAAAACTTCCACTGGGGGTGACCAAAAGAAAGGGGTTACAAAAACTCCCCAGGAGAAAGTGGGTGACACTAGAAACAAAGAAAAAGAGTCCTCTGTAGGCCCCCAAAAACCAGAACAGGTGGGTGGGCCCCAAGACACAACCCAAAACAAAGGTGGGTACCAGGGTAAGAACTGGGATGCCACTAAGGCATGGTGCCACAACTGTAAACAGTCTGGGCACCACACCAAGGACACTTCTTGTCCCAAAAACAAACCCCAGAACAAAATTCCAGGGGTAACCAGTGTAGCCATGGGAGATGACTCCTCAGATGAGGAGGTCTTCATAGCCTTCAACTGGAAACAGGGCCCAACAGGTGAGTTGGAGATTCCGGAGGGAAGTAGACACTTCCACCACCTACTGGTGAATGGAATCCCAACCACTGCCCTGAGAGACACTTGTGCCAGTCACACTATTGTGCATGACAGGCTGGTGCTCTCAAACCAGTACATCCCAGGTGAGACTGCCAGGGTAAGAGTTAGCCTAGACAGGGTCACTAAGAGGCCTGTGGCTTTAGTGCCCATAGAAGTGGGTGGCACTCTTAGCTGGAGAAGGGTAGTAGTCAGTACAGACCTCCCCCTTGATTGTCTCCTTGGAAATGACTGCCCAGAGGTTAGTCAGAGCCCAAGAGAGGAACTGGTCCAGTGCCAGTCCTCTCCCAAGGATTCTGGAAATCCTGCCTCTGCAGTAAATGCAAGCAGGCCCCAGGAGAAGAAGAAAAGAAAACAGAGTAGGAAGGGTGGACAACCTTTAGCCAAGGTTACAGCAAGCCAGGGAGATTCTGCTCCAGTAGGGGAGAACTCCAAAAATGGCCCTGATAAAGTCCAACCTGACCCACAAGAAGTCCTGGCTAGTCAGGCAACTGTTAAACCTGAGTGGGTGGCTCCTCAGCTAACAGAAGAAAGAGTGGAAGAAGGGTGTTTACTACAAAATGTGGTAACCCCCCACTCCAATACAGCAGACAGGCACCCTGAACCCAAAGAAGCCTGTAACTTAGCCCCTTCCCTTGTAGGTGAAGAGCTAAAGGTGTGGTTCTGGGCACTGACAGCTGTCAGTGGCCTCTGCTGGGTGTTAGCCTTTATGGCTGCACTATCCTTGGCATGGTGGTCAGACCCCATGCCAAATAGCAAGTTAGGCCCCCTGACCCTGTTGGTCATGGTGGGGTTACTCCAGCTCTGGGTAACCTCTTTGGGTAAGCTAGGGATGACCCTGGCTAAGATAAGATTAGCAGAGGTGGATACCTCTAAACCCAAAATAAAAAGAATGGGTGGAGACATTGAAGAGGCAGACAAGAGGCAATTCAGACTAGGTCCTATCACTGTGGAAGTGGGTCAGTTCCCCAAAGGGAATGACCTGAACAGAAGGATGTAAGGCAGAGTAGGCCCTGCAACTAACCAGCCTATTTCTCCTACTCTTCCTCGCCTGACAGACTAGGAAGACTCTCCCAGCTTGGGCTGAGTCTCCTGGCCTGTGGGCTGGGGGGGGCTTGTGTAAAGAAATGGCTCCCTGTTGCAGTTACCCCCCACTTTTTGCCTGATACTGATGCTGACTTGACTGAGAAGTGTGCTGGGACCCTGCTAACCAGGCCCCAGCACCAGTGTTCCTTCACCTAAAATGTACCATTGTATCCACAATTGGCACACCCTGGCATTCAGATAAGTCCCTTGTAACTGGTACTTCTAGTACCAAGGGCCCTGATGCCAAGGAAGGTCTCTAAGGGCTGCAGCATGTCTTATGCCACCCTGGAGACCTCTCACTCAGCACAGACACACTGCTTGCCAGCTTGTGTGTGCTAGTGAGGACAAAACGAGTAAGTCGACATGGCACTCCCCTCAGGGTGCCATGCCAGCCTCTCACTGCCTATGCAGTATAGGTAAGACACCCCTCTAGCAGGCCTTACAGCCCTAAGGCAGGGTGCACTATACCATAGGTCAGGGTACCAGTGCATGAGCATGGTACCCCTACAGTGTCTAAACAAAACCTTAGACATTGTAAGTGCAGGGTAGCCATAAGAGTATATGGTCTGGGAGTCTGTCAAACACGAACTCCACAGCACCATAATGGCTACACTGAAAACTGGGAAGTTTGGTATCAAACTTCTCAGCACAATAAATGCACACTGATGCCAGTGTACATTTTATTGTAAAATACACCACAGAGGGCACCTTAGAGGTGCCCCCTGAAACTTAACCGACTATCTGTGTAGGCTGACTAGTTTTAGCAGCCTGCCACAAACCGAGACATGTTGCTGGCCCCATGGGGAGAGTGCCTTTGTCACTCTGAGGCCAGTAACAAAGCCTGCACTGGGTGGAGATGCTAACACCTCTCCCAGGCAGGAATTGTCACACCTGGCGGTGAGCCTCAAAGGCTCACCTCCTTTGTGCCAACCCAGCAGGACACTCCAGCTAGTGGAGTTGCCCGCCCCCCCCGGCCAGGCCCCACTTTTGGCGGCAAGGCCGGAGAAAATAATGAGAATAACAAGGAGGAGTCACTGGCCAGTCAGGACAGCCCCTAAGGTGTCCTGAGCTGAGGTGACTCTAACTTTTAGAAATCCTCCATCTTGCAGATGGAGGATTCCCCCAATAGGGTTAGGATTGTGACCCCCTCCCCTTGGGAGGAGGCACAAAGAGGGTGTACCCACCCTCAGGGCTAGTAGCCATTGGCTACTAACCCCCCAGACCTAAACACGCCCTTAAATTTAGTATTTAAGGGCTACCCTGAACCCTAGAAAATCAGATTCCTGCAACTACAAGAAGAAGGACTGCCTAGCTGAAAACCCCTGCAGAGGAAGACCAGAAGACGACAACTGCCTTGGCTCCAGAAACTCACCGGCCTGTCTCCTGCATTCCAAAGATCCTGCTCCAGCGACGCCTTCCAAAGGGACCAGCGACCTCGACATCCTCTGAGGACTGCCCCTGCTTCGAAAAGACAAGAAACTCCCGAGGACAGCGGACCTGCTCCAAGAAAAGCTGCAACTTTGTTTCCAGCAGCTTTAAAGAACCCTGCAAGCTCCCCGCAAGAAGCGTGAGACTTGCAACACTGCACCCGGCGACCCCGACTCGGCTGGTGGTGATCCAACACCTCAGGAGGGACCCCAGGACTACTCTGATACTGTGAGTACCAAAACCTGTCCCCCCTGAGCCCCCACAGCGCCGCCTGCAGAGAGAATCCCGAGGCTTCCCCTGACCGCGACTCTTTGAACCTAAAGTCCCGACGCCTGGGAGAGACCCTGCACCCGCAGCCCCCAGGACCTGAAGGACCGGACTTTCACTGGAGAAGTGACCCCCAGGAGTCCCTCTCCCTTGCCCAAGTGGAGGTTTCCCCGAGGAATCCCCCCCTTGCCTGCCTGCAGCGCTGAAGAGATCCCGAGATCTCTCATAGACTAACATTGCGAACCCGACGCTTGTTTCTACACTGCACCCGGCCGCCCCCGCGCCGCTGAGGGTGAAATTTCTGTGTGGACCTGTGTCCCCCCCGGTGCCCTACAAAACCCCCCTGGTCTGCCCTCCGAAGACGCGGGTACTTACCTGCAAGCAGACCGGAACCGGGGCACCCCCTTCTCTCCATTCTAGCCTATGTGTTTTGGGCACCACTTTGAACTCTGCACCTGACCGGCCCTGAGCTGCTGGTGTGGTGACTTTGGGGTTGCTCTGAACCCCCAACGGTGGGCTACCTTGGACCAAGAACTAAGCCCTGTAAGTGTCTTACTTACCTGGTTAACCTAACAAATACTTACCTCCCCTAGGAACTGTGAAAATTGCACTAAGTGTCCACTTTTAAAACAGCTATTTGTGAATAACTTGAAAAGTATACATGCAATTTTGATGATTTGAAGTTCCTAAAGTACTTACCTGCAATACCTTTCGAATGAGATATTACATGTAGAATTTGAACCTGTGGTTCTTAAAATAAACTAAGAAAAGATATTTTTCTATATAAAAACCTATTGGCTGGATTTGTCTCTGAGTGTGTGTACCTCATTTATTGCCTATGTGTATGTACAACAAATGCTTAACACTACTCCTTGGATAAGCCTACTGCTCGACCACACTACCACAAAATAGAGCATTAGTATTATCTCTTTTTACCACTATTTTACCTCTAAGGGGAACCCTTGGACTCTGTGCATGCTATTCCTTACTTTGAAATAGCACATACAGAGCCAACCTCCTACAACCAGGGAACCGGATGCAGAGGGAAGAACACAGGGAGTAGTGGTTGGAGTTTGTGTGATTCAGACCCCTTCCCAGTGGACCCCGAAGAATCCAGCAAACAAGAGGAAGGTAAGAGGGTGCCTTCCACGCAAGGATACCCAGAAGACTGAAGTACCTACACCAGGGACCCAGAAGCAGAGGGAAGAAGGTGCTCTCTGAAGAATGTGGATGCCTCGGATTGTCCAGCTTCTGTCATGACCAGCGGACCAGGCCAGTGGAACCAATTCCAGATATGGAAGACCTGCAAAGGAAGGGGACAGAGTCCAGCACCCTTGAAGGTGCCCAAGTGGTGCAGGTGGCAATGCTCACCCTCCTGAAGGGGAAGTTCCTGCAAGTCAGTGAAGGAAGAAGTTCAGCTGTGGGGTCCAGGGGCTGCAGAAGGTCCCAGGAGTCGCCTACAAGCTGTCCCTTGCCAGAATGCAGGAGGGTCAGTGACCGGCCATGTCACTAACAAGCATTGGAAAATGAAAACAGGAGCCGAAGTCGAGTTTGCTAGGTTTTGGGGACTGGCAAGGTCCAAGAGACTCTACCCAGAAGGGGGAGTCGGGGTTGGACCTCAGCACACAGGAAGGCCAGCCAAAGTCATTGGAGCCCCCTTGAGTGGCCCACTGGTGACGGACACAGGGAGTAACAAGGAGGCCTGACCAGAACAATAAAACACAAGCCTCACATTGCAGGAGCTGCAGGACAAGGGCTGATCTTTGGACTGCAGAGTGCTGGAGGCCGGGGCCTCACGGTCCGACGAAGATCTCCTGGAGCAACAGTCAACAAACCTTCGCGAGTGCAGACGCCAGTCGAGTGGAAGGTAGAAAAAACAGTCTCCAAAGTAGGATAGAAGATAAGCAGGACCCAGAGAGGCCACGGACTCGCCACCCATGAAGCAAGATCTTCAGATGTCCAAGCGTATCAGACCCCACCAACCAGTCGACGTTGTCTTGAGGTGCCTGCACATGCAGGGGAGTGACTTCTTCACTCCAAGGGAGATTCCTTCATGCTTCCTGGCACAAACAGAGTGCTTGTGACCCTGGAGGATGCACAGCCTTGGATGTTGCAGAGTTCTAGCAGGATCCAGACAAACAATGGTGCAGTGGGGGCCTTCCCACTAGAAACAGACTTAAGACCAGCGCAGTTCCAGAAGATGTTTTGCAGAGAGTTCCTTGTAGAGTCTTGTTTGACGAATCTGAGGATCCATCTGTAAGGGAGCCCTTAAGTAACTCTAAAAGGGGGCTGGTCACTCAGCAGTGACCCACCTATCAGAGGGGGTCAGGGACGTCATCTACCTGGCCTAACCAGTCAGATGCTCCCAGGCACCTCTGCACATCAGATTTCCAAAATGGCAAAATCAAGTGGCCACCTGTCAGAGATCTGTGCACCTCCCTAGGGGAGGAGCTGAACAGTGTAGTTTCACCCCAGAGCAGGAACCAGGGGTTCCTGAACTGGTGCAAACCGGATTATGCAAGGAGGGCATCAAATGTGCCCTTCAAAGCAGTCTGGTGGCACTCAGAGGCCACCCCACCCCAGCCTTAGACACCTAATACACAGGGAGAGGTGGTCACACCTCTCCCTTACAGGAAATCCTTTGTTCTGTTCCTCTGGCCTGAGCCTGGCTCACCAGCAGGATGGCAAAACAGTGTCTGGGGTCAGCAGCAGCATGGGTGGCAGTTAGAACCCATAGGACTGCATAGGTGAACTGGGGGATCCCCTAGGGAACACCCAGAGTACATGGCATCATGCTATTAGCACTGGAATCAGTATAGTTGCATGATTCCAACATGTCTGATACCAAACATGCCTAGGTTTGGAGTGGCCATTATGTAGTTGAACTACTCATGTTGACCAGTGTCCACTACATACCTTAAGATGGCATACTGCACTTCGAGTACAGCAATTGGCCTGGGGTCTGTAGGAGTACTCTGCTCATGCAGGGGCGCCCTCACACTTAGAGACATGCACCCTGCCCTTGGGCTGAAGGGCCTACCAGAGGGGTGAGTTATAATGTCTAAGTGCAGTGGTTAGGTTTGGCAGTGAAAAGCTGCATGCACCTTTTCACACAGGCTACAATGGCAGGCCTGTAGTCACAGTTTGCATGGGCTCCCATGGGTGACATAATACATGCTGCGGACCATGAGGGACCCCTGGTGTACCAATGCCCTGGGTACCTAGATACCGTATATTAGGGACTTACCTGGGTGCACCAGTATGCCAATTGTGGGTGTGAAAGGTTACCAACTAAATTTGGGGGTAGGGCACTGGTTAGCAGGATACCAGTGAACTAAAGTCCAAACACACGTGATATCAGGCAAAAAGTGTCAGTAACTGTGCAAGAAAGATGGCACTTTCCAACAAATGGAATGTTAAGAAGGTGCTGTAGCACCTCCGGTTTGACCCCGCATATGCAAAGAACAATGCCATAAAAGCAGGATGCCAGTGTTTACACTGTGGGAGGCAATATCTGCTGCATCTATCCCAGACTGAATATTCACTTTGGAAATAGGTTTCCCCTTTGCAACTAGTTCCTCAACCTACCTATTACAGGTCTCTGAAAAGGAGCTGTACAAAAGCCATTTCCTTCAAAATGTAGCTGTCGTATCTCAAGAGCAAACCTACTGAGTTGACGATCCACAACTGGGTAGTTGTCCTTGTTCCAACACTTTGCTAGCTTCTTACACTCCCTATCTGGTGTGGGGAGGGGAGTGTCGCCTATTACTAAGGCAGATACCCGCTTCTTTGCAGTTCTTCTGGGAGGTTTTGATTATGTCCTTACGCATTCATACCAAATTAACTACATTTTTTGAGAGGGTTTCAACTAAAGAGTCATCATCTTGATTTACATGCAATGTTAGATGCCGTCCCGCATTTTGCATAACTGCATGATGTGGCTTGGATGGATAACGTTCAGGGTCAGGCTCATCTTGTGGGCCAATGTTCTATTCATCCAGTGGGTTGTCCCCAGCTCCTCCCCCAGCAGGATAAGGGTCTCCCTTCTCCACAATGACAAATGTGGACAGACTCCCCTGGGGACACTGTGGAGAGGATTGGGATATGGACGTGGGAGAGGGAGTAGGGGTGGTGGGGTTAAGTGCTTGGGTGTAGAAGGCAGTGAAAAAGGGCTTGTAGCCTTGTCCTTCCATCTCTTAATCAATGGGGTCATTGTTTCTCAAAGGCTAGTTCTTCCTCGAAGGACAGCTTCTGTTTTTTTAGGGATTGGAGGCAAATTACTTGAGACTTTGCCCATCAGTGACTTGGTAGAAATTTGGCTCTCCCAGAGGATAAAAAAGGTGATTTTGTTGAGTAATCAGTTTTTCTGCTAGTCTTTCAAGGATGGGATCCTTGTATCCCTCAGATCTCTGCATAAAGGGTCCGTTACTGGACCCGGAGTACTGTTTTAGCACAAACTTCGGCCCCAAAGGTGGAGCGCTGGCAGCCTACATGGGTAAGGATGTTGAGGTGTGGTAATATTTAGACACTTATCCTTGGGAGCATGCTTGACTTTGAAGCTTATCTCAATGTCCACCAAGCCCAAAGGTGGCAATGAATCGGGTGCTGAGGCTTTCTTCCTCAAGTCTTCAGGCCCCGATGCCAGACTCTTTGTGCTCTACCTTGGCACTAGAGAGATAAGGTGGGTGGGGGTTCAAGTGGCACTTGGCAACGGGGTGTTACTCACAGCAGGCCACATCTTGTTCACTGAAGATATCAAGCATCTCGATGGATGATAGTTTGTTGCATTTGTGCCCCTCTTCTTACCCTTCTGTACTTTTGAGTATTTTAACAGCAATACAGGACTGTCGGGAGAATTCACTGTGCTTGAGGGAGAGACAGATGGCTGAAAAAAATGTAATCTAAGGGTGGAGCTGTGCCCATGCACATTGTAGATAAAGGAGGAGTCTCACAGTTCAAAGAAAAAACAACTTGTATGTCGAGCTCAACACTAGATGGCAGGAGTATGTAAAGTATGTGCCTTACAGGCAAACGTGCTACAAACATATGGATTTTGGAAGATCTTTTGTATACTTTTTCAAAAACTATTTATAGCTCCAGATACATCCATTAGATGGCAGAAAAATGCACATCAGAAGGAACTGCAACATTCACACGGCAAAACCCATAAAGAAAGATACTCTTTGCTGTGGCAAATCTGTAAGAGAAGACAGTCGCAGGATGTGATAGACTCCCACTGTGTCACAGATTAAAGCTGAACCAATCACATCCATGTGATTAATAAGTGCAAAACAAGCTTCAGTAACAAAAACGCCTGTAAACTGTAGATGGTGTTTTAGATGCAGAGTGTCCGGATATTGCCTCCGAGCAGTAGGGTGCTATTCTCTATGAACCATGGTGATTAAATTACTTACTTTCTGCAATTCTATTCTGGTGGATACTATATCTTAGCACTGATACCTCCCCTTATGAATGTCCATATATGCCAGAGTGGATACAGAAACTCTTAGTGGCAGCTTTACAGCAGTGCCAAATAAGACCACACAACTCCAGTCACGGATACATTTGTTCCAAAAACAAAAACTCCAACCTTTAAATGCTCCCTACCTAAAAACCAGGCATCAGCTTTCACTTCCACCAGAGGCCTGCGAAGACACACCAAACATGCTTTCTTGTAACAAAATTGTTTTTTTTACCAGTAGAAATAGTTTTGCAGCCTGAAGAGTTTTCTGGATTCACATACTGTGCATCATTCCGCCAAATAGTGGTTGGATCCGGAATAGTCTATTTCTTGGTTTTTTTTCTTCTTCTCTTTTGGGAGTCAACCACCATTTAGTGCTTGGTCTGTCCCTTGTATGATGTCAGATGGCGTCCCAGAAGTTCCTGTGCGTGGTAGCCATCTTCTGAATCTTTTTTTTTGCTTGCTTTTATGTGCATCAGACTTCTTCCCCACCTGTTTGTCCTGCCCTCATTTCTGGGGAACTGGGTGGGTCACATGTGAATCCAGAAAACCTCAGGCTGCAAAACTATTCCTACTAGTAAGTAACCATTTCGTTTTGCAGCACAAGTCCTTTTATGGATTCACATGCTGTGCATCAAATTGTGTAGCGATTCTCCCCTTTATTTGGGCTGGCTGGGTTGAAACGATGAGCTTGCAAACAGGTGCTGTAGTATCTTCTGTCCCACTTAGGCTCCTTTGCACATTTGAATGTCCACACAATGTTCTGTGAATGTGTGTGGGGATTCCCATGTTGCTGCTGCGCTAATAGTATCTGAGTACATTCGCCATTAAAGCTAGTGTTGCACCCTTTTTTCTTGTAGTGTGCTTTTGGACAGTGAGGCAGTTGTTTGCCAGCTGCTGTGTAGCATGTTTGTATTGTTTCCATAATCCATTGTGCTATAGTCCCCTTTGTGCAGGGGAATCCTTTACTAGATTTGGCATATAAGAAACAGTTGGTTCCCTTTGCGGAGCCGCTTGGTCTCCTCCAAGAACTATATTAGTGCCCTGTTTATGTCCAGTGTATGTAGATTTCTTTCCAGTTGTGTTTGTGGGTTCTTAAAGACGACTGGCAACTGTATTGTTTGGCTGACATGGAATTTGCTCACCACGAATGTAGTAATTGAGGATTTGTTCTGAGAACTACCTTGTCCTTGTGAAATAGGCTAATCCTGTTTCCTGCCTATACATTGCTTCTAGGGTATTATTTCCTGTGCACCAATAGAAGGGCTCTCTTCCATTTTGATGCACAGCATCTTCTTGTTGGTTTTCTCGCTTCCTTTAGTATCTCCATGGTTCTGGGTGGTAGGTTTAAGTGTCTGAATTCTCTGTATTCAGGCGCCCTGCTGCACGATTGAGTGTCGCTGGTTCCTGGTGCAGCACTTGCCCCTTCAGCATTGTGAGCAGGTCCCGTTCCGCTTTGGTCTCTATCATCTGTCCCTTGGACAGCTCGAGTAGGTTTGAATACCATGCTTGCCTGGCCCACTGAGGGGCTATCAGGATGAGATTTGTCCCTGGTTTCCTGTCCTTCTCCAGTGCCTCTGGTATTAGGGGAAATCGGTGGAAAGGTGTAGGCAAATCTCCCTGACCAGTTTAGTGCCAGCGGATTTCCTTTTGACTGGTGGTGTGGAAAATTCAAGGCAAAGTGTTGGCATTTTTCTGTTTTCTGCCAATGCGAACAAGTCTATTGTTTGATGTGCCAAAAATCCCAAAGATTTTTTTCTAGGCTCCTTTGTTTTATCTCCCATTCGTGAGGGCTACTTTCCTGTCTGCCTCTATGTTGTCCTTCCCTAGTTGGTGGACTGTTTGTAAGTTAATCCCCTGTGGTATCGCCCAATTCCATGCTTCCTGGGCCAGCTTGCTTAGGGTGAACGATTTTGTACACCCTGGTTGTTTCGGATAAAACGTTGTTGTATTGTGTTTTTGGATTAGTACTGTCTTTCCTGATATTTGCGTTTGAAATGCTTTCAGGGCCAGTTGCACTGTTTTCAGTTCTAGGCAACTGATGTGTTTTATAACATCTGTCTTGTTCCAATGGACTCGGATTCTTAAAATGTCTGTTTGTGCTCCACATCCCTTGTGGGATGCGTCCGTTGTGAGGGAGTTGCTGTTTCAAAGGTCTTCCCCTGGTAATTTGTTTGGATGCCCACCACTGTATCTCCTTCTGTATTCTCTCCGTTACAACCACTAGATCCTCCCAATTCCCGGTGGTTTGGAATGGAATGGTCGCATGTGGAGCCTCACATGGGGTATGAGGGGAATGCATGATGCAATCTTGCCCATCAACTTCATGACTGTCCTCACTGTCAGATTTTCCCTTGTGGTAAAGGGGGGTTTGCTCTGATTGCTTGTACTCTCCTCTGGGCAGGGTAAGCTTGTGCTTTCCTTACATTGAGTCTGGCTCCTAGGAAGATCTTTTCTTCCTGTGGTTTTGTGTTAAAAAAAAAAGTCACAGCTTCTCCTCTGCTTCCAGGCCCAACAGAAGAAAAAAAGAATCTGAAGGTCGCTACCACACACAGGAACTTCCGAGGCACGGTCTCATACAGGGGACATATCAAGCACCAATGTTGGTCGACAAGACCCAAAGGAGAAAAAAAATGAAAGAGAATAAAAACCGAAAAAGACAATTCCAGACCCAACCATTAGATGGCAGAAGGATGCAGAGCATGTGAATCCAGAAAAGTATTCATGCTGCAAACGTATTCTTCATGTAGTGAGTTTTAAAAATGTGAACTGGCATTAAAAAAATTAAAAAAATGAACAAAAAAATACAACATACATTAGCCAATATAACCTCCACTAGGCTGTTAAATTATTATTATTATTTTTGGGGGGGTGGGGATAGGGGTGGGTGGAAAGTCCATTTTATTTTTTAAAGTGCTCCAGGATCCCTTGTCTGGGTAGGACTATTTCAGTGGTGAGATTTCCTGAAGGTGAATGACCAATATGGAAGGCTGACCTCACCTTTGCCAAAAATGTGGGCAAAGATAAGGCACCAACTTGTTTGGGGAACCACATTAACGGGCAGCCAGACCAACAGAGCCAGTAACTGACCAACCATACCATCCAAAGTAATTGCCACCTAAAATGTAGTCTTCAGAACAAAGAAGAATGCAGCCATGCATTGATTCACATGAAAGAGCATAAGGAAAGTCAGGCCAAGTTTAAATTTCACTTTGGAACTATGACAACTATGGCTCTAAGCATGTACAATCTTGTTACAAACTATCAGCTGGGGCAATCAGAGCAAAGGCGGCTGGTCAGGAAGACATAGAAAGGCATACATTACAGACTAGTACCATTTCACCGCAAAGATTACCAAACCTTGACTGAGAGGGGGCAAATAATAGAACATCCAATAGGTGAGCCTTGACTGGGTCAAAGTCATGACTCAGACACCAAGAGAAAGAGGCAGACAGGTTTTCCAGCAGCTCGAATGACATTTGCCACATGTGATGGTTTGACAATGTATAATTTGCACCGCTCAATCTCAAAGCATTGGCTCACAGAGTTCAAGCATTGGGAGAGGAGGTGACCATGCTGCTACAAGAGCATATCTCTCGCTGGAACAGGAAGCCAATGCAGAATTACAGCAGATCAGGTTTCCTCAAAGTCCCTTCCACATACAGGATCACAAGAATCGGGTGTGTGTCATCCTTGCACAATTTATGCAGCACACACAAAACAACTAGAAGCCGAGAAAAGTGTGAAGTAGGCTCAGTTTCCATCTCAAGTAATATGCATCTCCAAGATAGTACTTTGGTGTAAAGTGCAGGCCACGGAAAAAGAGGCACTTAGTATTGAGAGCCGAGGCAAAATGTTTGATGTGAGGATGCCCCGACTGAAAAAATATTTAACTCACTACCTCAGGCTGAAGCTCCAGTCTCCTGTCTTCGAAAGACAGTGTACTCAAAGAATGAGCCCACGCATAAATTATAACTGCCAGGAATGCTGCCAGTGAATAACCTCTGTGCATAAGAAATCACTGCCACAAAGGCAGAGCCTCCAAGCACACACTCTGAGACCCGACTCACCTTTTCTTGTTAAGGTAACGCACTGTGGCAGTATTATCGACAGGAACTTTCCTAACATGATATGGATGAGTGAAGTGCATTAAGAGCTTGGCAGATAGCCCACTGATTCGATAAATAATGCAGGTTATGATAATGCAATGGCATGAGACCAGCTGTGTTTATCCTATTGTCCTGGTGATCTTTTCAAATCACTATCTACTGTTCCTTCGGGCGATGCATGAAACACGACTTAGCTTTCAATTGTGATTTTGTATGTCGTTAGGGATTACTAAGATTTGGTTCTCTGTTTCTTGATTAACAGCACCTTCTGTGGAGGCAGAGCCTTAATAGCTGGGTCCAAACCAATAGTATGGCCTCATGTATCGGCGATGAATAACTGACACTCCGAAGGCCGCAAAATCCGCCTCCCAATCTGGGTTTCCTCCTGTGGCTTTTTTACCTTGACTTCAGTCTTTACGGTACCTAGAACCAATGTGTCCAACGATGTACGTGCAGCACTCTTCTTATAATCTACAAACACTCTATTCTGAAATTCTCCTAGGCTAACTTTTATAGCTCACTTCTTGAAACGTTTGAAGCAACGCAGTACGAGGTGGAATGGATGGGCCCAAAAAAATACAACTGTCACTGGAAGCCATTTTTCTAGCATATAAAGAACATCGGAAATATCACGATATCACTGTCTTCCTAACAAAACTGGGGAAAAAAATCAACAAAGATTTGCTCTAATCAGGTGATAAAAGAAGGTTCCACTTGGCTTTATAAATTAAGAAACAAATACCAGATGGCAAACATCCCACTGGCCCAGTACGCAAAGCAGAAAAAACTAAACTGATCTAAAACTCTCGAAGTTTAAAGATCAGCTGGAAGTATGTTTCAGAAAATGTGACCATACCTCAAAAATGCATATAAACTGGCACTATCTGAGATATAAATTTCATTTATCGAGCAGAAGTAGCTAGTATCTTGATTTCAAAATGTAACAGTGCTGACCAGCGGTGTAAATCTGTTAGTCTAATTTGGGTGGTGTGGCTTAAATACAGAAATGTATTACAAATAGGCCAGGTGAGGTCTTTCATGCTACAAATTAGAACAGTTGGATTCAAATGTGCAGCCTAATACAAGCTGGCATTTCTTAAACTGTGCAAACAGATTTCACTTCCATCTAGCACAAATATGCCACTTTTGTAGTATCGTGTTTACAAAACATGATAGAATTAGTGGCCAAAATACAGATGCCAATGACTGTTTACATTCAGTAAACAAATCAATAAATTAAAACAAAAACAATCAAGTACCCACTAAAAAGACTCACCTCTCGCAGCTAAAGCCCTCCACATTATCTTTGCAGTTACAACGTCCAGTGTCAACATTACACTCATCAGTACTGCCAGCTGGGTTACAGGAGCACGACCTTCAGAAAAGAAACAGGTAATTAGAAATCAAAAGGTACGCTCCATTTTAGGAATTACAGAAGTTGAAAGAAAATTCCTCGTAATTACACAATCCTTTTTGTTAGGTAAAAACATTTTAAGAGGTCTCAAGAGCTACTTTGCCAACACAATTCCTGTAACACAGGTTGAAAGTCTTGTCATATGGACTACTTATGGAGATCAGTTCACCCAAAGGCACCAAGATTCTAAAACTGACTGATGACTAAAGACACCTAGATACACAGGAAAATGTTACTTACCCTGTAAGCATCTGCTCACGGCATGTAGTGCTGTAGAATCAAATGCTGTGCATACTCCTGCCATGTAGTGTTAGGGCCAGATGTGTCAAGATTTTTTTCCTTCGAGGCATTGCGACTCCTCTTGCTGGAAACACACATGGTCATCAATGTCCCTGTTAGCTGGATTTCCAGCACAACAGGTTAGGATGGAATGTGAAGTGAAGCATAGAGATTGTAGGAAGCTGGCCTGGTGTGTGGTGGGTACCTAAGATACTTACACATTATTCCAGGTCCAGGTATCCCCTTATTAGTGTAGGTAGTGTATAGAAGTGAGGCTCTCCAGAGGTAGCTGTGGATGAGCAGCCAAGGCTTATCTAGGAGACATGCAGAGCTCATGCAATACCACTGGGGTCACACAGCACTTACACACATGAAAGAAAACACTCAGTGTTACAAAAATAAGGGTACTTTATACTAGTGACAATTAGCAAAAAGTATTACATATGCAAGCCTTCAGTAGGAGGTAAGTAAGACACCAGATATGTATGTTAGTAATCAGAAATAGGCATAGAAAATGAGAGAAAACAGTGCACATGCAACAGACAATAAATAGTGACCACCACCCGCGATGCAGGATCCACGCAGCTCAGGATGAGAGGAGATCCACATAGACGGTCGCCATTTCAGTTGGTGCCTGCGGATGCAGGGGAGTGACTCTTTCACTCTAAGGGAGATTCCTTCTCGTGTAGACTAAAGACTTGCTGCCCTCAGAGGATGCACAGACAGGTAAATGTTGTAGAAGCTGGAAGGAGCCGCGGACACAATGTTGAAAGTAGAGTCTTCACTGTGGATGCAGACTGTCGGTTCCTGTGGCCAGAAGGCGAAGTAGAGGTTGTAGAGAAGTCCTGCTGGAATCTTGCAAGCTGAATCTGGGACCTGCCCCAGAGAAATACCCTAAATAGCCCACCAAGTGGGATTGGTCACCTAGAAGGGTGACCACCTATCAGGAGGGAGCTGTGACGTCACCTGCCTGACCTGACCTGGCCTTGCCACTCATACTCCCAGGGCCTCTGCCCACCTTGGATTCAAGATGGCAGAATCAAGTGCCCACCTGGAGGAGCTCTGAGCACCACCTCTGTTGTGGTGATGGACAAGGGAGTGATCACTCCCCTTTACGTTGTCCAGTTTGGTGCCAGAGCAGGGACAGTGGATCCCTGGACTGGTACAAACTGATTATACATGAAGGACCCCAAATGTGCTCTTCAAAGCATACCTGTGGCTTGGGGAGGCTACCCCTCCCAAGCCATGTAACACTTATTTCCAAAGAGTGAGGGAATTGCCTCCCTCTTCCAAAGGAAATCCTTTATTTTGCCTTGTTCTGCTTGAGCTGGTCAAGGTGCAGGAGGGCAGAAACCTTTGAGGGGTTGCCTGGAAAACTCCTGAAGACTGGTAGGAGCAATGCTGGGGGTCCTCCAAGGAGCTCCCAGAGTGCATGGAATCATACAACCAATACTGGCAACAGTATTTGGGTATGATTCAGACATGTATGATACCAAACATGCCCAGGTTTGGAGTTACCATTATGAAGCTGCACACAGGTAGTCACCTGTGCCCTGTACACGGGTAAAATGGCTTCCCTGCACTTATGAATGCCAGGGAACAGGAATCTGAGTTTGTAGGTGCCCCACTGCTCATGCAGGGGGGCCCTCACACACAGCTACCTGCACCCTGCCCTCTGGGATAGGAGGGCCTGCCATAGGAGTGACTTGTAGTGAAAGGGTGCATGCACCTGGTCATGCAGGCTGCAATGGCAGGCCTGCAGTCACATTTTAAATGGGCTTCCTGTTGGTGGCATGATACATGCTGCAGCCCATGGGGATCATCAGCGACGTGGGATTCCTCTTCAGTGTGCTGAGAAAGCCTCACTGCGACTGTGCCTGCTGCCTGTGGGGGCTGCCTCCTCTCCTTGCGACTCTCCCAGCTGCTCAGGGTCACATCCGTCTCTCTCCTCCTTGGGTCAAGCCCCCTGGGCCTTACTGGTCTCATTCAGCCTTGCAAACCCTTCTTCTCCAACTCTTGCATTTACCAAGGCTGCTTGTTGATTTTCCAGCACCACTGACTGACTGCATCACGACCAGCGACGTGGGTCACCACTTGCATCACTTCTGTAACTCCTCTTCTGCTCCTGTGCTGCACTGCTGACTTTCTTCATCCACAGTCAACCTGGTCCTGTATACACAAAAAGGGTGGCTAGTGGCTCCTGCCACAGCTGGACATTGCAACTCAAACTGGATTTGGTTCCCTTCTTTCACGCATCCTCTTCTGCCAGGATGCACCTTTGGTTTCTTCCAGTCTTGTCTGGGTCTTGCACAGTCCTATTCCAAATCTCCCTTGGAGGTTGGGGGGAAAACCAGTATCGGGGAGGGGCACCCTGGCACTTACCTTTTGGGGTTCCTAGTTCTTCCAGCTCCCCTCTACTGATTCCGCTTCCTTGGGTGGAGGACTGCCTTTCATATTCCACTTACGTAGTATATGGTGTGGTCTCCCCCCTAGTGCCTTCATTACTTACTATTGCTTTTGCTATTTACCACTGCTTTTTATGCTAATCACTGACTTCTAATGTGTACATAATACTGTGTTTATTTACCTCTTATTGGAGAATTGCCTCTACAGTGTTTTAGAGTTTGTTAAACTATTAAAAAAAAAAGTACCTTTATTTTTGCACCACTGTTTGGTTCTTTCATGTGTGTAAGCCCTATGTGACTATAGTGGTATTGCACACACAAGCTAATAAGGTTATAGCACCATAGGTGCTCACCACACACCAGGCCAGATTCCTACAAGGAGAATACCAACAGCCACAGATGTCCGGGAGGATGGTGGGTGCATGTGGATCTACAGCACTACATGCAATGTACAAATGCTTACAGGGTAAGTAACCATTTCCCGTTTGGTGGGGTTGGGCAGGGGGGTGCGTAGACAGATATACATACTGTGAAGAGACTGTAAAGCAGTCTTCCCAAAAAGTAGCAGCCTGTGGATGTTGTAGGGGATTGGAAAAGTGTATGAAGCACTTTCTGACCAATACTAGCTTGTTGGCGAGCTGGGACATTAACACAGTAATGTTTTGTGAAAGTGCGAGGTGTGGGCCAAATACCTGTTTTGCATCTCAGCTATTGGAGAGTTTTTCAGGAAGGTCATAAAAGCACCTTTCTTCCGAGTGGAGTGGGCAGAGAGAGTCCTCTTTAGCTTTAGCATAGCATGTCTGGATGCATTTGACGATCCAACCAGCAATGCCCAACTTGGATAAAGCCTTCCAATTGGGAGGTTTAGAGAAAGCAACAAAGAGTTGCTGGGTCTTTCTAAATGGTATAGTTCTATCAATGTAGTACATGAGGGCTCACTTTACATTTAAAGTATGAAAAGCCTACCCTGCAACAGAATCAGATTGTGGGGGGGAAAAACTGAAATTTCAGTAGATTGGTTAAGGTGAAAGGAGACACCACTTGAGGGAGAACTTTCGGACTGTACAAAGGGCAACTGTTGGAAATTGCCCCCTCTACACGGTCACCCCCAAAGTTTAACCTTCCTCCTCCTATTTTTGCTTTGTTTGCTTTAGGACCCTGTACACTTTACCACTGCTAACCAGTGCTAAAGTGTTTATCTTCACTACCCTAAACAAGGTTTGATTCACATGTTTACTAAGTGACACTGCGTTCCAGCTAAACAGGTCGCCAGTGGTCTTTCCTTAAAACGAGGTAAAAAGATCTAAGTTGCGACCAATTGGCACACACTATAGTACCTCTGCAGTTCTGCATATACAGCCTTACGGGGGCCAGCTGCCAGCCCGCGCTGCTAACCCCACTGTTCAGCACTCTTACTGGTGAGCTTGGCTCACACCCATAGGAAAGTACCCTCTTTCTTGCATTGTTACCCCCATTTTGCTGCCTGTTGTCAGTGTGTTTGACTGTGTTTACTGGGATTCTGCTGACCGGGACCCCAGTCATTATGCTCTCTCTCTTCTAACTTGGAAACTTATACCATTTCAATCCCATATTTGGCATACTGGTGCCCCATGTAAGTCCCTAGTATATGGTACCCAGGGCATTGGGTACCAGCAGATCCCCATGGGCTGCAGCATGTATTATGCCACTCATAGGGAGCCCACGCAAAGTGTTCTGCGGGCCTGTCATTGCTATGACTGGCCCTTCTAGCCCAGAGGGCAGGGTGTGTGTGAGGGCACCCCTGCACTAACAGAGGTGCCCCCACGAAATCCAGCTCAATTTTCCTGGATACGTGTGTACAGGACCTAGGTCACTTCTTTTGTCCAGCTGCATAATGGTAACTCCGAACCTAGGCATGTTTGGTATCAAATATGTCAGAATCATACTCCATTACTGTTGCAAGTATTGGTAGGATGATTCCATGCACTCTGGGGCTCCTTAGAGAACCCCCAGCATTGCTACAACCAGTTCCTGGCCATTGGAACTGCAGCTGGCCTTCATGGAAGTGAACAAGTCTGCTTCTGGTGGGAAAGCTCCCATTGCAACATTGTTTCTCAGGATCCTGCAAGAATTCTGAAACATCCAAGGCAGTGGATCCTTCAGGGTCACAAGCACTCTGTTTGCACCTGAAAGAAGAAGGAATCTCCCATAGAGTGAAGGAGGCACTCCCCTGCATCTGCAGGCACCTCAAGACAGTGTCGACCGGCTGGTGGGGTCTGCTGGTCCACGAACATCGAAAGGTTCGGCTTTACAGGTGGGGAGTATGTGACATCCTCTGGGTACTGCTGGTCTTCTGACGAACTTGGGAGACTGCAGGCCCCTGCTCCTGCCACAGGACTGGAACCCATGTGCACTGTGACTGTTGCATTCGCCAAGTCTTGTTGACTCTTCCTTCTGGAGATCTTCAGGCAACAAAAAGCCCTGGCCTCCAGCACTCTGCAACCCGAAGATCAGCCCCGGTCCTGCAACTTCTGTGACGTGGGACTTTTTGTGCTGGTCAGGCTTCCTTGTGACTCCCTGTGTCCATCGCCTGTGGGTCTCTCGTGAGGGCTCCATCGACTTCTGCTGACCTTCCTGTGTGCTGAGGGCCAGCCTGGACTTCCCCTCCTGCGTAGACTCCCCAGAACCTTGCTGGCCCCCAAAGCTTTGCAAACACTTCTTCAGCTTCTGTTTGCATTTGCCAGTGCTTGTTGGTAAGCTGGGTGGTCACTGACCCTCCTACAATACCGCGACTGTTGAGGGACAGCTTGTAGGCGACTCCTGGGATCTTCTGCAGCTCATGGACCCCGAAGCTGGACTTCTTCCACCGCAGGGGAGTGGAATTCCTATAGCCCGACTCCCAGGACATATTGTTTGGGGTAAAGGGCAACAAGTTTTCATGTTTATTTTGTCCTTGAGACAAGTAGGCTCAACCCGGTGCAGCACAAACCCTTTGGCTGCCAGTGTAGAGAACCAAATTAAGGATCAGGGAAGGGCACTCTCTGCAGTTACAAAGTAAATTTGTGTTCATATGTTAACACTGTTGGAACCCGTATTCGTGGTTCATTAATGCAAAGCCTTTATTATTAGGGTGTGCGCTCTAAGGAAATGTAAGCTAGGACTGCACTTCTGACAGTGGTTCAGTAAACAAATCTGCAAACACATTTGCAAAGTTTAACATAAGGCTACGTATAATGCTCCCAGAATGCTGTTTGATTGGATGCAACTATTTGGAGAAGCTTCAAAGCAAGGCTGACAAGTTTTTGCTTTCAAATTAAATATTCACAAAAAATGCAACTATGAAAATGTTTTGTTAAACTATTGTGAAATTTTAGTTCCCATTTCTTTGAAGCATCGTCTACTAAAATGTGCTGATGACATGCTAGTAGTCAGAAAAAATATTCATAATGGAAAATCAGGGCAACCAGTTTCAACAAAACTATGGGAAACATGAAAAACAATCATTGGAAAAGTCAATAGGTCTAACATTGGTGGTCAACCTTTTGGTTTTGTCAACGAGTGTCTTGTTACGACATGGGTTTTGTAAAACATTGTTGTGGGAGCTGCCAGGCTCAAAAGCAATACTATTTTTGTCTCAAAAGCACACATTGCCAGAGTAGATCCTGGCACTAATCAAAACTACTTTGTGTGCTGATATTCTCCTTGTGAAGGCGCAGGATGCTTCCACTCACTGTGAAGCCAGTCAATAGATAGATTTGTAATTTTTTTTAAAAAAAGGTCTTCCTTAACTTAAGACCTAATTAGGGGCCCTATTCTTAAAGTCACAAAAGTGCACCCATGATATATGCCCTTGCATTAGTGGACAGTTACAGCTTTGTCGGCAAGGACATTGTCCTCTTAGAAAATATTTATGTACTGTTTTTGAGCAGGAGCAAATGTGCATGTGTAGTGTGGTTTTTCATGCGAAAATCTGTTGAGCTTTTAAAAGTTCTTTAACTCCAACCACTTTTTCCCCCTCAATCGTGAAAAAAGTTTTATTTCTTCCCTTGACAGGAGTACATTTCCAACCTTTCTCAGTTTAGGAAAAGATTAGAGAAGAGCAGGTGAAAACTTTAAAGCATGCAAGTTAGTTGGGCATTCCCACCCTGGAATTATTGCTTACCGCTACCTCCAGTCCCAGTATATAGATATGTGGAAAGGTGGCACAATGCAGGAATTGCTAGTGTTCAAGCTCTGCTTTAGTATTAGCCCTGGCATAATCAGAGAGGGTATTATTAGAGCTCTTAAATAATGATTGCTGCCATAATTTATGGCCGCACTATGTGGCACTAGAGGGACAAGTGGATTATTTCACAGCGCAAGTAGATTTATGAAGTAACCTACCCCATGAACAAGTAGATAGTTTATTAAATTCAACACCCCTGCACTGACTTGTTGGCACTTCATCTCCCGGAGGGTGGGCATTGCCACCTGCACCATCTGTAAACCTCCAAGGGTGCTGGACACTATCCCCTTACATTATAGGTCATCCATGTCCAGAATCCGTCCCTGGGTTCCACCGGCCAGGTCCACTAGTTGTGACAGCAGCTGGACAATTCGAGGCTTCCACTGACTTCAGAGAGCGTCCCTTCTTCCCTCTGCATTCAAGAACTGGTGTAGGTACTTCTGTCTTCTGGGCATTCTGGGGTAGGAGCACTCCGCTGCTTTGGAGGGCACATTGGCTGCCCTCCTTGCATAATCTGGATTGCACCAGTTCAGGAACTCCCGGTTCCTGCTCTGGTGCGAAACTACACAATGGACAACTGAGTGACAACCCCCACCCCTTGCCCCCCCCATCCTGCCCCTCCCCTTAGGGAGGTGCTCAGAGCTCTATGAGGTCGCCACCTGATTCTGTCACTACCTAGGTCCAGCTACATAATGGTAAGTCCAAACCTGGGCATGTTTGGTATCAATCATGTTGGAATCATACCCAAATACTGTTGCAAGTATTGGAAGTATGATTCCATGCACTCTGGGAGCTCCTTAGAGGACCCCCAGCATTGCCACAACCGGTCTTACAGGGATTTCCTGGGCAGCCCAGCTGCGGCCGCCCCTCAGACAGGTTTCTGCCCACCTGCTGCTCGATCTGATAAAGTCTAGGAAGGCAGAACAAAGTATTTCCCCGGGGAGAGGAGGAAACACCCTCTCCTTTGGAAATAGGTGTGATTGGCTTGGGAGGGGTAGATTCCCCAAGCCACTGGTTTTGCTTTTAAGGGCATAAACCAGTCCACACCGACTCAAGGACCCCAAGTCCCTGCTCTGGCAGCAAACTGGACAATAGAAGGGGAGTGCCCACTCCCCTGTCCATCAACACCCCAGGGGTGGTGCCCAAAACTCCTCCAGAGGGTCCCTGGCTTCGGACATCTTGCTTTCAAGGGTGGCAGGGAGCTCTGGGAGCATCTGAGTGGTCAGGCAGGTGACGTCAGAGGTACCCTCTGATGGGTAGTTACCTGGTTAGGTGACAAAGCCCACTCTTTGGTCTATATAAGGTGTAGGAAGTTGGCTCTGTATATACTATCTCAAAGTGAGAGATAGTGTGCACCTAGTCCAAGGGCTCCCCTGAGAGGTTGATAGTGGAAAATAAGAATTCTAATGGTCTATTTTGTGGTAGTGTGGTCGAGCTTTAGGCTTATCAGAGGGTAGTGTTAAGCATTTGCTGTACACACACAGGCAATAAATGAGGAACACACACTCAAAGACTTAACTCCAGGACAATAGTTTTTACATAGAAAAATATATTTCTTAATTTATTTTAGAACCACAAGATTCAAGATTTGAAGTAAATACATAAAATGCAAGGTACTCCACACAGGCCACACAGGGAAGTAAGGAACTTTGAATTAAAGCAGTAGTACACCCAGTATAGGTTAAAATGGCAATAAGCTATTTTAAAAGTGGACACAGTGCAAAAATCAACAGTTCCTGGGGGAGGTAGGTTTGGTTAGTTTTTGCAGGTAAGTAAAGCACTTACACAGTCAGTCTCCTGGGCATAGGCAGCCCACCGTTGGGGGTTCAAGGCAACCACAAAGTCACCGCACCAGCATCACAGGGCCGGTCAGGTGCAGAGGTCAAAGGAGGGCCAAAAAACACATAGGTGCCTATGGAGGACAGGGATGCTCCAGTTCCGGTCTGCTGGCAGGTAAGTACCTGCGCCCTCGGGGAGCAGACCGGGGGGGTCTGTAGAGCACAGGAGTGGGGAGACACAAAGAGGCACACAAAACACACCCTCAGCGGCACAGGGGCGACCGGGTGCAGTGTGCAAAGTTGGTGTCGAGTTTGCTATAGGAAGCAATGGAGGGACCCAGGGGTCACTTTAGCGATGCAGGCAGGGCCCAGGGGGAGCCACCGACTGGGCTAGGAAAAGGGTCGCCTGGGGGTCACTCCTGCACTGGAGGTGGGTTCCTTTTGGTCCTGGGGGCTGCGGGTGCAGTGCTTGGTCCAGGCATCTGGTTCTTTATTACCAGGCAGTCACTGTCAGGGGGAGCCTCCGGATTCTCTCTGCAGGCGTCACCGTGGGAGTCCGAGGGGGTCGTCTAGGGCTACTCATGGGGTCGCAGTCGCCGGGGAGTCCTCCCTGTGGTATTGGTTCTCTGGATCTCGAGCTGGGGGCGTCGGGTGCAGAGTGTGAAGTCTCACGCTTCCGGCGGGAAGAGTGAGTTCCTTAATAGTTGCTTCTTTGGTGCAAAGATGTTGTTGTTGAGCAGAGCCGCTGCTCACTGGAGTTTCTTGGTCCTGGGGGTCAGGGCAGTCCTCTGAGGCTTCAGAGGTCGCCGGTCCCTGGTGGATGCGTCACTGGTTGCAGGTTTTTGACTCAGGAGACAGGCCGGTAGGGCTGGGGCCAAAGCAGTTGTCGTCGTCCGTCATCTCTGCAGGCTTGTAGGGTCAGCATTCCTTCTTTGTAGTTCAGGTTGCAGGAATCTGATTTCCTGGGTTCAGGGTTGCCCCTAAATACTCAATTTAGGGGTGTGTTTAGGCCTGCGGGCAGTAGCAAATGGCTACTGACCTGGAGGGTGGCTACACCCTCTTTGTGCCTCCTCCCCGAGGGGAGGGTGGTACATCCCTATTCCTATTGGGGGAATCCTCCAAAATCAAGATGGAGGATTTCTAAAAGCAGGGGTCACCTCAGCTCAGGACACCTTAGGGGCTGCCTTGACTGGTGGGTGACTCCTTGTTTTTATTATCCCCCCTGGACTTGCCACCAAACGTGGGAGCCTGTGTCTAGGGGGCGGGCATCTCCACTAGCTGGAGTGCCTTGGGGCATTGTAACACAAAGCTTGAGCCTTTGAGGCTCACTGCTAGCTGTTACAGTTCCTGCAGGGGGAGGTGTTAAGCACCTCCACCCAGAGCAGGCTTTGTTTCTGGCATCAGAGGGCACAAAGGCCCTCACCCCAGGGGGTCAGAAACTCATCTCTCAGCAGCAGGCTGGCACAGACCAGTCAGTCCTACACTGAAGGATTGGGTAAAACTCATAGGGCATCTCTAAAATGCCCTCTGTGTGCATTTTATTTTAATAAATCCAAAATTGGCATCAGTGTGGGTTTATTATTCTGAGAAGTTTGATACCAAACTCCCCAGTATTCAGTGTAGTGCAGCACACTTCTCAGCCAAGTCAGCATCAATATCAGGCAAAAAGTGGGGGGTAACTGCAACAGGGAGCCATTTTCCTACAGCATCAATCCCCTTTAACTACAGGTACCTGTGCTGCATCAACGACCTGCTGCATGGAGCTCCCCTCATCCTGAGTGGCATGGGTCCTGCATCACAGGTGGTGGCCCGGAGAGTCTCCTTTGGTCCTCTCTCCCAGCTGTCGCACTTTGGTGGTGGTGGTAAGTCCTTTCCACTCCAAGCAAGACAGTACCCCTGTGCACTGCGTCCTTGCAGCTGCCAAGGCTTGTTTGTTTCCTCCCCCTCTTACCCAAGGGGAACTTCAGGCAACTTGTAGCTCCAGCCCCCCAGCACTCCCTCCTGCAACCCCTGGGCCTCTGGTGATGTGCAAGAAACCGCTGTGGTGCTGGGTGGGCTGCTTCTGTGACTTCTATGTCCCTGCCCTGTGGGAGCTGCCTCTGCGGGCCTTCTGCGACACGGAGGGTTCCCTTCGACTCTCTCCGCCCTCCCCCCCTACCCTGCCCCCCCCCCCCCCCAGTAGAGTCCTCCTGGACCTCGCTGGTCCCAGGCAGCACCGCTCCCCCCCCCCCCAGTAGAGTCCTCCTGGACCTCGCTGGTCCCAGGCAGCACCGCTTTCCCTTCAACCGCGAGTTTGTCTTTGCCAAGGCTTGTTGGTGGCAATCCTTCACCGACACCTATTGCACCCATCAGGAACTCTTCTCCAGCTTCTGTGCTGACCTGTCTTCCTTCTTTGCCGACCAACTCCAAAAGATGCCTCTAGGTGGGTAGTATCTCCTACACCCCCTGGACTCCACAGACCCTTCTGGATTTAAATCATAAAAGAAAAATGTTAAGAACAAAATGTGTATAGATATATATATATATATAAAAATGTCACTTGCCCAGTGTACATCTGTTCGTGGCATTAGTCGCTGCAGATTCACATGCTGTGCACATCCCGCCATCTGGTGTTGGGCTCGGAGTGTTACAAGTTGTTTTTCTTCGAAGAAGTATTTTTTCGAGTCACGAGACCGAGGGACTCCTCCCATTTCGACTCCATTGCGCATGGGCATCGACTCCATCTTAGATTGTTTTCCCCGCAGAGGGTGAGGTAGGAGTTGTGTATGCTAGTAATATTGCCCATGCAATGGAGTGAATACGCATGTACATAATGAAGTTTAAAGTAATATTTTAACAAATTTACAAATGTTCAAGATCAACTTCTAAACGGCTACAGGCTCCCGGGGAGGCGGGTGGGCGCATGTGAATCTGCAGCGACTAATGCCACGAACAGATGTACACTGGGTAAGTGACATTTTCCATTCAATGGCATGTGTAGCTGCAGATACACACGCTGTGCATAGACTAGTAAGCAGTTATCTCCCCAAAAGCGGTGGTTCAGCCTGTAGGAGTTGAAGTTGTTTGAAATAATGTTCATAGTAGAGCTTGACCTACTGTGGCTTGTTGTGCCGTTAACACATCTACACAGTAGTGTTTGGTAAATGTATGAGGCGTAGACCATGTTGCTGCCTTACATATTTCGTTCATTGGAATATTTCCTAGAAAGGCCATGGTAGCACCTTTTTTTCTGGTTGAGTGTGCCTTTGGTGTAATAGGCAGCTCTCTCTTTGCTTTAAGATAGCAGGTTTGAATACACTTAACTATCCATCTAGCAATGCCTTGTTTAGAAATTGGATTTCCTGTATGAGGTTTTTGGAAAGCAATAAATAATTGTTTTTTTTTCGAATTAGTTTTGTTCTGTCAATGTAGTACATTAGTGCTCTTTTGATGTCTAATGTATGCAGTGCTCTTTCAGCTACAGAATCTGGCTGTGGGAAGAACACTGGTAATTCTACCGTTTGATTCAAGTGGAACGGTGAGATCACTTTTGGTAAAAAAATTGGATTTGTCCGTAGAACTACTTTATGCTTGTGTATTTGAATAAATGGTTCTTGTATGGTAAATGCTTGAATTTCACTCACTCTTCTTAGAGATGTGATGGCAATCAATCAAAAATGCAACTTTCCATGTTAAATATTGCATTTCACAAGAGTGCATGGGCTCAAAAGATTGACCCATGAGTAGTGTTAAGACAATGTTGAGGTTCCATGAAGGAACTGGTGGTGTTCGTGGTGGTATAATTCTCTTTAGGCCTTCCATAAATGCTTTTATGACTGGTATCCTAAATAATGAAGTTGAGTGCGTAATTTGCAGGTAGGCTGAAATTGCGGTCAGCTGTATCTTTATTGAAGAGAAAGCTAGCTTTGACTTTTGCAATTGTAGTAAGTATCCTACTATATCTTTGGCAGATGCGTGTAAGGCTTGAATTTGATTATTATGGCAGTAATAAACAAATCTTTTCCACTTATTTGCATAGCAGTGTCTAGTGGTAGGTTTCCTAGCTTGTCTTATGACCTCCATACATTCTTGTGTGAGGTCTAAGTGTCCGAATTCTAGGATTTCAGGAGCCAAATTGCTAGATTCAGCGATGCTGGATTTGGATGTCTGATCTGTTGTTTGTGTTGTGTTAACAGATCTGGTCTGTTTGGTAGTTTGACATGAGGTACTACTGAGAGGTCTAGTAGTGTTGTGTACCAAGGTTGTCTTGCCCATGTCGGTGCTATTAGTATGAGTTTGAGTTTGTTTTGACTCAATTTGTTTACTAGATATGGAAGGAGTGGGAGGGGGGGAAAAGCGTAAGCAAATATCCCTGACCAACTCATCCATAACGCATTGCCCTGAGACTGATCTTGTGGGTACCTGGATGCGAAGTTTTGGCATTTTGCGTTTTCTTTTGTTGCAAATAGATCTATTTGTGGTGTTCCCCACATTTGGAAGTAAGTGTTTAGTATTTGGGGGTGAATCTCCCATTCATGGATCTGTTGGTGATCCCGAGAGAGATTGTCTGCTAACTGGTTCTGAATTCCTGGAATAAATTGTGCTATTAGGCGAATGTGGTTGTGAATTGCCCAATGCCATATTTTCTGTGTTAGGAGACACAACTGTGTCGAGTGTGTGCCTCCCTGTTTGTTTAGGTAATACATTGTTGTCATGTCTGTTTTGACAAGAATGTGTTTGTGTTTTATTATGGGTTAAAATGCTTTAAGCGCTAGAAATACTGCTAACAGTTCTAAGTGATTTATGTGAAACTGTTTTTGCTGTATGTCCCATTGTCCTTGGATGCTGTGTTGATTGAGGTGTGCTCCCCACCCTATCATGGAAGCATCTGTTATTACGTATTGTGGCACTGGGTCTTGGAAAGGCCGCCCTTGGTTTAAATTTATACTGTTCCACCATTGAAGCGAGATGTATGTTTGGCGGTCTATCAACACCAGATCTAGAAGCTGACCCTGTGCTTGTGACCATTGTGATGCTAGGCACTGTTGTAAGGGCCGCATGTGCAACCTTGCGTTTGGGACAATGGCTATGCATGAAGACATCATGCCTAATAGTTTCATCACCAGTTTGACTTCTATCTTTTGATTTGGATACATGGCCTGTATTACCTTGTGAAATGTGTGAACTCTTTGCGGACTTGGAGTGGCAATCCCTTTTGCTGTGTTGATTGTTGCTCCTAAGTATTGCTGTGTTTGACACGGCAGAAGGTGTGATTTTGTGTAATTGACTGAGAAACCTAGTTTGTGGAGGATTTATATGACATATTTTGTGTGTTGTGAACACAGTCTTAGCGTGTCGGTTTTGATTAACCAATCGTCTAGGTACGGGAACACATGTATTTGCTGCCTTCTGATATGTGCAGCTACTACTGCTAGGCATTTGTAAAAACTCTTGGTGCAGTTGTTATTCCGAATGGCAACACTTTGAATAGGTAATGTATCCCTTGGAATACAAACCTTAGGTACTTTCTGTGTGAAGGATGTATTGGTATATGGAAATATGCATCCTTTAGGTCTAGTGTTGTCATGTAGTTTTGTTGTTTGAGCAGTGGGATTACGTCTTGTAATGTAACCATGTGAAAGTGATCTGATTTGATGTAGGTATTTAATGTTCTGAGATCTAGTATAGGTCTCAGACTCTTGTCTTTTTTGGGTATCAGAAAGTACAGGGAGTAATCTCCTGTGTTTATTTATTGTTTTGGTACTAACTCTATTGCTTCTTTTTGTAGCAATGCCTGAACTTCTAGTCCTAGAAGATCTATATGTTGTTTTGACATATTGTGTGTTTTCGGTGGGATGTTTGGAGGGAATTTGAGAAATTCTATGCAATAACCATGCTGGATAATTGCTAAGACCCAAGTGTCTGTTGTTATTTCCTCCCAATGTTTGTAAAACTTGGTTAGTCTCCCCCCCACAGGTGTTATGTGTTGGGGATTTGTGACCTTGAAGTCACTGCTTGTTTGGAGGAGTTTTGGGACTTTGGAACTTTCCTCTATTCCTTTGAAATTGTCCCCCTCTATATTGTCCCCGAAAACCTCCCCGCTGATACTGGCTCTGGTAAGTGGGCTTCGTTTGTGAGGTTGTGGCTTCTGTGGTTTGCCCTCGAAACCCCCCTCGAAATTGTGTCTTTCGAAATGTGCCTCTGCTCTGTGGGGAGTAGAGTGCGCCCATGGCTTTGGCCGTGTCAGTGTCTTTCTTAAGTTTTTTGATTGCAGTGTCCACCTCCGGCCCAAACAACTGATGTCCGTTGAATGGCATATTCAGCACAGCTTGCTGTATCTCTGGTTTAAATCCTGATGTACGCAGCCATGCATGTCTCCTTATTGTTACAGCTGTGTTGACAGTTCTAGCAGCTGTGTCTGCAGCATCCATTGCTGACCGTATCTGATTATTGGAGATACCCTGTCCTTCTTCTACTACTTGCTGCGCTCTTTTTTGGAACTCCTTGGGTAAATGTTCAATAAGGTGTTGCATCTCATCCCAATGGGCCCTATCATATCTGGCTAGCAAAGCTTGCGAATTTGCAATACGCCACTGGTTTGCTGCCTGTGCCGCCACCCTTTTGCCTGCAGCATCGAATTTTCGACTTTCTTTATCTGGAGGTAGTGCATCTCCTGAAGTATGAGAGTTGGCTCTTTTGCGCGCTGCTCCCACTACAACAGAGTCTGGTGTTAGCTGTTGTGTAATGTACACTGGGTCTGTTGGTGGCGGTTTATATTTTTTATCTACTCTTGGAGTAATGGCTCTCCCTTTAACAGGCTCCTCAAACACTTGTTTGGAGTGTTTTAGCATTCCGGGTAGCATAGGAAGACTCTGATATTGGCTGTGTGTGGACGACCGTGTATTAAAAAGAGTCGTCTTCAATGGGCTCTGAATGAAGGCTGACATTATGAAATGCAGCTGCTCTTGACACCACCTGTGCGTAGCCTGTACTATCCTCTGGTGGCGATGGTTTAGCTGGATAGCATTCTGGACTATTATCTGACACTGGTGCGTCATAAAGGTCCCATGCGTCAGGGTCATCTTGACTCATTCCTGTATGAGTTGGGGATTGCATCATTGGTGGAGTGGCTACCGGTGATGGTTGCGGAGAGTGATGTGGGGATGGTGGCGGTGTTACTTGTTTAGCCACCTTTGCGTGTGGCTGTTTGTCTTCGTCTTGGAAGGCAAGCTTGCGTTTCATTTTGACCGGAGGAAGAGTGCTGATCTTCCCTGTATCTTTTTTAATAAAGAGCAGTCTTTGTGTGTGATCTGGCTCTATTGCCTGTAATTCCTGTCCAAATCTATGTGTCTTCATTTGTGTGGACAGTCCTTGTTCCTCAGTGTAGGAACTTGTTTTCGGTTCCGAGGCCGGATATTTCGGTACCAAAACCTTTTCGGCTGCTTTTTTCGGCTCCGACGAAAGGAAAATGTCACTTACCCAGTGTACATCTGTTCGTGGCATTAGTCACTGCAGATTCACATGTTGTGCATAGTCCGCCATCTGGTGTTGGGTCGGAGTGTTACAAGTTGTTTTTCTTCGAAGAAGTCTTTCGAGTCACGAGACCGAGGGACTCCTCCTCCTTTGCTTCCATTGCGCATGGGCGTCAACTCCATCTTCAATTGTTTTCCCCGCAGAGGGTGAGGTAGGAGTTGTGTGTGTTAGTAATAGTGCCCATGCAATGGAGTGAATAAGTATGTGCCAATTAAGGCTTAAGTAATATATTTACAAATGTACAAATGTTGAAGATAACTTCCAAACGGCTACAGGCTCCCGGGGAGGCGGGTGGGCACATGTGAATCTGCAGCGACTAATGCCACGAACAGATGTACACTGGGTAAGTGACATTTTCCGTTCGATGGCATGTGTAGCTGCAGATACACATGTTGTGCATAGACTAGTAAGCAGTTATCTCCCCAAAAGCGGTGGCTCAGCCTGTAGGAGTGGAAGTAGTCTGAAATAAAGTTCTTAGTACGGCTTGACCTACTGTGGCTTGTTGTGCGGATAGCACGTCTACACAGTAGTGCTTAGTAAATGTGTGAGGCGTAGACCATGTGGCTGCCTTACATATCTCATGCATTGGAACATTTCCTAGGAAGGCCATGCTAGCGCCTTTCTTTCTGGTTGAGTGTGCCCTTGGTGTAATGGGCAGCTCTCTCTTTGCTTTAAGGTAGCAGATTTGGATGCACTTAACTATCCATCTGGCTATACCCTGTTTTGATAATGGGTTTCCTGTATGAGGTTTTTGAAATGCAATAAACAGTTGTTTTGGTTTTCTGATTTGTTTTGTTCTGTCAATGTAGTACATTAGTGCTCTTCTGATGTCTAATGTATGTAGTGTCCTTTCGGCTACCGAGTCTGGCTGTGGGAAGAACACTGGCAGTTCTACCGTTTGATTTAAGTGGAACGGTGAAATAACCTTTGGTAGAAATTTAGGATTGGTTCTTAGGACTACCTTATTTTTGTGTATTTGGATAAAAGGTTCTTGTATTGTAAACGCCTGAATTTCACTTACTCTTCTTAGAGATGTGATGGCGATGAGAAATGCAACTTTCCAGGTTAAGAATTGTATTTCGCAAGAATGCATGGGTTCAAAAGGTGGACCCATGAGTCTTGTTAAGACGATGTTGAGGTTCCATGAAGGAACAGGTGGTGTCCTTGGTGGTATAATTCTTTTGAGGCCTTCCATAAACGCTTTAATGACAGGTATCCTAAATAGTGAAGTTGAATGGGTAATCTGTAGATATGCAGATATTGCTGCGAGGTGTATCTTAATGGAAGAGAAGGCCAGATTTGATTTTTGTAAGTGTAGTAAGTAACCCACTACATCCTTTGGAGATGCGTGTAATGGTTGAATTTGATTATTATGGCAGTAGCAAACAAACCTTTTCAATTTGCTTGCATAGCAGTGTCTAGTGGATGGTCTTCTGGCTTGCTTTATGACTTCCATACATTCTTGGGTGAGGTTTAAGTGTCCGAATTCTAGGATTTCAGGAGCCAGATTGCTAGATTCAGCGATGCTGGGTTTGGATGCCTGATCTGTTGTTTGTGTTGTGTTAACAGATCTGGCCTGTTGAGTAACTTGACGTGGGGTACTACTGATAGGTCTAGCAGTGTTGTGTACCAAGGTTGCCTTGCCCATGTTGGTGCTATTAGTATGAGTTTGAGTTTGTTTTGACTCAATTTGTTTACTAGATATGGAAGGAGAGGGAGAGGGGGAAAAGCGTACGCAAATATCCCTGCCCAGTTCATCCATAGGGCATTGCCTTGAGACTGCCTGTGTGGGTACCTGGATGCGAAGTTTTGGCATTTTGCGTTCTCCTTTGTCGCAAATAAGTCTATTTGAGGTGTTCCCCAAATTTTGAAGTAAGTGTTTAGAATTTGGGGGTGAATCTCCCATTCGTGGACCTGTTGGTGATCTCGAGAGAGATTGTCTGCTAGTTGATTCTGGATCCCTGGAATAAACTGTGCTATTAGGCGAATGTGGTTGCGAATTGCCCATTGCCATATTCTTTGTGCCAGGAGGCACAGCTGTGTGGAGTGTGTTCCCCCCTGTTTGTTTAGATAATACATTGTTGTCATGTTGTCTGTTTTGACAAGAATGTATTTGTGGGTTATGATGGGTTGGAATGCTTTCAACGCTAGGAATACTGCTAACAATTCAAGGTGATTTATATGCAGCTTTGCTTGATGTACGTCCCATTGTCCTTGGATGCTGTGTTGATTGAGGTGTGCTCCCCACCCTGTCATGGAAGCATCTGTTGTTATCACGTATTGTGGCACTGGGTCCTGGAAAGGCCGCCCTTTGTTTAAATTTATACTGTTCCACCATAGAAGCGAGATGTATGTTTAGCGGTCTATCAACACCAGATCTAGAAGGTGACCCTGTGCTTGTGACCATTGTGATGCTAGGCACTGTTGTAAGGGCCTCATGTGCAGTCTTGCGTTTGGGACAATGGCTATGCATGAGGACATCATGCCTAGGAGTTGTAATACCATCTTTGCCTGTATTTTTTGTGTTGGATACATGGCTTGTATAACCTTGCGAAAATTTTGAACCCTTTGTGGACTTGGAGTGGCTATTCCCTTTATTGTGTTGATTGTCGCTCCTAAGTATTGCTGTATTTTGCAAGGCAGAATGTGTGATTTTGCATAGTTGATGGAGAAACCGAGTTTGTAGAGGGTTTGTATGACAATCTGTGTGGTGTGAACACTTTGTTAGGGAGTTGGTCTTGATTAGCCAATAGTCTAGATACGGGAATACGTGTATCTGCTGCCTTCTGATGTGTGCAGCTACTACTGCTAGGCATTTTGTAAATACTCTTGGTGCGGTCGTTATACCGAACGGCAATACTTTGAATTGGTAATGTATTCCCTTGAATACGAACCTTAGGTATTTCCTGTGCGAGGGATGTATCAGTATGTGGAAATACGCGTCTTTGAGATCTAAGGTTGTCATGTAGTCTTGTTGCTTTAGCAGTGGTAACACTTCTTGTAGCGTGACCATGTGAAAGTGTTCTGATTTGATGTAGGTGTTTAGTGTTCTGAGATCTAGGATTGGTCTCAGTGTTTTGTCCTTTTTTGGTATTAGAAAGTACAGTGAGTAAACTCCTGTGTTTATTTGTGTACATGGTACCAATTCTATTGCGTCCTTTTGCAGTAATGCTTGAACTTCTATTTCTAGAAGGTCTAAATGCTGTTTTGATATATTCTGTGTTTTTGGTGGGATATTTGGAGGGATTTGTAGAAATTCTATGCAAGTACCATGTTGGATAATTGCTAAGACCCAAGTGTCTGTTGTTATCTCCTCCCAAGATTGGTAAAACGGACCTATTCTTCCCCCCACTGGTGTTGTGTGGAGGGGTTGAGTGACCTGTGAGTCACTGTTTGGTTGTAGGTGTTTTTGGGCTTTGAAATTTTCCCCGGTTTCTAGGGAATTGTCCTCCTCTGTACTGGCCCCGAAAGCCTCCCCTTTGGTACTGTCCCTGGTAGGTAGACGGTGTTGAATGTGAGGTACTGGCTTGTGTGGCCTGACCCCGAAACCCCCCTCTGAAGGTTGTTTTACGGAAGGTGCCGAAAGTGCCTCTGCCCTGCGGGGAATAGAGTGCGCCCATGGCCTTGGCTGTGTCAGTGTCCTTTTTCAGCTTCTCAATTGCGGTGTCCACTTCAGGTCCGAACAATTGTTGCTCATTGAACGGCATATTGAGCACTGCTTGCTGTATCTCCGGTTTAAAGCCAGATGTGCGCAACCATGCGTACCTTCTTATGGTTACTGCGGTGTTTATTGTTCTTGCAGCTGTGTCCGCTGCATCCATAGAGGAGCGTATTTGGTTATTGGAGATGTTTTGTCCCTCCTCAACCACTTGCTTTGCCCTTTTTTGAAATTCTTTGGGTAGATGCTCGATGAGATGCTGCATCTCGTCCCAATGGGCTCTGTCATATCGCGCTAAGAGCGCCTGAGAGTTCGCGATGCGCCACTGGTTTGCAGCTTGTACTGCGACCCTTTTCCCAGCTGCGTCGAACTTGCGGCTTTCTTTATCCGGAGGTGGTGCATCTCCTGATGTGTGGGAGTTGGCTCTTTTGCGAGCTGCCCCTACTACAACTGAATCTGGTGGCAGCTGTGAGGTGATGAAAGCAGGGTCCGTGGGCGGTGCTTTATATTTTTTCCTCCACCCTCGGAGTTATTGCTCTACTTTTGACAGGTTCTTTGAAGATCTGCCTTGCGGGCCTTAGCATTCCTGGAAGCATAGGCAGGCTCTGGTAGGTGCTATGGGTGGAGGAGAGGGTGTTGAAAAGGAAGTCATCCTCGACAGGTTCTGAGTGTAGCGACACGTTATGGAACTCTGCTGCCCTAGCTACCACCTGTGCATACGCTGTGCTGTCCTCGGGTGGTGAGGGCTTGGTAGGATACGCCTCAGGACTATTGTCTGACACTGGGGCGTCGTACAGGTCCCAAGCGTCCTGGTCATCTTGGCTCATGGTGGTGTGAGCCGGTGAGTGCGATGGAGTCTGTGCCGGTGATATCTGAGTTACAGGTGGAGGAGAGGGTGGCGGAGTTACCTTCTTCACCACTTTTGTTTGTGGTGTTTGTTCCTGTGTTTGGAACTCAAGTCTCCTTTTTCTCCTAATTGGGGGAAGAGTGCTGATCTTCCCTGTCCCACTCTGTATAAAGATCCGCTTTTGAGTGTGGTCTACGTCAGTGGTCTGTAACTCTTCCTCAAATCTGTGTTTGCGCATTTGAGAGGACAGTGATTGTTCCTCTGAATATGAGCTGGTAGTCGGTTCGGTTGCTGGTCTTTTTGGCACCGAAACCGTGTCTTTACTCGTTTTCGGCTCCGAGGCGACTTTTCTCTTTTTCGGAGTCGAGATTTCTCGGCGTTGATCTTCCTTGGTGCCGCTGTCTCTGCATCGAGCAGCTTCGGTTCCGCTGTCTCGGCGTCGATCTTTTTCGGCAGCGCTTTCTAGGTCCCGAGATTGCTGCGTGCCTGTGTCTCGACCCGAGTCGGACAATCTCGGCACCAATTCGGCCTTTTTCGGTGCCGATGGACGGTCACCTACTTTATGGGTTGAGCCATGGCCTGTTGGCAGTGGCGTCCCCTGGGCCTTGTCTGTTTTCTTGTGTGGTGCTTGTTTCGACGTCTTACTCACGGTTTCCTTGACGTCGAATTCTTCCGAGTCGGATTCATGGATGGAGAAGGCTTCCTCTTCTTCTCCTTGTTCCTCGAACCCTCGTTGTCCTGTCGGCGTGGACGCCATCTGTAATCTTCTGGTTCGCCGGTCACGGAGCGTTTTTCGGGACCGAAACGCACGACAGGCCTCACACGTTTCTTCTTTGTGCTCGGGCGACAGGCACAGGTTACAGACCAAATGTTGGTCTGTATATGGGTATTTGTTGTGGCATTTAGGACAGAATCGGAACGGGTCCGTTCCATCAGCCTCGATGTTACACACGGTCGGGCCGACCAGGCCCCGACGGGGGATCGAAATTACCCCGAAGGGTTACCGGAGCTCTTCACGATTCGGTGTCTATTCTATCTAACCCGATCCCGAACGCAACAATACCGACGTAGTTTTCCGAAGTTTTGACTATCTTTCCGTCCCGAAACTCGGAGCGAAAAGGAACACGTCCGAACCCGATGGCGGAAAGAAAACAATCGAAGATGGAGTCGACGCCCATGCGCAATGGAAGCAAAGGAGGAGGAGTCCCTCGGTCTCGTGACTCGAAAGACTTCTTCGAAGAAAAACAACTTGTAACACTCCGACCCAACACCAGATGGCGGACTATGCACAACATGTGTATCTGCAGCTACACATGCCATCGAACCCTTTTTTACTTTCGGCGTCGTGCTCTCTCGGTGCCGACCCGTTTGGGTGCCGAATCTTCTCTGAGCCAGTATCTCGGGCCCGAGATTGCTGTGTGCCGGTATCTCGACCGGAGTCGGATGACTTCGACACCAGCTCGCCCTTTTTCGGTGCCGATGAATGGTCACCTACTTTTAGGGTTAAGCCATGGCCTGATGGCGGTGGCGTCCCCTGGGCTTTAGCGCTTTTCTCGTGAGTTCTTATTTCGACGTCTTACTCACGGTTTTCGGCGTTTCCTCGGGATCGATCTCCTCAGAGTCCGACTCCTGGGTGGAGAATGTTTCTTCCTCCTCCTCGAAACGCTCTTGTCCTGTCGGCGCCGACGCCATTTGCAGTCTTCTTGCTCTTCGGTCCCTGAGTGTCTTCCTGAACCGAAACGCTCGACAGGCCTCACAAGTATCCTCCTTGTGTTCTGGTGACAAACACAAGTTACAGACCAGATGTTGATCTGTATATGGATACTTGTTATGACATTTAGGACAGAAGCGGAATGGGGTCCGTTCCATCAGCCTTGAAGAGACACGTGGCCGGGCCGACCAGGCCCCGACGGGGATGGAAGAAAACCCCGAAGGGCCACCGGAGCTCTTCTTAATTCGGTGTCGATCTGTTGTAACTAACCAGATACCGAACGCAAACAATACCGACGATTTTTCCGAGATTCTAACTAACTTTCCGACCCGAAACACGGAGTGAAAAGGAACCCGTCCGAACCCGATGGCGGAAAAAAAAATCTAAGATGGAGTCAACGCCCATGCGCAATGGAGTCGAAATGGGAGGAGTCCCTCGGTCTCGTGACTCGAAAAAAGACTTCTTCGAAGAAAAACAACTTGTAACACTCCGAGCCCAACACCAGATGGCGGGATGTGCACAGCATGTGTATCTGCAGCTACACATGCCATCGAACATATATATATATATTAAATAAATACAAATATTATCAATTTATTCTATTGTAAGCTTTACTCTGTCTTCCCATCACCCTATGTCTCTTTCAATCTATCCTCCATCCCCACTCGGACTCATCCCAAACCCATTCTACTACTTTCATCTCCCAAACAACCCTGCCTGAGCTCTTCCCTCTACCGCATCTAGATCACCCAAAACATGTTTACTACCATGATCTCCCAAACAACCCTACTAAATTCTCCCTCATTTATCTCACCTTTGACTCACCCAAAACCCCTCTTGCTACTATGATCTCCCTTACCACAGACTATTCCCTCCTCCATCTCTCCTTTACTCATCCCAAGCCTCATCCTATTACTATAAACTCACAATTAACAGTTCTGGATTCTTCCATTCTGTACCCCTCCATTACTCTAGTCAATGCAACTAAAACCCACATATCCTCTGCTCAAATTAACTCATAATACTAATACTGTACTCGTATTTCCCTATACTAATTCACCACTAATTCCTCTTGGGTTCCGGAGTAGCATGCTACTTGCCGATAGCGCTCTGACACCTCGTCAGGAGTATTAGGCACTATATAAATTCAATTACAATACAATTACAATGTACCATTTCACACAGGCTGCAATGGCAGGCCTGAAGACAGTTTGAATGAGCTCCCATGGGTGCACAATACATGCTGGAGCCCAAGGGGGACCCCTGGTGTACCAATGAACCAATGCCCTGGGTACCTAGGTACCATATACTAGGAACTTACATAGGTGCACCAGTATGCCAATTGTGGGTGTAAAACATTTACCAGCAACCACATTTAGAGGAGAGTACGGACACTGGGTTCTTGACTAGCAAGATCCCAGTGGATCCTCCGAACATTGACAGGCAAAAAGTGTAGGTAACTATGCTAGATAGATGGCACTTTCCTACAACTGTCAATGCACTGAGAAGTACGTGAGGTGACCAACTCCGGTGGGGAGCTAGTAAGGGGGACTCAAGGTCCTCAAGAACAGTTAACTTCACAGAAAACGCAGTCCTTCAGCAGTTCCAGGAACTTTAGCCATGTTGCAAAGGATTACAGGAGAGGGAATATCTACATGAGCAAATATGCCCCTATATGTTTTTGTTGATTCTTAGACATAGTAAGTGAACATTGAAGCCTTTTTAAATTCATGTGCTGGACACTGGTCAATAAGGAGTTCCCCAGCTACATGATGGCTTCACTGAAACTAGGGATGTTTGTTATCAAGAATCTGGTATTAATAAACTAATTTATTCCAGTGATGGATTTTTTTAATACATGCACCCAGAGGGCACCTTGGAGGTGCCCCCTGAAAACCTACCAACTGCTGGTGGACTAACTGACTATTTTCCACCAGTCTGCTACCAACAGAAGGGTTTCTGACCCCCAAGGGGGAGAGCCTTTGCTCTCGGCCGATCAGGAACAAAGCCTGCTCTGGCACATGAATTAACACAATCCCCTCCCAACAGGATGACCTGCAAATCTGCATGCCAGGGCAGGGGCGCTTCAACGAAACCCACCACCCCTGGTATGAGGACCTGGCTTCCCTCAGAAGGGAGATGCTGACCCCTCTGCCCAAGGGCCCATTTGGCACCTAAACAGGCAGGAAAATTAGCTACACAGGAGGCGTGTTGCATTTGAAGGACGAACACACCAGTTGTATGACATTACCATGCATTCCTTCACCATGCACATTTTTACAAGGCAGATTTTTACTACGCATACCACTACCACGCACTTAAATTAATTCACATGTGGAATACCTTCACAACACAATCCTCTACTACGCACTCTTTTAGCATGCTTACTGTCTCAGAAATATCCTGTCACAGTCTAACACGGCCACCTACTGTTCAAAATTTATACAAGAATTCTTAATACGTTAACAAAATGTACATATTTTTTTTAAAATACATTTATGTCGATTACAGGTTCACTACTATATTTTTTGGGGGAGCCCCCACCTTCAATCCCCCCTTTCTTAGTTACCCTTAAAAGTAAATAAATTACTTAGCACATACTCACCAATACAGACATATATGCGTTTTAAAGCCGTGAGCAGTTAAGACTTGCATGGTAAAAGTAACTGCGATGTAAAAAATGTGTTCTAATTCGTGGTAAAAACTTCATGGTAAAGGCTGTCCCCCAACACCTTTAGGGTGACCAGCCTGAAATGAACACTGCCTAATAATTACACAATATAGTGTGTGTGGTGGAATTAGGAATTCTGGGACAGGGTGATGGCCACTCCCTAAAGGAAGAGGTCATCTGGGCGGTGTAGTGACCCCAAGGGTTAAGTAGCGCATTGGCTACTACCCTTCTGTAGGAGGCTGGCCTGGTTTGTAGTGGGTACCAAAGGTACTTCCACCTTATACTAGGTCCAGCTATCCCTTATTAGTGAAATGCAGTCAGTGTCTAGAAGCCAGGCTGTCTAGGGGCAGCTGTAGCTGAGCAGCCAAGGCTTATCTAGAAGACATGCAAAGCTCATGCAATACTACTGTAGTCACACAGTACTCACACACATGAAAGAAAATACTCAGTATTACAAAAATAAAGGTATTTTATTTTTAGTGACACAATGCCAAAAATACCTTATAGATTATACTCCCTTAGGAGGTAAGTAATATACACAGTATATACACTAGCATGCAGAAATAGCCATAAAAACAGTTAGAAAACAGTGCAAATAGTGAAAATCACAATGAGGTTGCAATGGGCCTAGGGGGAACACAAACCATATACTAAAATAGTGGAACGCGAAAGTCAGTTTCCCACCTAGGCAAGTGTAGTGTGTAGAGGGGCGCTAGGAGTATTAGAAAACACCAAAGGTAAGTAATAGTACCCAGTTCAGAGCCCAGGAAAACAGGAGTAAATCACAGTAAGTTTCCTAGAACATACAAGAAGTCGTGATAGAAGATAATGCAAGAACCAGAAGAGACTGCAAGACACCAAAGATGGATCCCTGGACCTGAAGACCTGTGGAAGAAGGGGACCAAGTCTAAGAAGCACTGAAGAGTCCAGGAAGAACAGGTGCACCTGCTAACCCAGATGAAGGTGCAAAAGAAGAACCACTGGTGAAGAACAGTCAGTCCTGCACCGAAGACAGATGTGGGTTCCTGGTTGGTGCAGATCATGTCCTACGCCAGATGGAGGATTACAGTCTGGTTTACCTCTCTGAATTCCGCCAACAAGCCTTGGCGCACACAAAGCATGCAGTTAGAGGAAAATGGTGATGCCCGGGACCAGGAGGGACCTGGTGGCCTCTACCCAGGAGGGGGAGGTAGAGGGGCTCTCAGCAACTCAGAGCCCTCAGAAGACCAGGGAGCACGGGGACAAAAAGTGCCAATAGAGGCGCACGTAGCACGACACAAAGGGATCCCACACCACCGGAGAACCACTCAGGAAGCTGTGCGTTGCAGGAAGGAGTGCTGGAGCTGTGCTGTGCAGAAAGAACTTCTAGGAAGGTCGCACACAAACCTTGGCAACTGCAAATCACGCAGTGCACGGGGGAACTGTCTTGCATAGGGAGGCAAGCTCTTACCTCCACCAAAGTTGGACTGCTGAAGCTTGGGGCTGTCGGGGTCACTTTAGTCCACCAACCGTGTTGCTGGATTTACACTCGTCAGGAGAATGGAACCCGTGCCACTGGTCGTCGCAACAGAGGGGTGCTCGCTGAAGCAGGGAAGTGACTCCACTTCAGGAGAGATTCCTGCGTTCTTTTTGTGCAGGCTAAAGACAGGCAGTCCTCGGAGGATCCATGCCTCGAAACAGTTGCAGTTGCTGGCAGGAGCTGAAGATACAATGTTGTAGAAGTCATCTTTGCTTCTTTGCTGCAGTTTTGTAGAGTTTCTGGAGGGTCCAGATGCAGTTTTGTCAGTAGAAGGTGGAGGGTTGGAGGATGGAGAGGATTCCTGCGGGAGTCTTGCAATCTGAATCGGAGGAAACACCCAGGAGAGACCCTAAATAGTCCTGAAAGGGGGATTGGCCAGCTACACAGGTAAGCACCTATCAGGGGAGTGCTCCAACGTCACCTGCTGGCACTGACCACTCAGATGCTCACAGAGTGCCCCACCACCTTGGAATCCAAGATGGCAAAACCCAGGGACACAGCAGAGGAGCTCTGGGTACCCCCCTTGGGGTGGTGATCAACAGGGGAGTTGTCATTCACCTTTCCTTTGTCCAGTTTCGTGCCAGAGCAGGGACTGGGGGTCCCTGAACCGGTGTAAACAATTAACAAGGAGGGCACCATCTGTGCCCTTCAAAGCATTTCCAGAGGCTCCCCCCCATGTCTGTAACACCTATTTCCAAAGGGAGAGGGTGTAACACCCCTCTCCCAAAGTAAATTCTTTGTTTTGACTTCCTGGGCTTGAGCTGCTCTAGCAAAAGGAGGGAAAAACCGGTTTGCGAGGAGGCAGCTGCTCGGGCTGCCTGGAAAAGCTCAGAAGGATGGTATGGCGGTACTGGGGGTCCACTGTGGAGCCCCCAGAGTGCATGGAATTGTAAAACCAATAACAGAATCAGTATTGAGGTACAATACATTGATGTTAGACACCTTACATGGCCATATTCTGAGTTACCATTATGAAGCTGGAAATAGGTATTGACCTATGCCCAGTGCACGCGTAAAATGTCATCCCCGCATTCACAAACTCCAGGAAAATGGTCCTGGACTATGTGGGGGAGGTGCCCTCACACACAGGTACTTTGCACCCAGCCTTCAGGGTTGGAAGCCCTGGCATATAGGTGACTTATAAGTGACCTAATTGCAGTGTAAATGCCTGTGAAATGGTGCATGCACCCTTTCACACAGGCTGCAATGGCAGTCCGGTAGAAACCTTTGCATGGGCTCCCTATGGTTGGCAAAAGTAATGCTGCAGCCCACAGGGATCCTCTGGAACCCCAAGGCCCTGGGTACCTAAGTACCATATACTAGGGAATTATAAGGGGACACCAGTATGCCAATTTGGGATGAAATACTGGGTTACCAGCATGTAGTGACAAATTTGAGAGGAGAGCGGACATAAGCACTGGAGTCCTGGTTAGCAAGATCCCAGTGACACAGTCATACACACGGGTATCAGGCAGAAATTGGGGGTAAGATGCCAAAAAGAGGGTACTTTCCTACACCTTTGCTACCCTAAACACCCCTAAATCCACTACTTTATGGTCCCCAATACCAGGACCTCAAATCATCACTGAACACAAAAAAGGAGTTGACAGACAACTACTGACCCGAAAACTGAGAAGCATGACTGACTTGGCACCAACTCTGCTAGCCTGCCTGCTGCACCTGACCTTTGGGAGCAACTGATTGGTCCTGCCGCTGTGCAGACTGCAAGAAACCCAGAGAGCTTCTCAAATTGCCAGAAGAATCTCCCTTGGAGTTGAGGAACTGCGTCCTTGCATCTGCAGGGAACCAAAGAAGAACTGAAAGGGCCTATCACCGCCAAAACCAGACGCCGGACAGCACCAGTGTCTCCTAGCCCGAACTAAAGTGGGCCAACAGTCTCAGTGTGGTTCCAGTGCCCTCCAGAGACAAAAGCCCGCTTTAATTTCACACATACTGGGCTTCCCAATGCCGCATGCATCCTCTTTCTGCAAGCCCCCTCCAACTGTGAGTATCTCCTGCACCGAATCAAATGTTAAAAGACACCACTGCACCCAAGCCCCACAGTCCAAGGAGAAGTGAACCAATGGTGTCCCTATCTACCCAAGTATCCCAAGGATTGAGTCCCCCTCACCACCCCCACCCCTCCAGTGGGGTCCCTCAGTTTGGCCCCCCTGGTCACGGTTTTCAGTCTCTTTCTGACTGGACTGATCGACATTGAAGTGAATAGGACTCACTATGTCGTAACACACCTCTGTATCCGAGGTAAACTGTTGGTGTCGCCTTGGACCTTGCCCCCTACTCACCAGAAATTGAGAAGAACAGTCGTGTGAGTTATTGTTAACCGCCAAGTAACCGTATACAATGTTTGTTTTCACCACCCATAGGATAACATTACAGCTCTAAAAATTGCACTGTCAGCTTTTGAAAACTGTAAAAACTCATAACTAGAAAAGTACTTACCTGATTCCGATTATATTGGCTTCTAAATTCATATAAAATCAATTTTTATAAACTGGTGTTCGATTTCTTTAACAAGTGTGTGTCTCACTCACTGTGTTTGCAATACATGCTTAGCATTAGCAGTACCCTCTGAAAAGCCTAACTGCTCGCCCACACTACCACAAGAGTGAGCATTTGGGGTGTAATTTCTTCCTCTGTAATTCATCCAGAGTTTGCTTGGACTTTTTACACAACGCACCTGTTTTTGGTCCACTATGTAAAGAGTCAGCTTCCTACAGGGGGTGTTCCTGCATGGATTACTTGGTCCACAAAGTTGGTGAGGGGGTCCTGGTTACAGGGTCGACGTCCCACAAAGTCCTTCTGGTCTGGCCGAAGTCCAGTCGCATATTGTCACAGTCACAGGCCAAACGTTCCTGAGTCATTAACTCACCTGTTTAGGGTCCCAGCAACTATCTGACAACACTCCAGGGTTCAGCGAACTCTGGTGCATCTCTGTGCATCAGGTCTTAGTCCTTGGTGCTACACAGAAGTGGTGGTAGAGACTTGAAGACTTTTGGCTACCAACTTGCCCAGCAGGCTTCTTTAGGTGCTGTGTTCCCTGTGCTGTGAACAGGAAGGCTGTCAGCTGGCCCTTAGAGTCTCTTGGTTTGATTGGGCTCTGAAGACAGCTTCTCCTGGCAGGCATAGTCCTCTTTGCTAGCCACCATGGGCTGCAGGTGCAGTCTTTGACAGTGCAGTCTGTTTGCTGGACCTTCAGTGCAGCAGGGCAATCCTCATTCCAAGTCAGTTGAGATCTGAGGCATAAGTGTTAGGGGTGCCCCTCTTATGCTCGGAAAATGCTCTTCAGGCATTATGTGGTTGGTAGCTAATGGGCTACCAGGTTCCCTCCCACCTCGTGACCACTTCCTGTGGAGTGTGGCACCTGGCTATCCCAGGATGCACCATTCTGCCCACTTTCAAGACCACACTCTGTGTTCAGACCTACCTTTCACAAAACTGGGGTGTGACTACCTCATGGCAACACACCCCTGGGGAAACCGGTTTGGCACATGGTCCCCCCAAATCTCTTCTCCCCATGCCAGACTGTCTACCTAAACTATGGGGCAGCCCTTCTTCCTAGTGTGAAGCATCTGCCCTTAGAAGGCTGCTTCCCCTTTTAAGCCTGCCTTTTAGGGCTAACACTTGGCTTCCTGCAGGAGGGCAAGTAACATCTTCCAGAGCTGCAATCCCTTACTGTTCTACTTCCTGAGAGTTGTTGGCATGTCTATCCAGGAGGGCATTAAAGTAGTCCTGTGGAATAGGCTCCAGGTGTGGCTGGGAAGGCATAGGAGTTTTTAAGGCAACGAAGAGGCAGCTCTGTAAAAGCTGCACACTGCTACAAATTACGTTAATCTAGACTTGAGATACAAGTCTGGTTTGTAGTCCTGCACTCACCACTTGGGTGACCAAGTCCTTCTGTAGTAAAACAGTATTTTTGCATGTTTACTGTCAGGACATGTTAACTACATGCCCTGCCCATGGTTGCATCCTGCCTTAGAAGTAGGCCAGCATGCCAGATAAATGACTTACAAAGATATACGGGGGATGAAGTGGCTTTGCCATTGCTTTTAATGGCAAAGTTGAGCTCGCAGTTCACGACTGCTCTGTCAGTCGTCGACTGGGGGACTCATTTTACTTGGGGAGGACCCTTCTGTTGGTACATCCAGTATCGCACGCCCTGGGGTACCCCTCTAACTTACATGCCCTGGATACCAGGGTCCAAATTACTAGGGGCTTTCAGGTGAGTTATCGATTTGCAATGGGGTACAGCCATTCAACACACACTTTAGGGTCAGGACATTGGCACGGAAGTCTAGTTAGCAGGACTTAGTGCACTCTCAAAACCTAGCAGCATCAGTCAAACAACTAGAGGGTGACAATACAAAGCATTTGCTTACATTGCTCCTTAAGTGTGGAAATCCCTGTGCCTCCTACTCCACATCAGAGCCTCAGGGCCGCCTCCTATCAAATTCCACAAGAAGCTGAAAACCTTTGTTGTTAATTAACCAACCAACCATAGGCAGGGCTAGGCGCACACACCTGCTCAGCACCATGATACCTTCAAATGGAAAATGTCACTTACCCAGTGTACATCTGTTCGTGGCATTAGTCGCTGCAGATTCACATGCAGTGCATAGTCCGCCGTCTGGTGTTGGGCTCGGAGTGTTACAAGTTGTTTTTCTTCGAAGAAGTCTTTTCGAGTCACGAGACCGAGGGACTCCTCCTACTTTGGTTCCATTGCGCATGGGCGTCGACTCCATCTTAGATTGTTTTCCCCGCAGAGGGTGAGGTAGGAGTTGTGTATGTTAGTAATAGTGCCCATGCAATGGAATGAATAAGTATGTACAAAATGAAGGTTAAAGTAATATATTTACAAATGTACAAATGTTGAAGAATTACTTCCAAACGGCTACAGGCTGCCGGGGAGGAGGGTGGGCGCATGTGAATCTGCAGCGACTAATGCCACGAACAGATGTACACTGGGTAAGTGACATTTTCCGTTCGGTGGCATGTGTAGCTGCAGATACACATACTGTGCATAGACTAGTAAGCAGTTATCTCCCCAAAAGCGGTGGTTCAGCCTGTAGGAGTGGAAGTAGTTTGAAATAAAGTTCTTAGTACGGCTTGACCTACTGTGGCTTGTTGTGCAGATAACACATCTACACAGTAGTGTTTAGTAAATGTATGAGGCGTAGACCATGTTGCTGCCTTACATATTTCGTTCATTGGAATATTTCCTAGAAAGGCCATAGTAGCACCTTTCTTTCTGGTTGAGTGTGCCCTTGGTGTAATAGGCAGTTCTCTTTTTGCTTTAAGATAGCAGGTTTGGATGCACCGTACTATCCATCTGGCAATACCTTGTTTTGATATTGGATTTCCTGTATGAGGTTTTTGGAATGCAATGAATAGTTGTTTTGTGTTCCTAATTTCTTTTGTCCTATCAATGTAGTACATTAGTGCTCTCTTGATGTATAATGTATGTAGTGCTCTTTCAGCTATTGAATCTGGCTGTGGGAAGAACACTGGTAACTCCACTGTTTGATTTAAGAGGAACGGTGAGATAACCTTTGGTAAGAATTTTGGATTTGTTCTTAGAACGACCTTATTCTTGTGTATTTGAATAAATGGTTCTTGTATGGTAAACGCCTGTATTTCACTTACTCTTCTTAGAGATGTGATGGCAATGAGAAATGCAACTTTCCACGTTAAGTATTGCATTTCACATGAATGCATGGGTTCAAAAGGTGGACCCATGAGCCTTGTTAAGACAATGTTGAGGTTTCATGAAGGAACAGGTGGTGTTCTTGGTGGTATAATTCTTTTTAGGCCTTCCATAAACGCTTTAATGACAGGTATTCTGAACAGGGAAATTGAATGAGTAATCTGCAGGTAAGCAGATATTGCGGTGAGATGTATCTTTATGGAAGAGAAAGCTAGATTAGATTTTTGCAAAAGTAGTAAATATCCTACTACATCTTTTGGAGATGCATGCAATGGTTGAATTTGATTATTATGGCAGTAATAAACGAATCTTTTCCATTTACTTGCATAGCAGTGTCTAGTGGAAGGTTTTCTAGCCTGTTTTATGACCTCCATACATTCTTGTGTGAGGTCTAAGTGTCCAAATTCTAGGATTTCAGGAGCCAAATTGCTAGATTCAGCGATGCTGGGTTTGGATGCCTGATCTGTTGTTTGTTTTGCGTTAGCAGATCTGGTCTGTTGGGTAGTTTGACATGAGGTACTACTGAAAGATCTAGTAGTGTTGTATACCAAGGTTGTCTTGCCCATGTTGGAGCTATTAGTATGAGTTTGAGTTTGTTTTGACTCAATCTGTTTACTAGATATGGAGGGAGAGGGGGAAAAGCGTACACAAATATCCCTGACCAATTCATCCATAGAGCATTGCCTTGGGAGTGCCGGTGTGGGTACCTGGATGCGAAGATTTGGCATTTTGCGTTTTCTTTTGTTGCAAATAGATCTATTTGAGGTGTTCCCCAAATGTGAAAGTAATTGTTTAGTATTTGGGGGTGAATTTCCCATTCGTGGACTTGTTGGTGATCCCGAGAGAGATTGTCTGCTAGCTGGTTCTGGATCCCTGGAATAAATTGTGCTATTAGGCGAATGTGGTTGCGAATTGCCCAATGCCATATTTTTTGTGTTAGGAGACACAACTGTGTCGAGTGTGTCCCCCCCTGTTTGTTTAAATAATACACGGTCGTCATATTGTCTGTTTTGACAAGAATGTATTTGTGGGTTATCATGGGTTGGAATGCTTTCAACGCTAGAAATACTGCTAACAGTTCTAAGTGATTTATGTGGTACTTTCTTTGATGAATGTCCCATTGTCCTTGGATGCTGTGTTGATTGAGGTGTGCTCCCCACCCTGTCATGGAAGCATCTGTTATAACGTATGTTGGCACTGGGTCTTGGAAAGGCCGCCCTTTGTTTAAATTTGTACTGTTCCACCATAGAAGCGAGATGTATGTTTGGCGGTCTATCAACACCAGATCTAGAAGTTGACACTGCCTGTGACCATTGTGATGCTAGGCACTGTTGTAAGGGCCGCATGTGCAATCTTGCGTTTGGGACAATGGCTATGCATGAAGACATCATGCCTAGTAGTTTTAATACTATTTTTGCTTGTATCTTTTGTGTTGGATACATGGCTTGTATGACCTTGTGAATTGTTTGAACCCTTTGTGGACTTGGAGTGGCTATCCCTTTTATTGTGTTGATTGTCGCTCCTAAGTATTGTTGTGTTTGACACGGCAAAAGTTTTGACTTTCCATAGTTGATGGAGAAACCCAGCCTGTGAAGTGTCTGTATGACATACTTTGTGTGATGTGAACACTTTGTTAGCGTGTTGGTTTTGATTAACCAGTCGTCTAAGTAGGGGGAACACGTGTATTTGCTGCCTTCTGATATGTGCAGCTACTACTGCTAGGCATTTTGTAAAGACTCTTGGCGCAGTTGTTATTCCGAATGGCAACACTTTGAATTGGTACTGTATTCCCATGAATACGAACCTCAGGTATTTCCTGTGCGAAGGATGGATCGGTATATGGAAATACGCATCTTTTAGATCTAATGTTGTCAATTAGTCTTGCTGTTTGAGCAGTGGGATTACGTCTTGTAATGTGACCATGTGAAAATGGTCCGATTTGATGTAGGTGTTTAGTGTTCTGAGATCTAGAATTGGTCTTAGTGTTTTGTCCTTTTTCGGTATTAGAAAGTACAGTGAGTAAACTACTGTGTTCTTTTGTGGACCTGGTACTAATTCTATTGCGTCCTTTTGCAGTAATGCTTGAACTTCTAGTCCTAGAAGATCTACATGCTGTTTTGACATATTGTGTGTTTTCGGTGGGACGTTTGGGGGGAATTGGAGAAATTCTATGCAATAACCATGTTGGATAATTGCTAAGACCCAAGTGTCTGTTGTTATTTCCTCCCAAGATTTGTAGAACTGGCTTAGTCTTCCCCCCACTGGTGTTGTGTGAAGGGGTGGTGTGACCTGTGAGTCACTGTTTATTTTGAGGGGTTTTGGGACCTTGAAATTTTCCCCGGTTTCTTGGGAATTGTCCCCCTCTGTATTGTCCCCGAAAACCTCCCCTTTGATATTGTCCCTGGTAGGTAGGTGGTCTTGTTTGTGAGGTGCTGGTTTCTGTGGGTTGACCTCGAAACCCTCCCCTAAAAGTAGTTTTACGAAATGTGCCAAATGTGCCTCTGCCCTGCGGGGAGTAGAGTGCGCCCATGGCTTTGGCTGTGTCGGTGTCCTTTTTTAATTTTTCAATTGCTGTGTCCACTTCCGGCCCAAACAATTGTTGTTCATTAAACGGCATGTTAAGCACAGCCTGTTGAATCTCGGGTTTGAACCCAGAGGTGCGCAGCCATGCGTGTCTCCTTATGGTGACTGCAGTATTTATTGTTCTTGCAGCTGTATCCGCTGCATCCATAGAAGAACGTATTTGGTTGTTGGAGATATTTTGTCCCTCTTCAACCACTTGTTGCGCTCGTTTTTGGAACTCTTTGGGGAGGTGTTCGATGAAATGCTGCATCTCGTCCCAATGAGCCCTGTCGTATCGCGCTAGGAGTGCTTGGGAGTTGGCGATGCTTGTGCTGCAACCCTTTTCCCAGCTGCATCGAACTTGCGGCTCTCCTTGTCCGGAGGTGGTGCGTCGCCTGATGTATGCGAGTTGGCTCTTTTACGAGCTGCTCCTACGACTACTGAATCTGGCGCTAGTTGTGATGTAATAAAAGCAGGGTCTGTAGGCGGTGCTTTGTATTTTTTCTCCACCCTTGGAGTTATTGCTCTGCTTTTAACTGGCTCCTTAAAAATCTGTTTAGCGTGCCTTAGCATTCCCGGGAGCATGGCAAGGCTTTGATAATGGCTATGGGTGGAGGACAGGGTGTTAAAGAGGAAGTCATCCTCAATAGGCTCCGAATGTAGCGATACATTATGAAATTCGGCTGCCCTGGCTACCACCTGTGCATATGCTGTACTGTCCTCAGGTGGTGAGGGCTTAGTTGGGTACGATTCAGGGCTATTGTCCGATACTGGAGCGTCATAGAGGTCCCATGCATCTGGATCATCTCGGCTCATGGTGGTATGAGCTGGTGAATGTGGTGGAGTTTGTGCCGGTGATGCATGGGTTGACGGTGGTGAAGAGGGTGGTGGAGTTACTTTCTTTACCACCTTTGCTTGTGGCTGCTTGTCTTCTTGTTGGAAGTCAAGTTTTCCTTTTTCTCCTGATTGAGGGAAGAGTGCTGATCTTCCCTGTATCCTTTTGGATAAAGATCCGCTTTTGCGTGTGATCTGGTTCTATTGTTTTGTAATTCCTCCTCAAATCTGTGTTTTTTTAGTTGGGAGGACAGTCCTTGTTCCTCTGAGTAGGAACTGGTTTTCGGTTCGGTTGCCGGGTGTTTTGGCACCGAAACCGTGACTTGATTTTTTCGGCTCCGACAAGATTTTTCTTCTTTTCGGTGTCGTGCCTTCTCGGTGCCGAACATCTTCGGTGCCGTTGTCTCTGTGCCGAGCAACTTCGGTGCCGCTATCTCGGTGTCGACCCTTTTCTGCACCACTCTCTCGGTCCCGAGATTGCTGCGTGCCTGTGTCTCGACCCAAGTCGGACGACTTCGGCACCAGCTCGCCCTTTTTCGGTGCCGATGGACGGTCACCTACTTTATGGGTTAAGCCATGGCCTGTTGGCGGTGGCGTCCCCTGGGCTTTCTCTGTTTTTTCGTGTGATCTTTGTTTCAACGTCTTACTCACGGTTGGTTGCTCTTCGACATCGAATTCTTCGGAGTCTGAATCGGGGATGGAGAATGTTTCTTCTTCCTCCTCCTCGAACCGTTGTTGTCCTGTCGGCGTTGACGCCATCTGCAACCTCCTGGCTCTTCGGTCTCTGAGCGTTTTTCTCGACCGAAACGCGCGACAGGCCTCGCACGTATCCTCCTTGTGCTCGGGGGACAGGCACAAGTTACAGACCAAATGTTGGTCCGTGTAAGGATATTTATTGTGGCATTTAGGACAGAATCGAAACGGGGGCCCTTCCATCAGTGTCGATGTTGCACGCAGTTGGGCCAACCAGGCCCCGACGGGTGATCGAAATTACCCCGAAGGGCGACCGGAGCTTCTTCAAGATTCGGTGTCGATCTGTCTAATCTAACCCGATACCGAACGAAACAATACCAACGGATTTTTCCGAGATTCTGACTAACTTTCCGACCCGAAACACGGAGCGAAAAGGAACACGTCCGAACCCGATGGCAGAAAAAAAACAATCTAAGATGGAGTCGACGCCCATGCGCAATGGAACCAAGGTAGGAGGAGTCCCTCGGTCTCGTGACTCGAAAAGACTTCTTCGAAGAAAAACAACTTGTAACACTCCGAGCCCAACACCAGACGGCGGACTATGCACAGCATGTGTATCTGCAGCTACACATGCCACCGAACATACATATTTCTTTTTATTTTACTTGTGTTGTGATTTTTCTACAAATAGGTTTATTGACAGAGGAGTACACCCACCAGGGTTTACCTATGGCTAGAACAGCAGACAAAAATGAAAATCCTGGCAAGAATGCAGACTCATACCGAAACTGCAGTTTTCTGGTTTAACAATGGAGACCAAGCTCATGTTAGGTCTGCATTCGACAGGAAAGGGTAACAGTTCTTTGAAGGATGAAACATTCATAAAAGTAAGATGGAAATCTTCACAAAAATTTCTCCACTGAGTATATGGTAATACACAAAATGTAAGTAATGTACTTGCCTGCAGCCGGCTTCTGTGAGCGAATGAAACCCGGGCTGGCATCGGTCACATTTCTCACCCATCACTCCTGGTTTACAGCTGCATCGCCCGTGGTTATCACACTGTGTGCTGAGAGACCCTGTGCAGACAGATGAAAGATCTCATCAAGGGACCTGTTTCGAGGTACTCAGTCGGGTGCACCGCTTGTTTTTACTCAAACTAACGTTTATGGTGATTTATTTATTTATAACAGTGCAATGAATCTAGGATATTCCACAAAAATCACCTTGCATTGCATGAGTACTTCTAAAGAGCACCATCCATTCAACTACATAATAAGAAAGGTTTTGTAATAAGGTTGCCACATGTGTTTCTCCAGAAAAGCTCACGCACTATAGTAAAGAAAAGCACGCAGGCACACCTCGTGGCAGGAACAATCAATCAATCACGGATTACTGATAAAAACTGATAACCAAACATGTGGTTCTGCCGCTCCACACAGTTCTTGTCCCTACTTACACTGGCAGTGTCCACGAATACTCTGGAAGCTATCCCCCCCACTGCTAGAAACAAGCAGGCAGAGATGAAGAAGCTGAGTAAATATATGGGCACAAGTTTGATGCTAATGCTCATAGAATTCCCCTGTGCCCCCTCAAGTCTGTTAGTTAATTCAGCCTTCTGCTCTCCACCATCTTGCAGTTTCGGTGAGACGTTCTACAGGTTTTAAGACTGTACTTTTATCCAAGTTGTCCAACCCTCTCCATACCTCCCACCAGCTCTGCTACCACCACTTTCTAACACTATCACACTATCAGCTAAATTAATGCTTTAAACTGCATAGTTTGAGGATATCTGTATTCGAATTAGCAATGAAGTCAACACTGTTTAAATGATAGATTGAATTTTCTTGGTTTTTGCTGGGTCCTGTGAACCTGAAATTGAGAACAGTGCAGATCATAACATGATACACTAGTAACAGGACCATCAGCATTCAGCCGGTGCAGACAAGATCAATAAACACAACACATGCCAAAAAAATCCTAATTTCTAATAACCACTTTCGTTACCAAAAGAAATCCTTGATATTTTATGCGCCGTTTGGAGTAGAATATCAAATGTGTGTAAATGTTCACAAATTCTTCTCACTTTCCACTAATCCAGGTCCTTATCATTTGGTTAGCTTTGTCTTGTCAGCAGTACACCTTGTTTTCAGTCCTGACTTTTCATATAAGTTGTGTTGAGGAAATTGTTGTCACGGGTAAAATCCAAACCACCAACTGAACAAGAGAGGTAACGTGGTGTGTGTTGGCTTTTCTAAAGATCCTGGGGGAAATCACTAGTTACTGGTCTATATCTGATGTGGAAAATTATAACCACTTGTACCCCAAGAACCACCTACAATATTACACCACAACTGCTTATCTTAGGAGGTGGTAGATTGGGGGGGGGGGGGGGGGAAAAAAACCACATACTTACAGACCAGTTAAAATATGACACGAAACCCCAAAGGGCCAACACCTTCTGGGGCCTGAGATACAAACCTAAGACCCTCAAAGTTTCCTGGAGAAGTATCCTGGGGAGGCAGTGAGAAGGGGGTGTGTTCACAGTAGAGTGTAAATAACAGCTGATCTACGTAACCCGGGAAGGGGAGGGATGTGTTGTGGGGAGACCTGCATATTTTAACTCCGTATTCCTGGGTCTGCATAGTTTTCCCCTTTCCAGAGACTAAAACTTGCTGGATTTAGTTTAAGGTTTACTGCACGATTCTCAGCCACTGGTATCCTCTCCTCCCACATCAATCAGGTCAACTGGTAATGGGGGCCTACATTATCTGTTTCTCTAGGTTGAAGGCTCTAAATGCCCAATAACAATCTTGTAGTTTGATCAACTAGGTAAACTTTAACAATCAGTTACATCTTTTACAATGGACTTTACGTATGGTTCTTTAATCATTCACTCAATTTTCCAGCACCAGAACAACTGAAGCAACCTTCATCCCAAAGCATGCAAATTCAAATGTGCCATTCATAGTTTCTTCTAAATATGTTTTCAGGTCAGCTTCAACAGGGGCTTCAGTCATAGGTGTTTAGGTCAAAAGCCAGTTCAACAGCTTCAGAAAAGTCAATCAGTCAAGAAAGAAACAATGACCCAGGTCCATCTGAGATTTGTGAAGTGGAGATACAACAACTTTAAACGTACAAGACTAATGGGATGAACGCTTCATGAATCCGTGTCACCCCACCCTTGTGTGCTTTATAAACAGCTCTGTTATTCCCCCACTGAGGTTAGCCATAGTGCACGACCAAGGGAAATGCCCCCTAACCATTTTTTAGACATCAGCAACACCTAAAGTACACTCCTTCCATCTCAAATTCAACACTGTGGAATCCACCTTAGGGTTGAGTGTTTCTAATCAAGGGCACAGATATTTCTAAAAGCGCCTCCGTGAGGTCTTTGCTCTTCATCAAGGATGCCGGTAATTAAGAGCGAGTGTGAGTTTGAATGCATGCACTGGGGTTTGTGGCACTCCAAGAATGTGTGTGCGCTGCACAAGATGGTCTCCTACATACTGGTCATACATGTCACTTAAGAACCGCTCAGCTTGCACATGTATAGTCTCCAGCTCCCTCCTCGACCATGGTGGGTAGAGGGAGGATGCAAGTCTGGATCATTTATCTCCACCCACACCTCTACCATACTAGAGTGAGCCCACCCGCTCCCCTCCCACTTCCTTTGCAGAGACTATCTTTCTCGATAACTGGAGATTCCACAGACAAATCCACATTCACACCAAGTCAGCCAAACATGTCTGTAGAAAAATGTCTTGACAGGAAGACCCTCCCCCCCCAAAACACTTTTCGCATGGGTTCAGGTGTAATTTCGACTGAAAGTGCACTGGGTTCCTGCTAACGAGGACCCAAAGGCCAAATCCTCCCCCCAAAAAATAATAATTTGCACAGTCGTTTAACAAATGGCAAAACCTTTAGCACCCACTAAGTCCCTTGTCAATGGCACCCCTGATACCTAGGGCCTGGGGTACTAAGGAGGGTCCCTAAGGACTGCAGCACAAGTTGTGCCACCCTTAGGGACCCCTCACCAAGCACGACAGGCTGCAAATACAGGCTGCGTGTCTTGGTGCAGACAAAAGTGAAAACACTACACATGGCCATGTCCCCTAAACACTGCACGCAATATATGCAAGTCATCCATCTAGCAGGCCTTACAGCATTAAGGCCAGGTGCATTATATTACAAGTAAGGGCATATCTGCACGAGCGGATATGCCCCTGCTAGGTCGCTGTCGAGTCTCAGACATAGTAAGTGACCAGGGAAGCCATTTTAAATGCATGTGCTGGACACTGGTCACTACGGGTTTACCAGCTACATGAAGGCTTCTCTGAATAGAGATGTTTGATATAAAACTTCTCAGATTAATAAACCCTCACCGATGCTAGTGAGGGATTTATTAATAACTGCAACCAGAGGGCACCTTGGAGGTGCCCCCTGAAAACCTACCAGCTACTTGTGTGTTGACTAACTGGTCCTGACAAGTTCAGCCACCTTAGACACGTTTCTGCCTCCCCACCCCCAAGGGGAGAACCAGCGCTCTTGAGGGCAAGAGAGAAAACCCTGCACTGGGCGGGGGTGTTTGCACCTCACCCAGGCAGGATGAACATTCCATGGCGGGGATCTTCAAAGGCCTTGCCGCTTTTGTAATGTGACCCAGATGGCAGATTAGACAGACGGCCCTGTCCTGAACCCACTTTTGGCAGCAGAACAGGTGGAAAAATTAGTCAGATAAGGTGGTGTACCCACTTCATGCGAGTCCCACCCCTAGGGTGGGTGGGTGGGTGGACGAGCTGAATTGGACTCTAAATTCCTATATCTTGTTTGGAAGGATTTAGGCCACAAGGGTTATGCCCACAACATCAGAAGTGGTCATAAGAAGAGTAGTCACACGAAAGGTGGTCAGCCCATTGGCTTCCACCTGGCACTCCCTGCAACACCCCTAAATTGAGTATTAAGGTGGCTTCCCTGAACCTTAGAACTCAGATCCCAACGACATAAGAAGCAAAAGACAGAGGAGGGGCACTTGCAGAAGAGGAAAAGAAGAATCAGCTGACTTGGTACCAGCACCACCGGCTTGCAGCTGACCTTGATGGACTCTCCCAAATAGACAACACAACCTGCAGCTAAGCCTCCAAGAAACCCGGGAGGACTGCCTGCCTTCCACATAGACTCAGACTCCTGTGGGCAGCGGATCTCCTCTGTAAGATTAGATTCAAAGTCTAAAGAAAGGACTCTGCAGCCTCTGAAACAGCAAAGACCCGACACTCAGTGACCTCTGCAACCGACATCCACGACTTGAGGTGAAGCAAGCCAACCAACAGTGCCAGCATGGTTGTCCAGCTGTCCAGAGTCCGAGTCCACTCGGGTTTCACCCCTCTTAGGCGCCCCCAAGTTGCCAGCAGCCTCTGCACGCAGGCCCCCTTTGCCCATGGCCTTGTGGTGAAAGAAAACCTCCAGCAACCATTGCACCCGTCGCCCACAATCCAACTTGAGGCGGTTCACTGGTGCCAACGACATTCCTCAGCTCCCCTGAGCTTGAGTCAACCCTGGTTTCACCCTTGCTCGACTCCCCAATGAAGAAGCCTGCAGCCTCAACACACAGGACCCCTGAACACGAGTGTGCTGGGTGGAGAAACCCAAGACCCTGCATCTGTCACCCGTGGACCCTGTAGAAAAGGACCAAAGGTACAGCTACGTCTCCAAGCACCCCAAGTCCACAAACTACCTGTTTGTTGTCCCCAACTGGCTTCAGAGCATGCAGCCTGCCTTCACGAGGACCAATTCCTAGAGAAAACCTTTGGGCGCCCGACACCTTGCTGCACCCCTGCATCCAGCCACCCCAGTGCTGCCCAGAGTGACCTGCTGGTGTGGTTCTAATCTGTGCCAAGTACTTACCTTAACTCTGAGATTGTAAGTCGTTGTTAACCTAGTGTTTGATGAACATTGTTCTCCTCCATATATTAATGTTGAAGACTCAAATTCCACAAAGCGTCAATTTTTTTTTAACTAAAAAAGTATTTATGCTTAAAAACGTACTTACCTCGTACCGAAGTTCTTGGGTTTAAAGTATATATCAATAAACTACTTTTCTAGATTGGTCTCCGATTTATTCTTTGAGTGTGTGCCTCATTTATTGCCTATGAGTACAACAAATGCTTAGCACTACCCTCTGATGAGCCTAACTGCTCGCCTACACTACCACAAAATATAGCATTAGCCCAATCTACTTTTGCCTCTGGAAACCAATTGGGGATCCACTGGACTCTCTGCATGGTGTACTTCTTTCTAGTGCACCATACAGAGAGCCAGCTTCTTACAAGGTTACATTTTTCCATAAATGCAAGAAATTTGTGAGTCTTGGAAAGTGCAGAAAAATGCTCCTCCAGGACTAGTGAGGACTTTTGGTCTTTAAAAAGCTATAAACTCCTAATGCGTGCTGCCTCGGCCACAAAAGAAGAATACTAATCCTACCCACCTACTATTTTGTTCAACATTTTCCAATCAGAGAAGACATGACCTCCCATACCAGCAAAAGAATGAGAACCCGGAATGGAGTCAATATGTGGTTTGCATTTTCCCTCTGGATACTACCCAAGTCAGGGAAAATTTGTGGAGTCAGCCTACTGCTTGACCTGATGAGAAAAGGAAGTTCTACCTGCCTGTGACATAGGTAGGACTGTACCTGCCAAGAGTCATCTGATCCAAGGGAAGAAAGCACCAAGGAGTGGGCACCTCAAAGAACAGACTGCCTTGGTGCTACTAGGTCCTCCCAGCTCAGCTACTCAGGAGAAGTTCTACAGTTGAGTAGAGGAGCAGCTCCAACACTTTAGACATCAAGTAGGGGAACCTGCTTCGTTCTATACCCACAATGTGCCAGGGGAAAAAGGGGGAGTCCGTCTGTTCCGCTTCCAAATGAACACCTGAAATCCATATGGATTCCAAATGGATAGTCATCTGACCTCCTAATGAGTGATGTACATGTCAATGTCGTCCAATGAAGCACGTCTTGATGGGTATATTTTAAACCCTTTTTCGCCAGAGTCCATATTCAGGTCTTGCTAAATCCTCTGATGGTTATGTGTTTTGGAAAAAGACATGTGCTAACTGACCTTTTTGTCTCCCTTCGGCATAGGTTTCCTCACCTCTTTTTCTTGGGGCTTCAGCATTTCAGGGAGTTCCAAATCTTCATATTGGTCTTTGTAGCCTTCTCCTTCTGAGACGTTAAGGGGATTTGAGGTAGATGACGCACTCCCTCTTCCTCCTAAGGATTACTCCTATCTCAAGGCTTCATTTTTAGCTCAACATTGAGAGCCCTTTGTTTCGGCGTTTGAGCTTTTTTTTTTTTTTTTTTTGGGCTCCAAGCCTTTTCTGGGGGGGCTTTTGCTTCTTCCCACACACGCAATCCCCTTCCAGTTGACTTCAGTTCAAAGTTTTTACCGCCAATGCTGCTGTATGACGGACAAGAGGTTCTTTAGGTCTCTGCTACCCATAGCTCCACTGCGTCCCTGTGGAGTTACCGGACACTTCGACTCCCCTCCTTTCAGTGCATTCTTCCTTTCTACCTAGAAAACCTCCTTGGATCAGTTGCTACCCCTTGTGCCACTTCTGTTTCCTTCAGGCTTCTTTACATTGCTGGAAAGCTCCTGGTCTTATCACGAGGATTGCTTGTGCAAAGAAAGTAATGGTGTAATTTGCGCAACTCTGTCTCCCTGGTCTTCAGGGTCTTTGGCAGGAACAAGGCAAATGCACTGCAACTTCCAAGCTGTGATCCTTCAGCACACTGGACTGTTCTTCTAGGCAAACATGTGGTAGCACTTTGTAGAGTTTCTAAAGAGAGTGTGCTTCATCCTCTATGTTTATTCTCCAACTGACGTGGTACCGGTCTTTGGGTCAAACAAAACTAATAGTTTCTTACCTGTAGGTGTAGTTCTGCAGCTCTTGGAGAATTTTCTAAAGTCACATACAGTACATTATTCTGCCATCTAGTGCTTGGGTCTGGAATCTTCTTTTTGTTGTCCTAGTCTTGCTTTTTTGTTGGGCATCGACAGATCCCCAATTTGGTGCTTCCAGTGAAATTGTACACCCTCCCCTGACATTGTACACCCTCCCCTGGGTACCTTTAGTCCCAAATTTCTGATTGTTTTTTTAGCCCCATTGTCTCCTTTCATCTTCATGGTCGAAGTGGGTGGGTCGCTTATGAATTCAGAAAATTCTTCAAGCTGTAAAACGTCACCTACAGCCAAGAAACTATTTGTTTTGCAGTGTGAATCCTTTCTGGATTCACATGCTGTGCACAGATTTTCTAGCAGTTATATTAATTCTGCGGTGGTTGAAGATGGACTTAAATTTGTAAACTGACGTATTAACGCCTTTTGTTCCACTTCAGTCTCCTTGTTCATTTAAATGTCTATGCAGTAGTGTTGTAAATGTGTGTAGAGATGACTATGCTACTGTCATACATACAGATGTATCTGCTAGAAAGGGAATTGTTTTGTTGCTCCTTTTGTTTCCTTAATGAGTTTATTCCAGCCTGTGCACTTGTATGGCAAAGTTTAATAGTTTGTGTGATCCATCTGGCAATTGTGCCCTTAGTTACAAGGTTCTCCATATTGTTGTCTGCAATGAAGACAGAGTTGCTTAGTATTCATGCTTGTCTTTGCCCTTTCAATGTAGTACATTATAGCACGTCTTGTGTCTAGCGTGTGTAACTCTTTCTGCTTGATATTTTTGGTTTTGGAAAAAAACGTGGCATTCATATAGTTTGGTTTATATTGAAGTGGGAAACTACTTTGGGTAAGAACTGTGGATCTGTCCTTATGACAATTCTGTCTTTGTGAATTTGGTAATATGGTTCTTGAATCGCAAGTGTTTGTATTTTACTCACACTGCAAAGAGATGTTATGGCCACCAGGAATGCTGTCTTTAGCATGAGTATTTTTAATGTGGCTTAAGGGCTCAAAGGGTGTCTTCCTTAATTGAGTCAGTACCACATTTAGATTCCATGTGGGTGCAGTTACCTTCCTTGGTGGTGCAATTCTCTTTTCCCCAGTAAGAACTATTGGGGCTGTGAAGGAGATTGTTCCTATGTGACCTCTTGTGTAGGCAACTATTGCAGCTAAGTGCACTTTCAATGATGCATATGTTAACTTGCTGTCTAGTGTGTTAAATATTTTAACACTGTTGTATCCTTAGTGTTTTTCCTTAATAAGCCCCTCATAAAACACAATAAGGAGTAACGTTTTGTTTTAGCAATGTATCACTTCCTTGTTGTTAGCTTTCTTGCTTCTCTACGAACAGCCATTATGTTTTCTGGTAGTTGTAGATGGCCAAATTCTAAGTCTTCCGGAGCCAGGCAGCCAGACTCAAAGACTCTAGTCCTGGGTGTAGCACCCTTCCCCTTCTTCCACTGAAAACAGGTCTTATTATACTGACAGTTTTAGAATGTTCCCTTGCACCATTTTTATGAGCTCTGAAAACCATCTCGGCCTCGCCCACTGAGGGGCAATTAGTATTAGTCTCATCTTGCTTCTCCTGCATTTGTATATCACTCTGTGTAATAGCGGTATCAGCTGAAAAACGTAGGCAAATATGCCTAACCAGCATATTGACAGGCCATTCCCTAGGGATAGGTGGTGTGGTTGTCTGGATGCAACATTTTAGCATAATGCATTCCTTGAGGTTGTAAATAGATCTAGTTTTGGAGTTCCTCAAATTCTGAAGATTTTTTTGAGTACTGTTTGATTGAGTTCGCATTTGTGAGAGCATGATGCTTTTCAGCTCAGCCTTTCCGCTATCACATTGTACTTGTCTGGTAGATGAACTACTGTTCTCCCTATTTTCCGCTGTATTGCCCACTTTCAGATTTCTTGTGCTAGCCTCGACAAGGAAAGGGATTGAGTTCCTCCTTCTTTGTGGATGTAAAACACTGTAGTTGTACTGTCTTTCCTAATAGCTCTTTCTGAATGGTTTTTAAGGCTAGGAACACTGTTCTTAGTTCCAGGATATTGGTATGCTGTACCGCATCCTGTTCCTTCCAGACTTTTCGCACCCTGAGTGAGCCCATGTCAGTACCCCAATCCATATGAGAGACATCTGTTGCAAATTATCACTATTGGAAGTGGCTGCGCAAAGTTTCTCCCTTGCGTTATATGTGATCTCTTCCACCAAGCCACCTCCTCCTATAATTTCTGCGTGACAACCACTAGATCTTCCCAACTCCCTGTTGCTTGTGACCATTGGTTTTGAAGCCATTCCAGGATTGGTCTCGTGTGTAGTCTTGCATAGGTAATCAAAGGGATACATGATGCTATTTTCCCTAACAATGTTCCCACTGTCCTCACTGTCAGAGGTTGTTCCTTCTGGTACAAGTGATGTTCCCCGCAACAGTGACTGTATCCTCTATTTGCTGGGATATACTTTCCCTTGAATTAAGTTGAACCTAGATTCAAGTAAAAACATTTTCTTGCTCTGATGTGGAGGAAGACTTCTCTAGGTTTTATTGAGAACCCCAAAGTGAATAGTTTTCATTACCTGTTGTGTATGACTTCTGCACTTGCGAGAGTTTGCTCTCACTAACCAGTCGTCCAGGTAAGGATAGGCTTGTATTCCCGGTCTTAAGTGAGCTGCAACTGCTGCCAGACACTTTAATAAGACCACTGGCGATGATTTGATTCCAAATGCCAGCACTGTGAACAGATAGTGAGTTTTGTTCAACACAAACCTCATTTTCTGTGTCTTGCATTCATTGGAATGTGTGAGTAGAAGTCTTTTAGATCTATAGTTGCCATGTAATCCCGTTTGCAATTGTGGGACTTCCTGCAAGGTTGTCATTTTGAATTTGTGCTTTTATAAACTAGACTCTGAGGTCTAGAATTGGGCCTAGAGATCAGTTTACTTTTGGCATAAGAAAATATGTTGAGTAGTTTTCCCTATTGATCTCTGGTCTGGGCATCTTTTCTATTGCTCTTTTCTCTAGCAATTCCTTTATCTTCTTGAGCAGACAAGATGTTTCTCCTTTTGAATGGACTTTCTTAAACCCTTTGCAGGAGGCATTTTTTTCCAATTCAGTGCAAAATTCTTATTGTATTATATTCAAAACCAATCTGCTAGCTCCTGCACTCCTGCACTAACCCATGTATTCTGCCTCCCATAGGTGGCGTGTGTGAGAGGCTGTGATATTGTTTGAAGTCACTTGCTGGAGGGGTTTGTCCTTCTCTGTGAGGCTGTCATCTTCCCCTTGTTCATCTTTGAAAAGACTGCCATCCCTGTTGCTGGTACTGCGAGTGCTGTTGGGGTGGCGATGTATGACTGCTTCCCTGAAAGGCATGGTTTGATGCTCCCAAATGGAAACTGCATTTCCCAATAGGCCTGCATGTTGGTCCTGTCCCTCTTCACATGCCTCCTCTAAAATACAACACCCCCATGTACTTTGCTGTTTTGTTGCCCTTTTTTAGTTGGTTCGGAGTCGTCAACAGTGCTACCAAACAACTGTTCCCCACTGAACAGTGTATTTAGGATATTAGCCTGTACTTACGGCTTAAATCCAGATATTCTCAGCCACGAGGGACGGTATAAAATGATCCCCATCATCCGACAGCTGGATGTGTCGGCTGTGTCCAATGCCGACTTCAGGCAAATGTTGGCAATATTCTTGCCCTCTTCTGCGAGGTTTGCCACTCGTTTCCTGTATTGTTCTGGCAGGTGTGTCATGAGAACAGTCATCTCCTCTCACTGTTGTTAGGCATGTCTGTTTAAAAAGGCATTAGAATTGGCGGTCACCGTGTTTTAATTTCCTTCCCATGAAGTCCATCCTCTTGCTCTCATCAGTGGTCCCGAAATTGAGATGTTAACACTCCTTCGTCCTGTCGAGGTGATTATCAAATTCGTCAGCACTGGACCCTTGATGTATCCTGGGTCTTTGGATGGATATTTATACTTTTTCTCCACCCTCTTGTTTACAGCTCTACAGGTTGCGGGTTCCTTAAAAGCCTCCCTTCCTTGATCAAGGTCACTAGGTGGCGCTGGCAGGAATTAGTTCCTGGTTTGGGATGGCAAAAGGGTTTCAAATAGGAAACAAGACTGGTCTCTACTCCAGCTGCACTCCATACTTGCCTGCAGCCTTCTTGATCACCTGGTTATATATACTGATGTCATCCAGAGGCAAAGGCCTCAACGGATAGCCATCTACTCCCTACTCTGAGTCAGTCTCACAAACAAACTCTGTTTACTTGGACTCCTCTAAGCCTTGGAAAATGCCTCCTACTTGCAGCTCTTCTTCGTAGAAGAGTTCTTCCTCTTCCTCTTGTGGCTCTGGTATTAAAGGAGGTTTGATTTCTTCGACATCCTTTTAGCCTTGATCTTTTGGTGTCAAAGTTCTAGGTGGAATTTGAAATCCCCTTCAGGATTTGTTGAAGTCAAACGTTCTTTGGCATCAAGGCTCGCCATTGATTTTCTCTTCGACGTTAGTCGCCGAGTTTGTATTCGTCTCGAGATCTCTCCTTTATCGTCTAAGGGCCTTTCTCTCCATTGTCTTTCAATAACTAGTTCTTTTCTGGAGATTTACCTGCTGCGGTGTCCCATTCGAGGGATCAGAGGGCTTGTGTCTTGGGCCATGCCTTCGGTCGGCAAGTGTTTTGACGATGAGGCTCCCTGTGACACCTTTAATCCAATTTTCGAAACACTGGAACTTTTTTCAGGGTTGATGTCTCTTTTCACTGGTCTCTTGTCCTCCTTGGATGCCAGGGCTTTGACAGACGATCCCCAGCTCGGCGTCTGATGTGTTACCCTCAGCAAATTCAGCTAAGTTTTCTTCATCGTTATTAGGCCCAGGAATATTGGGGATGGAGTTGTCTTCTGTCCCTGCATGGTGTAATGCGCCCTTTTCTACTTCTCTCTCATCCTCAATGTCTTCAATGTGAACAGGGCACAGACGCTGCAGTCACTTCGATAGTCAATGGTCAGGCAGAGGTTGCAGACCAGATGTTGGTCCTTCTGCATGAATCTGTTTGGCAGTTCGGGCAGAACTGGAATGGAGTCATCTTCATTAGGCCTCACAGGGAGCCACATGTCCAGGTATTCTCGAAATCCATTGAGGAATGTTCTCTTTACCTCTCGATTTCTCCCCTGGTACCTTTCTGTCGGTGGTCTTGTCCTATTTTGCTAACAACTTTTGGCGATCTTCTCACAGACGTCTTGGCAAAACCTTTTCTTCCTCAAGTTGGAAAGCCTCCAGCCAAGCATCCAGACCCAACAGAGGAAAACAAGAATCTGAAGATGGCAACTAAAGGTCAGAGCTTCAGGAGGAGGGTGTACAATGTCACAGAAAACACCAAATAGGGGATACAGGACATACAAAAAAATAAAAATAAACGACTAAGATCTACAAAAGTTTGGCAAATTCTTTGGTCTTGATGTCAGCTGGCGAACCTGTGGTTTTCCTTTCGGGTTTCATTTTTTCCCCCCCTTGGTAATCTGCTGACAAAAACTCAAATTTGGTTTCCTCAACTCAAGAGTTCTCAGCAGCACTTCCAGATCCAAAGGAAGAAAAAAAGAAGCTTAAGATGGCGACCACAACAAAGAGGTTTCTGGGGTACACACCGGACTATACAATGGGGTGCATATTTAGCTTCACAATTTTATGTACAGGACATCAAATGGTGGCTACATCCGAAAGAAAGGGGGAAAATAAAAATAAGACTACAAATAGACACATTTCAGACATGACAACTTGATGATGGAATGATGCACAGCGAGTAAATACAGAAAATATTCATGCTGCATTAAGAGGCATTACTCCACTTTACAAGCTTAGTCACAGGTGCCTGAAAAGCTTGGAACAAGGTTTCAAAATAACCGAGCTACATGACTCAACTGCGTGGCAGTGCAAAGATTATGCCTTTGAGCTACTGAGATGCCAGAAACAAATCCAACTTGACGACATGCGTGTGATTAGATCAAAACCTATTTAGCCTGTAGTTAAAATCAGATTAAAATTAGAGGAACAGATGAGAATACAATTGATAAAAAATGAATGAGAAATTTGAACGTACTGCTGTTATTTCCTCAAACAGATTTAAATTCAAAACCATTTCCCCCAAATGTCTATTGAGAGCATATGCTACCCATCATGTAATTCATAAATGGAGCCAACCTCTGTCTTGATCTTTCCCAGGACACACGAGATGAATGTAGGATGCTGGCTATCTATGTCTATCAATATAAGGGGACACTTTGTTGATAGCCCGGCGACCCTTATTGGTTTACAGGGGTTACAATAACAATCCCAAATGCTCGTTTGGGCGAGCAGTTTAGGCTTATCAGAGAGCAGTGATAAGCATTTGTTAAACAAAGAGTCAATAAATGAGACACACCCAAGAAGAAACTCAAGACCAGTGTTTAGAAAAATATACCTTTTTTTATAGAATGTTTCAGCCCCAGAAAACCTTCATAGAAGTTAAGTAATGTTGCAATGCATCACATTTTTTCAAGTAACACGTTCACTCAAAGGCGCTTTTACAAGATAAAGAACTTTCTTTGGACAAAGTACTTTTACTACAAAGGGGTCCCTGCATTCAGTTCTCTGGGGTCCTCTTTAGGGTGTAGGCTGCTGTTGGGAAGGGGGGCTCAAGATTACTAGAAGCACCAGCAGTACAGTTTTACCTGCCCTGGAGTGTCCAGGTTCAGAGGTGCTGGATGGCTCGGGTGACTTGTGCACTGCACAGTTGAGGTAGAGGGGGTCCACCAGGAAAAAGGCTGCAGAGGGGGACTTGGAGACAAGTCGGGAGCTGCCAACAGGGGGCTCGGCCAGTGAGGGTCCTATGAGCAGGGAATCACCATCTGTCATCGTGGACCCAGGCCGGGAAGCTCGGGTGCAGTGGGTTTTGGTAGTAAAGTGCTACTGTGCCAAAGGTGCCCATGTTTCACTGTTGGACCTGCATGAAGGGAACAAAATGGGGCAGCTGGTCCTCTCTCAGTGCTGGCTTCTTCGATGCAGACTTCCCTCAACAGCTAGTCTCTGGTTGCGGTGATGGAGGCCAGACTGGACTCAAACGAGCTTTGGTTGCTGCAAGGGATCCGGTACCCCAGTTATTGGAGCAGGCTGCTCCGGTGGGTCCTGGCAGCTTCTCACTTGGTAGGGAGATGGGTCTGACCTCCTTCAGCCCAATAACCTCCTCCTGGGCAGCTGCTGCATCGGCAGAACAGGTTGGCAGAATAGTGAGCTGGACGATGTGGTTGTGCCTGCAGGGAAGTGGCTCTACCACTTAGAGGGAAATGTTGGTGGCTTGCTGAAGTGCTGGAGGCTTTCAAGGCATTTGGAAGATTCACAGCTGCTGGAAGACTTGGGTTGTCGTGATTCTTGGGACAGGGTAAGCAGGATTGCGCACTAAAGTCCACCAGAAGTCCGCAGTACTCTCTTCTTTGGCTCTTCTTGGTCTTTTTGTCAGACAAATCTGTTCTTCTGGTGTCAGGGGGCAATCTAAATACTCAATTTAGGGACATTTACAGAAGTGTAGGGTAGTAGCCAATTGGGTACTTACCCTTGGGGTGACTACAACCCCTATGTGACCACTTCTTGTGGAAAGTGGGCATTACCCTGTCCCAGAATTCCTAGTTCCACCAAAAACAAGATGGAGAAGAACAGGCAGCCAACCTTAGGGGTGTGACTAGCCTGGTAGTGCACCACGCCTACATGCATAGCTAATTCTGCACCTGTCCTGGTGCCCAATGGGCCTTAGGTCAGACGGTGCAACTCCCAGGTCTGGGGGAAGCAGGGCTTGCATATCAAAGGTGGCAGGGACTTTGAAGTCCCTGGCCTTGGTATGCAGAATCACTAGCCATCCTCCTCTAGAGAAGGCACTGTTTCTGGACTCAGAGCAGAGGCTCATCTTGGGGGTGGGGGCGGGATGAGAATAATTTTCTGGGTGACAGGATGGTCGATACCAGTCAGCCAGCAAACTAGGGGTCTGGTATATTTCAGGGGGCACCTCTAAGATGCCCTTGTGGGTGTATGTCATAATAAATCCAAGACTGGTCTGGATTTATTAAGACGAGTCATTTGGTGTACCTAGGTACACCGTTCTGATATACTGGACACCACACCACCAGGTGGTGGGGAGTCATAGGATCAACAAAAGACAGTTTGTTAGCAGCAAGTGCCACTCACTTATCAACAGGTGGCGATTCATCCAGATCTAAAAAAAAAAAAAAAAAAACTAGTCCTCACTAAGTGTGGAAGCCCTTCACTAGGGAATCCTGTTGTCAGTTGTACCTGGGATGTTGTCCCTCTAATGGTGATGACCCTTCATTTTGTACGCACGGGCCAATTGGGAAGACATGAATGCTACTACTCCCAGAAAAATAATATGTGAGCTCCTTGGGAGTGGTGGTCTGCTTCACTTACCCATCATCCATGAACCCAGGTTCATGGGTTAAAGGGTAGGAGGGTCATTTTTAGAGGGACAACATCCTAGCTACAACTGACAACAGGTTTCACATAAGTGAAGAGCATCCACACCGTTAGCGAGAACAAGATTTTTTTTTAGGTCCTGATTTATCATTAGCAGATCCGTAGGGACTAGTGAGACGATAAACATGTTGACCATGATTTCTGTACCGTAGATAATTGTCCACACACAGACGTTACTCCCCCCTCTCAAACGCTAAATAGAGGGATGCAGGAAGCCGGCATGGTGTGTGGTGAATACCTATGGTATTATCACCCTATGCCAGGTCCAGGTATCCCCTCTCAATGAAGTGTAGGCTGTGTCTAGAAGCCAGGCTCTCTAAAGGTAGCTGTGGATAAGCAGACAAGGCTTATCTAGGAGACATGCAAAACTTATGCAATACCAATGTAGTCACAGAGCACTTACAAACACGAATGAACCATACAGTGTTATGAATATTAAGGTACTTTATTTCAATGACAATTACTAAATAGGCAACTCTCCAATAAGAAGCAAGTAGACACACAATATATGAACAGTAACAATCAGGAAATGGGCATTAAAAGCAATAGAAAACAGTGAAAAGCAGTGGGCAATATTGAAGGCCAAGGGGAAGATCAAACCATACACAAAGTGGAATCCTAAGGTCAGGACCCCACCCAGAGAAGTGGAATCGATAGAGGGGAGCTGGAGGTACTAGGAAACCCCAAAGGTAAGTACTAGAGTGCCACCCAGTGACCAGGAGGAAAGGGGTACGTTGCTAGTTCTACCCAGACCAACCCACAGGACTTCAGAGAAGGATATTGCGAGACCCAGACAAGACTGCAAGAAACCAAAGATGGATCCTGAAAGAGGAAGACCTGGAAAAGAAGGGGACCAAGTCCAGTTCGAGTGTGTGGATGTAGGAGTTGGTCGACGATGAAACGAAGATGGTCAGCAATGCAGCACATGAAGATTTTCTGGGTGATGTAGTCAACGTCCCACTCCGGATGAAGGATTGCAGTCAGTCTGTAGTATGGAAAAACCAACAACCACCCTTGGCAAAAGCAAATGTCATGGTTGGAGCTGCCGGGGACCAGCAATGTCCAAGGGGGACTCAACCCACGGGGGAGTCCCAGGTGACCCTCAGCAGTCCAGAGAGTCCAAAGAAGAGGCAGCCCCCACAGAAGACCTAGAGGCAAGGAGCCCAGGAGTCGCAGAGAGGCCCACACAGCACACCTGTGGAGAGGTCCCATGCTGCAGGAGAAGCACGCAGATGGCTGTGCGTCGCAGGGAAGGGTGCTGGGGCTACACAGAGCCTGAAGATTCCTTTAAGGAGATACCAACAAGCCTTGGTAGCTGCAAGAAACGTAGTGCACAGGGGTACTGTAATGCGTGGGAAGGAGAGGGTTTACCTTCACCAAAGTTGGATAACTGGCAGAGAGGACCAAGGAGACCACTCCGCATGATGCAGGATCCACACAGCTCAGGATGAGAGGAGATCCAAGTAGCCGGTCGTAGTTGTTGCCTGCAGATACAGGGAAGTGACTTCTTCACTCCAAGGGAGATTCCATCTTGCTTTTGTGCAGGCTAAATACTTGCCACCCTCAGGGGATGCACAGCTGGGGAATGTTGCAGGAAGGAGCTGGAAAAAAAAAATGTTGCAGGGTGAAGTCGTCGCTGTAGATTGTAGATTCCTGTGGAGTCCAGTTGCAGTCCCAGTGGGCAGAAGACAACTTAAACAGTGCAGAGGAGTCCTTCTGGAGTCTTGCCCATTTAATCTGAGGTCCCACCCAAGAGGGAGACCCTATATAGCCCTGGAAGGGGAATTGGTCACTTAGCCAGGTGACTACTATTGGGGAAGGGGGGTTGGGGGTGGGGTGAAGAGAAGGCAAAATCAGGGGCCATCTGAAGGAGCTCTGGGCACTACCCCTGGGGTCAGAGGAGTGGTCACTCCCTTTTTCCACTGTCCTGTTTCACACCGGAGCAGGGACTGGTGGTACATGAACTAGTGCAGACTGGTTTATGGAAGGAGGGCACCAAATGTGACCTTCAAAGCATACCAGTGGCTTGGGGAGGCTAACTCTCCCAAGCAATAAAACACCTATTTCCAAAGGGAGAGGGGTGTTGCCTCCCTCTCCCAAAGGAAATCCTTAGTTCTGCCTTCCTGGGCTTGAGCTGATCAAGCAGCAGGAGGGCAGAAACCTGTCTGAGGTGTGGCAGCAGCTTGGGATGCCCAGAAAACCCCAGACAGCTGGTAGGAGCAATTCTGGGGGTCCTCTATGGAGTCCCCATATGACATGGAATCATACAGCCAACACTGGCAAAAGTATTGGGGTACGATTCTGACATGTTTGAAACCAAACAAGCCCAGGTTCAGAGTTACCATTATGTAGCTGGACATAGGTAGTGACCTATGTCCAGTACATGCATAAAATGGCGTCCCCGCACTCACGAAGTCCAGGAAAATAGAGCTACAGTCCTAGGGGTACCTCTGCTCATGCATGGGTGCACTCACACACAACCTGCACCCTGCCCTCTGGGCTAAGAGGGCCTACCATAGGGGTGACTTACAGTGACCTGGGGCAGTGACCAGAAGCGAAAAGGGTGAATGCACCTTTTCACGCAGGCTGCAATGGCAGGCCTGCACATACACTTTGCATGGGCTCCCCATGGGTGGCATAATACATGCTGCAGCCCATGGGGGACCTCTGGTGCCCCAGTGCCCCGAGTACCTGGATACCATATACTAGGGACTTATAACGGGGCACCAGTATGCCAAATATGCGGCATTTGTGGTCCAAGCAACCAAGTTTAAAGGGAGAGAGCACAGTCACTAGGGGTCCTTGTCCTGGTTAGCAGGATCCCAGTGAACAAAGCCAAAACATACTGACCTGTGAAAAGCAGGGGGAACCATGCCAGAAAGAGGGTACTTTCCTACTAGGGAAACTCACTGTTTCACATTCTTTGAGGAAAGTAGGTCATTACACCTGACATTTTCCTTGTTTGTTTTTGTAGGAAGTTGGCTCTGTATGCACTATTTCAAAGTAAGGAATAGTATGCACAGAGTCCAAGGGTTCCCCTTAGAGGTAAGATAGTGGCAAAAAGAGATAATTCTAATGCTCTATTTTGTGGTAGTGTGGTCGAGCAGTAGGCTTATCAAAGGAGTAGTGTTAAGCATTTGTTGTACACAAACAGGCAATAAATGAGGAACACACTCAGAGACAATTCCAGGCCAATAGGTTTTTGTATAGAACAATATCTTTTCTTAGTTTATTTTAAGAACCACAGGTTCAAGATTTACATGTAATACTTCAAATGAAAGGTATTGCAGGTAGGTACTTTAGGAACTTTGAATTTAGCAAAATAGCATATACAGTTTTCACATAAATGACATATAGCTATTTTAAAATTAGACAGTGCAATTTTCAACAGTTCCTGGGGGGAGTAAGAGTTTGTTAGTTTTTGCAGGTAAGTAAACCACCTACGGGGTTCAAGTTTGGGTCCAAGGTAGCCCACCGTTGGGGGTTCAGGGCAACCCCAAAGTTACCACACCAGCAGCTCAGGGCCGGTCAGGTGCAGAGGTCAAAGTGGTGCCCAAAACACATAGGCTTCAATGGAGAAGGGGGAGTGCTCTGGTTCCAGTCTGCAAGCAGGTAAGTACCCGCGTCTTTGGAGGGCAGACCAGGGGGGTTTTGTAGGGCACCGGGGGGGACACAAGTCCACACAAAAAGTACACCCTCAGCGGCACGGGGGCGGCCGGGTGCAGTGTGCAAACAAGCGTCGGGTTTGTAATAGAAATCAATGGGGGACCAAGGGGTCTCTTCAGTGATGCAGGCAGGCAAGGGGGGGGGGGGGCTCCTCGGGGTAGCCACCACCTGGGGGTCGCTCCTGCACTGGAGGTCGGATCCTTCAGGTCCTGGGGGCTGCGGATGCAGTGCCTTTACCAGGTGTCGGGTCTTTGAAGCAGGCAGTCGCGGTCAGGGGGAGCCTCGGGACTCCCTCTGCAGGTGTCGCTGTGGGGGCTCAGGGGGGTCAACTCTGGCTACTCACTGTCTCGCAGTCGCCGGGGAGTCCTCCCTGAAGTGGTTGTTCTCCACAAGTCGAGCCGGGGGCGTCGGGTGCAGAGTGCCAAGTCTCACGCTTCCAGTGGGAAACGCAAGTTGTTTCAAAGTTCCTTCTTTGTTGCAAAGTTGCAGTCTTTGGTGAACAGAGCCACTGTCCTCTGGAGTTCTTGGTCCTTCTAGATGCAGGGCAGTCCTCTGAAGCTTCAGAGGTCGCTGGTCCCTGGGGAAAGCGTCGCTGGAGCAGTGTCTTTAGAGGGGGGGGGAGACAGGCCGGTAGAGCTGGGGCCAAAGCAGTTGGTGTCTCCGTCTTCTCTGCAGGGTTTTTCAGCTTAGCAGTCCTCTTCTTCTTAGGTTGCAGGAATCTGAGTTCCTAGGTTCTGGGGAGCCCCTAAATACTAAATTTAGGGGTGTGTTTAGGTCTGAGGGGTTAGCAGCCAATCAACACCCTCTTTGTGCCTCCTCCCGAGTGGAGGGGGGCACATTCCTATCCCTATTGGGGGAATCCTCCATCTGCAAGATGGAGGATTTCTAAAAGTCAGAGTCACCTCAGCTCAGGTTGCCTTAGGGGCTGTCCTGACTGGCCAGTGACTCCTTGTTTTTCTCATTATCTCCTCTGGCCTTGCCGCCAAAAGTTGGGCCGTGTCCGTAGGGGGCGGGCACAACTCCACTAGCTGGAATGCCCTGCGGTGCTGTAACAAAGGGGGTGAGCCTTTGAGGCTCACCGCTAGGTGTTACAGTTCCTGCAGGGGGAGGTGAGAAGCACCTCCACCCAGTACAGGCTTTGTTACTAGCCACAGAGTGACAAAGGCACTCTCCCCATGTGGCCAGCAACATGTCTGGTGTGTGGCAGGCTACTAGAACTAGTCAACCTACACAGATAGTCGGTTAAGGTTTCAGGGGTCACCTCTAAGGTGCCCTCCTGGGTGTATGTTACAATAAAATGTACACTGGCATCAGTGTGCATTTATTGTGCTGAGAAGTTTGATACCAAACTTCACAGTTTTCAGTGTAGCCATTATGGTGCTGTGGAGTTCGTGCAAGACAGACTCCCAGACCATATACTCTTATGGCTACCCTGCACTTACAATGTCTAAGGTTTTGCTTAGACACTGTAGGGGCATAGTGCTCATGCACTTATGCCCTCACCTATGGTATAGTGCACCCTGCCTTAGGGCTGTAAGGCCTGCTAGAGGGGTGACTTATCTATACCTGTAAGCAGTGTGAGGTTGGCATGGCACCCTGAGGGGAGTGCCATGTCGACTTAGTCTTTTTATCCCCACTAGCACACACAAGCTGACAAGCAGTGTGTCTGTGCTGAGTGAGGGGTCCCCAGGGTGGCGCAAGATATGCTGCAGCCCTTAGAGACCTTCCCTGGCATCAGGGCTCTTGGTACCAGGGGTACTAGTTACAAGGGACTTATCTGGATGCCAGGGTGTGCCAATTGTGGAAACAAAAGTACAGGTTAGAGAAAGAACACTGGTGCTGGGGCCTGGTTAGCAGGCCTCAGCACACTTTCAAATCAAAACTTAGCATCAGCAAAGGCAAAAAGTCAGGGGGTAACCATGCCAAGGAGGCATTTCCTTACAGTTTTTAATCTTGACATAGGTCCCACTTTCTTCAAAATAAAGTTCATTACACTGGCAACTATAGTAAATTTTAGTCACACTTGTTCCCGTCCTCTCCACACCTCACTCTTACCAGGTAATCACAAGCAAAAGATCTCTGGCAAAGAGCCCCCTTGCGGGGCCCGTCAGGCATTCCAGTGTCAGCTTGAGAAGAAGCACTGCCCGACGATGAAGCATGCCACCTATTGGTGAGTGAGGGCACTTGCTTCTACCAAACTAGTGTTTTGATGATCTTATGACTCTCCACCTAATTGGTTGTGTGGTGTCCAGTGTATTAAAACGGTGTACCTAGGTATTATTGCCATACGACATTACAGGAGGGTGTACACTAGACCAAACAATATCTTCCCTTTCCCTCTTGTGGTTCTCATTTGATACCAAACACCATAGGTTTCAATTAAGCCATTATTAATCTGGGGAACTCGTTATGACGAGTGTCCAGTACATACCTCAAGATGGCTTCCCTGTTCACTTGTAACATCTAGTAATCAAACTAGGCATTACAGGGGCATTTCTACTCATGCAAATGTGTCCTCACATCAAAACTGCACCCTGCCATAGGGCTGTAAGGCTTGCTGTAGGGCTGACTTACAAATACTTAGAGGCAACAAGTGAGGCATGGCACACAGTGTGCCACGTCGTGTTTTCTCTTATGGTTTGCTTCATGACAGTCTGCAATGGCAGGGTGTGTGTAACGCTTTTGGGGGTCCCTTAAGGATGGCACAATACATGCAGCAGCCCTTAGGCACCCTCTAGTATCTAGGCCGGCCTGAGATACTAGTGGTACCATTTGCCAAGGACTTGCACAAGTACTAGAGTGTGTGCCAATTGTACACAATTTTAATATTTTACCTTATTTTAGGGAAAGAGCACGGTCATTAGGGACATGTTTAGCAGGGACCCAGTGCACCTCAGTCAAAAAACCTCAGTACTACTGAGCAAAAAGTGTTTTTAGGGGGAGGGATGTGACCATATCCAAAAGGGGCACTTTCCGACAGTGACCTGAAAGGTGAGTGACAGCTTGTAAGAAAACAGGATGTTGCACTTAAGTGGCTTCTTGGATAGGGTCTGGCGACAGATGCAATATTTGTTCACTGGGGCTAATGCCCACAGGAGAAAAAGCCTTAACTCTTACAGTGGGCCACATTTGGACTGCATGGTGAATAGTCAACAGGTGGCTGGAAACAAAATAAACATGCAAAGTAGAACATTCTGAGCTTGACCTTGGACAAGGGAAAAGGAAAAGCTTCTGCAAACCCAAATGGACTTTCAATGGACTTCCTGCCATGCAAAAATATCTCTAGATTAAACAGCATCACTGAAATAGCATCATTGGTAGAACTTTAAAGGGCCAAATACATATGCTTGTTAGCAAGTATTCCCACAGGCAGTTAGATGGTTCCCACTTTTAGTCACATTGTCGGACAGACTGGATGCAATTAAAATTAATCATTCCAAAAGTTTTGTAACGTTTACAGGCCGTACGAGTATTAGCCAAAGCAGCTATACAAGGCCCTTCTAAAATCCATCTCGCAATTTGTATGCAAGGGATCCTGGGACCCCTTAAAACTGCAGCAGAAACCTAGATCTGAGGAAGAAAGGGCCTTCCGAATCCTTAAATTATACTCACTTGTGAGTTATTTGGCTGGTAGCGCTTAGAAACTTTACATAATATTGATACAAACGGAGAAGGCCATAATAAATAGAAAGCTATGGAAAAGACATGGCTAACCAAGCACAGGCAACCACCTAATCCTTGCTGAAGAATCCCAAAGACAGTACTTAAGACTAGATTATTGGCCATCATAGCACACAGGTGTATTTTGATTTAGAAACAGCAGCTACTAGAGAGAAAACGGTTTTCATTCCTTCACCAGGACCAGTGATTCTACGGGACAGTTTCTATGCTCTAAGCAATGTTACTAGGCTTGCAACCACGATCTGTGCACACAACTCGAAATGGAAGCCTTGAGAATCCATCCTAGAGAGTTCGGGAAATTCTTTAAACAGACATGGTGAAAAGCATGATTAACACAAAAAATAAAGAGGTCCGTTATCAATTATACACTTTGTACTGTGTCCCTCCACAACTATATCACAAGTTCCCAAACCTAAAACAGACAGCTGGCGGGGCTGTGGTCATGAGAGCAATATATTTTATACTGGTGGTCCTTCCCTGGTCTGTCCTCCTTAAAGGGGGAATTGGCAGCAAATAAGATCTTGGCTACACCACCCTGAAAGATCCAGATGCAGCAGTACTTGACTTGGGCCACAGGGATTGGGAGGTGTCCTTAAAACAGACAAATACTTGCTGTGCACCTTTTTTGGGCAGTTATATAGGCCATAGCAAGCCAATTGAAAAAAAAATCTCCAGCTTTAAAACTACAGCTTTAGGTTATTGAATATTCTAGCAATGGAATGTCTTTCAAGTAATATCAAACAGAAAGAAATAAAATTGCATCAGAGCACTGTGGCTCTTCACATAAGAAGCTACTTGATTTGTCATGAGCAATAAGTAACAAATGCAAACATGAGGGGGGCATGGTTTGAGCCCATGTGCAATGGCGGCTTGAGACGTGAGCCCCGGAACCCGCCAGAGCTTCCAGATGTATTCCACCTAACCAACATGCCCTAAACCTGTAAATTTGGGCTAGAAGATCGGCGGAATTCCTCGAGCGATTACTGCAGACACTGCAATACTCAATGGAGCAGGGAAATGTGTTTAAGAGCGACTCATCTCCTTTTATCTGCACTGTACTTAAGATGGCGACTGTCGTTAAAGGTATGCTTCGCCCAAGATAACACATGATGGTGCTCCTCTCCAGTATGTACCACGCATTAGACCACAGGCGCTTTCTTCGTTTTACCTGCCTGAATATGTGAATGCCATTTTTCAGCAAACGCCCTGCCACTTCTAGCAGATGTACATTGCCATGTGCATTCTTACGAAATAAGTGGGATTTTTAACCTTCCCAATGCTCAGCAATCATTGTGGAGACTCATGCTTGCTCTAATGAAGGCAACTGATGCCCCCAACATTGCTGCATACCACTGCAATTTATGCCCCTAGATAAAGGCATACAGCTTTTTTTTTTTAATCGTGTTTCAACCAGCATATTAAATACATGTGCACTCTCTTCAGTTACTGTGGCTATTACTTTGTTTGATCCAGCGCTTCTTGTCGACAAGTCCTGTAGAAGTTTTGAGCTTTTAGTGATAATAAATGACTTCTCAGCCTATATAATCTTTTTGATAATTCTCTAGGAGGATTGTTTTTTCTACTACATTTAGGTTCTTTGCACTCATTTCCAGCTACATGCGTACTGGGCTGCATTACTTATCTACTCGAAGGACCAGTTCTATTCGATTCGTCCCTTCTGGTGTAAAACTCGTGTGACTGGTTCTTCTAGCAATATGGCAGAACACAGAAAGTTTACTGAAACTGAAGATTCTAGAGAAACGAAAGCCACTACGAAGCATTCTAAAGCTGATCCACTTCTTTCATAATCTCCAGTTAAACCTAAAGTAGATATGTCATTGAGCATTGCCACTATTATTTAACGTTTGGATGCCTTAACAAGACCTTGCCCAAGAAACTAGAGTTAATACTGATGTGATGCATGAGGTTTTACAAGCATTCCGTTCTGATTTTAAAGGACTTATTCACAGGATCACGGAAGCGGAATCAAGATTAAGTGCCCTTGAGGATACTTCCCCTTCCACAAGGGGTGATCTTGATTTCTCCTCACGTAAGATATGAGCTACGGCACGATAACTTGCAGTACTTGAAGATCGCAATCATAGAGGGAACTTGCAAATGTTTGATCTTGCAGAAAGTGTGGAGCCTGAAGTAAAATCTTGCGCCAACATTTTGGAAGCACGAATTCCACGTTTGCTGGGGATCTCCTCAGACAAGGAATTTAAAAGCGAAAAAGTCCACAGCGTTCGTAATGGCTGACCTTCTACAGCTCGTTCTAATGTATCAGAATGTCCAAGAATGGTGATCTTTCATACTTTGCGCTATCATCACAAGGAATTAACTCTTCCCCATATACGGAAGATGCAGCAGGTAAAATGGAATGGGGCCAAAATATCTATTGCACAAGACTATTCTAAAGAGACAGTAACTACAAGGAACGGTTTTCTTGCTCTACCTCAGTCACTATGTGAAAGTTCGATTCCCATCTCCTTTGTGGGTCTGGCCAGATTCCATATCGTTTTCAAAGGTGAGCCCTTGCGATTAACAATCCTTCAGACCTTCAAATATTCCTTGATGGCACGTCCTAGACAGACCTGGTAACTTGATATGAACTCAACAGGCAAGGTGATTTTTTTCACTGTTTTCTGATCATATGTCATTAGAATGATTCACTTAATAGATTTTTCACTTGATAATGTGAAATGTATAAGGTATCATCTTCACGTTCATTGTTATGTTATTTAGCACTTACTACTTGATTTATTATACGCAAATCTCTATCTTGTTAAATTGAAAGCGTCTAATTTATGTTTTATATTTAAACTGCATCCTTTTGTTGCATGTCTGAACAGCCTTTGAGATAACTGCTGCTTGAGGATGATATTTAGTATATATTCTGTTTTTTTTCCATTAAGGTTAGGCTTGGTGTTTTTCTCAGGCCATACTGGGTCTTCTGTTGGCGCATGAGCTGCAAGTTTTGCCAACCATGGCCTCCTTTCCCAAGGTAAAAGAGGGTTGGGAAATGCACTTTTTTTGCATTTCAGGGGAGGTTTTTGGAGTGGTTTTGTTTTGAGCTCACATTTTTGGTAATATCTCTATTGTTATTTTTCTTTCTGTTTTCTTGCTTCTTTTTCTTTCCTTTTTCTCTTTCACTTTTGGTCTCTCTAATTTGGGTCTGGCATACCAACAATTTGTATTTTCATTACTTTAACCCCTTGGGTGCGGGCGTCAGCCACTGGCCGACGCCCGCTCTACTTCCCTGGTGCGGGTGACGATCAGTGGCCGACACCAGGGAGGGGGTTAATAAATCCTCTGGTGCGTCGCACCCGAGGATTTTTTATTTTTATTCCCCAGGAGACACGGAAGCTTTTCCGTGACTCCCCCCCGTCCGCCCCTTTGTGACGTCAACGCGCCGAGAGGCGCGCTGACATCACTTTGTGGATTTCCCCATCAGAGCAAAAAAGCGGCCTTGTGGCCGCTTCCTGCTCCAATGGGGGAAACGCCCACAAACTGCCTTCCCCACGTTCAGGAAGGCCTCGTAAGAAAGGGGAGACTCTCCGGGTCAGGAAACACCATTAGACACCAGGGATTTCACTTGGGGGGGTCGGCCCCCTTGGAAAACGCTCGCGATCGGGCCCCCCCAGGGGCTAAATAAAGTAAAAAAAGAAAAAATAATGGACAGGACGACCCCCTGTGGGGGCAATATTTTTTTTTTAGTTGTTGTAGGGTTTCCCTGGGGGCCATCTTGGCCCCCAAGGAAACCATGCAACAGCTATAAAAAAAAAAAAAAAAAAACATATATATATATATATCTCTAAATGTAAATATCTATAGATATATATATAAATCACTTTTGTCAATACATGTGTGGTTTCCCTGAGGGCTGCGATCGGCCCCCAGGAAAACCAGACCCACAAATAAGTGATATATATATATATATCTATTTGCCACCAGTTGTCTTGCAGTTGCAGCTTGCGTCTTCAAAGCAATGCACATACTTCAACTGACGCTTTTCAACTGTAGCTTTTAGGCAGCAATAAAAAAGGAAAGAAAAAGAAGCAAGAAAGGTGGGAAGATGGTAATTTTAGCACCAGAAACCCTTTGTTGATGCCATTTTCAGGGAAAAAAAAAATCACAAGCCTTCTTCGGCAGCCCTTTTTTCCCATTTTTTTTTTTTTTAAAACGAAATTTTCACTGTATTTTGGCTAATTTCTTGGTCTCCTCCAAGGGAAACCACAAACGCTGGGTACCATTAGAATCCCTAGGATGTTGGGGAAAAAAAGGACGCAAATTTGGCGTGGATAGCTTATGTGGACAAAAAGTTATGAAGGCCTAAGCGCAAACTACCCCAAATAGCCAAAAAAGGGCTCAGCACGGGGGGGGGGGGGTTTAAGGATTATGACTGCTGTTTTTTCCTTCAACTGTATTTTGAGTATGTATACATTTTTTTCTGTGCATGCTGCATCGTTGGATATTACCCTTTTATATATTGCATCTTTTATTCATGATATTGAAAGTCTGTGCAATTAGGTCAGCTACATACTATTGGAGTCTATTTACTGACAGTATCTCGTTAGACTTTGGTATCTTTCATTAAGACACTTTCTACTACCTGATTTTGACACGTTCACCGTTTTGACATCACGCTGACATTTAAAGTTCTTTAGATACTAAGGGTCTTCACCTCCATGTGGAACGCTGGAAGATCGCAGCCTAATAGCTGGGGGAGAGATCTAATATTGCTACAAGAAACTCATACTAAGCTTATTATAGATGCAAATTGTACTCCTCTTGGGTGGCAGAGATGGAAATATCTCCGGCCATACATAAGAAATGTTGCCTTAAGGTCCTCTCACACTCGCATGACGACTAGGGTCATTGGCCTATTATGCAGGTTCAAAAATGACAAGATCCTTGCCATTGTAAACCTTGATGCTCCAAATGAAATTGTGAGATTTTGGAAGGATTTAGACAAGAGAATGACAACCACCTGAAGATCTTGATCTCATTGTGGAAGGAGACTTTAACCCACCAATGAATGGATATATTGACAGAATCTCTGCTCAAAAATAGGGGTAATAAACGGCATAATCGAATGAAAGTGTGTTGTAACAACCATCATTTGATCGCTGTGTGGAGACTATAATCCATCAAGCAGTGACTATTCATTCTACTCCCCTCATCATACTTTCACTAGAATTTACTATATTTTAATTAGCAGGTCTCTCGTTCCATTGGCTCACAACCCTACAGTCAAACCAATATTAAAATCTGATCATGCTTGCTGATCTTTAGATATTACTGTGTCAACACTTCCAATCCCTCCCAAAAATGGCACCTCAATGATAACCTTCTAAATGATAGTAGCATTGTTGAATCTATTATCACTACCTATTTTCTGAACGAAAATGCTCCAGATGATACATCCGCTTTTACACATTAGGATGCCGTGAAAGTGACTTAGAGGTACATGAATAAAATGTGCTGCTACAAAACAAATGGCTCTTAAAAGATTTGCAGATACGGAAACTGAAATTGAACAATAATATGAATCTATTACCAACTCTGGGGGTTCCACAGAATTACCAAAACTTCGTAAATTGCAATATGAATGCAATAAAACATTAAGTTTAAAGGCCCACAAATGGAGAGAGACAGCCAATGCCAATTCTATGATTAACAGAAATAGAGAATGGAAAGTATCAGCAAATTACTTAACATACTAAAAATAAATCTGCTGTATCTGCGAATCAAGATTCATCTGGTTCTATTGCTTCACCTCAGGATATTCTAATAAAAATGTAGAGACTTTGTATGTTGATTTATATAATCCGGATCATATTTCTACACCATAATTATGTGTTAAAAATCTATTTGCAAGTAATCTTCCTCACCTTTCACAGGAAGAACTGATTTTGTTTAATGCCCCGATTGACAATGAGGAGATTTGTAAAGCTATCAGCTCACTGAAAAACGGAAAGCTCCAGATCCGGATGGACCTAATGCCAGATTTTATAGAACCTTTGTAGATGTGATAGTGGACCCTGTTGGTTCCGTATTCCAACAATATGCAAACTTTGGCTCGGTGTATGGGTCCACAACTGAGGCCACGATAGTCGTTATCCCCAAAGAGGGAAAATATCAGATGGATATTAGGAGTTACTGCCTTATAGCCCTCATTAATGTAAACTGCAAAATCCATGCTAAGACCTTATTGTTACATTTAGAAAAATATATATTAAAGCTCATTGCTCCAACTCAAACTGGCTTTCTGAAGGGTAGATTGGCAGCAGATAACATTAGATTATTGTGTCATGCACTTGATAAGGCCAAACATGCTGATTCACTGGCAGTAGCAGTCGCTGAAAAAGCCTTTCTTGGAGGTTTCTGTGGTCTGCTGTGATTAAATAAAGCTTGGGTGATGATTTCATCCGTACAATAATGGCATTATACAATTGACCGTGGCAAGAGTCAAGGTCAATGGCTATCTTTCTAATTCCTTTCTGGAAGCCCAGGGAACAGGACATGGTTGTCCACTATCCCCACTTTTCTTTCTTCTAGTCGTTGAATCCCTGCTATCCCCCTCTTAATGAAATATTGAGGGCATGAAAAGTATACATTTTCAATGTACGAATCAGAAGGCTGTTGGTGTGCTAATATTTACCTAAATACACATTTTGCCAATCTGCACAATATGCATGAGAGAAGACGTTTTTCACTGGTTTCTGGTTAGTCACTCAATAAGGATAAAACTGAGGTATTTCCTCTAAATACACACTGGCAACCCGAGAATCTTAAATATCTCCACATTTTTGGTTTGCCAAAGATCTTCCTACTCTATAAATGAAACTGACTCTTGCTAAAACCAAGGATCTCTCAAAAAAATGGTCTCCTAAACACATCTCATGGGTGGAGGGGTGGGGGGCAGAAATGATTAAACGGATAATCTCCCCTTTGATCAATTTCTTATGCAGTATGCATTCTATGTCTCCTTCTCCCTCCTTCGCAGAAGTAAATAAACTAATTTCCATATTTAAATAGAAAGGCAAAAGAGCTAGAATCTCGATCATAGGGGAGGGAAGCCGGTCGTAGGGGAGAGTATTAAACTTACCAGACTTTCCGAGATATCAGCGTTTCTTCTTGGCAGCTCAAGGCTGGTAGTGGTTTGGAGCCCTGAACGATCTTTCTACCCCGCAAGTGCGAATTCAATCATTTTCCCTGGGCAGCTCAGCTGCTGCCACCCCTCAGACAGGTTTCTGTGTTCCTGCTGCTTAATCTGATCAAGCCCAGGAAGGCAGCACAAAGGATTTCCTTTGGAAGAAGGAGCCTCCCCAAGCCACTGGTTTGCTTTGAAGGGCACATTTGGTGCCCTCCATGCATAAACCAGTCCACACCGGTAAAGGGACCCCCAGTCCCTGCTCTGGCACGAAACTGGACAATGGAAAGGGGAGTGATTACTCCCCTGTCCATCACCACCCCAGGGGTGGTGCCCAGAGCTCCTCCAGTAGGTCCCTGGGTTCTGCCATCTTGTTTCCAAGGTTGGCAGGGAGCTCTGGGAGCATCAGAGTGGCCAGGCAGGTGACATCAGAGCCCCCTCCTGATAGGTGGTTACCTTGTTAGGTGACCGATCCCCCTTTCAGGGCTATTTAGTGTCTCTCTCAAGTGGGTCTTCAGATTCGGATTGCAAGATTCCAGCAGGACTCCCCTACAACCTCTGCTTAGGCTCTGCCACTGGAACCGCAGCTGGACCCTCCAGGATTCAACAAACATTGCTACGATGAAGAAGACTCTTCTGCAACTTTGTTTCCACGTCTCCTGCCAGCTGTGCAACATTTCCCTGGCTGTACATCCTCAGAAGACTGCAACTCTTCAGCCTGCACAAGAAGAGGGAGAAATCTCCCTTGGAGTGAAGGAGTCACTTCCCTGCAACCGCAGGCACCTACAGCAAGCAACTACCAGCTACCTGCCTTCCCTTCTCCTGCTGAGCTGCGTGTATCCTGCATCACAGTGGTGGTCCAGAGTAGTCCTTTTGGTCCTCCCTGCCAGCTGTCCAACTTTGGTGGACGTAAACCTTTGCCTTCCCAAGCAGGACAGTACCCCCATGTACCGCGTCTCTTGCAGCTGACAAGGCTTGTTTCCATCTCCTCCAAGGAATCTTCAATGGACGTGTAGCTCCAGCCCCAGCACTCCATCCTGCAAACACTTTCCTGCATGGGATCCTCTTTTGTAGTGCTGCGTGGGCTTCTTGTGCAACTCATGACTCCCCATCCTGTAGGAATCCTGTGGTTGCTGCCTCTGCTCCTGTAAACTCTCTGGGATGCTGAGGGTCCCCTGTGACTCCTCCCTCCTGGGTTGAGTCCTCCTGGGCCTTTCTGGTCCCCGGCAGCACCTCTTTTCCACTAACCGCGAGTATGCCTTTGCCAAGGGTTGTTGGTGGAATTCCTGCACCAACACCAGTCTGCAATCTTCCTTCCAGTGTGAGACTTCATCTGCATCCATCAGAAACTCTTCTGTGGCTCCAGGGCTGCAGTGCTAACTTGTTCTTCATCAACGTCGACCAACTCCTGCATTCACAGCTGGGTGGGTAGTAGCCTCTACTCCTCCTCGACTCCACTGTGACTTGGTCCCCTCTCTCCACAGGTCTTCTTTCTTCAGGAATTCACCGCTGGTTTTCTTGCAGTCCTCTCTGGGTGTCTTCTTTTTTTCTTTTCCTACTTTTGGTGGTTTGGGGAAAATCCAGTGTTTTACTCCTGCATTCCTGGTCGCTGGGGGAAACTGTTACTTACCTCTAGTTTTCTAGTACTCCCAACTCCCAGCTCCCCTCTACACATTTTACTTACCTAGGTGGGGGTACTTTGTTTGCAGTCCTATTTTTTTTAACATTATTTGTTGTGCTACCCCTTGGGTCAATATTGGTTATTGCTATTTGCACTGTTTTCTATCCTCTTCTACACTGGTTTTTGATTGCTAGTGTATATATTTAGTGTATTACTTACCTCCTAAGGTGGGTTACCTGTCTAGTATTGTGGTGATCTGTTCCAAAAATAAAGTACCTTTATTTTTGTACAAATTAGTGTTTTCTTTCATGTGTGTAAGTGCTTTGTGACTGTAGGGGTATTGCAAGAGGTTTGCATGTCTCCTAGATAAGCCTTGGCTGCTCATCCACAGCTACCTCTAGGGAGCCTGGCTTCTATACACTGCTTACACTTCACTAAGAGGGGATACCTGGAATAAGATGTAAGTACCTTAGGTACCCACCACTCACCAGGCCAGCGTCCTACAACTCGACATCCCTGAGACTCGAGAGATCTGGTCAAGTGGTCTTCCTGTGCACCATTAGTCTCTAGACAGATAACCAAGCAAGCAAAAGTATTCTCAAGGGAACAGGACACTCGGATTATCAAGAAACTGGCCCATGGAAGTTGGGCATCCACACTGTATGAGCCAGGGGCATTGCAGATGTATCTTTCCCTGCCAGCCTGGCCCTAAAGCAGGAGCTAATTAAACTGCGACTGGGGTTAATTGCGTTAAAAATGTACTCCCCCATTAGTCTGCTACATATATTATATTTTTCTAATGGCTAAGCACATTCTTGATTAGACTCCCGTTAGCCTATGGTGCAATTTTAGAGGCCCCAAGCACAGTCATGAGACTAGTTCAGCTCCCCACCCAGATGCAAAAATAGTATTTTAGATTCTTTGTGCTTCTTAATCTCCGTTTTGTATACTTACGCACTTTTTAAAGGGATACCTTTTTAGTAATGTACTCTCTCTCCTTTTTAAATTTAACTGAGTCTTTATTTGTCCAGGTTCTAGGCCGATGTAAGCCCTGTTTTATTGCCGAAAAAACAATGAACTTATGGACTTATTGTAATGATTTTCAATAATTGTACAACAAAGAATTTACCTATCTATCTGTAAAGCTGTTGTCCACCCCTGGAATGAATTTTACTAGCGGTACTTTGAGTCAAATCGACAATGTCAAATATTTTGCACCAGAAGTGGCAAATCCAGTGGGTGTCACACTACTTCTGAAAAAAATACATGGTTGGCATGTCTGTGCAAAAAGGTGCTACCTTTTAGAAAATGTGTTCCTTAAAAGCATGCAGGGTTATCTGCAATACCATTAACTATAGCACACAGTACAACATGCCCCATTAAAAAAAAAAAAAAGTATCCCACCATTTAAGGTTGTGCTCAACTTTTGGCTCCACCAATTCTAGATTGTCTCAGTAAGTTGGGGGCATGTGCCCTGTTATAAATAATTTATCTCCTCATGCAGCTTTGAGCTCTCTACTCAGGACATTACTACAGTGGATTTCATAAGCTCTAAAGAGTTATTTAGCATGGACTTTAACATTCATAAAATTGGGTAGTAAGCTCAGTTTCTGAAATGGTTTCTATTAAGAAGTCACCTTCATCCTAATGTACTTTTACTGGAACTTTATTTTCTGAGACACCAAGAATGATTGACATGCAGATGTATCATCCGGTAGTGAAGCTCTTACTGGGGTTAGCTCCTTTTCTTTCTAGTGATAGGCTCTGTGAACTTGTTCAGCATCGTCCTGCTTATCAGTGAATTTATTAGAAACTGTAAATGCGACAATGGGTCTGCATCTATAGCTTGGCCTAAGCTGCTGGTGGTGTGGGTGGCTCACCAGTTTTTGTCTTAGGTGGTTTTGCCTCCACATGCTTTCTCTTAGGACTGGAATAAGCCCCAATATCCTCAAATGTTAGCCTATGCTGCTTGCGTTGGGTGGGAGCTGGAAAGGGGCCATGATACTATGTGCCCAGTTTTAGAATAGAACTCTACTGTCCTCCGTCTCTGATCTGGTTGCCTACCTTCTTTGGTTCCTGGGATCTAAAGTGCTGATGCCAGTTCATGCATTCTTGGCTCCGAAGCTTTGCGTCTCAGAGTCGATGTTCCTCTGGGGCACAGTGTTTTTCAACATCAAATAGTTTTCTGCTGATGTGGTTGGTGCCAATAGAGGTTTCTTCTTTGCAGGTGGTTTATCACTGAAGGCGGTTTTTCATTGAAGGCATGGTGCTCTTGGTAGAGCAGAGGCTTCTCAGAGGTTGCTCCTCCGCAGAGGGCAGTTTCTCTCATCTGTGACCTCTATCTTTTCAAGGGAGAGGGTGTTGGTTGGTCCTCTCTATCTGCCCCAGAACATCAAGGTGTTGGCCAAGTCCTAGGTGCAAATGCAGACTTTGGCAGGGGCCCTGGAGATTGATCATCTCGGACGTCGGAGCGGAGTCATGGGAAGACACATGCAAGGGACTTCCCTCATGATGGTCATCTAGCCTACCAAACTGACCTCTCATCATTAAAATCAAGCCCTTTAATATCCTCGGCGACTGCACCAGATGGAGATTCACAATCCTGTTGCTGCATAATGGAGTAATGCACCCAGCGTCCTTCAGTGCCGATTTTTTTTTTCCTAAAGGTATTACATGCAAAAAAGGGAGCCTTGTTGTTTATCAGTAGGAAGAGTTTACAGACCTGATGCTGATTTGACCAGTTAAAAATGTAAATGTTGCGTTTTCCATACCCTCTCTTCACAAGTCATTGTTATAAGACCTGGCCCCAATTTTGTCACATAGATCGGCTTCAATGCGGTCAGCAAAGGGATGGTTTCTTGATGTTTGCGGTCAAAAGCACGATGTCTATTTGGTTTGAGGTGCTCTGGTCATCTAGCACCATGATGTATGTCTTTCGATGTGCAGCTGTAGTGAAGCCGTGGAAACACATGAACCGGATGGCGGAAACAAAGCTATCGGAGGTGTGTCCTGGTGCATTGTAGGTTTCAATTGTGGCATTAAGAGTAATCTTGAAAGAACTACTTTAAAAAAAAGAAAAAAACATGTTTCAACATCGAAGTGCAACACTTGATACCAACAGTGCGGGCACAGCATGTGGTCTACAGAAGCACATGCTGCAAAAATGACAAAACTCATCTCAGTAACTGCCCGGTAATCACATTTGTCCCAAGACTCTTAAGACCCCAAGAAAAGTTAGCACCTGCTTCAATCCTGAATGGCTACAGAGTGCCGTGACATTCCCATGCCACACTCATCACTGACATTGGCTAGACATTACAGTGTGAAAATGCAGTTTAAGAACTGGTTAGTTTCTTAGACTGCGAAACACTCTGGATAAAATGCTAACGCCTGACATGCATGTCACTGGATCACTTTACAAATAGAAGACTGTCCTTGTCATGACTTTGCATTTTCTCTCAATGACGGTCACTGGAGCACTAACCTAATCAGTCCATCATTGCTGATGAAAAATTGAGGATTGTGTAAGTGATTGCTGTATGCCACTGAATGAAGATTATGCTAAAAATGAGAAAAAATTATCAAGTTAGGTTTGGTCAAATGTTTCAAGAAGATACAACACAACAGAAACTGAAACTACAAAGATCCCAACATCTTCATCATTACAGATCTTTTTGTAACTGGGGAAAAATGTGTCAAGTTTTCAAATATTTTATAACAATCATGACTTCTAATTGACAATGTGGAAGATAAGTGCAAATATGGAAACCTGAGGAAATGTCTGCACTGGCTATATCAAAGGTCATTTACTTATCAATGATACATAGGAGAAGGTGAGCACAGACAAATCCATTCAGCTAGTCATGGTGCCTGTTCTGCTGGGATGCTCTTCAGGTTCAGGTGCCTTCCGAACCAGACATTGAATGAGTGACAATGTGTCTATATTAATTGCATAGTAATATTTGCAAGTGGATGGATGTTTACAAACGTTTTTTTATAATATACTGTTTATGGTGCATATAATTTGCATGAACTCTTACAGTATAGTATTAAATATGGTGTAGTGGGTATATAAAAAGTTGCTCTTATTTGTCACACTGTGCTCCCTTTTTTACTGTGAGAAGTATCTTTAAATGAAATTGTTTCTTTCAACAGGTTTAAATCCACAAATTGCACGCTAAAAATCATCTTACCCTGTTGTAACCCTTAATGCATGAAAAACTGACCTTCCAATCACTTATGTTTTTTTTTTTTTTTTTAAATCGACCCCTGATTCTTTCTACCTTCTGTCTCCCTCATCTGTGTGTTACTCTAAAAATCACATAACTATCTGCCTTAAAGCTCTTTTGAAACCATAACAATATTAATTCCAGCTAGTAATAGTGCCTCATGTAGCCCTCTCTAATAATCACATCAAACGAAACAAGACCCCACACAGCATGCAAACTAACCCCAATAACCAATTGACTGACCACTAACTAGGCTCCGAGTAGTGTGCTACTCACTGTAAAGCGCTTCGACGCCTCATCAGGGGTAGTAAGAGCTAAACAAATATATATATATATATATATATACATATATATATATATATATAAATAAAAACAACTGCAGATAGTACCCAGACTATCCTTAATATCTGATCTTACCAATAGGGTTACAGTTGCATGGAAGACAGGGTTCTTCGCTTGCCTGGCGGTAGTGGTTCTCACGACATCTCTCGCAGTTTGCACCATCAGTGTTGTCAATGCAGCCAGTGCAATGCCCTCCATGGCCTGTTGCTCGGTACAGCTCTGGGTCAAAATAGCATTCTCGCGATCTACCATTACAGTCGCAAGCTGAAGGGGGAACAATAAATAACAAGCCAACATACATTAGAAAGCGAGACTGAGCACCACATAAATCAAATCTAATGGACCATCCAAGAACCCCGCCCATTAAGTCTCCTCTTTATGTTCGCACCATTTTCCTCAAGAATATTTCTAGTGCTAAACCTACAACATTTCTTCATAGTGTGTGGCAGTGACTGGTCTGCATTCAAGTCCAAAAACTTGCTTTTACAGCAAAGCAGCAACGTTCTGCACATCAAATACCATACACAATTTAACAAGTAGAAAAAAAGGAGGGGGAATGAAATAAGACTTCTATATACCCAGGCATTCGTTGGGACTATCAGCAGTTGCTCTCCTCCAAGGACGATCGTTGTAAAAAGGGAGACACTTTTCACAGTCTGCACCAGCAGTGTTGTGGCTACACAAGCAGACAAGCTTCTCTAGCTCGTTCTTCACGCACTCACTGGCATGACCGTTGCACTTACACCTGGAGATGGAAGGGAAAAGGACAAGCAGGCTATGACGCAATTGTCTATGACACACAAAGAATAATGCATCTGTGACAATATGTTTGCAGATTAAACAGTTACAGGATAACATGCTTCTCACAGAAGTTCCAGAGGGTGAAGAAAATATTTATTAATAAAATGCAAACCTTTTCAATGCGGGTGTCTTTAAATTAAGTTTTTACCCTTTACTGTATTTGGAAACGAGTATGATGGAAAACTTGTTCAATGCACCTCACAAGGAGGTTGGGTGAGATATATATTCAAATGTGATATATATTGTTGCAAAGCTACGTCACAGGCAAAAGATCTGTTTGCATCAATAATCTTTAGGATAATGCCTCAGATACATCGCGCAGCAAAGAAGCAAAAGTCTAAGGGTCACATGTACAAAGCTTTTTTCTCACCGCAAAGGGCCTGATTCTGTAAATCGGGCCGTTTGCAATGAGAAAAAAAAAAAGCATTTTGCGGTGTAGAGGCCTTTTTTTGCGATTCGGTAATCTATTTACCGAATCGAAATGGCTTGCGAGTCTCAATTAGGAAGGGGTGTTTCCTTCCTAATTGCAAGTGGCACTGCGATGTAGGATTGTTTTTTGACCTTGAATGCAGTCACAAAATAATCGCAGTTAGCACCAATTTCCAATTGATGCTAATCCATTCACAAAGGGGAAAGGGTCCACGAGGGACCCCTTACCCTTTGTGAATGGTAGTAAAAATACTTTTTCAGAGCAGGAAGTGGTCCCACAGACCACTGCCTGCTCTGAAAAAATGAAAAAGTAAACTTTTCATTTTTGTTTTTGAAATGCATCCCGTTCCTTTAAGGAAAATGGGCTGCATTTAAAAAAAAAAAAATGCTTTATTTAAAAGCAGTCACAGACATGGTGGTCTGCTGTCTCCAGCAGGCCACCATCCCTTTGAGTGCAGCCATTCCCAATGGGTCGCAAATTGCGACATGCCTCATGAATATTAATAAGGTAGGTCATTTGCGACCCCATTGGGAATCACAAACAGTGTGAAGTACACTGTTGAAGATATGGTTTTGTGGCTTGTAATTTGTTGCTTGCAGATGAGTTGCAAATTGAGTTGCAAAACTCGGGGTCGTACATCTGGCACTAAGAGAGGTGTGGTTGAGTTCCCGCCTTCAGAAGTAAACCAGTTTCACTAATGGCTAATCAGTGGGCAGCAAAGCCACAGTTTCAAGCAAATTCATGTAGAAAAGAAGTGTGCAACAGACCACATACATAATCCATGGGTATTGCCTTACACCAAAGAAGCTAAAAAGTTAAGCGTTTTTGAAAAATGCTGGGAGAAAAAAAAAAAAAAGTAATAAGGTATTCAAAACTACAATGCAATTTCACTAGGCTGAAAAACAATTAGGGCGTAGAGCATCGCATACCAAAAAAAAAAAAACAAGCATTTTTTTTTCAGTAGGCCTTGCATTTTCTTGAGCAGACCTATGGCATTGTAAATTCATAACTGGACTTTTCTTGCCACCAAATTGGTCAACCCTGCCTCGCCTATAATTTAGTCTTTTCCTGCCACATTATTCCAGTGCCCCAGCATTAAACTAAAGCACTTCCATTTACCTTCTTCCTCGATCTCAAAACATGTACAATCATGTAAACCTTTCTCATAAATAAACTTTTGGCATTAGAGCGTAATGTTCAAACACCATAACAAAAATATAATTTGGGATGGATTGGAGGGTGAAAGGAAAGAGGGAGTCGAGAGTAAAGATGGAGAGGACAAGTGGCATAGTAACTGTGTCTTTGGCCCTGGATTAAGAAAGGAAAATAACTGACTGGAAATTCGGTAGGAAAATAGAGCAGTAATTAGAGTTCAGGTCCATAGGTCTCTGGGCTCCCTTGCCACTGCACCTGTTGCTCCATTGATAACTAGGCCTCAGGAGAGAAAGCGGATGGGGCAGAAAGAGAAGCAAAAGGAATACAACAGACAAAAGGAAGAAAGAGAAGGGGGTTGCAAAGCAATAAAAGAAGGGAAAGAAAGAATGAGAAATTGAACACACAACTAAGAAGACATACAGCAAATGTGTGAGACAAAAGATAAAAGGGGAAGAAGCTAGCAAATTAAAGATGAAGAGGAAAAGAATGAAAAAAGCGTGAAAATAAAAAGAAAAATGAACATTAGAGGAAAAAAGAGATGGTGAGAAACAACCAGCGAAAGAGCCAGGGCATGTATGTACTAACATTTCCCATTGCCACAGAATGTGAAAACCACTTTGAAACTTCGGGTCCCAACAAGTAACTTGTGGCTTCCACATACAGTCAGGTAAAATGAGGGATTGATAGTAAATCGCAAATTGAAAGATAAAGATAAGAAAAACACCAGAGAAAGGAAGGAAGATCTAAACTTTTCAAAAAATAAAAAAATAAGTGAAAGGACACATACCAAGTCAAAGGAAAGAGCAAATTAAAAAGACAAAGAAAGAATGAAGCGAAGAGAAAAAACAAAAAAATAGTAAAAGAATGAACGCCTGATGAAGAACAAGCACTTGTTATGCAATGGGTCTCGCGTTTACTCGAGTTAAAGCTATTAGCGTTGTAAACTCCTAACCAGGCTTTTCTTCCACATACAGTGAAAATGAAAAGTAAAACCGTTTCATATAAGCGAGCCGACGGCCGCCATGAGCGCAAAGCAAACACACAAAAGGAAACAGAAGCTCGCTCGCAGTGAAACGTATAGGCAAAAGTGCAACTATCCATGTAACGGGGTCGATGTCAAGCAAATTGCTCTACTAGGGCCGAGCGAGATCACGCTGCCTACGAAAAAAAGGAAAAAGTAGTCCAAAAGCCATGCAGAAAACATGGAGCCTTGTATGTTTTCAGTAGTTGGCCGGTACGCTCAAGGCGGGCTAAACACCGAAAAAGGCATGACATATGCATGCCTTTCACTAATTAAATCAAGCTAATTTTAAAAGACAGGCCCACAAACCAACTAAACTGATGGGCTTGACGTTGGTGTGGTTAAAAGCCCACAGAGAGATTACACCAGCGACCGAGTGCTTTGTGCTCGACCCTTTAAAAAAAAAAAAAAGAAGAAGAGGAACAAAACATGGAAAGAAATAATCAAGTTTTTGTGAGTTTGATAAAGGAGAGAGAAATAAAACAAGCATTTGCAATGCAATGGGCCTCGCATTTGCTCGAGAAAGCTATTTGCGTTGTAAATTCAGAACTGGACACTCCTTGCCACATAAATTAAAAATAAAAAGTAAAACAGAATTTCGCTCGCAGTCATACGTATCATTGGCAAAAATGCAATAATCCTTGTAAAATAGGATCGATGTGATGCAACGCGCTAGACTACTGCCCAGCGAGATCGCACTGCATAGGAAATAAATAGAAAGAAGTAGTGCAGAAACCATACGGAAAAAACAGAGCCTGTTTTCAGTAATTGGCCGGTGCGCTCGAGGAGGGCTAAACACCTCAAAAGGCATGACGTATGCATACTTTCCACTAATGAAAGCAAGCAAATTTTAAAAGGCAAGCCCACCAACCAACCACACTCGGTGGCAGGGTTACAAGGCCACTAGACAGCGAGTGCTTTGCGCTCAACCCTAAAGAGGGAGAGGAGTAAAAATAAACAGTTGAAACAAAGAGCGAAACTTAACGTGTGGATTTTAAGAGCTGGAAAGAGAAAAGTTGGGGCAAAAGAAAAAACATTAAAAGTAAACAAAGTAAAGTAAAGAACATAGTGAGATAGGTTAAACAGAACCTCCCAATTAAAGATGGTAGTTAAGACTAGATTTAACTAGCTCCCCCATGTCAAAAAACAGGTCAATGTGTGGTACAGCAGGGGGCACTGCAGAACAACAGGAGGTGCATTAGCAGAGTTGATCGTGAAACCTAATACAGCTATAATGGGGCACTTCAGACCAGGGGCTGGGGTATAGACAGAGCTGTGTCCCAGTCCAGTGCTGGAATAACAGAAAGGCAGCAGATGAGGAATGAAAAACGGAGCGCCATGTTATTTCTGGTATTGGAATAATGGGGCACTGCATGTTAGGGTTGAGGTGCACTGACAGTTTTATATGGGCTGCAATACTGGAATAGTAACAGGCACACAAGGTCAGAAGCAAGGTATGTTAATGGAGCTGTGTGTGGAACCTGGTATTGGTATGCCAGTGTTGCTTAGAGATTGCCTGGAGGTGTGCTGTTGAAGCTGCGAGTGGGGCCCACCATGGGAGTGGCACTGCCTCTGAACCACAGAAGCAAGCAATCCTGAAGGGCATGTGTGTGTGAGAACCTTAGTACTGAGAAGAAATGTGCACCGAACATTAGAACTGATAGATTCTGGTAGAGCTGCGGGGGTTCTAATTAACAGTGTAGTCAGATGTTAGACTTGAGGTGCCCTAGCTGAGTTGTGTTTTGCTCTTTTGGGTCCAGTATTGGCATGGAAGTGGGACTGAATATTGGAACTGAGCTGCTGCAATTTAACTTTATGTAAGCGTGGTCCCAGGATAGGAAAGTAAATGACTTTGCTGGGGTAGAAATGAGATACACTGATGGAGCTGTGCCTGAGGTCCCAGTACTGTAACAGCAGAGAGTACTGACTATAAGAACTGAGGTGCTCTGGCAGACACTGTGTGATGGTTAGGGGGGGGGGTCCGGGACAGCTGAGGGCTGTGAGTGTGTGAACTGGGGTCCCCCAATTGAGCGGCGCCTGAGGTCCCAGTACTAGAACAGCAGTGTATACAGACTGCTAGAGCACCTCAGTTTTTACAGAGCGTATGGGGTTCTGGCACAGCTGAGCGCTTGGAGTGTGTGAACTGATATAGCTATGCCAGAGGTCCGAGTACTGGAGCAGCAGTGTACTGACTGCAAGAACTGAGGTGCTCTGGCACACAGCGTGTGTGAGGTTCTTGTAGTGTATGAACTGAGGTGCACTGTTGGAGCTGCGAGTGCGATCCATGGAGCTGTAAGTGGGATCCCAGTATGGACCAGAAGTGGGCTCTGTCTCTAGGGATTGCAGAGTCATAGTAGAGCTGGGTGCCTAGGCTATAAGCAATTGAAAGTGATCCTTCCCTCTGGAAAATCCAAGCTAAGGACGGATGGGAGCCAGGGAGCTGAGGGGGGGGGGGGGGGGTAACGGAGCGCAGAGAGTCTACAAAGACCAAATGTGATCAAGATAGCCTGATATTTAGCCTTGTTTACAAGCTAAGCTCAGAGCATGAATGCTCTGCAAATGAAAAGGGAAGCTTCCCTGGACAGGAGCAGGAAATAAAGTAAAAACAAAAATAATAAGTCCCCTACAGACCAGATTAACAGGACAAAGTGTAATTGCACAGTAGTCGGTCCCTGCTCCCACACAGAAGGAGGGACAAAGAGGCATGACTGACCAGTAGTAAGGAAGGAGTTTTAAATGACACAAACTAACAAATGATATAGCTGGAAACTCACAGAAGAAGTTTACTTGAAAGTATATAAGAGGTCGTATGTTTACGCTCAAACTAAAAACATGACACGAGGGCAGCAGACCACCAGGGATGTTAAGTAGGTACTTTGAGCTCTATAGCCCTAACAGAAGCTGCTGGGGAGTCATCCTCCAGTAGCCACAAATTGTGCACCTGTGTAAACATAGGAAAACATTTCTTGTAACATTCTTACAGATTACCTTCTAACAAAGACAACAGTCAAGCAGCAACAAAATTCCAATCTGTTCTCAACTATAGAACTGTCTATAAACCTGTACATAAGATGCTTTAACCCCATCAGTTGACAGTCTCCACCTATTGCCTACTCATTTCCACTTGGCAGGCAGTTCTCAGCAGCCCTCACTATACATGTGTATACAAATCTCTTCCACACAACTGGTACCAGAGTGTCCAGTTCCCTACTACATGCAAAGAACTTACAGTGTCATAACTACAGTCATTAAATAATTAAAATCATATTAATACACAAAGGAATAAATGAAGAAAGCAAGCAAAATCAACAATCAAGCTAAGCTTTTGACCCCGGCCCTGGTTCTACAAATCATTGAGAAGGAACGAGCTAATGACTCATTTTATTCATTATAACCTTCATCATTTGGACAAACCCAATCAGTGGGAGGTCTGACCAATTAAAACAGAAGCAAACGGTATTCTAACAGTCGCAGATTCCTAAGGCAGGAAAGAGGGTAATAAATACATTTAATGTTCACTGGCAAAAGATAGGCAACAACAAATGATGTGAGATAGTTTTTTGTAATTGCCGAAACAATAGCTGACATTTAGGGCCAGATGTAGGAACCGTTTTGCATGTCGCAAACTGCGCAAAACGCAGTTTGCGACATGCAAAACGGCCATCGCGATGCTGATTTACATTTTGCGAGTCGGTACCGACTCGCAAAATGTGAATCTGACTCGCAAATAGGAAGGGGTGTTCCCTTCCTATTTGCGACTCGCACCGCGATGCAGAATTGCTTTGTGACCGCGAAAGCAGTCGCAAAGCATTTCGCAGTTAACACCCACTTGAAGTGGGTGGTAACTCATTTGCAAACTGGAAGGGGTCCATTTGTGAATGTCGCTGAAAATATTTTTTCAGAGCAGGCAGTGGTCCAATGGACCACTGTCTACTCTGAAAAAATAAAACCAAATGGTTTCATTATTTTTTTGAATTGCAACTCGTTTTCCTTTAAGGAAAACGGGCTGCAATTTAAAAAGAAAAAAAAAAATGCTTTATTAATAAAGCAGTCACAGACATGGAGGTTTGCTGTCTCCAGCAGGCCACCATCCCTGTGAGTGCAGGGACTCGCTATGGGGTCGCAAATTGCGACCCACCTCATTATTATTCAGTTGCAAATTGCGAGTCGGTCTGACCGCAAAATTTTCTGTTGCTACATCTGGCCCACAGTCTATTATAATTCCAGTATTGCACCTCACTTAAATAAAAAAAAGAACAAAGTATTTTAAGTCTCGGGATCTTCAAACTTTGGATCACTCCACTGGGCAGCAATGTTCACTGAGCACAAGACCCCATTATCCCAGCACTTCTGGCTTTTCTATGTTGCAAAATTTGTTTTGCCACCTATGCAGTTTGCAACTAGTGGCAAGTCCAACACCAGACCAACATGGTTTAAGTCATCAAGGCATTAGAACACTCCCACCACCAAAACAGCAACACACCAAAAAATACTTGCTTGCAAAGCACTTATGTCAACTATACAGATTAATGAACTGGTAAGCCCTAGTGCTGCAGCTTCACTCGTCGACACAGCATTTTACTGTCACACGCGCGAGAAAAAAAAAAAGATCGCCACATGAATGGATTTGTTATTTGCAGGGCAATTTAAATATGGGATTTGCAACATGTTATATGACAATATTCTTCAAAACGAATGCACAATTAGTTCACATCAATTCACTTGGACGTACAACATCACATCTCACCTCGGACTACTGTTGATGTAATCTCTCACACAAACTCATTCTTGAGTCCCATCTCCGCATAGGATAATGTCTTGATATCCGGCACTAATCATTAGAAGACATACTGAATAGAGTGGCCAAGATGAGGCCGCTCTTTTTTGGATTACTTCACATTCATAGCTGTACAGACCATTCTCCTAACTCGATGACAAAGCCCTGAACTAGCGGTCAGCTTTCAGGGAAACCTACCTGCCACCAACAGCAAAGTCAGAGATCGCATAATAGTACGATTTCAGTACTTTGGGATCATTAAACACTTCATCGCCGAAGGTGTTCAGTCTGTTCAGTGTCACTCGAATGTCTGTTGCAGTTACCCAATCCTGTGGTCGGGAAGATGAAAAATATTCCATATTAGTGTAAATGTAGTTCTCTGCATCAATCGTATGAGTGTACATGCACAGCACGAATCAAAGTATGCAAGGCACCCTGTGAGCCATTCAAATAACTTATGACCTCACCCATCCGCTTCTAAATGAAGGGAAAAACACTGAGTTGTGGCACAACATACAAGAAGACCAGGAGGTGGTTCCTATTTATAGCCGTTTATGCATTTTGTTACTGTTGATGTTTCCACTGATGCTAATAATGAAGCACACACACAATGGATGATATATGGTATATTTAAGCTTTTGAAATTCCTTAAACTATATTTAAAAACCTGTAGGGCTTATTAAAGGGCATATACACATGCTATCATCAGGTAACCGCTCCAAGCACTATTGTGTGTCTTTAATTCCATATAGGTTTCAAAATAGCACAAACAAAAATTATGGGAAGGAACATTGGCAGCACAATGCACTAACTATATATATTAAAACTAAGCCAACTTAAAAAAAATATATTAAAGACACGAAGGGGCGTATTTTAGCTTTCCACTGCATGTATAAAACTGAAATTGTGATCCAACAAGCAAATGCACAGTTCTATACACGATGGTGACTCAAACTCACTTGTACAATTTGCAGAACAAATGACAAATCATTTTTAATAGATTTTGTAAATGTTAAGATCGGCTGCAATGGTGTCACCACATGAGGACTGGTAGGTTTGGTGGCCGTAAGTAGTAAGCAGACGGATGTGTAGGGTGCAAGCAATGAAAGGGTGAATTATTGCCGTACACATATTGTTGGATGCCAAAACCAGGGGCATTAGGTGCAAGAAGTAACTCCGACAGCGATAGGAGCTGGCCAGTCACTCAGTCTTCTTAACTCCAGTGAGTAAACTGCAAACCAATGTAACAAAATCTAGTACACAAAAAAGAACTGTCCCCAATATAACTTGGTTTGTCTTCCGGACACTGTGTGCTTTCTTCCTCCAGAACAGACTACACAGAAAGACTATTGCTGAACAGTCAAACTTTGTATTATCCACAGTTTCTGATATTTAACAAAGCGTGTGCATTAGCACTTACATCATGAAGAACTACAAGCACAGGACATGTTTTTACCTCATTTTCAATACTAGATTCATCCAATCAAACACCCCCCCCCAACCCCCCACCCCCCAGAAAAAAATCCCACATTCCCGGGAATTAACTTGCACAGACAGCACAGTGCCGAATCACCCAACCATAGCTTAACCAACATAATGTCCAACAGATTTTGAAAATTACTCTTAGCTAACCCGTACACCAACCCATCATCAACTTCATTTAAGATGCTTTCTCAAAGCTCTCTCCATTGCTTTTCACCTAGATTGTATGCGAGCTCCTCCGTCTATTTAATCTTATGGTAATCTTCTAAAAGGAGCAAAAAGACCCATAAGACACTTTTAAATCACTGCGGTCAGACTGAAGGCATGAAGTAAACAGTATAACATTGGCATCCCCTAGGATCATCCTTCTACTAAATAGGTAACAGCTCTAGTTTGTAATATTGCAATTAGAGATTCAAAGTCAACCTATTAATCTCGGGACTAAAACTGATGAGCAGTAAAAAAATCCCCCACAATATTGTTTGCTATAATTTTCATTACTCGGTTATCTCAAATAAAGCATTACTTTGTAATTATTATTCTGAGGTTCCGACCTGCATGGATGGTTGATTATACTAAACCTAACTCAAGCAGACTCACTGGCAAATGTTTGCCACACAGCACATAAATATTAAGTTCTGATCAGGTTTCAGAAGTCCTCATAACTGGTAAAGCTCGTTTCTCCACACCCCCATTTATATTACTTTTAGTCATTTGCGAGAAATGACAAGATTCTTGCCATGAATTGTACAATTTAGAAAAAGGCAAATGCACTTTAGCTGAAGAAAACTGAAACCTGGAGGAAGTTCAATGAAACAAATATGTAAGATATGACGGGCAGCAAACTCCGCAAAATGCAATTTGTAATTAAAAGCAGCAATAGGTCAATTCTAGGGCATTCAAACCTGGCCGCTAAAATAAACGACTGTAGGCTATGATAAGGCATCCTACGGCGAGACTGGGAAAAAAAAAAAAACTTCCCACTGACAAGCTTAGAGTGGTTAACAAAATGCAGGAGAAAGGTTCTGTCCTTACACTTGACTAACGAAGTGAAAGGCCAGGAACCTGTACTTCCAAACACTGCCTAGTATGATGTCATCTCAGAAATAAACATCACGTACACTACCTCGCCATCCACTGGTTAGGTACGGGATAGTTTTGAGTGCTTTCAAATTTAAAGCTTTGGTTGTCTGCTTAGAGTCTTTAAAAAGCTGTTCAAATATGTCTGCCAGTGAAGCCACAATGTCTTAAGCCTGTGGAAACTTCTGATATGTCATCCTTTTATTCATAAACTATTTCTTCCGAAAAAGAATAGCAACTTATAGCACAGGCTAAGAGTTGAATGAAACTCTATAAAAAAAGATATATATAAAAAAATTGCTGCTGTACAAAACTATTCTAACAGGTCATGAAGTATAATGTGAAGCATTCCTCAGGCACCAGTCCAAGGCTCCCAGGTGTAGGCGGGACCTACAATTCAGTTTAGCTGCACAGTAGGAGAGGGGAAAAAAATAAATAAATAAATAAATAAATAAGAGAACAAAAAGTCCAAATACTTCTAGTCCTTTTTTTAGGTCGAGCATAGCAGCATGCAAGCGCTGCTTTCCCAGACGTGTCTATGTATATGGGGTTTTAACCACGCCCATCTCATGCCCATAATTTTTATTGGTAAATGCTTTACGTTTGCCCCTCCGTGGGGCAGTTTTGTTTCCACCTTGGCCATCGACCCTGTTACATGGATAACTGCATGACTGCTGATACGTTTGACTGCTAGCAACTTCTTTTTACTTTTATGCCTCTCTTTCGCGGCCATGGAGCTTTGAATCGTCTCGCCGTATGTTAACGGCTTCACTTTTCATGGGAAATCAGGGGTTTTACTAACTGCAACACCCAAGGAGTAGTCTTTATGATTACATGCCCATGCAATATGCATTACATAGGAATGACTACCCGCAAAGCGAAAATTCACATTGGGAAACATCGCAGTAACAAGGTGTGGCTGCGCCACCACTAAATGTCCTCTCATTACATCAATAGCGCGCACACAGTAGATGACTACCAATGGGGCATCCTTGAACATCACAAGGAGGTTAGGACTGAATCCTTCCTTCTCGAAAATGAACGACGCTGGGTTTTCAAATTAAGCACCCATCAATGTGGTCTGAATGAAAACATCCCATGGGGACAACTAATTCAACACTAACAACTGTCCCCCTCATTTGAACATCCAATACCACATGCAGATATACCTAACATAGATTCCTTGATATCACCCCCAAGATACTTTATAAATATTTTTCTCTAGCCATAACATATGGCAGCTACCTTTAAATAAATATATATATATACACATAAATCCAAAGTTTCCAAAGAACAGACGCACTCTCAGGAATTCAAAAGCTGAAGTGTTTATTTAACAGATTCTAAGGAAAAAAGGGGTACACTTCCAATCAATTGGGAAAAGGAGGACCTAATTCTACAGGAGCGAGAACCTTCATGCATCATACTGGATGACTGGTTTCATCATTGGGAAAGCTCCTCGTTAGGCCGGTGCTGCAATGCCTAACGGGCTCCCAGAGGGGGGCTCTTAACCGTATTGCTCTAATAGTAGTGGATGGAATCAGATCATATAGATAAAGTACCTAAATTCAAGTACCTGAGCAACAATGGAGAGAATGAAATAATAAAATTGGTTATACATCAAAATGTGTTAATCGTAGATTTAATCAGTGTTAATGAGACGGAGACCAAGATTAAAAACAAGATGGGAGTAAACGGGCGAGTAATAATGCTCACATACTCTCAACAAAAACACAAGAGGATTGAACCAATTATGGTGCCTCTAGTCATCAGGTCTACATGTTTCGCGTCTGGTGGTCCAGCTGGATCCATTGACGCTTCATCAGGACCAAAGAAAATTAACAACTTCTCCAAAAAATAAATTAATATGGACCCTAATAGGGAGATGAATATAAAAAACAGTCACTTACTTTTATCTACTTGCTATGTCAAATAAGGTCGCCCTAAAAATAAAAATCAAAAGACACGTATAGAGAGTATAGTCCAAGATAAAGTGCACTTGTGAATATAGTGATTTAGTGCATAATTCGCGTGAAGGTGTGAATAAATTGGGCTTACCATCCCCGGTCTCAGGATAGAGCTCCTAGGAATCGCATGTCAGGAACTGGAACTGACATTCTATGTCTATGGTAGTCATAAGAAAAATAATGTTAACAGCAATATGTTGCAATAATAATACAAATGGTCACCTATATTAAGGTATCACATCCAGTCACCATATACATCTATGAGAGCTACAAATCCGTTAGAGTGACAATTCTATCACTATCCAGTGAATTATCAGTCAGAATAAACCAATACTGTATACCAAAAGACAATTTCTGTAGCAGCAACAACAATGTCCATTATGAGGGTAATAATACCCCTCGTTGTTAAGCCTAGATACAATGCCCAGTTGGGAAGTATGCTCTCAAATGGGCCTGGCTGTTAATAAAACAAAATTCCAGTTGGGTCGGTGATGGGGGCACAAAAAAGTGTCACTGGATCACTTAAACGCGGGTCCAGTAAACACATAAACTAACGGAAATGCTAGGCTAAGTCAGAAAATGAAATAATATCCGCCCGACGATCCGAGTTAGTTAAAGAAAAAGGGAGGCAAACTTACATTTATCTCATGTTCGTAGGTCTGTAAACCTACCCTCCTGACAGCGTCCCCGATAGCAAGTGGCTGGGCGCTCGACGGAGTTTTAAATACGTGCAGCGAGAACCCGGAAATGAATACCGGCTCGCGCGCGTATAGAAAGTACTAAAAATAGAAGACGGACTTAGTCTTCGTTAAAGGGCCGGTGTCTGTTATTCTCTTTTGTGTGCCAGAGCCGAGAGAAAGGAGAAAGCAGACTCGTAAATTAAGAGTTTGCATACTCAGTTGAAAATTCTTGTCAAAAAGGAGAACTGGTAAAAGGAATGTGACCAGTGTAGAGTTTATGAAAAAATATATTTCTAATGATGACAAAAATAAACTCTCTAATCGAATTGAGGTGAAAATACACATTTGATTTCGGAAGGTTCTTTTCGGGGTAACAGCGACCTAGAAACACTTTCTTGGGCTGAGAGGGTCATAGAGAATGTCGGTTATGGTGAAAGTGTAGTCCACGGAAGATCATCGTTCAGTCCCCGTATATAGGTCCCTAATTTAAAAATCCAGCGTTGTTCAATTCTGAAAAGGAAATCAGAGTCATTAGATCGGACTCTGGGGGCTTCCAAAATCACTCACCAAAGGTCATTTGGAGTGTGGGAAGCATCTAAGAAGTGCGCACAGAGTTTAGTGGTCAGCCTGCGACATCTAATATTGCTCCTGTGTTCATTGATGCGTATCTTAACGGGACGTGTTGTCATTCCAACATAACGTAATCCACAGGGACATGTAATCATATAGATGCAATTCTTAGAATTACAGTTCGTATGTTTTCTTAAATTCCACTTCCCGATAGGGTCAAGGTCTAGTGACGTTGTTCGTCTAGTTAATGTACAAACATTACAATTACCACAAGGATAATGGCCTTCAACTGGGGGAAGATCCCACAGTGTTTTTTGTGTGGGAATGTCATGGGAGACACGTGGACGAATATGAACCACTATATCTTTAATATTAGGAGTGCGTTTAAAGGCAAATAGTGGATTAGGAATTTCAGTCCCATCGCTCTCCAATATCGACCAGCGTTTATTGACCAATTTTTTTATATCGATACATTGGAGCCTTTTATTGTTTTTCCCACTTGATCCAGATTTTGATCTCTTGTTGCAAATTCTAGATCTCTCCCTCTCTCCTCTTCTGGCTCCGGCTCGTCTTCCTCTTTGGCCCATTTATCTGCCTCTGTAGCTCTGTCCCTCCCCTTTCTGTTTGTACGGGACTTGCCTGCCACGTCGCAGCAGGAGATATTCGTCTAAAAAAGTAGCCGGCTTGTTGGTGATTTCAACATTAGATATCTCACTATCTGTTGAACTTAAGGAGTAAATCACTATTGTACTTTCCAGCTCACTTTCAGAGGTTGAAGGCTGACCCACAGGTATAGATTTATTGGATCCTGGCTTGTACAAATGATCATATTTTCTGCTAAATGTCAGGATCTCTATCTCAAATAAAGGAACACAATTTACAGGGATTTTTTTCCATGTGGCCATTGTGAAGCTTGCCACAATAGTGTGACTAGGAAAGAGAACCCCACGAATAAACCAGGGATGAAGAGACAAATCAAGCAGTTTTTGACATGCAGTACTCCTTTTACTATTTATGTATTAGAATGTCCTTGTCATCTTTGGTATGTGGGGAGTACAAAACACGCAGTGAAGAAACGTATTCTTGAACATATGTGTGCTATTACATCAAAGGATCCACATTATCCTGTAGCTAGACATTTTCAGGATTTTCATAATTCTGATACTACTTTGTTGTCCTATTTTGGTATTGAACATGTGCCATTACACCACAGAGGTGGCAAAAGAGAGTTGATTTTACGCAAAAAAGAATCTAAATATATCGTGGATTTAGAAACCAAGATACCGAAAGGATTGAATATTGGTGAAGAGCTTAATACCCACTTGTTTGACGACTGATTTAATTAATTCAGTAAAATATAAGGAACTATAGTTGTTACATTTTATACTATACTATATATTTTATAGCACAAGTAATAATAACAATGTTGTGAGCAGCAGTGATTTTTCTAATTAGGTCTTATTTTAATTTATTTGTTGTGATTATGTCTTTTCAGAATGGAGGGGTCCGGATGGATTCCTGATTTCACTAGTGCTTATTCTTTCACATGGTGTTATGGTTACTGGCTACACAGAAACAGTAATAAGTTTCTTTCTACAGCTTTTCTATGATTTTGTATGGAGAATGTTTTTGTAATTTACCACGAAAAAGAAAAAAAATATTGGCATTGATTAGTAATTTGGGTGTATAAATTTATATGTAAAAAATATATATATTATGTGAATTTTACTGCTTTAAGTAGAATGGAATGAAATTTAAATATTGGCTCTGTTTACATTTAAAAAAACAATATTTCTTTTATTATATGGAGATATATGAGCCGTACTTATACTTATATTGATACGCGTAATCTATAATCATATTCATGTATATTTTATATATATTTATAGTACTTTTATCATCTAGCATTCTTGTGGTAATTTAGTTAAATAATAATTCACCAATGAGATATATGGTTGTATATATACAGATAGATTCATTTAATTGAACCAGTCTTTTTATATTACCCATTTTATATTATCTATATTACCCATTTTACTTCGATAATTATATGTATTAAAGAAGAAATTACTTAGTCCTGTTTCTAGGTCAGTGCCTGGAGGGTATTTAAAGTGGTGTATACTGGTTGAACTATACACGTGGTCAAGGCTGCTTGTCAGCGAAATGCGTTGTGTGTTAAACACTTCAGCTTTTGAATTCCTGAGAGTGCGTCTGTTCTTTGGAAACTTTGGATTTATGTATAAAATTAACCGGAGTGCTCTGCCGGTTGTGACGCACCACCCCTCTAGGGCCGCTTGGAGTCCGGTTGTGAGCATACTTTGTGGATATATATGGAAAATGTCACTTACCCAGTGTACATCTGTTTGTGGCATTAGTCGTTGCAGATTCACATGCTGTGCACATCCTGCCATCTGGTGTTGGGCTCGGAGTGTTACAAGTTGTTTTTCTTCGAAGAAGTCTTTTCGAGTCACGAGACAGAGGGACTCCTCCCATTTCGGCTCCATTGCGCATGGGCGTCGACTCCATCTTAGATTGTTTTCCCCCGCAGAGGGTGAGGTAGGAGTTGTGTATGCTAGTAATAGTGCCCATGCAATGGAATAATGTACATAATGTAGTTTAAAGTAATATATTTCCAAATATACAGATGTTCAAGATCAACTTCTAAACGGCTACAGGCTCCTGGGGAGGCGGGTGGGCGCATGTGAATCTGCAGCGACTAATGCCACGAACAGATGTACACTGGGTAAGGGACATTTTCTGTTCGGTGGCCTGTGTAGCAGCAGATACACATGCTGTGCATAGACTAGTAAGCAGTTATCGCCCCAAAAGCGGTGGTTCAGCCTGTAGGAGTTGAAGTTGTTTGAAACAATGTTCGTAGTACTGCTTGGCCTACTGTGGCTTGTTGTGCCGTTAGCACATCTACACAGTAGTGTTTGGTAAATGTATGAGGCGTAGACCATGTAGCTGCCTTACATATTTCGGTCATTGGAATATTTCCTAAAAAGGCCATGGTAGCCCCTTTCTTTCTAGTTGAGTGTGCCTTTGGTATAATAGGCAGATCTCTTTTTGCTTTAAGATAACAGGTTTGAATGCACTTAACTATCCATCTAGCAATGCCTTGTTTAGAAATTGGATTTCCTGTATGAGGTTTTTGGAAAGCAATAAATAATTGTTTTTTTTTTTTCGAATTAGTTTTGTTCTGTCAATGTAGTACATTAACGCTCTTTTGATGTCTGTGTGTAGTGCTCTTTCAGCTACAGAGTCTGGCTGTGGGAAGAACACTGGTAATTCTACTGTTTGATTTAAGTGGAACGGTGATATGACTTTTGGTAAAAATGTATGATTTGTTCGTAGAACTACTTTATGCTTGTGTATTTGAATAAATGGTTCTTGTATGGTAAATGCTTGAATCTCACTTACTCTTCTTAAAGATGGGATGGCAATTAAAAATGCAACTTTCCATGTTAAGTATTGAATTTCACAAGAGTGCATGGGCTCAAAAGGTGGACCCATGAGTCGTGTTAAGACAATGTTGAGGTTCCATGAAGGAACTGGTGGTGTTCTTGGTGGTATAATTCTCTTTAGACCTTCCATAAATGCTTTTATGACTGGTATCCTAAATAGAGAAGTTGAGTGCGTAATTTGCAGGTAAGCTGAAATTGCTGTAAGATGTATCTTAATGGAAGAAAAAGCTAGCTTTGACTTTTGCAAATGTAGTAAGTATCCTACGATGTCTTTGGCAGATGCGTGTAAGGGTTGAATTTGATTATTATGGCAGTAATAAACAAATCTTTTCCACTTATTTGCATAGCAATGTCTAGTGGTAGGTTTCCTAGCTTGTTTTATGACCTCCATACATTCATGTGTAAGGTCTAAGTGTCCGAACTCTAGGACTTCAGGAGCCAGATTGCTAGATTCAGCGATGCTGGATTTGGGTGTCTGATCTGTTATTTGTGTTGCGTTAACAGATCTGGTATGTTTGGTAGTTTGACATGGGGCACTTCTGAAAGGTCTAGTAGTGTTGTGTACCAAGGTTGTCTTGCCCATGTTGGTGCTATCAGGATGAGTTTGAGTTTGTTTTGACTCAACTTGTTTACTAGATATGGAAGGAGTGGGAGAGGGGGAAAAGCGTAAGCAAATATCCCTGACCAACTCATCCATAACGCATTGCCCTGAGACTGATCTTGTGGGTACCTGGATGCGAAGTTTTGGCATTTTGCGTTTCCCTTTGTTGCAAATAGATCTATTTGTGGTGTTCCCCAACTCTGGAAGTAAGTATTCAGTATTTGGGGGTGAATCTCCCATTCGTGGATCTGCTGGTGATCCCGGGAGAGATTGTCTGCTAACTGATTCTGAATTCCTGGAATAAATTGTGCTATTAGGCGAATGTGGTTGTGAATCGCCCAATGCCATATTTTTTGTGCCAGGAGACACAACTGTGTTGAGTGTGTCCCTCCCATTTTGTTTAGGTAATACATCGTTGTCATGTTGTCTGTTTTGACAAGAATGTGTTTGTGGTTTATTATGGGTTGAAATGCTTTCAGCGCTAGAAATACTGCCAATAGTTCTAAGTGATTTATGTGAAACTGTTTTTGGTGAGTGTCCCATTGTCCTTGGATGCTGTATTGATTGAGGTGTGCTCCCCACCCTATCAAGGAGGCATCTGTCGTTATTACATATTGTGGCACTGGGTCTTGGAAAGGCCGCCCTTGGTTTAAATTTATACTGTTCCACCATTGAAGCGAGGTGTATGCTTGGCGGTCTACCAACACCAGATCTAGAAGTTGACCCTGTGACTGTGACCACTGTGATGCTAGGCACTGTTGTAAGGGCCGCATGTGCAACCTTGCGTTTGGGACAATGGCTATGCATGAGGACATCATGCCTAGGAGTTTCATCACCATTTTGACTTGTATTTTTTGTTTTGGATACATGGCCTGTATTACATTGTGAAATGCCTGAACCCTTTGTGGACTTGGAGTGGCAATCCCTTTTGCTGTGTTGATTGTCGCCCCTAAGTATTGCTGTGTTTGACACGGTATAAGGTGTGACTTTGTGTAGTTGATTGAGAAACCTAGTTTGTGGAGGGTTTCTATGACATACTTTGTGTGCTGTGAACATTTTTCTAGCGTGTTGGTTTTGATTAACCAATCGTCTAGGTACGGGAACACATGTATTTGCTGCCTTCTGATATATGCAGCTACGACTGCCAGGCACTTTGTAAAAACTCTTGGCGCAGTTGTTATTCCGAATGGCAACACCTTGAATTGGTAATGTATCCCTCGGAATACAAACCTTAAGTACTTTCTGTGTGAAGGATGTATCGATCTATGGAAATATGCATCCTTTAGGTCTAGTGTTGTCATGTAGTCTTGTTGTTTGAGTAGTGGAATTACGTCTTGTAATGTCCCCATGTGAAAGTGATCCGATTTGATGTAGGTATTTAATGTTCGGAGATCTAATATAGGTCTCAGACTCTTGTCTTTTTTGGGTATGAGAAAGTACAGAGAGTAAACTTCTGTTCCTTTCTGGTGTTTTGGTACTAATTATATTGCTTCTTTTAGTAGCAATGCCTGAACCTCTAGTCCTAGAAGATCTATATGTTGTTTTGACATATTGTGTGTTTTCGGTGGGACGTTTGGAGGGAATTTGAGAAATTCTATGCAATAACCATGCTGGATAATTGCTAGGACCTAAGTGTCTGTAAAATTTGGTTAGTCTCCCCCCCACAGATGTTATGTGTTGGGGATGTGTGACTTGGAAGTCACTGTTTGTTTTGAGGAGTTTTGGGGCTTTGGAACTTTCCTCTGTTCTTTTGGAATTGTCCCCCTCTATATTGTCCCCGAAAACTTCCCCGCTGATACTGGCTCTGGTAAGTGGGTCTTGTCTGAGGTTGTGGGTTCCGTGCTTTGTCCTAGAAACCCCCCTCTAAACTGTGTTTTTCGAAATGTGCCTCTGCCCTGTGGGGAGTAGAGTGCGCCCATGGCTTTGGCCGTGTAAGTGTCTTTTTTAAGTTTTTCGATCGCAGTGTCCACCTCCGGCCCAAACAAGTGCTGTCCGTTGAATGGCATATTCAGCACAGCTTGCTGTATTTCTGGTTTAAATCCTGATGTACGCAGCCATGCATGTCTCCTTATTGTTACTGCTGTATTGACAGTTCTAGCAGCTGTGTCTGCAGCATCCATTGCGGACCGTATCCGATTGTTGGATATACTCTGTCCTTCTACTACTTGCTGCGCTCTCTTTTGGAACTCTTTGGGCAAATTTTCTATAAAGTGTTGCATTTCGTCCCAATGGGCCCTATCGTATCTGGCTAACAAAGCCTGTGAATTGGCAATACGCCACTGGTTTGCTGCCTGTGCCGCCACCCTTTTGCCTGCTGCGTCGAATTTTCTACTTTCTTTATCTGGAGGTGGTGCATCTCCTGAAGTATGTGAGTTCGCTCTTTTGCGCGAAGCCCCTACTACAACTGAGTCCGGTGTTAGCTGTTGTGTGATGTACACGGGGTCTGTTGGTGGCGGTTTATATTTTTTCTCCACTCTTGGAGTAATGGCCCTTCCTTTTACAGGCTCTTCAAACACTTGTTTGGAGTGTTTTAGCATTCCGGGTAGCATAGGAAGACTTTGATACTGGCTGTGTGTGGACGACAGTGTGTTAAAAAGAAAGTCGTCTTCAATGGGCTCAGCATGCAGGCTGACATTATGAAATGCCGCTGCTCTCGACACCACCTGTGCGTAGGCTGTACTATCCTCTGGTGGCGACGGTCTAGCTGGATAACATTCAGGACTATTATCTGACACTGGTGCGTCATAAAGGTCCCATGCGTCAGGGTCATCTTGACACATTCCTGTATGAGTTGGGGATTGCATCATTGGTGGAGTGGCTACCGGTGATGGTTGCGGAGAGCATTGTGGAGATGGTGGCGGGGTTACTTGTTTAGCCACCTTTGCCTGTTGCTGCTTGTCTTTTTCCTGAAAGGCAAGTTTGCGTTTCATTTTAATCGGAGGGAGAGTACTGATTTTCCCTGTTTCTTTTTGGATATGGAGCCTTCTTTGTGTATAGTCTGGCTCTATTGTTTCTAGTTCCTGTCCAAATCTATGTGTCTTCATTTGTGTGGACAGTCCTTGTTCCTCAGTGTAGGAACTTGTTTTCGGTTCAGAGGCCGGATGTTTCGGTATCGAAACCTTTTCGGCTGCTTTTTTCGGTTCCGACGAAACCTTCTTTCCTTTCGGCGTCGTGGTCTCTCGGTGCCGACCCATTTCGGTGCCGCTATCTCGGTGCCGAACCTGCTCGGAGCCACTATCTCGAGCCCGAGATTGCTGTGTGGCGGTATCTCGACCGGAGTCGGATGACTTTGCCCCCAGCGTGCCCTTTTTCGGTGCCGATGATCGGTCACCTATTTTTCGGGTTAAGCCATGGCCTGTTGGTGGTGGCGTCCCCTCGGCTTTAGTGGTTTTTTCGTGAGTTTTGTGTTTCGACGTCTTACTCACGGTTTTCGACGTTTCTTCGGGATCGATCTCATCAGAGTCCGATTCATGGATGGAGAATGTTTCTTCCTCCTCCTCGAAACGCTCTTGTCCTGTCGGCGCCGACGCCATTTGCAGTCTCCTTGCTCTTCGGTCTCTTAGTGTCTTCCTGGACCGAAACGCTCGACAGGCTTCACAAGTATCTTCCTTGTGGTCTGGCGACAAACACAAGTTACAGACCAGATGCTGATCTGTATATGGATACTTGTTATGGCATTTTGGGCAGAAGCAAAATGGGGTCCGTTCCATCAGCCTTGAAGAGACACGTGGCCGGGCCGACCAGGCCCCGACGGGGGATCGAAAAAAAACCGAAGCGCCACCGGAGCTCTTCAAAAGTCGGTGTCGATCTGTTGTAACTAACCCGATACCGAACGCAAACAATACCGACGATTTTTCCGAGATTCTAACTAACTTTCCGACCCGAAACACGGAGCGAAAAGGAACACGTCCGAACCCGATGGCGGAAAAAAAACAATCTAAGATGGAGTAGACACCCATGCGCAATGGAGCCGAAATGGGAGGAGTCCCTCGGTCTCGTGACTCGAAAAGACTTCTTCGAAGAAAAACAACTTGTAACACTCCGAGACCAACACCAGATGGCGGGATGTGCACAGCATGTGTATCTGCAGCTACACATGCCACCGAACATATATACATATATATATATTATTTTTTTTTGTTATTCTTTGTGACTCACTGGCCACTTCCCTTCTCTCTTTTCTCTCCCCCTCTGTTTCTCCCCCATACTCCTTCCCCCACCCTTCTATCGCTTCCCTTTTTAGGGTCGAATCTGCGTTGCATGCGCTCGCACATGCGTATTGCAGCGAGACGCTTTAGTATTTAGAAAAGGGCTCGGAGGCCTGTCAACTTCACGTCAGTGTTTATTGGTTCGTGGGCTGGCCTAATAAAATCTGCTTGCTTTCATTAGTCGAAGGCACGCATACGTCATGCCTTTTCCGGTAGCTAGCCCTCCTCGAGCGCAGCGGGCGAGTACAGAAAACATGCGAGGCTCGCTGTTTTCCATCGGGCTCGTGGACTTCTTTTTCTCTAATTTACGAGCGCAATCTCGCTTGGCAGAAGTCGAGCGCTTTACATAGTTACTTTCACTTTTGCGGGTTATGTATATAAATGCACTTTTGCTCGATAGGTGAAAAGTCGGGTTAGGAGTTTACAATGCGATCAGCTCTAACATGAGCAAACGCGAGACCCATTGCATTGTAAATGCTTGTTTCTTCTTGCCCTTTTTTCCTTCTTTCGTTTTCTCTTTGTTTCCCCTTCCCATACACCCCCAAAGCCCCACTTACCCCCAAAACCCTTTTCCCCCCCCTCTCCGCTACCTCCCATCCTTCATTCCCAGTGTCTTCCTTTCCCCTAACCTTTATTTCTAATACTGGTAACGTACGCTTAATTTGTTTTCGCACAGGCACCACGAGGGGCACCCGTAAGTTGGGGCCCTCGCAGTCCTCCCTTAGGACACCAACAACCGCCATTTTGGGAGGTCGTCAGTCTAGTCCTTGACACGCCCACAAGTAAGGACGCGTGAGTAGTTTCATTAACAAATACCGGATCCCAACTGGGATCACAGTGTTATTCGGGCCCCGGCGAGGTGAGAAGTAGGCATACTGGCGGGAGTGTTGCTTTGATGAAGTGCGCGCAATGCTCTTGGCCACCTGCAGTGGTAACAACGCGCTCGGTGAGTGACTTTTACCGACTAGATCTTTCAGTGCGTGACTACAAGCGCACACACACCCTCCCGGAGGGCCTGAGATGCGAATAGCATAGATACTGAAAGTAGGTCACGCATGCACCACGTCTTCTCTTTAGAGGTGCCTCATTTGTTTAATTGTGTTGTAGTGTTTATGTGTAGAACGCCTTGTATTTGTTTTTTCTGTATGAATTACAAGTGCCATTTGGCTGGGTGATGGTGACAATAGCACCACACCTTTGAGAGCTGCATTTACACTTTTATTTTATTTCCTTTCTCTTCTACAGGTTTGCCCAGTAGAACAACTATACTGATGGGTATTATTTAATTTAGTTATATAAATTACCTTACCACATAGCGAGTAGTAAGTGTGCTTCTATCAGTGGCAGGCGCACAAGGAGTGATACGAGAGAGTTCACTTTGGTCCTGAAGAGGAGTCTAGTGGTAGACTCCGAAACATGTAGACCACCTAGGAGGTCAGGTACATAATATACCCAGCCTCCCAACACCCTTTTTAACCGTACCACCCCTGTGAAACATTTAATTGGTAATATCATCGAGAGGGTAGTATTTTTAACTCACCAAGACCCCATCACTCCTATCCCTTTCTAGTATTCACATTGTTGAAAACAACAGTGCTCCCACGTATTCCGTCGGTGGCAGCACGCCTCGTTCTGCTAGGCTTCAGGCAGGCAATATCACAACTTATGAATGTAGGCAAAGAGTGAAAACAGGGAAAATACAGGGTTTACACACAATTTACCCTTATGCTAAAAATTTCTGATTTGAAGAATTTCCTAAGCAAAGTTGGTAATTAAGTTTTTCAAATGTCAAATTTTTACACTTCGGCATTTACACCTATTGAGCAAAAATGCTTCTAAACATGCCTTTGATTTAGATACAAATGGGGTAAATACATTGGTTCATATTTCAACTTCGTACAGCTGTGCAAATCCTTTGCGCACAATTAGAGCCGATTTAGCGAAGTGTCAAATTTAGTAACTTAAAGGCATGTTTATTTTTAAGGCGGAGCATATCCAGTTGAGATAGTAGTGGAATTGAGTTACTGCAGAAGTCAAATAGCAGAGGTCTGGAGAGTAAATATCAAAACTAAATTGTTACATCCCTCTAGCTTAACCGGAAATGATTAGGTTTGCCTGCCATTTTTAGGTCGCCACTTTACCTGTATAGGTCTGATCCATTTATTATGCCCCAGTAGCTCAAATGTTATCTTCTAAAGGTCGCCTCAATTAAGTTTTTCTCCTGTTACTTTTTTCTTCACCTATTTGCCCAATCTCTATCTTTGTCTGTGCCTGGCCTCGGCTATTCTGTTAGTTGCTCCATCTTTTTTTGTCTCTTTACCCTATGCTAGGCTCGCCCTTTTACCCATGCACGTTATACACCCTCCTCCATGTGCAAACGGTGTAGTCTACGGAGCCCCCGTCTTCTCTGATCTTTTGGGCCCTCCTTTCTAGCCTTCAAGCAACAAGCACCTGACCATTATTCTCCGGCCTCTTCAAAATGCAGGGGTGCTCATCTAGAACCGCTGTGCTAGTTGTCCACTTCTCCAGATACTAGCCCCCTGCCATTCCACCAGATGGTCTGGACAGCATGTCAATGCACAGACACCCGCTTCTGTCCCTCTCACCCTAGACATTTAGAGTCCACCCATGCCCCTTTGCTGTCGCATTTCCAGATCTCAGTCTGCTCATACCGCACAGAGGTAAAATTTCCATAGTCCATTAGGAGGATGAGACTTCCCTATAAAAATTCACCACACAAAATGTTCCATCACAAAAAGTTTTTTTTATTTTTTTTATGGGCAGCCAAGGAAAGGGGTGAATCGCATTTGCCAGCCCCCGTTTCTGCACTGGTTCAGAACCACTGCAACTTCAATGCCTTAAGCTCAACTTTACCATCGATAATCCAAAGAAACAGACTTGAACTGACTAACGTGTACCTTCTCTTCAAGTGAAAGGGTTTGGAAACTACTTCAATTTACAGCAGATGTCAATGGTGCATGTGGTACACTCAGTCATGTAGTGTACCAAACAATTTAGTCAGTAACGTTTGGGAAGTAGGACAGCACAAGAAAGAAAGTTTATTAAGTTGTATCCGATTAATTTTGCCTACAAAATATTTAGACTAATTCGGTACTAGGTGTTCGAAAATTTGTGGTTAAGAAAAGAGACATAGTAAAGAAAATGGTTACAGCGTCAAAAGTAAAATAACGTGCACAAATGGAGCACAATTATTTTATAAACTTTATACCTATAGCAAAAAAGAAAACACAAGACAATCTCAGCAGACCTCCCATTAATGAGATCACAACACCTGAATGCTGCAATTAGGTTTATGTCGTGTAGGAGCCGCAAGGTACCAACACAAAGATAGGTGAGAATAAACAAAGCCTCCAGTTAAATTGTACAAACAAAAGGGCACCTTTTACATTTCTCTGATGTTAAGTAGGATGCTATTGTTCAGGGCTCACATCTTTGCAAGTTAAGCGAATCCCATAAAAAAAAAATATGATTAATTTGGTTCTTTATTGTAGGGTTACCTCTAAATAAATACAAACAACAATTGTTACTGCAACTTAAAATAAAGGAATTGTCCCTCAGATAGATATTTGCAAGCCACTCAGACCAGAGATGGGAGAAGTAGAGATCATAATTCAGAATACATTTCTGTGACTCATACTTATGTTCTTGGAACAGTAAAAAGCTTCCCGATATATAACAGAACCAGATTTTAACGTGCTTAACAGCTCATACAAAACTGCTGACCGAGTTCCTTTTCCTTAAACACCCTGATCCTCTAACTTTGCTTTTCCTTTTAAGGGAGCACCAGTAGAAAATACAAAACAAGAACAAAACAAGGCTTGAAATGATCTACGCATGTCCAATGAGAGCTTAGCAATTTTTTTGTAATAGGGCAGTGTTTCTGGAAACCTAAATAACCACTGATAAATTGGTTTAGTTTATAGTAGCACCTTCAAAGACTCTTATTTTATCTAGTCACAATGATATTTTTCAATAAACCATTAACATTCATCTAATTAAAATAAAGTTTCACTTTAGTTTAAAGATGACATTTACTCTGCACCTAGTTTCTGTAGCCACCTCCATCCGTCCAGGTCTGCCCAGACGTATCAACAATCAGTTTTAAAGTGGGTCTGAAGCTACAGATAAATCCCAATATGTTTTTCCTCTAGCTCCGGTTCACAGGCAGACTTGGAACGAATGTGGTCTTCAGGGCTCCCCGTCCATTGCCATTTCTGCAGGGCAGGGTCCCACCGGGGATGTTTCCACGAAGGGCTTTTTTAAAAGAGGCAGTGCAGAGGTTCATTTTAACCCTCTTTTTTGGTCGGCATTAGTGATCGAATATGTGTTAGATACAGTGGTTTCCCAAACACCACTTAATATATATAATGTGTTCTTTGCCTAGCTTGCCTTAGGTCTTAAGTTGTGGATTATTGTGAGGGGAAAGCATCTAAATATGTTTGACGGCCGCAGTAACGGTGGCAAACGTGAACGTGTCTAGATACTATTCCTGACATTGCTGGATAACTTATTCTTATGCTGTACTGCAGTCCAAGATTTTAACAAATAATTCCCTGCACCGTATTACTGTGTCAATATTTCGTTAAGCCATCAATACATATCTTCTTGAAAAACCCTTTAAATTGCGATCATAACTACATATATCAATCTAATTAAATCTAGATAAACTATTGACGAAAAAGGTGTTGGCTGTTTCTTGCCATGACCACTCAACAACTTGTAAAATATTATCTGGTTATGACGTTGAAACATGACAGAAATTTCAAACGACCAACTCAAACTTTTCACATATTGTTGTACACGAGAATTGTTATGCTTAAATAGTACTTTTGACTTTCCATCAATAAATGAAGCGTACAATTTTATTTTTTGATTGAAAAATAAATTAATGACTTCTGTGTGAACAAATAAGTAACAAAAATACGAGCCTCTAAAAATACACTTTGTAGTATTCCAGACTGTAGGAAGCTGGCTGGAGTGTGGTGGGTACCTATGGTACTTACACCTTATACCAGGTCCACGTATCCCCGCTCAGTGAAGTATAGGCCGTGTCAAGAAGCCAGACTCTCTAGAGGTAGCAGTGGATGAGTAGCCAAGGCTTATCTAGGAGACGTGCAAGGCTCATGCAAAAACACTACAGTCACACAGTACTTACAAACAAGAAAAAAAAAAAAACACCTGGTTGTACAAAAAATAAAGGTACTTTATTTTTGGAACACACTATCAGAAAATACTAGAGAGGCAACCCTCCAATAGGTGTTAAGTAAATACACTATATATATATATATATATATATATATATATATATATATATATATATATATATATATACACACACACACACACACACACACACACACACACACACACACACACACACACACACACTAATAAACAGTAAGAGGCATAAAAAGATTTTAAAAACAGTGTAAAATAGCAAAAAACAATAGTAGCCCTATGGGGATCCTAAACCATAAACTAAGAAAGTGGAATGTGAGCACAGCCCCCCCTCCCCCAACCTAGATAAGTAAATCATGTAGATGGGAGCTGGGAGTACTGGGAAAACACACAGGTAAGTAATGCAGTACCACCCAGCGACCAGGAATGCAGGAGTAAAAACACTGGATTTCCCCAAAACCACGCCAAAGGAGGAAAAGAAGAAAAGGAAGACACCCAGAACCTGCAAGGAACCAGCAGTGGAAAACCGAAGATGGAGACCTGTGGAGAGAGGGGACCAAGTCCAGAAGTGTCTGTGGAGTCCAGGGGGAGCAGGAGATACTACCCACCCAGAGGTACATTTTGGAGATGGCCGAAGAAGGAACAGGTCAGCACTGCAGCACAGAAGCGGGAGAAGAGTTCCTGACACATGCAAAAGGTGTCCCACACTGGAAGCTGGATTGCAGACAGCTACTGGTGAAGGATTTCCACCAACAAGCCTTGGCAAAGGCAAACTCGCAGTTGGAGGAAAGAGGTGTTGCCGGGGACCTGCCAGGTCCAGGGGGACTCTACCCAGGAGGTGGGAGGCACAGAGTACCCTCCGCGTCGCAGAAGGCCCACAGGAGCAGAGGCAGCACCCACAGGGCAGGGACACAGTTGCAGAAGCATCCCACGCAGCACCATAGAAGTGGCTCTCGCCGAAGGACCACGCTGAGGGTCAGAAGCTGCAGGAGGGAGTGCTAGGGGCTGGAGCTACATGTCGCCTGATGTTCCCCTTGGAGGTGAAGCAACAAGCCTTGGCAGCCGCAAAGGATGCGGTGCATGAGGGTACTGTCTTGCGTAGGGTGGAAAGGACTTACCACCACCAAATTTCAACAGTTAGTAGAGAGGACCAAGGGAGACTCTGCAGACCACCACCCATGATGCGAGACCCATGCCACTCAGGATGAGGGGAGATCCACACAGCCGGTCGTCGATGCAGCCAGGTACCTGTAGTAACAAGTGAATGATGTCTTCAACCCAAGGGAGATTCCTCCTCCTTGTACGGGCAGAAAAGTTGCAGTCTTCTTAGGATGCAGAGCCAGGGAAATGTTGCAAAGCTGGCAGGAGTTCTGGATACAATGCTGCAGAAGAGTCTTCCGTTTGGATCTGCAGCTTGTAGGTTCCTGAAAGTCTAGTCACGGTTCCTAGGGCCAGAAGTCGAAGCAGAAGTCCTGCTGGAGTCTTGCAAACCAAATCCAAGGACCCACCCCAGAGAAAGACCCTATATAGCCCAAAGAGGGGGCTTGGTCACCTAACCAGGTAACTACCTATTCACGAGGATGCCTCTGACGTCACCTGCCTGGCCACTCAGATGCTCCTAGAGTTCCCTGCCAACCTTGGAATCAAGATGGCAGAACCCAGGGACCCTCTGGAGGAGCTCTGGATACCACCCCTGGGGTGGTGACGGACAGGGGAGTGGTCACCCCCCTTTCCATTGTCCAGTTTCACACAAGAGTAGGGACTGCGAGTCCCTGAACCGGTGTGGGCTTGTTTATGCACAAAGGGCACCAAATGTGCCCTTCAAATCAAAACCAGTGGCTTGGGGAGGCTACCCCTCCCAAGCCAATCACACCTATTTCCAAAGGGAGAGGGTATTACCTCCTCTCCCCCAGTCTGCGTGGGTGGCAGCAGCTGGGGGTACTCTAAGGAGCCCCAGAGTGCATGGAATCATACTTCCAATACTTGCAACAGTCTTGGAGTATGATTCTAACATGTTTGTTACCAAACATGTCCATGTTCGGAGTTCCCATTATGTAGCTGGACATAGGTAGTGACTTATGTCCGTGAGTGCGGTGACGCCATTTTATAGGTGTACCGAAGTCCAGTAAAATGGAGCTGGAGTTCATTAGGGTACCTCTGCTAGTGCAGGGGTGCCCTCACACACAGGTGTCCCTCTGGGCTGCCCCTCTGGGCTGAGAGGGCCTACCATAGGGGGTGAATTACAGTGACCTGGTGCAGTGCCCTGTGGTGAAACTTGGTGCATGCACCCGGTTCACGCAGACTGCAATGGCAGGCTTGCAGAACCCTTTGCATGGGCTCCCTTATGAGTGGCGGAATAACTACTGCAAACCACAGAGATCCACTGGAACCCCAATGCCCTGGGTACCTAGGTACCATATACTAGGGACTTATATGGGGGCACAAGTATGGCAACTGTGGGGAGAAAAGGTTAGAAGCAACCAAACTAAGAGGAGAGAGCATAATCACTGGGGTCCTGGTTAGCAGGATCCCAGTGAACACAGTCAAACACATTGACAACAGGCAGAAAATGGGGGTAACCATGCCAAGAATAAGGGCACTTTCCTGCACAGAGTTAGTGACTTTATTTTACAAATGGTCTGTTTGCCCTGCTGGACCAGAAATAACCAATGTATTTATTACATCACAGACTCCAATCTGTGATTTTTCTGATTAACCAATATCACTACTTTTTGCAGATTAGAGTGTGCATTTCCGTCCTCACATTAGAACGGAGCTGACCGAATAACTGTTGGCAACTACTCTGAATTGCACTGAAAAAATCTCCACAGCATAACGAACCAGAGCGAATCGCGTGCTGTCTAGAATGAATGGACTTCATCCACAGCAATAAAGATTGGAGTGTACAAAACTAAACACGTGCTTGTTACTTTCATAAATGGAAACTGGAGTGTTGTACAAGAGCCGAGCATTTGCACTGGTGTACTTGGTAGGTGGGTCACTGTCAGGCATCTGTACCTCCAGATAGCACTAACACTTTCTGGAGTGCATGAATATGCAGTTCCGAGTCGACGAATCAGAGACTCCATTTAAAAAACAACGAAAAACAGACTGCTTGTGGTCACAAAGACTTAGCATCTGCTGCTGTGCACTTGGGAGTCACAAATTATGTACAGCCCTAACATACTGGCGTATGTGCTTCCTGAAAGATCAACCTACATGGAATACACATCTGAACCTCTGCAGCTGGGAAGGCTGTATGTCTCAGTCTCTCTTTCTCATCTTATCGCTCATATGCTCTTTTTGGACCATAAAATGAGTATTAAAGTTTTATAGCAAACATTCCTTTAAAAAAGGCTAAATCCCAGCAATCAATCAAATTTGCTACAGCTATTTATGTATCAGATCGTACAGTAAAGTGATCGTCTTAGCTCTATTATTGGTCAAACCGTGATCTTCTAAGGACCCTGATATCTTCATCCAAGAGAAGGATTCAATAACAGCATAAAGGGCAATGAAGCGACAAGGCAGGGATGCAGCTTTCCTTTACTTGGGATGTCATTGTGTTGGAACTGCAAAGGACCCTGAGGATCTGTGTATCAAGTACTCCCATCTCAGTAGTCAGGATCCCAAATGTATCGAGTATAATTGAAAGCAACGCCAGGCTCTCCTGAATGCACAGTAGGGGATACGTCTGTCTGAACACCTGAATCAATACTAGCAGCTTGAACTGCTCCTATCGCACTCTAACATAACTGGAGGCTGTATTCTCAGTATATAAACACCTATCTAGCACGATCTGTACTTCATCAACTGCAACTGCCTCAATTACTCATATGCTACTGGTCAAGTCCCAGGTTAACTCTCGGGAACAATTCTCCCAAATTTTAAGCATAATAATTTTGTTATTTATCATTTAAATTTTCCTTAAATTCGAAAATGAAATTTGGATCACATTGCTAACTTAGGGATGACACGAGACATTGACATTTTTATTAAATAGTAACAAGAGCACATAAAAAAGCAGGTATGCAAACATAGTTTACCATCAATATATTGAATATGGATGAGGTCCTCAATGTTCTGCCTCCAGCACTCACACGTTGCTCGTTACACTGCCATGTGCTCAGCTGATCCACTTGTGTTTCAGGCCTAGGGCAGTCTGTGGTTACCAGGCAGTATCCGATGTGGGCACTTTCATATGCCTCAGTGCCACAACCACCAGTGCACTACAGCTGGAAAGTACAACTACCCCTCTTCTCCAACCCCCAATCCCCACCCCAAGGTACTTGAAAAGGGAGAGCAACAGAGTGGTGGGTGAGTATTTAATGGGGGTAGAGGGAATTAGTACACGACTGACAGAATAAAACACTTCCACTTCCATTGAGAGCTGTTCTTAAAACAAAAAAGTATTTCCTTGAATGCAAGTTGTAGAGCACACATCATCCAACCATAAAGAAGAAATGCTCCAGAGGCAGAAAAAAACGAAAACAGAGGAATGCCATCGAATAAAAGCCACTGAATAAAACGCGGGTAAACAGGATGTTCAATAAAGCCAATCAAAGCAAAGGACTGACGCAAAACCCACCAAATGTATACATTTTACTGTATTACAGACAAAACGTACGCTACAGCTATATGGATGCGAGACAAACCAGGAAGCGAAGAATGAGTGTTATATTTGCAATCAGGGAACGTGTGCCTAAAGACGCTGAAAACACTTGGGGATTTTTTCGTTGTTCAATTCTTAAATAATCGTAGCACCCCCTCCTTTTTATGTCACCCTAAATAAAACTGCTACTACTGTCGCCCGGGTCTAATTGGCACAAGCCATATTAATTACTAAGGTAGTTCTATTCACAAGCTAACATTTGAATTTGTTCTTCTCCATGATGGAATGGCCTCAAGGGTATCAACGAAACACTTCACAATCTCTCCTGGTCTCAATTTTAGACTAAACCACCTTCATCCCCAAAACAGCAGCAGCTTTATTCCTCAGTCATCATCATATCTCTTACGATAATAAAAAGCACTGGAATCCCAGCTCTGATCTTTTGACTAGTGTTTGCACAGAAAGCCTAAATCTATCAGTTCAAAATATGACACTTAAACCTTAGAGGTACAAGTACTGTATTGGCTTAATGAGGTGTAAATAGAAGTGACACAGAGCTAATCATTGAACATGCAAAAACAATTGGTTTATCCATAATTTGTTAATTTCGCATCTATTGATCTTAAAAGAGAGAGACCACTCCCACACTGTCAACAGTTTAAAAAAGGCCTGTGTCAAATACCTGCAGAACGTGACTGTTGTCAAAGTTGTAGGCGCTTGGCCGCCCCTCCAATGTCGAGAATGCCACATTGCCTCCAGTGAGTGGGGAGATATCACTGAACTCATCTGTGCATAAGGCCTGTTGCTCATCCTCGCTCGTGCGAATAAAACCTCGGTTTAGCTTCTTGTAGGTGTTCTCACAGGAGCCACTGTAGTATTGGTAAGGGACCCAAGGCCCATCCTCGCGCGTACGCTTGTAGATGGCAAAGCTTTCAGGACGACTGGTGTGGAACTTCAGACGCACATAAGTGATGTCGAACGATTTACCTGAAAAGAATCAACAAGCAAAAATTGTCAATCTGAGGTGGAAGAGTGGGTGAGAAAGCAACACAAACAAACTGTGTGGTCCTTTACAGAACCTTGCATCTGGAACAGCGGCAAGGCGAACCTACTTCCACAACGATGAGAGGATGAATTAACAACAACAAAAAAAGGAGGGAGAGCGAGAATGGGAGAAGAGATATATATATATATAAAAACTATCCCCAGGATTGAGCAAAAGTTACCTGAAAAACTTCTCTAGAGAAAACCGGTGTACAGGGGATGCACGATGCTTAACAGGTTAAGTTCTACCGGATGGTACATTTTCTACAGTCAGAGCTTATCAACGGGAAAGCGAAGGTGAGTCAGCATATATCGGACCGAAGTGATTTACGATGGAAAAATTAAGGAAGACCCCTCAAAGGCAGCATACAGAGGGGACGTGAGATTCAGACAAGGAATGTGATATGCAACTATGTGTCGGAAACGTAAGTGTATATATTTCCTGAAATAATTAGAGACTGCACCCCACGTATGGGACAATAAGGGCAGCAGGTTTAATTGAATAATACGTAAGTCTGTTCGCAGGCAACGTGCGTGCACTGAAAAAAATCTCCAGTGTGAGTACGGAGGAGTGCTCCTCCATACTACGTGGGGCTCAACTTTTTACCCCAATAGCTGGGCCAGGTGTGAATTGCCAGCCTCACGCCTTTGTGGCGCCACAACTAAGTGTGCCTCTTGGGAGTGCAGGAGGGGAGTTGCCTCCTATACTGCATACCATAACCAGTAGGCTAATTTAGGCATCTTTAGACCCAATTTAAGCTAATTAGATCATTGAACTGTTACCTTTCCCGGCTAGCTCTCTGCACCCACCATTTCATGACACCAAAGCTTTGGGCCGCCCCTTGGCGAGCCTCTAGAATCTGAGGAGCTCAGCATGCTGAAGGCAAGCCAAGGCCAACGGGAGGCCCAGAACATTAGCTTAATCAGAACCAATATTGCAGACACCGCAAAGACAACACGTTAAGCCTTTTTTTTAGTATTGCTCAGTGGTTGCCGCTTCTGTGGCCTCTTAAGTGTCTCAGTATGCAGACAGTCCCAATGAAGAATTTTAGGAATGATGTGCTCACAAGGCGAATGTATATTTCTAGAATTCTCCTAAGTCTTATGATTTTGGTGTAGTCAGTTACACCCCCTCCACATCATATGGAGTGTGCTCACTAGCTAGACAGAGCGGATTAGGTGGGGAGAGCAGAATGAGTGCAAAACTTAGACTCAATGGATACATTTGGTGTGTGTGTGTGTGTGTGTGTGGGGGGGGGGGGGGTGTTTAACCATACACCCCAAAAAAGAGCTGCTGGTGACAGCATCTGCACCCAAAGTCGAGCCCCTTTCAGTTGTCACCATGTCGAGTGCAAATGGATGCCTTTCTAACTGGCGATCTCATCCTGTTTTTTTTTTTTTATAAAGTAATAACCTTGGTCAGGAGATCACAGAGATGAGCCTCCTCCATTATTATTTTCTGATAGGAGGCCTACCCAAATACTTGACATTTTTTGGTAATGTTCTTCTTAGAAGTAGTGGAACTGCGACATTTGATCATTAGTCACAATAACATATTAAGGTGAACGTTGCATGGTTGACCAAGTATTGCTCTCAAAATTATAACTGTAACTAGTATAATGTAAGAACGATTTTGAACTTTTTTTTCATTAATACTCATTGCTAGGATTACTGCAATATCCTCCAAGGATTGTGAAGAAACCCTGGAAAAAACCCTGCACTGCTGCATAGACTGGTTAAAAGGGCTGAAAAGTGTATCTCGACAAAATGTTTTACAAATTAAGATGTCATGCTCCCACACAATACAATAGTGCGATGTAATGGTTGATTAGAGTTACAGAGTTACAGAAATTTGCTTCACAATTATGCATTTGAAAGGCAAGAAAGTAGTTGCACATTATCTGTCTAGACTTTCAATTAACGCATTTTGGTTACTAGTGCATCCAAATCAGTGACACAGTGGTCGCGCACAGCATAATATAGGCCTAGTAGATCAAGAAACAATATCAGAAGAGTGTTGGGAACATAATTTTTTCCAAATACTATCAAAACGGAACTCCGAGAAAAAAAAAGTGAAATGATTGAATGCAAGTTTAGGATAATGAAATATTTGGCACAAGGATGCCCAAGGTCAGATGTGCTAACTAATCTGTATGTGGTGATTAGTACAGCTTGGGTAAGATTGATGAGATGGAACCATGTGAGGCCGCCACAGCAATTCCAAAAGAAAGTGAGTCTAGGTCAAGACTGTCACCTTGATAGGGACTGAATAAAAATAAATTAGTGGTTGGTTTCTTCAAATGGAAAAAAAACTGACTATTATTTTGTGCACAGTACATAATTGAGACCTGGCATGAAACAAAACGGACTTATTTATACAATTAATGGAACGTAAAGGAGGTCATTTTGTTATTGTATTTAGTTGTCCATCGCTGTTCAAAATGGGTTCTAGTGGGATGTAGGTCGACAATTACCAGGGAGGTGGAGACAACTTTCCTGAAGAAATTGTTTTGGACACAAGCTGCGCCAAAGTGCACTGACTAACAACTATGTGCAGTTTTTTTCTCCCAAGAACTTAGGACATTTTCAAGAAAAACAGGGAGAAAGTAATTTGATTATAGCGTTGATATGATCTGTGAAACAATGGTTTAGAAAAAGGGATTAATGGGAAGGGTAGTGAGTTTATTCTGTCTGTGGAAAGCAAGAGGCTGGGCTCCAGAAGTGTGGTTACTTAGATCTAGGAGGATCGTTTTAGGGTAAATGATAAAACTGGTCAGATGGATTTGAGGTGACAGAGAGGGCACCTAGCACTGAGCAAATCCTGGATGGATGTAAAGATATATATAGATATAGATATATATATATATATATATATATATATATATACACACATATACACACACCAAGGATTAGCAGTGCACTCCATCAAGGGGAAAGTAAATCTGATTTTTATTTCTTTTCAGGACTGGAAACACAAAAGGTAGCACCGGTACACGGAGCGCGGTGCCTCTTGTATTTGAGCCGCTTTGTTTACGATATATATATATATATATATATATACACACACATATATACACATACATATATATACACACACACACACACAAAAATATATACTGCCCGTAAAAAGACAACAGGATGAAAAATATTTTGATGCTATAAAAATGTAATGAGGGTGACTGAGATAGGAGAATGGGTTCAAGTTAAGTTGCCCTATAAGAGTGGGAGGCAGTCTGCATTTCAAAAACGAAAAGGACTGCGACAGTGAATTACACAGTAAGACAAAGTCAAGATACCATAGTTTTGTGCCATATAATGCATGGGATGCCAGGTGAGACGTTAAATGTTTGTAGGGTGCATTTGATGTGTTTGAGTCCCCTAGAACGCTGGGTTTTTCTGGCATGATGATATTGATAGAGTCATCTGAAACACGCGTGTCCTGGAAGACTTTTCCCTCCTGGGGATACTTGGCCTGAATAAATAACTAAATATTAGCATGTTACATGTGGTTCACTTTACCACACAAGGGTTCCCATGAGGGGGGTAGTTAGTTCTTGCAATTTTCAAATAAAAGCATAAGCATAAGAGTTATTCAGTGTCTATTGTTTTGGATAGGGTGAGAGAGGGTATATGTGTGTTCTTGTCCTACTGTATAAGATAACTGAAGTGTCCACTTTGATGCCAGTCAGTGCATTCTTCATCTCAGTGTCTATATATATGGTTTCAATATGATCCCTGCCCCTGTAAGTATGATACTGTGATAAAGTACTTACTGCCCTGGAGCTGGTGCACGGAGACATGGAATCCACAATCACAACTACTGCCATTCCTGTCCCCAGTCTAAAGTGACCAAGATGTCAGTATTTAGAACACACGTCATTGCTCCAGTGACTCAGTGTTGGCACATCATTGGCACACCATTGCTTCATTAGCAGTGTCTCCCTCTCAAAGGAGTTAACTCACAAGCCCAACAACGTACATGTCCTCCCCTTCACAGTGTACGAGGACACGAGCCTAACCTCTTCCCAATCATAGTGTAAAAGTGATTAATATATAGAGGGAATATTTATGATGTGGAATAGGAGCTTGATTAAAAGGACTCAGTTTATTTTCAGGAGAGTAACGATACCAGAATGCATGTAGACAACTTGCATAGGTCGTTGCCAGGTACATATCAGAAAAAAGTTGCCACTTGGGCTCTGGTGGAGTGTGTCCAGGTACCGAATGGAGGTGAGCCAGCAATCTAGAGCGCAGGGTACACCGGAAGTAGCTTACCTGGCAACTGAAGCGGTATCAGCCCTCGAGGAAAACGCAGACATTGGATTAAGATGGTAAAAACAATCCCTTCATTCCAATGAACCTGCATCGGAACCTTGGAGATCAAGGTAGCATTGGGTCATTAGGAGCACGTTATCCCGATGTAATAAAGTGTAGGGTTCTGAAACGAAAAGGGCTCGAAGCTTGATTATGCATCCGTTTGGCATACCAAACTAAGAAAGAAGGCTTCCAAGAAAGCAGCTTCTGAAGGAAGAGGAGAGGGTTAAAAAAAAAAAAAAAAACACTGGTTAGAGGCAAGTTTTCCAAGTCCCGCAAGGACGGGTGGGGGTGCCATCTATGGCATGCTCATGTGTAGCACTAGCACCAAAGGTCTGAATAAGCCATTATACAGTACCGTCAACAGGCGCAAGATGCACCAAGAACTAAAAGACCCAGGAGAATTTTAATGAACAGCGCAACATCAAGACTACAAACCTAGCATTGAGTTTCCTGCCTCTAGTTATCATGCAGTGCTTCTCGACAAACAATTCGGACTTTACATTTTTCGCAGATAAACGCTTGGTGCTACCATTGAATAGGCTGTATTTTCTAGCAGTTCGTTTTTTTTAATATGTACCTCTGATAAACAGTGGCATAATCTGGTTATGTGAACGCCTGGTGCTCAGCTAGTCAATCCTTGAACTACTAAAATGACTTCTTTCACAATAAGAACAAGTAAAATGTCAGAAGAGTGGAGAAGCTGGCCTGTCCCTCCGGGATTCACTGGCACAGCACCAGTTCCCAGGATTAGTCGTGCAGATGCGAAGCAGCTGTGTTATGTTTTGCTTGACTTGGAGGGTTTACGTCAGGGACTCATTACAGAGAGACAATCTGGGGCCAGATTTGGCCAGGCACTTAAGTAAGAATGATATAAAACAAGAACATTTTTTTCTTCAAAGTAAACAGCTGCTCTTCAGACACCAAGGGCCTTCGACCCTTATTTTATACATGTTTGCAGTTTGAAAAAGCCAATACATATATTTTAGCAAATCGTCTAAATTGTGGAACGTTTTAATTATAAAGCATAGGGCTTTGTAAAACAAATGCACTTTAACTGCTTGCTAAACCTATTTTAAACTAATATACTGCAAGAATGTTTTTAAAGTACAATATTATATAATTTTTAAAATAAATGAAAAGTGGCTTAAAGCATCCATTCCTTATTGGCAAAAGTAGTGCCTCTCTAAACTAAAACAGGGTTTCACGCACAGAGCCCCCTCTAATGCTCGCAAAGATTCCTGAAGACTAAATATATAGCAGGGCCCTATTCAGGTCACTCTACTGAGACTAGCGCTCTGCTGCACCTGTGAAGGAGGCAAAGCGCTTTGTACAATGCTGCCTTGACCAAACAAAACGGACTCAGCATCCACACTAACCTCCTGCCCAATGCTTCAAGTCCCGGCGACCTCTACAATTTGCTGTTTACATGAGTTTGAATCTTCTGGCCTTCAATGTCCTTAGTAGTTAATTACTTTCCAAGGCAAGGGGCGTGGCAAAGAAGTTAGTAGGTTTAGTGTTTTCATAAAATGCATCTTAATGCAAGGCATGAATCATATTATGCTAGCACGGAGCCCTCAAACATCTGTTAACCCCTACAGTGCAGGCACCGGCCACTGGCCGACACCAACACTATCTCCCTACTGTGGATCATAACCAGTGGCCGACACCAGGGAAGGGGTTAAAAAATACCCCAGGAGAGACACAAGATCTTCTGTGTATCCCCCCGCCACTCCACCTACCCCCTTTGTGACCACTCACTGACGTCACTGTTTGTTTTCTCTAAGGGGAAAACAGCCTTAAACAGCCTTCCAGACGTACGGGAAGGCCTTGTTTGAAAAAGGGAGACGCTCCCCTTTCAAACAAGGCCTTCCTGAACGGGTTTCCTGGCCCTGCGATCAAGGGCCAGGAAACCTCCACTAGAAACCAGGGATTTCACTGGGAGGGGTAAGGGGGCCAGCAGGTGGTCGGCCCCCTTGGCAATGTGAGTGGTTTCCCTGGGAGCTGCGACCGGCCCCCAGGAAAACCACACCCAAATATGAAAGTGATATATATATATATATTTTTTTTTTTCGCCACCATTACTCTTACGTTGTAGCTTGCGTCTTCAAAGCAATGCAAATACTTAAACGGACGCATTTCAACGGTAGCTTTTAGGCAGCAATAAAAAAAAGTCAAGTAACTCTTAATTATGTTTCTGCTAGAAAAGGTTCAGGCTTTTGTCTAGTGGCAGTTTTGATGCCATAAAGTAGCGCAGAAGGTTTATATGCCTTCTGAAAGGATCAAAACTGTATTGTATGTGAATAGCTGAGTGGATTAGTAAAGCCAGCCATTACCTGCGCTATAATACAAATGAAATGTATGTGCGAGAGGGGTTATGGAGAGATGAAATGCACTTTTGCTGGGTGGTAGTGAGGGAATCGGAGGAGTAGGTAATGGGAGAGGGAGAACCAATAATTATTGTTGAACTGGGTGCTAGAGGAGCTAAAGACTGACGATTCGTATGTGACAAGGAGATGTAGCTCAACCCAGAGAGCAGGTGCATGCGGCGGCAAGCACAGAGAGAGTGCTCTCTTGGGAGCTCCCAAATTTATTTCAGCCCCAAATTCCATAGTCCAAATCGTATTGTGGAGACATCAAAATTATCTATCACAAAACAAACTGGTTTTGGAAGGCAGGCACCTGTGTTTTTAGTCCTGGGCTCAACAGCCATATAGGGAAACATACCAAACCCAGACATTTGTGGAAACTAGACATCTGGGGGAGTCCACAGAGGTTTGACTTGTGTGGATTCCCCAAAGTTTTCTTACCCAGAACACCCTGCAAAGCTGAAATGTTTAATAAAAACTTTTTTTTCTTGCATTTCTGTCACACAAACTACAGAAATATGCTGGGATCCACAAAATTCCTATCACTCAGTGTTTCCCCACCTGTCCTGATAAAACGTTACCCCACTTGAGTGCCTGCATCAGGAATGGATCTCCCCAGGATCAACAGTTGCCCTCATGTAAAAACCAACACTGACCATTGTGTGATCTATTCCTGTTGCGGGCACTAGGCCTGCCCACACAAGTGAGGTACCATTTTTATGGGGAGACTTAGGGGAATGTTGGGAGGAAGGAAATTTGTGGCTCCTCTCACATTCCAGAACTTTCTATCACCAAAATTCGAGGAAAAAGTGTGTTTTTGCCAAATATTGAGGTTTGCAAAGGATTCTGGGTAACAGACCCTGGTGAGAGTACCACAAGTTACCCCATCCTGGGTTCCCGTAGGTGTCTAGTTTAAAAAAATGCACAGGCTTGGTAGGTTTTCCTAGGTACCGGCTGAGCTAGAGGCTAAAATCCACAGCTAGGCACTTCGCAAAAAAACAGATGTACTTTCTTTGGGAAAATGTGATGTGTCCATGTTGTGTTTTGGGGCATTTCCTGTCACTGACACTAAGGCTACCCACCCAAGGGAGGTACCATTTTTATCAGGAGACCTGAGGAAACGCTAGGTGGAAGGAAATTTGTGGCTCCTCTCAGATTCCAGAACTTTTGTCACCAAAATGTGAGGAAAAACGTGTTTTTTGGCTTAATTGTGAGGTTTGTAAAGGATTCCAGGTAACAAAATCTGGTAAGGGCCCCACAAGCCACCCCATCTTGGATTCCCCTGTGTGTCTAGTTTTCAAAAATGCACAGGTTGGATAGGTTTCCTTGGGCGCCGGCTGAGCTAGAGGCCGAAGTCCACAGCTAGGCACTTTCCAAAAAACACATCAGTTTTCAATGTAAAAATGTGATGTGTCCATGTTGCATTTCCTGTCGCGTGCATTAGGCCTACCCACACAAGTGAGGTACCATTTTTATCGGGAGACTTGGGGGAACACAGAATAGTAGAACAAGTGTTATTGCCCCTTGTCTTTCTCTACATTTTTTCCTTCCAAATGCAAGAGTGTGTCAAAAAGAAGTCTACTTGAGAAATGCCCTGTAATTCACATGCTAGTATGGCCACCCTGGAATTCAGAGATGTGCAAATAACCACTGCTTCTCAACACCTTATCTTGTGCCCATTTTGTAAATATAAAGGTTTTCTTCATACCTATTTTTCACTCTTTATATTTCAGCAAATTAATTGCTGTATACCCCGTATAGAATGAAAACCCATTGCATGCTGCAGCTCATTTATTGGCTCTGGGTACCTGGGTTCCTGATGAATCTACAAGCCCTATATATCCCCGCAACCAGAAGAGTCCAGCATACTTAACAGTATATTGCTATAAAAAATCTGACATGGCAGGAAAAAGTTACAGAGTAAAAGATGGGGAAAAATGGCTGGTTTTTTTTTCACCTCAATTTTATTTTTATTACAGCTGTTATTTTCTGTAGGAAAACCTTGTAGGATGTTGTCTACTTTTCAGAAATGTTTAGCTTTCTGGGATCCAGCATTGGTTTCACACCAATTTCAGTCACAAATTTGGAGGAGGCTGAAAGCACAAAAAATAACCAGTGTCATATTAAGCTCCCTTCCTTCTGCTTGTTCCCTTTTAAGTGTCATGCCCACCCCAGAAACTCAACACTACCCCTATCATGTGAGGATATACCCAATGGCTAGTAATGGACTCCCACTTAGCACTTAATAGGGTAGGAAAATGACCTAGTGATCGCCCCAATGGCTCTCGTTAGGGCGAGACAGTGACCTAAGGATGCATCAAAATGCTGCCATTTGCAAGAACTGTGACCTTATGCCTGCCCAAGTCACGCCTTAACTGAACATAGCAGCACTTTGTGCACTGATTTCGTCACCTGTCTCTATTGCATTTCGCTGAATCACAATTTGCATCAATGAAAACACATGCTACCTCCCTTCCAAACAGCCACCACACCACCAGACTGATGAAAAGAACCTTTTCATCAAGTACCCTAAAAAAACACCTTTTACTTGTAGCACTGAACCTTGAAATGCCTTGCAAATGAGCAGACTTACGTCTTCGCCCAATTTAAATACATTAACGAAAAAGGTTACTTTTAATCAACGCTATCAGCTTTCCTTTTCTGGGCATTCACCATGATAAAGGCACCTCTTCCCCTTAATACAGAAAACACGGATCGCCCTTGTAGGAAAGGAGGGTCTTTCTATCATGGTTATCCCCACTTTTTGCCTGGTGTAAGTGTGTTTTCACTGTACTACCCTGGTATTTTCCTAACCAGGTGCTCAGTGGCACTGCTCTCTCCCTTCCATTTTGATAGTAATCAACTTTTACACACCACAATTGGCATACTGGTGTACCCCTATAAATCCCTAGTGTATGATACTTAGGTACCCAGGGCACACCAGGGGACCCCAATGGGCTGCATGTATTATGCCACTCAAGGGAGCCAACACTGCAGCCTGTGTGAAATTGTGCATATAACTTTCACACCAGATATAAGGTTTCTCTTATCACAGTCATTGCACTCTGACCCTTTAAGTCACCCCTAAGGTATGTCCTTTAGCCCAAAGGCAGGGTGCATGTTTTCAAGGGTGAGGGTGTTCTGCATGAGCAGAGGTACCCCTGCAAACCCCAGAGACCATTTGTGTGGGCTTTGCAAGTGCTAGAAAGCCATCTTTAGGTAAGATACGTAGTAAACACTTGTCAACCTGAGATGTCCAACTACATAATGGCTTCACCAAACCTAACCATGTTTGGTATTAAACATGTTGGGAGTCATGCAACTAGACCAATCACAGTGTTAATTGCATAATACCATGTACTGTGGGGGCTCCTTAGAGGATCTCCCCATCTGCATGTACAGACTTGCAAGGTCTGTGTGCAAGCCAGTGCTGCCGCCGACCCCAGACAAGATTCTGCCCTCCTGCATCTGAGCTTCACTCAGGCAAGTAAAGACAGAACAAAGAATTTCCTGTAGAGGAGAGGTGTTACTGCCTCTTTTTTAGAATTAGGTGTCTCTGGGCTAGGGTGGGGGTGCTTCTGAGTGCCACTTGACTGTGACATGGGCATCTCTTTGCTGTGCTGCTGAGGCCTCCCTGCGACTCCTGTGCCTGCTGCCAGAGGGTTCTTGTGGAGATTTCAACGATTCCTACTGGCCCTCCTCCTTGCTGAGGGCTGGCCCTGACTTACCTGCAAAGGCTGAGTCTCCTAGACTGTGCTGGTCCCCAAATCCTGCAATATTCCATGCAACATTTTCTTGCATTTGCCAAGGCTTGATGGTCCTGCTAACCACTGACCCCTTTCCAATTAGATGACAGACGTGGGATAGGTTGTGGACGACTCCTGGGATCCTCTTGCATCACCTGGATTCCACAGCTGCACTTCTTCCACCACTGTCCAACAGGAAAGCATCTACTACAAGGGTGGGCATTGCCCTCCCGCACTGCCTGGGCATCTCCGGGTGGTCTGGACTCTGTCTTTAGGTACTCTTCTTTCGGAATCCATGCCCAGCTTCCACTGACCTGGTCAATGAGTCCCCACTGACGTCAAGAGGAGGTTCTGACACAACTTCACCCCACGCACCTGGGCTACCAGGTGGAGATACTCCACTTCTCTGGGTATCCACGAGTAGTGGGAACTCTTGAACCTCCCTTGTCCCAGTGGGCTTCCTCAAGGTCCTCTGGGAAGGGTCCTAGAATCAGAAATTCCAACCGCAACTTCGCCATGTTATCCTGTAGACACTGATCTGGGATTATAACTCTGCACACAGGCATCGGTGGAACCCTAGCTACTTTTACCTTTGAGATTTCAGTACTTACCCACCCCTAAGGGTCCTTGGGTAGGTAGTCTTGGTTGGTAGTGACTTTCACATTCCATTTTTTCAGTATATGGTCGGCCCACCGAACAGGGCCCCATGTTATTTCATGCTTTTACTTACCTGTTTCTAGTATATTTGTTTGAGTATATATCTGCGGTTAGGAGACATACCCAAGTTAGTTTAGTGTCTTATTATAACTAGTACATTATTTTTCTAATGCTGGTGTGGTCCTTTCTTTTAGTCAGTAATCACGGACTGATTTATGTGGTACCTCAACTGCTTTACACCAGGAGTCTGCAACCTTTTCTGTAGCAAGAACTACTTCTGATCAGTGAAACTCATTGGGAGCTACTGAAGGATAAACAAGTTGTGCATTATTACCAGACACCCTCAACGCCCAGCTTCCTTGCCCATAAGCCTCATGGCCATACAGCCAGGTACTATGATTTGGACAAAATACTTTGACTAGGGGCTGTCATGTGTGTCAGTGAGAGCATGGTCTTTGTGGATGTATGAACATGTGTGTTACCTATACACACACATCCCATTCATATGCAGAGACTGTTGTATGTGCTTGTGGTACAGGACATACATTTTGCCATATGTGGCACTGTTTCATGTATAACACAAACATACAGCCATTATTATTATTATTTTTTTTATTGGAGAAATTTAAACTACAAAAATGTTGATAATGTGGAACATTTGTCTGCACTTTAATTTCCTCCCATTTAAAAAAGGGTTATTTTTCAGTTATAAATCTGGCACAGTGCTCTATTGGCCATTGGGAACAAGACCACCTGCTGTTGAAAAATGCAACACTTTGGAAAAAAATATTGAGAAAAATAAACTGAAAAGTTAACTTAATCATAAGGCAACTTTCATTGTAATTTTCTCCTACTTAAAAGCCTTGAGAAACAATTCTGTTCCAACCTCCAATGTTGAGCTGACAAGCACTTTTGTTTAAGAGTTAAATAGCTTAGTGCTTCAGTTCTTGATCTGTGACCTTGGTCATAAATAGGACTCCAGCACTGCTCCTCATCAGGCCCTGCTATCTGTGGCCTGATGATAATAATGTGAAGTAGACACAGCCTTCCCTCAACTTTAAAAGGAAAATGTGACCCTGTGCTTATTTAAAAATAAACTGCAGGTTGAGCTACTCTAAAGGTGTCTGGGAGCTATTTGGAGCTCCAGGTCGGCTGGTGGGAGTCACCTGGCATTACATCCTCCTGGATAAGCCTAAGCTGCTCGCCACAGCAACCCCTAGGACAGCTCTGGCTCTATCACTAAGGGTGGCCTGGACTCAGTGCAGGGTGCCTCACCTCTAGTTATACATCACATACTGAGCCAGCTTCCTACAGTCCAAAAATGCTTGAAGCAAGCATGCTTGACAGCGAGTTTAGGGCGTAGCGCTTCAGTGGCATGTTCAGATGTTTGCGAGGCTAACAGAAAATACTTTTCTGCGGCCCTGAGCGGCCTCTGCGTGCAAGGCCACGATCTGGGAAGTGCCCATTCGACTCTGAACAGGTCTGATAACTGATGGTGGCGAGTCACAAATTTCCATTCTCCAGTGAAGATTATTTACTTTCTGCGAGGAATTCCAAGTCGTCATGTAGGGAAGAAAGATAACATTTCTAGGGCGTGCCAAGCACAACATACATGCTCTTGGGTGTACTTGAGCTGCGTGCATCAGGCAGGTCAAGTCAAGACGCTGCTTTAGATCTGCAGCCGGACCAACTTGCCTGGGGGAGAGGCAGCCTTTCGAAGCCAGTAGCGATCACACTGCTTGTGAAACTGACTCGCACAAAATCTGAGCACTCCCACCACCGACTAACGCATCCTCTCAAAGGGTTTGCTGCGGCCACGTCAAAATGACATGTTGGCATTTCCCACATGGACCTTGCTTCAAGGAGAGTCACAGACTATTACTGGTCGGCGCCAAATAGCAATGCTGATGTTTACACGTTTGTATGTGATTTTAGACAAATGAACAGAGCGGGTTCCACAAATCTCTCCAAATGACTAGCAACCCCCCCCCCCCCCCCACGAAGCACAGGCATCTCTGAGAATGCCCTTCATGTTTAAAAAAAAAAAAGAATGCATTATAGATCATGTGTCTCATTTACCGTGAGAAATCCCCCATTTTTGCCTCTCTCTCAACGACGGGGAGAATTCTGAGCATAGCTAACCACTAAAGAACCACCCATTCCCTAAAGTATTCTTTAATGTCTGGTACGTTAGGATGTCTTCAGTATGAAGATATCTTACTGCAAACATCACAGGGACCTTCCATCAGTTTACCACACTCTTTTTTCCACTTTGCTTGTTTTCTTTTTTGTTAAAACAGAGAGAAAGAATAGCAAAGAAATCCCATCCTCTCCCTTTCTTTCATGTTTTTGCTCATACATTCTTGCAATGAGGTAAATAATAACCGCGAACATGCAGGACTGACAAAGGAACCACCTGCAGTCTCTGGATATTGGGAACAAGTTAGCCGATAAGGAAACTAAGGTTTTTCCAATGCAACATTTGAAAAAAGCAGCAATCTAGCATGAGAAAAGGCACCAACTTATCAAAAACTGAAGTAGCCAGACCGAAATCTTTAACACGGCCTTTGGATTATAGTACACAGGAGCGATAACGTTCTAAAAACAAGTAGAAACAGTGCTCAGCTATGGTGCAAGTCCACTTAAAGGCACATCCCTCCGCGATTGGTGGTTCTGTTTAAAACCTGTCCCCGTATCGTACACAGTGCAGTCACTGCAGCAGGATCATACATCAATACTCAGGAAACCAAGCACACCCCTCGAGATGTTGGGAAGCAGCAAAACGTTACTTTGAACCAGACAATTATCATGCACAAGTCAAATGTAGGTACAGGTATGGTATTTGGTTATGACTTCCATATTCAGTAGATCCATACGGTTTAATTCGGAGTAGATGTCTGAAGCCACGAGTTACATATGGTTCTCAAGAATAAAAAAAAAAGAAAATAAAAAAAGAAGAACAATCATGTCAGGTGCAAGACCTGGAAACACTACCAACGAGATCACAAGTGAGCTTTGTTTGAAACTTTGTCCAGTCATCACGGAAAGATGTATTTCTACCACCGTGACGTCTCCGACAGAAGGGGAGAGGGGAGGTATTTTGCCAATTTATCTAAGCGCGGTGAGGTTTTAAGCAGATTTAAGGTTAAATTTAACGACAGGAAGCCGGAGGCGTTCACTGTTCGACAAAACTCGAGTTAAATCTGATACAAAGCTGTACAGTGAATGAGCACTGAAGCAGCCCTGTGAGAACGAGCACATCGTCTGGCAGTTTTTAGACTAAACTCAGCCTGGGGGAAAAGTTCTGGTGTGTTTGTACATTCCCAGTTCACAGGAGAGGAAAGCGTAGGAGGGGAGGCTAAAGGAATGAAACTGTGAGGCCAATTAAGAGTCCTATTTCGGGAATAAAAGGCATCTAAGCGGCTCTTTTGTAAAGGAACACGTAGTTCTTGGGAGACCGGAAAAAGACTACTTCCATCTATCCTCGGGGAAGACTCGCTGTGCATAATGGGAAGCCTTGTAGCGTAGGGTTTAGGCGGGGACGGAGAAGCGGTGATGCCGTTCTCACCAAGGAGCGTCATCGGAATAATTATGTTTCCAGCCAATGTGAATGCGGGATAACAGAGGCACTGCCGGGCTAGAGCTCCCGCCATCGCCTCCACATGATAAAACAGGCCAACACCTTTGCATGGCCTGGATGGAGCATGTGCTTACCCACTGCCCCAAAATTAAGACTAACCAAGCAGACACTTTAGGTGCTCACTTGTTTTTGGGGGAAGACCAAACAGACTGTGCACGGACCATACACCCACAAGCCACCAGCTCTGGGTATCACATTATGATTCAAAAAATAAATTCAACAGGAGGTGCTTTTCAGCCAATGGCACGTTGTGGACGTTATATTTTCACTTTTAAAGACTAAGGGCTAAACAATTCATGCATATAAAATTAGAGGGGCTGAAAAATCAGGACTGTCTGAAGGTGACCAAGCAGGAGTCAGATTTTGCATCCTTGCTTCAACAGGCCACCTAACACCAATACATCTAACACAAAGCACTACATTTAATATCCTAAATTAAACTTGGGGATTTACCATTTTATAATGCGACTCAAAGCCTTGAGGTGCATGATGGCTATCCTATCTGAACATTCCTACGACCCAGAAGGGCTGTACAGATAGTCTGACACTGGCTAGTCTGGCATGTTCCAACAAATAACGTGATCATGTGTGCACTGTTTTGCAACTTATTTTGCACTTCACGTCCCTGGTGAGGCATTGAAGTACTTTTTGTGAAAAAGTAGCAAGATGCTCAGCTGGTTTTGGACCTTGCGGTAGAGCTTACTAGATAAATATGGCCTCAAAGTGCCCATCTTTTCAACATGTCCTCACTGTCTCTGTGTTCACCAAACAGAAAAAATATCAGTTTTTGCCACAATGGCAGTCGGGACAGCACAGGGGGCAGTAGGATAAAGAAGCATTAGTGATTCTGAAACTCACCATTATAGAACCTAGCATCAGAAGCACCAGTATTGGTTGATATTGATCAGGTAGACCTGAAGACATATTAAAGGCACAGGCGATGATAGAGGATCACTTAAGGACATGCTTTAAGGTCACATCATAGCAGTCACCCATAAGGAATTTAAAATACAATACATTTTGCATAAACGGAGATAACGCAATTTCCTCCAAAGCATTGCAATAATTTGCTTAGATTTCACACATTGGGTTTATGGAACCACTCTTGTAACATTACATCGAACAAGAAAACCAATTTACAAGTCAAGACTAAGTGACCCTACTCAAGTGGCTGAAAGCGGGGAGAAAGGTTTGTGCATTCCCTTGAGCAAGGTAATTGATACAAAGATAAGCCTTTTATACTATTCCTAAAAATATTAACTGCATAAGCTAAGGGACCATTACCAAAATCTGTATGCAGACAGGGCACAAAGACAACAAAAAAAAAAAAAATCTGAAGGTAAAGTGCAGGAAGGTCGCCTCTTTCTAGCCTTGTTACCCCCACTTTTGGCCTGTTTGTGAGTATATGTCGGGGTGTTTTTACAGTCTCACTAGGATCCTGCTAGCCACGACCCCAGTGCTCATAAGTTTGTGGCCTATATGTGTTCCCTGTGTGGTGCCTAACTGTATCACTGAGGGTCTGCTAACCAGAACCTCAGTGTTTATGCTCTCTCTGCTTTTGAAAATGGTCAATACAGGGTAGTGACTAATTTTACCAATTCTCTTTTGAACACTGTAACACCCTTATAATTCCCTTGTATATGGTACCTAGGTACCCAGGGTATTGGGGTTCCAGGAGATCCCTATGATCTGCAGCATTTCTTTTGCCACCCATAGGGAGCTCAGACAATTCTTACACGGGACTGCCACTGCAGCCTGAGTGAAATAACGTCCATGTTATTTCACAGCCATTTTACACTGCACATAAGTAACTTATAAGTCACCTATATGTCAAACCCTCACTTGGTGAAGGTTAGGTGCAAAGTTACTTAATGTGTGAGCACCCTGGCACTAGTCAAGGTGCCCCCACATTGTGCAGGGCAAAGTCCCCGGACTTTGTGAGTGCGGGGACACCATTACACGTGTGCACTACATATAGGTCACTACCGATATGTAGCGTCACAATGGTAACTCCGAACATGGCCAAGTAACATGTCTAGGATCATGGAATTGTCACCCCAATACCAGTCTGGTATTGGGGGCACAATTCCATGCATCCCCAGGTCTCCAGCACAGAGCCCGGGTACTGCCAAACTAACTTTACAGGGTCTCCACTACAGCCACTGCTGCTGCCAACCCCTCAGACAGGTTTCTGCCCCCCTGGGGCCTGGGCAGCATGGTCCCAGGAAGGCAGAACAAAGGATTTCCTCTGAGAGAGGGTGTTACACCCTGTCCCTTTGGAACTAGGTGTGAAGGGCCTGGGAGTAGCAGCCTCTCCTGGCCTCTGGAAATGCTTTGAAGGGCACAGATAGTGCCCTCTCTGCATAAGCCAGTCTACACCGGTTCAGGGATCCCCCAGCCCTGCTCTGGCATGAAATTGGACAAAGGAAAGGGGAGTGACCAGAGCTCTCCCAGTGTGTCCCAGACCTCTGCCATCTTGGATGCAGATGTGTGAGGGCACAATGGACAGCTCTGAGTGGCCAGTGCCAGCAGGTGACGTCAGAGACCCCTCCTGATAGGTGCTTACCTTTCTCTGTAGCCAATCCTCCTCTGTGGGCACTCCACCAGATAACGAATGCAAGAGCTCTTCGACTTCTGCCAAGGATCGACCGCTGACAGCTCCAGGACCGCTGCATAACCGCAACAAAGTAGCAAGAAGACTACCAGCAACATTGTAGCGCCCCATTCTGCCGGCTTTCTCGACTGTTTCCTGGTGGTGCATGCTCTGAGGGCTGTCTGCCTTCACCCTGCACTGGAAGCCAAGAAGAAATCTCCTGTGGGTCGACGGAATCTTCCCCCTGCCAACGCAGGCACCAAACTTCTGCATCACCGGTCCCCTCTCATCCGTGGGACATCTTCTGACCAAAGGAGAAGTTCCTGCCATCTTCCGTTGTTGCAGAATCTTCGGCTTCTTCCACCCGGAGGCAGCCCTTTTGCACTTTCATCCGGGGTTTAGTCGGCTCCTTCCCCACCCCTGGACACTTACGTGACTCTTGGGTTTGGTCCCCTTCCTTTACAAGTCCTCTGGTCCAGGAATCCATCTTCAGCGTTTTGCAGTCGGTTGTTGTCCTTGCAGAATCCCCTATCTCGACTACTGTCTTTCTGGGGTAGTAGGGTAACTTTACTCCTGACCTAATAACTATTGCAAAACAGATGCATCCTTTTCCATATCACCCTCGACGTTGACACGATTGTAAATTTCGGGAGAAAACAAGCAGCTTTCAGAAATCGCTTTTTTCGTCATCTTTTCCATAAATCCTCAAACCTTTCCCCGAGGGAAGTATTTTGTAAGGCAACCCACTTGCGTACCAGAAATATTGCCTGCTTTTGGCCCGGATAAGGCAGAAGACTGTACAAAAATGAACAACCTGCCATTCCTACACCCTCTAAACTGATTAGTGAGAGGTGTTTCGTTTAATTGTTGAGGCATTCCACTTACTGGCTGACGGCAAATATGATCTTGGGCAGCGGAAACCTGCTCTGCACTAGCAGGCATCGCTGACATCACACCTCAAAAGTCAGGGACGGGAGATGCCATGAGACTGATGTCATTCAGACATGCTGGTCGGTCTGCTATAATTTGGTTAGAAGGTAAGAAACCCAATGGGTGCTCCCAGAGTGACAGTCGATGTAAGAACGTTAAGCCATCCCGTTTCAATCTATTCTCATTTCTGCCACTACAAAGCCTTCCAATTACATCACATCTGCTTCCCGCTAATCCTACAGCAAGGCTGTGCCATGTCCTCCCAGTGACCCAAGGAAAACGCTTGTAATGCATACACTTACGGCTCAAAGAAGGCCCACAAAAACCCTTCACAAACAGAAGCACGCTCCTCTCCTTCAACAAGCTCGAAGAAACAGCCAACGCACTTTTTTCACCTTGTGTAATCAGAATCGAAAGACGGCCGCCGCTGCGTTTACATCTAAGGAACCTTCATCCAGAGATACCCGGACGAGGCCAACCTGGTGTGGGCATAACAAAGTGTCACCCTAAGCACCAAAAAGTAGCCAGTGCTAAGGCAGGTTGGGAGCAAAAAAAAAGTCCGACAGAGGCGGAAATATATTCCAGTGCTTGCTGTCCTACAATAACCAACCAAGAGATGCGCAGTGCAAAAATCGAATAATTTTAACAAAGACCGGAGGCACTTGCGCGAGAAGTGTTTTTCTCTAAGTTGACTACGATTCATCGGGGCGCCCATAGTTCACACAGAGCTTGCTAAATCATAACATGCCGACTAGCTATACCTATGCATAATAGTTTACACGCTGCACCATATAGTACAAGCTTCAGTTACAAATCGGAATATACCATGCATATCCAAGTATTCAATACAAAAGACGCTATAAAAGGCTAATTTCACAACACAAATACAAGTGGACACTGAGGGAAAGAACGATAGCTGAATTTACTTTTCAGATGTAAAATAGTCCCTGGCGCATTCCATGGTAATACTACATAGAAACCAAGAGAAGAAGCAAGAGAAATATTGTTCTGGCACAGCCAAAGCTAACTATGTATGTTTTACTTAACTGGTAAATATGTCAAAGGCAGCAAGCACTGCAGTCAACTTCAAGCCACACTTTAAATGTGGAACACTGGTACAATCGGAAAACACTTTTGCAAGAACTAAATTACAGACGGGAAATAACGTAAGCGAAAACTATGTTTTCAATTCTACGAGCTAGCATTAGATCGTGGATTCGAATTGCTTCTCTGTAAGTGATGGACTTGTAATTGTACTGAATGAGCCAGGTTGTCTGACCGCAGGATAACCGAGTTATCGCACGTGGGCCTAATTTTAATGAGCCTTATGGTCCCTTGACCTTTATGCTTTTCTACACTAGTGCTCACAGGAAACAAGCAATCTAATGGTGCTGGCTAAAAAACTGGACTAGCCTCTCTGCTGCCAACAACCACCCACAGGACTGCCAATAAGATACAAAGAATCAGTTCGATCAAGATAGAAAATCAAAAAAAAAAAAAAAAAAGTCTTATTTCATGGGTCCATGGATCAACCATGGGGATCAACACAGACCCCCTTGAGAATCCCGATAGATTTGGGGCATTGAAAATAAAATAGAAGGGGTTAGATGCTAAGTAAAGGGCCTGGTCATGGGTTTGACTGCCAAGCCGCACCAGACCAAAGGCAATGTTTAAAGGGGAATTTGTCGCCTCTGGGGGTTGTCACCCACTGAGCGTAGGGCCCGCCCTGCACCCAACAGTAGCCCCTGTGTGCATAGCCTTGGGCTGTGTGCAGCAGGTGTTTAAAAGGGATGTTATACCTCGGTGAAAATGTCAGTTAAAACATACCATTCATACAAAACAAAGCCACTGAAATTCGCCAGTTATTGCTACCTAAACTAACCAGTGCTTTAAAATAACTAAGTACCCAACATGTTTGATGACACCATGGATATCAGTGCCACAAGAGAAATGACTGACAACACTGCATAGCGGGTTGCACACATTATAGTTACTTGAGATAACTGGTGAGTTTGTTCATTTGAAATTGCATGTTTTACCTGACTTTTTCCCTAACCGAAGCAGACCTTTAAACCTTTGGATCTAGCTATCTATCTTTACCGAAAAAAACAAAGGTTGCAGGGACTTTATAGTTGGGTTCTGAATTTGCTCATACAAAACTAAAGAAATTCACCAGTTAGGAGTTCTTTCAAGTAACTAACTCGTGCCCTTGCCATGCACAATTTTATCAATAATGATATTGAAAATGTTGCTGTGATATCAAAGATTCCATACAGATCTCATCAATGACATTTGTGGAGTAATTAGCTGGGCAAGGTGAAGGCACAAGTTATAGCTACCTTAGGGCGCAAGTTATAGTTACTTGAAAGAACTAACTAAACTAACTATAACTGCTAAATTTCTATGGTTGTGCATGAGTAAATTCAGAAACTAACTATAACGTCCCTGTAACCTTTTTTTTTTTTTTTTCAGTGAATTTCTAGGTTTGTTTCTTTTTCAACTTAAAGTAATTTTAATTATGCAGTATTCCAACCCCCACCGGGGACCTTGTAGCCAGGCCTTGCATCCAAGCCTTTATACCACCCAACCCTGCGCCATGCATAGCATTTGGCCATGCACAGTGCAGTTTGGCCCAGCGCCTGTGTCAGTGGATGTGTGAGTGGGTGCGCGAGTATCTGAGTGGGTCTGAAAGTGAATGTGTGAGTCTTGGAGTAGGTCTGAGTGGGTGGGTACATGAGTGGGCACCTGAGCCTCTGAGTGCATGTCAGGTATCGGTCAGCCAATTGCAGCGCTTCTTTTCACATGCATATTTGTGAAAAATCGCAAATTCTGTGAATTATTCACAGTCCGAGATATACAAATGTATTTGCCCTTAAATATCTCCTAAACAACCAAACTGATTAACATCAAATAACAAAAGGCACAATCTGCGTACCGGCAGCTAGCTTTCTGATAAATTGTGCCTTGGTCCGTCCAGTAGTTTGGGCTGTAGACGTGTTGACATGTCCTATGGGAAACCCAATGTTTTTTTTAGCCCCCTTTTTCTTGGCCCCCACTTGACGGATCAGCCTGAAACTTCAATCACCCTGAAACTTCACAACAAGAATCACCAGGCCACTTTTTTGGGAACATTTCATGAAGGTACGTCAAACGGTGCCAGAAATAAAGGCAAGCCAAAAAATGCTTTTGCTATGGAAACATAGTCCTAACTTTACCTACTGGCGACTGCCAGTAGGAGAGAGAGAGAGAGAGAGAAAAAAAAAAAAATTATATATATATATATATATATGTATATATATATATATATACATATATATATATATATATATATATATATATATACACATACATACACACATATATATACACACATACACACACACAACCAAATCCTAGCAAGAGAAAGAATGAATGAGCACTCCAGGATCACAATCAGTTCACAGTGAACGCTGCTCTGGCCAGAGTACGGGATGTATTTGTTATTGGGGATCCTGCACCCAACACAAACCACTGGTGCGTAGGTGTTAGAGTTGGTTTGCAGATAAAGATACATCTTGGATAGAACCATTGGCTTTTAAAAGAGGTTGTAAATGCACGCATGGGAATAAGCACGCTGCACATGCATTGCCATCTATTAGTACAATTAATAAAAAGCCAAACAATAAGACCACTAAATCTCATGTTGGGTTGATAGCTGGAACAATATGAAAAGTGAATAATAAGGCCCCTAAACTATTAGTGCTAAACGTATCCACAAACAATTGTACACACATTAACTGGATGCATCAAGATAATCTATCAAAGTCGCCTCTCAAAAGAAAAGGCTGCATGTGCAGGATTTGAAAGAAGTAACTTAATACAAAATACGTTAAAAAATCTAGCATCACGTCCAAAACCCATGTACTCTTTGGTAGGTGTTATTCTTGTGAACGTTCCATCACCTACAGAATGTGCAGGTACAGTAAAGGCATCAAATCTTACTTTGTAGATGAGGCTCATTATTTATACTATTAAAAGAAATCACGACGCATTCCAAACTCAAGCATCCTCTTTCAGTTAACTGCTGGAGTTTACATGCTAGGAGACATCATTCTTCACAAGTCAAGTTAAGAAAGTTAATTTTGTGGCTAGTGTCAGAATGCCTCAATCAGAGCATGATCAGCGGAATGACACTAATAAAGACATTAATGAGCACTTGGTCCATGTTCCATCATGTTACAAACACACAGATTCTGAAACCAGAAAATGCTGATCAATAAGAAGCAGGAAAAGGAGTGACAAATGCAACCAATGGTAAGTAATAGGCAGGCTCTAAACCCATTTATGTTAACAAAAGATCACTCTGGCAACAGCACATGCAAGGTCTCAGGTGAGACCTAAAACTGTCAACTGTGCACTTCTCTAGGCACACCCAACAAAACCAGTTCTTTCCCACCACCAAGACATGGCTATATCCCTATCCCACCATCTCCCCCACTTATCCGCTCTAACTCCACCTTTGCTAGCAGCAGCACATTGTTCCATAACAAGTTTTGCTCTGGATAAATCCACCAAAAATCACCGCATTTATCCGTAGACACAATTACCTTCCGGATTTTTTAATCCTGGGATTCCCCAAATTCAAAACAACTCGAGACGTTTAAGAAAGCCATACATTCCAGCCTGTATACTCCGGGGACGTGCCAAAAAGCGGGCTACATTGATTGTCAATTGTCAGTCTACAGAAGATTAGGGTGGGGGCCATGAGCGTGGAGTTAATGCTGCATGTCTGTGTGGTTGGGAGCCAGACAACTAAAGTCTTCGGCAGCTCTCACACAGAACAGGAAAGAGGGGTGGGGAGGGCTCAAAACCTGTTGAGAAAGACGCCAGGAAGAAAGGGACAGCAGGCTGGAGCACAGAGAGGATACATGCACAATTTAAAGCAGGATTGAAAATCGACAGTCCTTATGCGATAGTTTGCACAGGCCTCAATCTGCCCAAATGCCTGCAATTGCTTTCTTACAGTCGGACAAGGGGATCAACTCCTTTGACACGCCTTACTGTGGCCTACCATGTCCGTTTCTTTTCCTTTCCTTAGGAAGCCAACGCTGTCGAGCAATGGCGTGTAGGCCAACGATGGAAACCGATCAAAAACCTCAATCGTGCAAAGGCCTGCACCATTCACGTGTATTCTAAAGGGGCATATTCCAACAATGCTCATAACTAAGGCCCAGGTGGTTATTAAATAAATAAAAAAAGAATTGACCTGGAGTGTCCCGGAAATGACACTTCTATTCTTAGGGAACAATTCCCCCACACCCAAACAAAGCTTCGGTTAAGTATTTGGCCAACTTATGGCATAAAGAACATACTTGGCTAAATTGCTCAGACAAGCTCTTTACTCCCCATAGCTATTCTACGGCTGCGACTCATCCTACCCTGCCCAGGACTTCCTCCGACGCTGAGGCTGCAAGTCTATCACAGAAACAGTGCGGAATGCGGATAAGTCCTAGCGACGAGAACAGAGAGGTAAATGAGGCATTTTAAAGTGGAATTTCTGACTCAGGAACACTGAAGGAGTTGAAACGATGTGCTAGGCAGAGGAACGGGACAGGGAAAGAGAGAACGCCTCTAAGACTATCGCAAGGTTATCACTGAAGAATGCATAAAGAATGTCTCCAAACAAAACACATTCCTGCCTTTCAGATACTGACACAAGTTAAAACTCAGAGCAGCGCCCTTATCACCCGCCGGAAGCAGCACTGTCAAGAATGCAAGTCGAAAGCAGAGCCTTCTTTTTAGTTATATACATATATTAAGTTTTTGCAAATCTGTGTATACGTTTATAAAATACACATTTAGATTCATTCCGTCTCCTCTCGAAATATTTCCCAGTCGAGCCACAGATTCCCCCGTTCTAGGTTCAGAATTAGGACTAGTGTAGTACCTGCAGGCAATGTCCTTTCACTAGAAAATGTAAAGGCTCCCAAAATACTGACATCTGGGCCTCTGGGGCAGCAAATTCTGTTTCCTTGAAGGAGCCTTTTAAACGTGCCCCTGACTGGACTTCAACTGCTTCCTTGAACTACAAAACAATACGGCACAATATTTATAACTCGCGCCCATTCCTATAGTGACAAGGCACAAGGACAACTGAAAATACACCTGCAGAATAAAAGACACCACGCCTCCCTGGTGCCTATGCACAGTCATACAGACATCAAGTGCAGGCAACGAATGGGGCACTCTGTGGAATGCCACAGTCTGCTTATATAGGCGATGACAGTTCTGCATCCACACTAGCAGAGCAAATCCAACTCAAAAGATGGCAACATTTAAGTACTAACTCCAGTAATTAAATTTGAAAACACCATTCACAATGTTAATTGGATATGAAAGATGATAGCAGATGGCCCTGATCCTCCTCGGCCTCTGAGCAGCATTAAACACCATATCCCCCACAGCCCTACCAGGAGGCTTCATCACATCAGAATCCAAGGAGACACCCTGAAATGGAGTGCATCCTTTCTCACGGGAAGAACCCAGAGAGTTCACCTACCACCTTTCAACTCAGAACCCAAGAACATCAACTGCGGCATCCCTCAAGCCTTGTGCCTCAGCCCTACACTGTTCAACTACATGACACCCTTACCCCAACATCGGTAGAACTTATGGAATGATCATCATATCCTACACAGACGATACCCTGCTCATCCTCTCACTATCAGAGGAACCCCCACCACCACAAATGCCAGCTTCCACAGGTACATGATGGGCTTCACCGACTGAATGATTAACAACTGCCTAAAACTCAACATACACAAAACAGAAGTGCTGATCTTCGGGAACAATACCTCCGCCGTTGAACGACTTCTGGTGGCCTACCAAAGTAGGACCAGCACCCTCTCCGACAGACCACACTTGCAACCTTCGAAACCAGATCAACCATCTCTTACGCCTACTCCACAAGATCTTCAAATGACTCCCTGTCAACACCAAATGAACTCAAGTCCTGGTCACCAGCCAGCTGGACTACGGCAAAGCACTTCATGTAGGAACTACCATGCACATCCTGACGAGACTACAGACCATAGAAAATCACTGCCACACTCGTCCTCGACCGCCTCAAATGGACTCACACCACACCCCACCTCAAGAAGCTCCACTGGCTTCCCACTGAGAAGAGATGTCAATTTAAGTCACACCTTCAAGACCCTTTACTATCAAGGACCAGCATACATCAACCACTGCCTCAACTTCCACCAACCCTATAGACACCTGTGCTCTACTTCCCTCTCCCTCACTCACTTGCTGCATCCGCCAAAGCAAAAATGGAGGACGCTCCTTCTCCTACCTCGCGGCGTAATCCTGGAACGACCTCGCCCTTCACCTACGGACCTCACCTTCTCTTCTCGAATTCAGAAAAGGACTTAAAACCTGGATGTTCAACTGATCCCCTTAGCAGCTATGTTCTCAGAGCCTGGATACCCTTGCAGGTGATTAGTCATGCTCTATAAAACCTGCTTGATTAATTGGTTGAGAATGACCAGTTATGAGTCAAAATGTTACAGGTGCCAACAGAAGTCTGTCCGTTTTCTAGGGCAGGGTATTGGTAATCTTTGAACCATTCCCACTTCTATGGTATCTGTTCACAGCTGAACACCTGGAATCACCACCAAGTTGCAGGCGCAATATAGGGACTCAATCAAAACTATCTGGTGGAGGGGGAAAAAGAAAGAGCCATGGGCTGTGAGTCGAGGTGCAAAAAACAACATCTTATGCCAAAAAAAACAAGGGACGAGGCCTTTAGCGCAGGGATTGCCTCAGCATGTGACGTACCTTTGCACATCTACATGAGAGATTTATCTAAAACCTTGGCGCAGAATCCAGACTGCCACCTCTATAGCATGCAGGTCTCTTCCATGACAGAAGGACTGAGAAATAACCTCAGTGTCCAAGATTTTACATCACCATTAGATGGAAGACTGCTGGGATGTGAAAATTAATTCGTTGGAAAAGAGGCTGGTACTTAGTTTTATACTTTTATTCTATTTTTTAGGGGTTAGGTAGCAACCTATACTTCCACAACACGGATAGTCAAAATAACAACAATCTCTTTAACAAGGTAATCAGCAAAATGACACCATGTATGGTTTATATAGATTCCTTTAAAAAAAAAAAAAAAAAATGTTTTTCCTTCAGGCCAAAGTAGAGCGCTATGGCAGATTTTTCTAGCATGATCACTCAAGGTTCTATGGTCCTTTCATTTTCGGTTAATGTATAGATGTCGTACAGCAAAAAGCCCAGACTGCTCACAAATGGGATAAAGATATCAGAGTTTATCAGAGACCCCAAAAAGGCACGAACAGAGATCTACCAAGGCGTTTTTGCTGCTCAATTTAACTCCAAAGTACAGAAATGAGTCCTCTCTATCTCTCAGGGATGATAAATCCAGTTTGAACTAAAACCTCTCACAATTTATCTGCACAGAACATGGGACCGTTACTAAATTGACCAATCTGAATCACCAGGTGATCCGTTTCTCTACTCTGTGGTATTTAATCAGATGGCATTTTCTTTCTCCCGTCTGTCCCCTGAACCAGTAAACTGTTAGGAATCTGCTAGTGACCTCTGACTCAGTCATTTCTTCGACAGAAAAACTTAGTTCAGTTGGGATTTTTCAGGTGAAACCATTAAAGCATTCTGCCTTAACAGTAGAATTTCGCTTTTCCGTCATTCAAGCAATTGTTTCGGCGCCTCAGGATAACTGCAACGCACTCTAGGTCACTCGTGCATTCAATAAAGCATCTTCAAATACTCCAAAACTGTGCCACTGGGCTGCTCCTAAAGCAGCTGTTACACACAGTCACAGGGCATTTTCGGAGATTATTTTGTGTGGCAATAAAAAACACGTTCTATTCAAGGGTCTTTCTGCTTTGAAAGCCTTAATGGGCAGGGTCCTATATTTGTGCATTGTTTCAGAAGAACGCAGCAGTCGTCCTTTGCTGACTACCTACAAGTTCCTTCAGTAGCCAAGAGGCATCTGGGTAGTAGTCCTTTCGCCTATTTAACAGACAAGAACTAGAACAAACTCCCTTTCCATCTTCGTTAGAAGCCTGATCAGTTTAGGTTTCAAAAATAATTTTTTTAAACTGCTTTTTCAGCAGTGTGGGTGGTTGTTCTTTAAGACAGCGGTTCCCGATCTGTGGTCCCCCGGATCCCTAGGTGTCTGCGACATATTCCCAGGGGGTCGGCAGGAAGCCACTTCTCCAACTGGGGTCTCAGGACAAACAGGTGCGTGTTTTTGTATGTATTGCTTCATTTGTGCAGCAGTTTTAAAAACACTGCATAATTCCTTGGAAATGCAGCAGCTTTTGGGCAAAAATCAAAGCATCAAGATAACTCTGCTGATTAATGTACAAGCTAGAGCGAGATGGAGTTGTGTCTAGTGGCATTTTCGACTCATCTAAGGTAGCACAGATAAATAATATGCCTGCTGCAAATAACATGTATCATGCAGAGAACAGTATTTTATATACATAGCACAGTGAGTTACGGCTTTTTTCACAGATTTTGTTACTGAGAAGTTCATAGGTTACCCTAGCACAGTGAGCTATAAACTGCCAAAGAGCTGCATGCAACCTACATGGCACAAATTAGCAAGTTATGTTCCTCCTCACCAGTCGTTCATTATCCTTATGCTGCTAAAAAAGTTTACTTGCGTAGGAGTACATTAAAGTCGACGCTAAACCACTGTGTTATGTTCTAAATTCTGAGTCTGATCTCCAGACCAAGCACTCTTAGAAAATTCTTACCAGTATGGATATGTGAATACTACACCTTGTAGTTCTCTGTAAAGTGCTCCGATGCACTACACTGGTATGAGGGGTGCTATATAACAAATGAATAACATGAGACAGAGGCGCCATGGCGAGAAGAGGCCCTTATCGTTTTACTTCCTTTTCCCACCACATATTTATGTGAAAAAGCTTAATTAGATCTTATGTTCCTAAAAAATAAAAACAGAAATGGCTTGGGAAATGTAGAATGTGGTCTGAGTATTCAGCTTTCCTAAATAAAACCAAAAACTGAAAAGTTAGTCGCCGAAATGCAGCGTCAACCTTCCCATTAACATCTTTTCGATTTATGCATATTTTTTCAATATAAAATAATTATATTTTTAGTAATTTGTTTGATGTGTACTCGTTGCACGTTTTATTCATTTATAAATAAATAGACCTATGCATTAATTTCTGGGGGTTATAAACTTTCTGGGGGTTATAAACTTGCTGGGTGTTTTGGTTTACCAGTACACACATTACCAGTTACAAGACATGGTTTTCAGTGCAAGGCAGTTAAGTCATGTAAGAACTATCAAATTTAATGAATATGCTTGATTTTTAAAAGCTAAACACATTCATACCGTTTCTGCAAATTTTGTTGGTTTTGTTGAGATAACTTAATACAAAGTACACAGATCCTACAACGGAGAACTTTCACATGATCCCTTTCACTGTCAGGCAAATTACGCCGTTTCGGGTCCAGCAACGTTCAGACATGCCAATGTGACTGTCTCCGTCTTCTACTAATTTCATATGATGAGGAAAATAAACTCCCCTCCTACCTTTGGCAGACTCTAAGGCAGTTGCTCCGAATCTAGCTGTCTCTGAGTGAACTGAGGCAATGCTATAATTTCCGTTTAGGAACCAAAACGTACATTTAATAACAAGCGTTTTCAAAGCCTTAATAAGTCTGACTTTAAAGTGTCAACACTTGCAAACAGAGGTGGGCGCAAACACTGTCTGCATATATTTCAGGCAGAAAGGCTGTTTTGCTCAATGAAGTAAGACCTACAGGTCTTGTCAATGCTGGGGGGAAAGTAGCCAGAGTAACGCTTTCCGTAGAGAAAACATGTACAAGATAAAGAATTAAATATGAAAAACAGCTTGATAATTGAGTCTACTTTTGATATGTAAAACAGCCTTTTGTGCGTTCCAAAGGAAGCACTTTCTGGCAGAATTATAAACCAAACAGACAACAGCAGGCGTTAACAGGAATATTCATCTGGGTGGAAGCAAAGTCCACTCTAAAACTAATTGGTCTAAATACACTAGTAGATGGGTATGCTGTCAATGAGATAAAATATTTTATTTCTAAAATATACTTAAAGCTGATAACGGAGTTAACTAATGTAGCATTAGTTCAACTTAATGCAGATGTTATCTCCTTTGTCTCAAGTGGCTATTGCGTTCATTCGTTATTCGTGTGAAAAAGATGTCACACTAACTAAAAAAATAAAAATAAAATAAAGCTAGTCAATTTTAGGGTTGCACGAATGAAAAATAAGTACGATATTGTTTCTTCTAGCTGCCAAATTCAAACATATACTACTCCTATCAACCAATATATATCCTTACTGGTACATGCTACAATTAATTCCAGGATGGCCAACTATGGGCCAACTTACCCAAAAGTAACAAAAATCTGCGGTGCTCTTCCAAAACCAAAGCGCTGGTGGGGAAGACATCTGGAGAAGACAAAGTTCGAGTATCACCACGCGCAGTACTTATTGCTTTAGCCTCTCGCCTCAGTTTGACAAAAGCTTAGCGGCATTAAACACCCAACAGGGCAGGACCCCATCAACAGCAGTATTGCAGCCCGAGCCTCGTGTCTTGCTGGCAGCTGAAAGAACGCCTCTCCGGTAAATCAATGGAGGACGGAGCGGAGACCCGCTCACAAACTGGCTATGAAGTATCAAAGTTGCAATCCGCGCGTCATACCTTATTGAAGGAACCATGCACACTCCATTACAAGGCCAAGGTGAAATTCATACCTTAGAACTTCTGTGGAGTCAGCATCTGGGCCTTTGGGATTATGTCATTTTCAGCCACTGCAAGGAACACGCCTTAATACTGGGCTCATGGAAGGACTACAAAGAACTTAATCCAGAACAGACACATTAATGCTGAAGTGAATATTTATATTTGGAAGTTGAGGTTAGCCTAGGAGTCGGCGGAAAGTTGTCAGAACTGCACTTATCAGATGCAGTTTTCTCAGAAAGTGAATGGTGATTGCCAGCCTCCGACATCGGCTCCAAGCTTATGAACACCACTTTTAGCTGTGAAATAACCACTGACTACACACCTTGAGCCGCCATTCTTCCAAAGACAAACAGGTTGTGGTTTAAGAGACCAGAGGATACCGCGAAGCGTAGAGTGCCATCTCACAAGTAAAACGGCCTGTTGCAAGACGAACTGCAGAATTTCCCACCCTAAAGCCCACCAAGTGTTTCAGTCAAATTACTTACAAATTAGAGGTGGAAACAAAAAACAAGCATTCCTCTTTTTACTGTTTAAGCTTTATCATAAACATTAGTAGTTAGTGTGAATATTTTGCAGAGGGAAGATGCGTGAATAAAACTTAAGTTATGACACTGTGAAACACGGAACATTGGGCCATTCCCAGTGAGAAACCCTGGCAAAAACAAATTCTCAAAAACGGTCAGCACCACTACCACCACCACAAACAGGGCTTCACATGATGAATACTTTAAAACAGAAACACAACTGAGCTTCCATTTAAGATATCCAACAGAACAAGCATTTTCAATTAATTAGGTCTCGCATTTGCTAGAGCCATTGGCTGGACTTTTCTTGCCGCTTAAATTGGTCAACCCTGCCTCATAATTTGGTATTTTCCTGACAATTCCATTGGCTCTGCATATAACTAAAGCACTTCCATTTACCTTCTTCCTCTATCTGCAGCCAAAATTAAATCTTACATGCTAATTCCAATAGAATACCACTTTCACCACCCCACCATCAGAATTGCTGGCTGGCTAACAATTCCCCCCCAAAAAGACACAAGATGGCCACAGAGGAGAAATAAACTAGAAGGGTCACCCAAACATATCAGGAGTGTTCAAACAGTGGATGTATGATGGAACACATGCACCAACCACAAATGACTGAACAACGTGGTCGGAACAACGACCACGTTTCCACAAATGCCTTTACCACGCATGCCTTCACAACGATTTTTCTTTGTAAAAGCATGCCTAGTAAAGGCATGTGTGGCTTTTGCATGCCTCCCCCCCCAACTGCCCTATAAACAACTACCCTGATCCCCCTCACCTGCTCCTAAAAACTAGCCCAATACCCCACACCTTGCACCCTAAAACCTACCCCAACCCTCCACCTACCCTAAAAAACATAATACCCCAACCCCTTAAAAAAATAAAAAAAAAATAACCAAGCACCCCACCCCTAGAAACTACCCCAAATCCTCTCCCAGCCCACTTACCTGTCCGCATTCTACCCGACCCCCTGCCCCTAAAAACGCGACCCCTCACAACCCACCCTAAATACAAAATTACCCTGATCCCAAACCATAAAACGCGACCCCGCACCTGCCCTAAATACAAAATTACCCTGACACCCACCCTGAAAACTATAGTACCGACCCCCCACACCCACCCTAAAAATAAAACGACCTCATCCCTTAAAAAAAAAAAAAAAAGTAACAGAAATAACCCAACCAGACCCTCCCCTAAAAACTACCCTCAATCCTCTCCAAGCGCTACTTACCTGGCTGCTTCCTACCCCGCCCCAACCCCCAAAACAAAATTACCCCAACCCTTAACCTCGCCCCTCAAAACCTGACCCCCCCCCACCTGCCCTAAATACAAAATTACCCTGACCCTCCCCCTCCGCCCTAGAAACCCACCCCCCACCTACCCTAAGTACAAAATTACCCCGAAACCCACCCCTAAAAACAAAATTACACTGACCTCGCCACCCCGCCCCTAAAAACAAAGTCAAAGTTACCCCAAACCCTTATCCCTAAAAAATAAAAAATAAAACACCCCTCAGCCCCACTTACCTGACCGCGCCCTCTCCTGATGCTGACTCCCTTTTTCTCTGCCTTAACCACTCATGTATGTTTTTTTACATATCCATGGCTAAGGCAGAGAAAAAGGGAGTCGTTCTGGTAAGCGTGGTGACGGTATTTCAGTAAATGTGTCTTGTTGCATTTGCTGCATTGTAAGTGATGTTTCCCCAAACAGTCATAGTGCCCTATGGATGTTAAAGTTTGCTTGAATCATGGTAATAATTGCAATAAGGACAGATTAGTAAAACAAATACAATTATCATGCAAACCCAATAAAAACATTTATCAGAAATAAACATTTGAAATTAGACTGCAATGCTCAGAACAGCTCCTAGGGGACACCACAATTAAAATAGCATTTATAAGAAACATGGTCATGTAATGATATACTTAGCCCCTAGAGTAGTGGTTTCCAAACTTTTTACTGCCGAGCACCCCTTGTTGAAAACAAAAAAATCATTGGGCCCCCCCTCAAGATTTTTTCACAGTTACTTTATCAAGATGGCAATGTTTAAATATGTCTAGACCTATTTAAACATTGCAGTTAAGTTTTTAAAAATGCAGTAACAGGCTTCTTCTTAAAACAAAAGCCTATTATCCGTATAATGCTGCTTTTGGCCAGAGTCTGGTGCCCCCTCTGGGATCGCTTGAGGCCCTCATGGGGAGGCCCGCCCCCCACTTTGAAGACCTCTGCCCTAGAGCGTATATAGCACATTACACATTTTTAGGGCTGGCAGGCCAACTGCAATGAAATTACAAACAAAGCCTTTTGAACACAAACTACTCTCAGCTGTAAAACAAAAGTTACAACTATGAGAACGCTTAAAAAAAATATACTGAAAGGTGGGAAGGGTTATTATGTTGGGGTCCCCAATAACCTAGTGTGGGGGCCCAGAGATTATGTAGACAGAAAGAGCACATCGTGGCAAACATTTTGAAGGTGGTCCCATTGTCAGAGGATTACAAAAGGCTGAGTCATGACCAAACATGTTTTGTTAAAGTAATGCTCTACAAAGCATTAGGGTGTGAGTTTTGTAGTATGTTGACTATAATGCTCAGAACGGCCCCTCGAGGACGCCACAATAAAAACAGCACTTGCAAGAAACATGGTCATGTAACCCTATAGTTACCCCCAGAGGGAATAATCACATAAAAAGAGAAGGGCAGAAAGTAGTGCAGTGTAACCATTTATTTAGCCCCTAGAGGGTTATGCAAAGATGTAACAAACAAAGCCATTAAAACAAAAGTTCCAGCCATAAAAGAACTTAAAGACACTGAATTGTGGATGGACTATTATTTTGGGGTCCCCACTAACAGTGTGGGGACCCAGAAATGACACAGAAAGAGCACTCTGTGGTGAACGTTTTGAAGGTGGCCACAATGTCCTAGGACCGCCAAATGCTGAGTTACGATCAAAAGTGTTTTGTAAAAGTAATGTCCTGCAAAGCACTATGGACGAGTTTCAAGAGTGCAATGAATATTGTACTATGTTGTTATGTTAACTGTAATGCTTAGAACAGTCTATAGAGGACACCACAATAAAAGTACAGGGATGTGGAATTCCTATCGCCCGACGCCCGGGACATCTTGTTTGGGATCAAGGGCAACAAGTTTTTATGTTTACTTTGTCCTTGGGACAAGTATGCCCAACCCCCTGCAGCACAAACCCTTTGGTTGCCTGTTTACAGAGAGTTGAACTCTCTGCAGTTGAGGTAATGTGTTTCCAAAGGATAATGCTGTTCGAACTTGTATTAATGGTTCATTATTTGAAAGCCTTCATTATTAGGGTGCGTGCTGTAAATAAATGTTTTAAGGTCACACTTCACTACTGACGTTGGTTCCAGTACAAAAAAAAAAAAACGTGTACACACATGTTTGAAAAGTTTAGGCTAAGAGGCTAAGTATAATGCTCCCAGAATGCTCTCTGATTATATGCAAATGAAGTGTCATTTAGTAAAATGTGTTGATGCATGCTAGTATTTCCCAAAAATATTTCTAATGGAAAATCAGTGTAACCATTTTCAACACGATTATGGGAAGCATGAAAATAAACAAACACTGACAAAGCCAACTGATCTGACATATTTTTATAAGTCTTAGTTTCATCAATGCGTGTCTTGTTTTGACATGGCTTTTGTAACACTTTATTGTTGTGGGAGCTACCAGGCCCTCAACATTGTAACAAACATTGGCAAAACCCCCCCAAAAAGTTTTTGAACTCTTAAAGCACACGTTGCCACCAGCGGCATAACAAAGGCCCCACAGCCGCCCTCCCGGGGGCCCCGTCAGCACAGCACCTGTCCTGAGTGAGTCTGGAGAGGGGGCTCCTCCATGTTCTTTGCAAAGGGGCACCCTCCAGTTTCGTTACGTCACTGATTGCCACTGTAGTTCCTGACACTGAACAAAACTACTTAGTGTGGCAATATGCTCCTTGTGGAAGAGCAGAATGCGATCACTCAAAAAAAAGCCAGCCGAAAGAGAGAGAAATAGAAGTTTAATAAAAACAAAATGTCTTTGTTAACACCAGACCTAATTAGGGACCAAGACCCACATGTAGGTAGCTTTTTGCATGTCGCAAAAAGCGACTTTCGCGGTTTGCGACGTGCAAAAAGCACATTGCGATGCACAAACCCAGTTTTGCGATTCAGTAACCTGGTTACCGAATCACAAAACAGGTTTGCGACTCGCAATTAGTAAGGGGTGTTCCCTTCCTAATTGCAACTCGCAGTGCAATGTAGGATTGTTTTGTGACCGCGAACGCGGGCGCAAACCAATCGCAGTTTGCACCCATTTCAAATGGGTGCTAACACTTTCGCAAAAGGGAAGGGATCCCCATGGGACCCCTTTCCCATTGTGAATGTTACTGTAAACATTTTTTCAGAGCAAGCAGTGGTCCTTTGGACCACTGCCTGCTCTGAAAAAATGAAACGAAAACGTTTCATTTTTCGTTTTTGTTATGCATCTCTTTTTCCTTTAAGGAAAACGGGCTGCATTACAAAAAAAACTGCTTTATTGAAAAGCAGTCACAGACATGGTGGTCTGCTGTCTCCAGCAGGCCACCATTCGTGAGGGGGTCGCAAATTGCGACCCACCTCATGATTATTCATGATGTGGGCATTTGCGAAGCCCTTGCGAATCACAGATGGTGTCAAGGACACCATCCTACTTTCGGATTTGCGACTCGCAATTTGCAGGTCACAAATCTGAACCTACCTACTTGTGGCCCCAAATTCTTAAAGAAGGTCACAAAAGTGCACCCATGGTATATGTCGTACCCCTATAAAATATTTGTGAACTGTATTTTAGCGTGGGTAAATACGATGTGTAGATTTGCTCATGTGAAAATCTATTGAGCATTTGCAAGTTCATTTTCCCTCCAGCCACTTTCTTCCCAACCCTGGAAGAAGTTCTAATTCTGCCATTGTCAGGAGTAAATGTCCAACCTTTCTTATTATGGGAAAATATTAGAGAGAAGCTGGTAAAAATCTTTAAAACATGCAGGTTAGTAGGTTTGCAGACTCAAAGGCATTCCAGCCCTGGAACTATTCCTTACTGCTTCCTCCAGCCCCAGTATGCAGATCTGCAGAAAGGTGGCAAAATAAGGAAATTTCTACAGTAGGGATTGAAACTCCAAGTATTCAAGCCCTACTATGGTAGTAGCCCTGGCATAATCAGAGAGGCTATTAATTGCTGCCATAATTTGTCGCCACACTACATGGCACCAAAGGGACAAGTAGATCTTTTTACAGGACAAGTAGATTTGAGAAGCAACCTGTCCCCTGGACAAGTAGATATTTTAATAAATTCCACACCCCTGAAGTAGCATTTGTAAGAATCAGTCATATAACTATATAGTTACCGTCTGGAGGTAATAACCACATGAAAAGAAAATAGCAGAGAGTAGTGCAGTGTAACCATATATTTAGCCCCTAGAGGGCATAGTGCATTACACATTTTCTGAGCTAACAGCCCTACTGCAATGATATTACAAACAAGGCCCTTGAAAAACAAACTACTCCCAGCTGTGAAACAAAAGTTCCAGAGACGAGAGCTTGAAAAAGCACTAGGCTAGGGTCCCCACTAGCCTAGTGTGGGGACTCAAAAATGATAGAGAGAAAGCGCATTGTTGCAAATGTTTAGGTGGTGGCATTGTCCTGGAACCTCTTATGAACAAAAATGCTTTCTGAAAGTAATGGCCTGCAAAGCATTATACGGCGCGTTGCACAAGTGCAGTGGATAGTATAGTATAAGCTCTCCTGCTGTGTAGGCAGAGCCGCTTTGAGGTTTTCAGTGCTTTTTATAAGCATTTATCAATTACAAGTGTTTTTGTAAATGCTATGGCGTGTGAAGTGGAGATCCAAAAGAAATGACCCTGATTAGTTAACAGTGTGAACAATGTGATCGGCGCGTCAATACCACCGATGGAGTTTGAGATGTGAGCGCCTTGGTGCACGAAGGGGAGAGACAAAAGAAAAGATAGTTTGCCCACGCTGAATTATATCGGCAATCTTGCAATAATTCATTTAACAGGGTCAGTCTGCAAAGCGTATACAAAACCACCCTAGGGAGGGACAAACAAAGCATTTACCAATGACATCAAGTGATTTTTGAAAGGCAAGCCCACAGACGAGTGGAAAGTGATGGGCGTGGAATACTTACAACAGGTCGAAAAGCTCTGGCCCACTCGAGCTAAAAAGGGAAGATGAGACAAGCTCTCCTTCAAATCCCGCTATGAAATCTCAACTCAGTGAGCAAAAATGGAATCTAAATGGGTCTACTTGGCGACTGAGTCAGTGATAAAAAGAACATACAAATGATTTAACCTAAAATACTTCAAGTCACAAGTTTTGAATCCACTACTGTTCAAGCAAGGAGGAGAGACAGATAACTGAAATAACTCAGATAAACACTATGGTTCCGGACTACTACCACCATCATCCGCTTCACCATGCTCTCCTTAGCCCACTAGAACAGTACTCCTTCGTGCCCGCCTTTTGTTCAACTACAATCAAGTGGCAGGAGACAAGTGGAATGGCTTAAGCCACACACTGCCACTTACAAACAATTGCCCCTTAGTACATTCACTTTTGCACTGACCGCATTATGCGGTCAGTGGTCAAACATAAAAATATTTCCGGTAATTCGAATAACAGTACGTTCTTGTCCTTGAGTGTACATTTCCACGTGGACTTTCAACCGAAAAATAAGCAAGATCCTACTAATGATCTATTTATTTTGAGTTTAGTGACATGCATGTTACCCCGCAGCAGCTTGCAACAATTAATAGAAGTCGGTCATCAAAAGGCGATCTTCCAGGTTTCCCCCACTGAGGCATGATCGGACATCAATTTGCTTACATCCAAGCTGGGCGCCAGGCTGCCTCCATTATTCAGCTCGAGGTCTGCTATCACATCAGAATGCCAAAAAGAAGATTGCCTACAAATGAACTTCCAAGAAAACAGATCTATTAACAACATCAAAAACGTGAAGAGAATAACTTTAACTGGCCCCAGAATAAGCTAAACATCAAAAAGGGTAACTTGTTGGAGGGGGCATGGCCTGACAACATGGCTGACAGGACGTGCCCCCTGAGCTCCCGGCCAGCAAGCCAAATACAACGCTGTAATCCCTTGCCATCCTGCATAATCCAATCTTCCAGCGCAGTAATTGGCAGCCCAAACTCTACTGTACACCAAATCTGTCACAGGGCTGAATATTCTGTCAGACCTGACCCTTGCCGTGACTGGGGGCTAGCAGGGGCTCCTAAAAAAAAAAAAAAGAGAAAGTGAAGGAATACTGCGGCTCTAATATCAGGTGAGCAGCGTCACATACGCTGATTGCCTGGGTGGTCCTGGACTGGGGGGAGGCTCACCTCAATATCCTGGTCAATCCTGTTGCGACCACTATGTGCAGCACAGGGAGCCATGGCGCCTCAAGATTTAGGCCACGTCACTGAAGGAGGTACGTGTGCCGGCGGGGGACCCTTAATTTGGATGGGGGCCTGCTGCAGAGGAGCTATTCCCACCTCCTCTGTTTCGCTGCTGCAGGGAGGGAAGCCGCCAGACACTGCCCTGCCAATGCAGCAGGGAGCAGCATGGATCAAACCAGTAGCAAGAAGAGGAGCACACCATCGGCGCATGAAGAGACACCAGGTGGTGGTAGTTGCGCTCTTGTAGTCGGCAGCCCTCTGGAACCGCACAGAGTATTGTGGTTGGTCCTGGAAGGCCCTTCCAGGAATCAGGACACTCCTACAACTCTAGGGAGGAGGGGGGGTTTGGGGGGGGGGGGGGGGGGGGAGGATGTATACTCAGACATGATAATCAGTGAGTACGGACATGGGGGACATGCTTTAAACAGAGGGTGAGGGTGCAGTTTGTACCTTACTGGGGGTCTTGCCCTGGTTGATACATGTTGCCCCCGCCTCTGGGAGGGCCCTACTACATAATACACCTCTGTCCAACACCGCCAGTCCCTGACAATCGCCAGAGCATATGTTAATCAATAGTATTTTATAGAGCTATGAACTTAGATACCCAGCGACTTGGGAGTCCCCTGTGTCGCAGGGGCAGATTTGGGCGTTCACTCACTGCATTATCTAAGCGTTGCAACTCAGAGGGACTCCTATGCACCTGCCTTACTGCTCTGGGGCAGTGACACTTCCTAGGTCCACTTTTACAACTGCAACCTCCGCACATGGGAAACAACAAGTGCCATCTGTAGCATTCTGGTAACCAGGCTGACCCTCATTGGCGGTGGGGGCCGGCAGAACTGGGTCACATTTTCGCAACTTGCTACTGAGCTCCTGACCTTCTTCGAATACAGAGGGCTTGTGGTGCATCTTGTGCCCACATGGTAGCTGGGCCCAATACAACATGGCAGATACCATAGGTGCAGCCCTGCCTTAAATACACATTGCATGCTTGTGGGGAGACTTCTATTGAGGCAGCTCGTGGGGTTCCGAGGCAGAATTCTTGGTATCCCTTAATAGGCCTCCTTCCAACAACCACTAATATCACCTTCAGAGAACACCATGAGAAAGGATAAATCATCAAGCTCGAAACACCATCACACAATATACTATGCCTCGACAACCCACTCAAAGACTGACAAGACACTCAGGTGAAACTGAGGAGGGAGACGCACCGGAGGAACTATCCAGGGCAGAATTATTAGCTGCCATACAAGGAGCTCGTACTGTACTAGAGCATCAAATTGAGTCAGTATCCATAGATGTAAATATGCTACTTGCTGACCTTCGGAAAGTGGCAGATAAGGTCACAATGGCAGACACCCATATTGCATCACTACAGGGGCAAGTAACAACCTTGATGCATCAAATGGTAGCAATGACTACAGTGGCAGCAGAGCTGGGCAAACAAGCTGAGGATGCTGAAAGCAGTTCTCGCCGCACAACATCCGAATTCTAGGCATTGCAGAGAGATCGGTGGGAGCTTCTACAGAGCAGTTTATAGAAAATTGGGTTCTAATTGTACTGAAACCTCCAGGCCACTCAGACTTATTTGTAGGGAGAAAGCACACAGGGTCTTGGTCCCCTTGCCTGGGAGCTCCGCTAGAGCTATTATAGCTAAATACTAAACTAGTATGACAGAGACTGACTTCAGAGCAGCACAGGAGCAAGAGACTTCTCGGTTCGAGAATAGTAAGATTGCTATTTTCCCCAGGCCATAGTAAAATTGCTATTTATCCAGACTACAGCAAACAGGTCCAGGATCAACTAAAGACTTCTCTCACTGTTAAACAAAAACTGAGATCATTTAATCTGCGATACATGCTCCCGTACACCCACCTCACCTCAAAATCATCTTTAAGGACAAAGCTCACTTCTTCGATAGGCCAGAGGAAGTTCGGGAGTGGCTGGAGCTCAGGGATGAACCCTCGACTATGGGCCTGAAAACACCAGGCAGCAAGCACAGGGTTCACGTACCTGTAGGGGGCCGCCTTGACCCGGACCTGGAAACGACATCCCAAACCTCTCACCCCTGGAATCACAAAGGGTGCAAATCGGAGAGGACAGCGCCATGTAGGTCGCTGCCACAACCCAACTACCCGGGCAGACGGTGCCTCCTTCTCGAAAGACACCGGAGAACTCACCCTCAGAGTCTCGGAGCCTCACGACAGCTGTGGTAAGAGCCACTTTGGTGAACTGCAGAGCAGAGAATGATCAGAGCTGAGCTCCTTCATACTGCCTTAATAGTTAGACCACATTACACAGAAACAATACAATGGGGCACTGGGAGAGGGAAGTAAAAGTTTGCCATTGAGAAACAGTATACGGGAATGGCGCCTGTTGTCCTTGGGGTGCGGGTGGAAGGGAGGCACGATCGCATATGAAGATGCTGGTTCCAGGAGATCGATCTATGTATATGGCATGGAGGAGTATGTCTTATTGATATGCAGTTCGCAGAGAATAAGACTGCACATTTGCCTGGCTGGTCACACTAAGTCAGAGGTTATCGCCCCCAGCTGGGTTGGGAGGATGGCTGTGCTTGTCCTGACACGCATGGATAGGACATCAATAGAATCAATATTGACCTGTTTGTCCGTGGGTGGTGGTGGTGGTTGGGGGGAGAGGGGGATGTTTGCATTTGTTTTGTCTATGTTTTGCTATTGGTTTCATTGTTTGTACAGCAGAGTGTGGGCGGGCGAGTTTATACAGCAGATCATAATATTGTTGCACACCGGTATGCCGCTTTTTTAGCTGCTGTGAGCCTCCCAAGATTAAACCCAGCGGTTGCTGAGACCTTGGAGGCCCCACTAACTCTGGAAGAACTTCCCCCGGCGGAAATGGATTCGACGGATGTAGCTATTGCCTATTAGAGGTTCTCTTTGAGGCCCGTGAAACAGGTATGCTACCACAATCCATGAGAGAAGGAAAAATGTGCATGCTTCTCAAACCAGGCGGGGATAAATCTGACCCAGCTGCCTACAGACCCCTTACAATGATAAACTCAGACACAAAAATTGTACGTAAAGCGCTTGCTGCTCGTCTATCAGTGCACAGGTCAACCCTGGTGCATGCAGACCAGTGTGTATTCGTAACTGGGTGTAGCACTGGCTTGAACCTGCATAGATTAACATGTAATACATGAAGGTGAACATCAGCAGGAGGAAATGGCTCTAGTAGCTATTGATTTGGGAAAAGCCTTTGATACGTGGACTGGGGTTACCTCCTGAAAGTACTGCGCATCATGGGATCTGGCCCTCAGTTTAGCTGGTTGGTGCAATTGCTATACACTGCCTCGTGCCCAGGAGCGGGTGGAAAGACATCTTTCCGAACCATAGTTAGGTCAGGTACTCGACAGGACTGTCCGCTCTCCCCGCTTCCATTCCCATTAGCGATAGAATCCTTAGCGATCTGGGTGTGACGGCAGATGCAGGAACACGAACTTGTTATAAGCAGCTGACATCCTGTTCTACTTGCCAAATAATTGGTGTTCCCTCTTGCCACCCTGGCGTTACTCCAGCTCGAGCAACTACCTACAGTGGGTTTGCGATAGACGCCCTATTTCCAACTGCACACACTGACAAATTACAGATTAATCTCAATATGAGGAGGGTGATTGAGGGCCTGAGAAAATCGGTACTACTCTGGAACATCTTAGCACTCTTTAATGGGTCGGTTAGACAACACGAAAATGGTCCTGCTTCCACTGTGTCTATATGCTTTACAGAACTCTTGGACTATCTTTTTTTTTTTTTTTAAAGACATGTGGATTCTATCTTTACTTTTCTTTTGTGGGCGGGAAAACGATCTAGAGTTGCTCTGTTGACTAACGAGACAGTGGAGGAGCAAGGAGAGGCCCCGCGGCTGAAATTTACTATTTTGCTGCACACTTGCAACATGCGGCGCGATGGCTGCACCCATCTATCAACTGGGAGAAACGCTTTCTTTCTGGCACAGTAGACACTGCGCTTCTGGCTGAACTTCTTATGGAAAGTGCGTGCATCATAAGTGATGCTCTGTACAAAGTTAGGCAGACTACAACACCTTGGCACAGGTTCATATGTATCGCTCCTAGGAAAACCCTATTTCAACGAGAACTCCTGTAATGAATATTAAGTCTATTCCCACGCCTGATTAGATGTCCTTTCAACAAGGGGGGGGGGGACTTTTCGGTGACTTATACCCAAATGACACCTTCATGTTTGAGGCGCCTCACGACGCTTTCTACCTTAGACGGGGAAAATGTATGCACAACACGGAACTAACAGAAATAACAAAGGGAACCTGGCGAATGTACCCAGCAGCCCATAAAACAACTCATACCACCAGGCTGCTCTTGACCTGCGGTGCGGGTAGCTATTTGATTTCATTATTATACAAAGCCATGCATTCGGATTTTAAAGACACACACCCCTAACGCCGCCACGGGCTTGTCTGGCCCGGGACACAGATTGTAATACCCCTCTTACTGAAAGGGACTGGGCTTGGTTTAACACCTTTACGCATAATGTTTCTTGTAATGCACGATTTAAACAGTGCATTATAATTTCCTTCAAAGTACATATTTTACACCAAAAGGGTTACACTGGACAGCCGCTCTGCTCAGATGCCTGCCGCGGGGGAAAGAGTTTCTCTCGGATATGTTGAATGGTTTTGTATCTGACTATATGAACCACTAATGCTTACCTATATGCCTATTCTTTACTACTCAATAGTGCTATACGGTATATGGAAACATTGTAAATAAACGTTTTAAAGAAACAGATTTAGCAGTGCTCGTTTACGAACAAACATTTGGCGACATTTTAATACTTACAAATTAATGTTCTGACTGACTGTCCACAAGTCAGTCAGAGGAGGAAGGTGGGGAGGAAATTGCAACCCCAGAAGGCCCATGACTGGGGTAACTAGGTCAAACGTTACCCACAATAGTTAACAGGTGCCCATGGATGCGTGCTGAAGTGAGTTTCTCTTTACAACTCTGCACATTTACATTCCACTAAAAACCCACAACAACCTGCTCTGCAGCTTTCAATTAACCTCCCAACCCCAAGAATGTAAAGATTAACTTGGAAGGTGAACAAAAGGCTGACTGAACAGTAACCGCCGCACCCCTCCCCCGTCCTCCCCATACAAGGTACAGGCCGGGATTGTTCGTAATCACCTTCCCCTCTCCTTCTGACCAGCCCTCGGCATGTGGGCCTCTGCCTGCGAGCCGGGAAGAGGCCCTTTCTATGGCCTGGGGGTACAAGACGTGAAGCCGCAGCAGCTACATCTAGTGCTAGAGGAGGCAAGGCCCAAGCGCTACAGAATGGGCAAAGAATGAGCAACGGAGGAGAAACCAAAGCTATGACAGCTTGGAGGCATTATAGGGGGGTACAAGAAGAGCCGGGAAAGCAAAGTGGGTGCGAGAAGACCGAGCAAAGAGTTAGAAACCAAAGAGCGAACCCCATGGCTATGCACTTTTTAACTCGTGCCAACCCCGGTAACATCGCCCTTCGGAAAGGCGGGTGCAGCTCCCAGATTGCCCGGAGAGGCAATTCTCTGGCTCGATTCCCAGCACCCTAAAGCTACATCACGTAAGAGCTCAAGTCAGGCTGCGCGGAATTGGCTGAGACGTTTCTCTCACTATCACTCAAGGCTGCACTGACTGCCAGTGGAGAAAAACCTTAAGAAGCCATGAACTTTTCACTCCCCAACCCAGCACAAGTCCCCATCCTAAAAGGGCTGCCTTCCACCACGCGGCCTGCGCGGTGAGATGTTGCGCAGTTGTTAAGCAATAGCAGCCAGCTCGTGGTCCTGGGTAGCAGGGGGGGACATTTTCCCACTGCTGTGCAAGACCCCATTTGTTCATCCACCTATGACCCTGTCCTCCTATTTTAGGTTTCGCTTGAGACTGGTGGAGATTTTTTTTTTTTTAAACAACAAAGCTATAGACGGGCTTAGAGCATGCCCCTTACTTACCATTGGTTGGTTTCGCTGTCACTTATTACCTAGCTTCTCAGCGGTCAGCACCTCCTTATTCTACTTTTCCTGGCTTCCCGTCTACTTCCTCCAGTAGCTCCCACCCCTTCCGTGTTCTTTGCCTCCCCAGCCCAATTACCTTGTTGCTTGTCACCACCCATATCCTCCTTTCTTCTTGCCCCATCATCTGGTCTGATGACGCAGAAATGAAGGTTTTACATTTATTAGCGCTTAAACGTAGTATTGCAATAATCAAGTGTGACTTTAACCGAACTAATAAAGATTGTACGGGGACAAATGTGCCCTCAGAGTAGTTTGCCAACATTTATAAGCGTGCTTTATATAACGTGATGTATTAGAATTGTACGAATCTGACATAATCGTAAACGTGTGCTATGATTTGCTTGTTAGAAATGTTTTAGCTTAGCATAACTTTAGTGGAGGCTTTGGCCTAGTTGCCTGTCTCACGGTTTAGATGCTCGTATTTTTCCAACGTGCTAATAAAAGTGTATTCTTGCTTGAAGCTGTACTTTTCCAGTGGGATCGTTCACATGCTTATCTTTAAGGTTTCGTGCCAGCCTGGCATCTTCTTCTTTGCTCCAAGAAGAATCTGCAGGTGCAGACAATGGACGCTCTGAAAGTGAGTTAATTGGTAAAATATGTTGCAACTTACGTTCCCGACTCCAAGGATAATGTATGCTTAGGTAGAAGCTTGTGAACTGTAGTTTTTGATTGGACAATTTGAAGCCAACCTATGAACCCTCCAATGGAAGACCCTACTGGATTTGAACTGTTGTCTATTTAAACCAGGTGCACGAGAGGAAAACAGCCATTACAGCCATTATTGCCGTTACCTGCCATTGGGGCTATTATTGGACATCGCCCATACCCGCCATTTTGCAGGACATTGCAGCTATTATGGCCCACTTTGCTGCGACGCCATTTTGAAAGAGACTTTGATGCTTTCTCTAATCGAGAGAAAGAGACTTTAAGTAATTCTTGCCCTAGAGACTTTAACTTTGATTCGTCCCTTTGCATGAAGTAATAGTTTTGTCCTTTTGCCGCTGAGAGGCAATTGCCCCGTCCACCCTGCCCCTTTGCCCCGTCCCATGCTGATCGAAACTGGTACCTGTGAGACGAAGACTTCCTTGAATGCTGATTGGATTTGGTAAATATGAAAGGAAATTGTACAATTGCATTGTGTTCTTTTTAGGTAACCAACTGCTGATTTTTGATAAGAGCCCTAGTTAGGAGTTTTCCAAATTAATGTTGCCAAATTGTTTTTGCATGAAGTCCCACATGCCGATGCTAATTTGAGGATAGATGAGGATTCATCTGTCGCACGATGCAATTTGAGACCTTGTTATGCTGACCAATGTATGCTATTAGCTCATTACAGATTATAGTTTTAGTGGTTTGCATTGCTATTATCGAAGGCATCGTTATTCAAATGCTGCATAGATTGCATCTGTTTCGCCGTTATGGACAGCTATTAATGTTCATCTACATATATCATTTGGTGTTGAGACATGTTTATATTGTGCTAGCTTTGTTAATATAGGGAAATAAATTCACTAACTTTGCAATAAACTGGTGTGATTATTCATGACCGTAAGGTCATGGTTTCGCCGAAATGTATTCTGGATTAATTGTGAAATGTTATGTTGATCAGGGTATTGCCTATGTACGTTATTGATTATTGATTTGACTAAATTGATTACTCTCGGGTGAGGAGAGCCCCACTTGGTCAAAAGATTCATCGACCCAAGAGCGTTCAGATACAGGTAATTTATTAGGTCCGGGAACGCTCTATCAGGTCCGTCAGCGAAACATACGCTATGGTGCAGCTAGACGTACACGTACACGTCTTAGCGCTTTTTCCCTTTACTTTAAACCATGTGGTACGACAGCCCGCACTCTTGTGCAACTAGGCTAAAAAAACTGACAAAGCCTATAGATCTCGCGCGGGCATACCCACTGGCTTTGCAAACGCTTGTTTTAAATGACTTGACTGTTTGGGAAGTTGGTGAAATAAAATTAAAAAAATAAAAACTGTATAAACTTCTGTAGTACTTGACTTGGCACACTCCGATAAGCAGAGTAATAAAAAAAGCAGATGCCAGATGGGTGACGAGTATAGGGGAAGGGGGAAATGACGTTTTTCATGGGGCTGCTGTGACTTGGGAGAGCGTTTACTGAGTATATTGGAGACCCTTTACGTAAAGAGGAAGTTGTCAAGAATGCTCATTCCTGGTGATCTATACCACTTGTGGAAAGGGGAGGTGGGGGGGGGAGGGTGTTCTAGTCTCCTGGAGGTCTTCATTGTTGAACAACGTTTTAACAGCTCACCCATGAGCTCCCCCTGCCTTATACAGCTTCCTAAAATGTTTGCTTAAGCAACAAGGGCGCGACCACCTACCAGACCTGCCCTGCCACACAAACTACACCCATTCAGCCTCGGAATTCTCTTTTGTTAATGCTGCAAATACAAAAGCCCTCCCACTTCTCTTCTTGTTAAAGGAGCATTCAATTCAAAGGGACATGCAGCAAACCATGAAAGAGGTGGAAATAAAGTGTAGGAATTTATGGACCATAATGCAGCCAAGGAGACACAAAGGAGGCCAAAAGGAGTTAAGTGAGATGGAACAAACCTGACTGATTGCTAGCCTTCCTCAAAATATAAAGGGTATTTGTAAGCGGCACACTGCAAAGCAAAAAATCAAAAGAAATGACACTGAAGATTAAAAAAAAAAACACATTCCTTTTATAAACCTTGTGCATTAACACATTTCCCTAGGTTATCTGTCAACAGCCCCAAGATGAGATCTGTGTGGAATAACGAAAACTCTACTAGTAAAATAACTAGTGGTATTTCAGTTACTCCGCTGTAAGAAACGACAAGGAGGGAGGGCTATAGAACGGTAAGGAGTGAGTGCTACAGCTCTGTTAAAGCTTTAAAGCACAAGTGCAGCGGATTGTAGGATTTAAGTTTAAACGACTAGTAGCTCCCGTCCAATGTCATTTCACTAACCCGAGCAAAATAATCCAGTTCAAAGTTCAGCCCACAAAACCACTAAACAGACAATTCTCAAAGGGCTCCCTGGCCGGGAAAGTGGAAACCGGTCTCATGACCCCATTCACGCAAACAGCAGACATGACAATGGTTTGCAAACAAGCTACTGCTCTTATATACACTGTTCGAATGTCTAGTAATAATATATGGTCACTGTCTTTCTTTAACTAAACACTCAGCTGTAAGGCAATAAGGAAAGCTAGGTGTATCAAAAGCCTGGTTGCAAAATATGGGCACAAATCGCACACTAACTTTTTACAATCAGTCTTTAATTTCCCAATGTGACCTATGTACTAATAGATCACATTGAAAAATATCCAGTCACAGAACACCCTGCTGAATGAATATCAATTTGGTAAGGCGCCGTTTATGACCCCCTGTGATTGGCTACCAACACATGGGTGGCCTTCAAGCAGGGTGACCAGACGCCCCAGATTTCCCCGGACGGTCCTGGTTTTTAGAGGACTGTCCGGTGTCCCGACGCTTCTCTTAATTTTAAACAAATGTCCCGGTTTTTGGGACAAAGGTCAGATTTTCTAGGGAAGCCTGAGTTAAAGGTATGTTCTCCTTTAACAGACTCCTCCAAAGTATGCAATTAAGTAATGTATTTACTACTGTCAGGCAACAAAGTCCCCTGTCTGCTCCCAGCAGAGGCACGGGGGAGGTGGGGGGCAGAGAGATGGGGGGGGCAGAGAGAGGTGGGTGGGGGCGGGTTGGGGGTGCTGGGTTGGAGGTCAAGCCATAGCTAATTTTATGTATAGTCTTGTGTGTGTGTGTTTATAGATTATATATAATATATAAACACACATATAGGCACACATTCACAAAGCTACGCAAAAAAACGAGACTGACCATATATAAAAGTGAGTGTGAATCGTTAGTCCTTCTTTTATGTCTGACCTGTCCCGGTTTTTGCTCCTCAAAATCTGGTCACCCTACCTTCAAGGAATAGCAGATCACAATTTGTTTTCTATTCGTGAACTGAAACCTTTTTATTTTTAGGCAGCTTGTGTTCCTTAAAGGAACCTGTGCTGATTTGAGGGAGGGGAGGGGGATGGCGGGAAGAGGAAGTTTCTCTTTGGGGAAATTCACAGATGAGACAGCAGGTGCGTCATTGCCTAAAAAGCACTTTGATTTTAGTAACTATAAACATACTAGGAGTCGGAAATTCTTTGTTGGCTTCCAAAACGTGTTTCAGGCCTACCGAAATACATTTTACCGTTGCAGTCCTGCGGCTCTGCAGATTATGGAATTTGCAATTTAGAAACTACTTTGCACATCTGGGTCATAATATCCAACAAGTGGTCTGGAGCAGCATAATAAACATAACTCAAAGAAGGTTCGCTATGCCCTGGCCGGTAACTGTTTAATAAAAGTGAATAGGAATTTATCTCCCAGGCGAGCGACCGGACGTTTGGTTCACTTTAAGTCCAAAAGACAATTATTTTAGAGTGCAAGATTTCCGGTTTGCAGCTAGTCAGACTGTTGCAAACAAAAGAAGGCCGAAGCACAAGGACGTTGTGCTTTATCCGATCTGAAGGGAATGTGCCAGCACTGCAGGTTCAAAATTAAACCATCCCAAAACGATGTGGAAGAACACACTATCAACAGGCTTTGGTGAAGCCAATAGGACTGGCCTTAGGGACCTACATGCTTTGTTAATACCTTTTAGGCATGCTGTAGACCATAGCAACAAGGTGTTTTATTAAAAGAATACTGATAACTCGCCCCTGTCATTTTGTAGGTACACGCACATGCTCTATTACGCATTCTGGCATTAAAAATGACGGGGGCGCCATTGCTTATTAACCAATCTGAGATTACTCCTGGGAAGAGGGGGGGGGGGCGCCCTAAGAAGTGCAAGTGAGTGGGGAGGAAAAAGTGAAGATGCACACGAGCGAGAACCAAAAAAAAAAATCAACATAAGTCATAAGGGGAGACGCACACAAGGCCACGCCCAACAAGGAGGGTCGCGGAAGAAGCATATGGGCGAGCGAAAGCAGCACAGGGCCTAGTAGAGGGAGGAAGAGAGGCATATCTGGCTGTAAATCACTCTAGAGGAGGCTTTAAACCAAAAAGAAGAAGCAGGACCTGAAAAATAAGTAGTGGAGGGACAGACGCAATGAGGTAGGTGTGTGGGTAGGTGTGTTTGAGAGAGAGAGAGACACGAAGACGAGAAGAGGAAGCAAAGTCCACGGAAGCTCACAAAGAACAAGCAAAGGAGCAACAATAAGCCAGCTAGTAGTAAGTAAATGGTGGACTCTAAGCCGACTGTGCACCGGCAATACGTCTTTTTACAGACGGGTCGTGCTGTCTTTTAGGCGCGTCCTAAATAGAAACACTTATTAAAACGCCTAATCCTTGGTGCACCAATGTGATGTAACCACTTTAATTTCAACTCCAAGTCCAAAAGTGTGCCAGTGGCACACAGGACGCAGCGAGCAGTGTCTTGTGGTGCTGAGCTAGGTTAATGATATCACGCTGTGCTGCCAGAGGGCCGAGAAAGTTCACAGAAATTAAAGCAGTACGTGTTGATGTCAACAAGCTCGATCAATAGCCAGTGAACAGGATGTCAGTCTTGCCACTCAGGGACTCACCTATACTATCGGCTCCCAGGTATACCGCATTCGCTGTAAATTCTCAGGTTCTACCGACCTGGCTGAATCAGCGACACCATTGCTACACCAGTAAGATATAGTCTCTGGACAGTTTTTCTAAGTTTCTATGAGCTCAGCAATGTCAAACAGACTCAACCAACTGTACCCCTTAGGAACTATGAACGTAAAAGCTTGGAACCCTCTTGAAAAATATTATGAGGTGGTCCCCAGGTACAGCTTTAATCACCACAACCCGGGACCTTCCTGCTGTTCTGGCCCTCTCCTAGATACTATACGGAGCTCAGAGTCAATCGATTTCTGTCCCCCTCTAACTGTTCCCCTAACATTTCTGTTCCCCAAAAAAATCCAGGCACAGCAAAGCAGCACAAGGAACTGTGAAACCTAAATTTGACATCAAAGTCAACTTCGTGTCACGTTGATGTCATCAGCTCAGTGCAGCTTAAGACAAAATAACTTTCTCCATCTAAACAGGTCAAGATGGAAAACTGTCCATAAAACAGTCAACACCCAAAAACTACAGACCGACCAAACTCGGGCAGTGCTAAAATAAAACGAAAACTTGGGAAGAAGTCTGACAACCACGTGTCTGGAAACGCATTTGTTTACAAAAACACTGAATTAACATATATAATTGCATCGTACGAAATATTAAACGTTCAAATGTAGACATACTGATAATTGGGTTTCACACATCTATACAAAAACACACACTGGACCTTACACATGCTTTTCGAGTTTGACACATCAAAAAATAGAAGACTTAAAAAGTAAATAAACTATTTGGGCTATGGTACCCATACACACATTGGTAATTAGAATACTGTGGTGGGTGCACACTCGTCCTTGGAGCAATAGTTTTATGAGCTGCTGGGAGAGGTAGTTGTCTCCAAAGGACGTTCACTGTCTAAATATCTATGTTCCATAGAGCAATTGAAATGAATTATTTCACCATCCCACCATCCCCTTGATAAATACTATGGTTGTAATATATTCACTGAAAAAGGGCCGTTCTAGTTAGGATTAGAATTTACATACATAAAACCATAGAAATTAAGCTGTTATAGGTTGAATTATTTCAAGTAACTATAACTCGTGCCCCCACCATGCAGTTATCTCAAATAATTTCTATGGAAACGTTAGTGATATTATGAATGATGTAACAGAAGATGCCCTGAGTGATGTAATGTCTAGTAAGTAGTAGTGCATAGAGAGGGTGCAAGTTCTAGTTACCTTAAGGCACAAATTATAGGTATAGGAAAATTCCAAACTGCATAATACTGAACACTGCAGTACTCCTCTACTGCACCCCTCGCTACCGAAGTCACACGATGTTCACAAAGCTTTGTCAGTATACTACCCCTTACGTCTACAATATTACTATCACCCCTACGGTCTGCACAGGCCTACTTTTGCAGTACCACCAATGACTTACACGGTCAATGTATTACAAGTTTTCACTTGCAGCACTCAAATACCACTCCAGTACAAATCAATAGTACAAGTAATTAGTTGTGCCTAATTCTGAGCGGTGGTACGTCGATGTTCCTTCCATAAGGAGCAGAAGCACACGTTTTGCAAAGACTGCCTAGCTGTTTGAGGTATTTGGATATGCCACTGGAACCTGTACTTTACACTCATGCTGGGTCAATGGGGAAAATAAGCAGCCCACACCCTCTTATCTCAATAGGCTAGCTAGAAACGCAGGCAGATGCAGAGTTGGGTTTAAAAAACGAGCGACAAGAGAACTATTGCACACCTCACTCAAACTAATGCTGCACATGGTAAACAAGCCAACTTGATGGTAAACAAGCCAACTTGAGGGTAAACAAGCCAACTTGAGGGTAAACAAGCCAACTTGAGTAAATCTCACCATTTACTAGCTGATTTACACGTGTTACCGCCCAATACAGCAGGAGCTCAGGGATTGGGCCTAAAGGGCAGAGAAAGACTCACTGCCCGGGCTTCAAACCATCAACACATGATGCAGACAAACAGGGTGAGATGAAAAAGCCAGGAGGTCTCATAAGTTTAGCAAATTCACAGTTATTGGTGTGATAAGTAAAAAGCACAACTAATGGTCCGTTATAAGAGGTGTAGTGTTGAGTGCTTCCAGCCCCGAGTGAGAAGTCCATCCTGAAGTCAATCAGCACCAGTATGGGGTCGCTCAAGTAGGAGCACACTGCAGTCACTCAGCAGTGCTATGGGGGATGATTATCGCTGGGCAGAAGGCCGCTGCATCGGGCACGCCTTAGAGTCTCAGCAGCAGTCTGGGGGCGGGCACTGCTCTTCCCTCGTTGAGATGCGGTCACTCAGCAGCGGGATGAGGCCTAGCACTGTTCAGGCTGCAGCATTCACTCAGTCACCACAGCATGCGGGTCGCTCTACCCTCGGAACGCTGAGGCATCAGAGGAGCGAAGGAGTCACTCAGGAGCAGCAAGTGTGGGGCTACAGTATAGAGGGATTATCGGCCTCACAGGGCTGCAGCATCGGCAGCACTCTGCCGGTGGATGCAGTATGGCCTTCAGGGTGATCTTTCCAGAGACGGATGGTGACCGCCCCTCTACGCTCTCAGCCTTCGCTTGCTCGGACTATCAATGCATTTGCGCAGAGGATAGGAGTGCCATGACCAACCAGTGGTTTCCAGTGAGTGTGTTAAGGAAGTCGGATGTGTGCAGAGAGTGGGTGGTAGTGGCAGTGGCGGAGGAGGAGAGGCCGGGAAACAAGGTTTGAGTCTCGGTGTTGACTTAATATTCACTAATTTTGGGCAAATCACGATCTCACTGCCTCCACAAATGAATGTGAACTTGTGTAATGAAACTGGTGCTCACGTTAAGCGCCTCGATGCATTCAGGTCGGAAACACCCTATTTACAAACGTAAAAAATAAATAGTGCCTCAATCACAAAAGGTCACAAACTAAAATTAATCTGTACTTGGGCCAAGCAAAGTGACGCGTGGCACGTCCTGTCGAATTGGAAAGCAGCAAAGAGAGATAATGATGCCAAGGAATGGTAAGCAAAGGGTGGGGTAAAATCCCCTTCTAGCGTTTTTAATAATAATAACAAAAATAAAAAAAAAAGACCACCACCAAGCGACAGCGCAAAGCGTACTGTCACAATGAGACAACTAACGCCACTCATTGTTTCAGAAGTAGATCAAACATCCCTACCCAGATGAGATCTTCTGGTGCCTCCCCCTGCATAACAAGAAGCCGCCGGCGGGCGTCAGGCGTCCTAAAATTAAACAGGAAACAGAATCCAGGCATGCCAGGGTGAGACCACAAAGCAAGGGTGGTCGCTGCAGAGACAGGCAAGTGTTACTCAGAGGATTGACTTGCGGTAAACTGACACTACAAACTATTTCCGACTTTGAGGGGGGCTAAAATGCAGATAGGTGGAGGGAGCTGGGGGCAGGGAGCCCGAGAACCAGGGCTAGGGAATGCAAGGTCACACGCAAAATAGCACTCAGCAAGTGTGCAAATAAAAACTAATTTGCTCACTAAAATGGCCTCCGAATTGAGATGAAGATACGTAGTAGGGAGGGTGGCTTAAGGTTTTAACTCCGTTCGTCAACGTCACCAAGACGCCTCATTAAGCGAATAAAGGTAAAGCAGTGGGCACACCCACAAATCACCGCGACACCAGTGGACCTCTTCAGCGCCCAACACGGCCTTACTGTCTGGTGCGGAGAAAGAAAGAAGGAGAGAAAAAATAAATCAAATTAAAAAACAAATCTTTTGGCTACACAATGTTATATACAAAGGCGGGACACTTCACATGCATCCCCTTCCCCCAGCCTCATCCAATGACTGAAACATGTGCCACTATGCTGCAAGCAGGACCCAAGACATCGATCGGAAGAAGCGGCAGAGCATTATCTCCCTTCACAACACTCCAGTTCCCCTCTCCCAGCACTGCTCACAGGTTAAGTATTTTGGTACGGTATAACTGTGGGACTGGGGAAGTCTACCAAATTACGTATAAACCCATTCTGTTGGAAGATTGTGGCTACTGAAAAATTCTGAGTCACCCGCTCAGCGAGCGTGAAACCTTGCAACAGCGCTTCCAAACGTAGGGAGCACAATTTTTTTTAAGGGCGGGCGGCGAGGGCGGGGGCGGGGGGCGGGGGGGGGGGGGCCAGGAGCTGCAGAAAAAAAACACAACACGAGAGATTGGAACGATTGCAACTGAAAGGGGAGGAAGAGAGAAAGAGCATGAGGGAAGCAGGAAGTCACAACAAAGCCACACAGATAAACTTCACACTTATCTGCACATCTGTCTGGATACCAGGGGCTTTAAAGCCAGACCCTAGGGGCAGTTTCCAGACATTAAAGAGAGGGGAGACCCAAGACTGACTAAGAAAAAGAATAAAAGATGAAAAGAAGTAAGTGCTCGAACAGAAGGTACGAGACTGGAGGGAGGAGGGCACACCTCACAGAGGGCGAAAAGGCTGCAACTTCAAGGTTAAAGAATGCCTCAAAGTACAGTAAACCAGAGGGAGGAAGCTGTACGTGTTGCCACAAAACTGAGGGAGATAACTGCAGCTGTACAAGATGAGGGATCGTTGGTGAAACAGGAAAAACATGGTGGGAAACCAACCTATAATGTGGGCAAGGATATTTTCTTAATTCGTGTTATGTTTAATATAGGGCAGACTACATCCACCGGGCGCCTGAGAGTTTCATATAAGAACTGTTAAAATACATACGCCATTTGGCTTACCTATATTATATTATGCTGCGAACAGACTTCAAGTTGCAAATTACAAGTAACTCATTCACCCAAAGCCCTCCCCCCCCCCCCCCCCCACTAGAATGCTAAGCTATTTTTTTTGGCTATTTAGGGGAGTTCACTCTTGGGCCATCACAACTTTTTTTCCACCAGATATTCCATTTTTTCCATGTAAAAGTTGCGTCCTCTCCCCCCAACATCCTGGGAATCCTAAAGGTACCCAGGGTTTGTGGATTCTTTTGCGGATCACCAAGAAGAAAGACAGAATACAGCCATATTGTTTTTTTGTGGTGCGAAATTTGGCGGGGGGGGGGGGGGGGGGGGGAGTAAGGCAGCTCCTCAAAAAAATAAAGAGTCTGCTTCTTTCCCTAAAAATGGCATTCACAAAAGGTTTCCCGTGTTAAAATAACTATCTACCCAGTTTTCAGAACACACAGCTTTATCAAAAACATTTATTTACAACACCAAAGTTTTGTCATTTTTCTAAGAGGTAGCTCTTTTTTCTTAACTATTGTGGTTTAAGCCTACTTCCAGTTGTGACGGAAACCTACATATATCTAAAAAGTAGACAAAAATCTGAATTTAGCAAAGGGTCATTTGTGAAGATTCATCAAGGTTTTGCTTAAGACATGTTGAAATAAAAAAAAATACTGAAAATGGTTAGGGAAACAGTTATTTGTGACAACATTTTTATCTGTAACATGTCACGACGGCAGATTTACAAGTCATATACCGTTAGGTCCACTAGTCTCTCCTGGTTGCGGAGATCTATACGGTTTGTAGGTTCCCCAAGAACACGAGATACCCAGAGCAAACAACTGAGGGTCAATATGGTTTTCATTGCATACAGAGTATAGAGCAACTCATATGCTAAAATATAAACAGTGAAAAATGGATATGAATGAAACCAAATATTTCTGACAAAGGCACCAGATATGGAGTTTAGGAACAGCAGTTATTTGTACATCTCTGATTCAATGGGTACACACACTAACATGATTTAGAGGACCTGTTGCAAAATGTCTTTTCTTACACACTGGCTTACATTTTGAAGGAAAAATTACAAAGAAATATAATTGTTAATAACAAATGTTCTAATATTCTGCCTTCCACAGGCCTCTCAAAAATTGAACCCCTACTTTTGTGGTTGGGCCTACTGCCTGTGACAATACACACCAAAACGCGACCTGGAAACACATTTATCCCAGCAGGATCCATGCTTTCACAATGTGGGTAGCTGCATATTTTGGAACCTAAGCTCAGCTGCCATCCAGGATTTCCTACCATACTCACATTCTTGAAAAACAGATACTCTGAAGAGTCCAGGGTGGTGTGACTTGTGTGGCTGTCGCCAGGCTTGCTTACCCAGAAGGACTCACAAATCTTGGCTAAAAAACACATTTTCCTCTTTTTTTCTGTGAACTTCTGGAATTTGGAGGGAGTCACAAGTTTCCTACCACCAAGCATTCCCAACCTCCACACAAGTTTCCGGATAAAAACTGTACCTCACTTGTATGAGTGGGCATAGCACCCATGACAGGAAAGGACCCAAAACACTAGGTGGAGACATTTTTTGTCAAACAAACTGATTTGGAAAAGAGGTGAACTGCAATATTTTGGCCTGGGCTCGGCGGCCCACCCAGGGAAAACTACCAAACCCAAACATTTCTGAAAACTAGACACACTGGATTCGAGGGTGGTGCACCTCGTGGGGATCCCATAATGATTCCTAACCCACAGTGCCCTGCAAACTTTAAACTTTATGGAAAATCGTTAATTTTCCTTTTATTTCTGTGACAAACTGATGGAATTTCTAGAGATCCACAAATTTCTGACCACCCAGTGTTCCCTCCATTTTCTATTAAAAAAAAAGAAAAAAAACTACCCCCCCATGTGTGGCTGGACCAAGTACCTGCAACAGGCAAGCATAAAACCAAGGTACGGGAGTACCACAGGGCAACTCAGGACCCTGGTTTGTTTTAATCCTGTTGGGGGCACTAGGCCCACACAAATGGGGTAGCATTTTTATCCAGACAGTTTGGGGGGTGGTGCTGGGAGGTAGGAATTTTGCTGATCCCTGTGGTTTCCAGATGTTTGCATCGCAGAAATATAAGGAAAATGTGTGATTTTAGTCAAAGTTTGAGATTTGCAGGGCATTGTGGTTAAGAACATTCTGGTGGGATCCATGCAAGGCACACCACTTTTCAGAAATGCCTGAGTTTGCTAGGTTTCCCCAGGTGCCAGCTGACCCAAGCCCTAAAAGTGCAGCAATTCAGCAAAGAAGTAGGATGAAATAGGGACTTATCCCCCACTTGGCTATCCATGCTTAAATAAAAAATAAAAATAAAACAAACAAAATCACCCTCTTGCCTTATGGATAAACATGCTTTAGTCCCCAGGGAGCAGAAAGACCCTATTGCCGGTTCTGGGGTGGCAACACTGGCTTGATGCCAGGAGTAGGTCACCCTAGCCTTTTGTTTGTTTTGGCACAATGTTGAACTCCTTGGTGTCTAGTGACCTCTCTGTCCCAAAAGGCAGTTTTTTGAGTAAGCACCCTTAATCCACCCCTGGATTCGAAAGAGTGTAGCAACTGTTATGGGGTGGGATCACAGCATGGTTCCTTAGTGGCCACATCTATGTCCTTATACAGGGGGGTGCTGTTTGGGGAGGGGGGTAGTTTTCCCCTAGAGTTAGAGTTAAAGGCCTCCCACCCCCCAGGAGGGTCACTCCCCCTCCTAAAACGCTCCATGGTGTCGATTGGGTGGATCCATGCTTGGCCGGTCACCCTCCTGTAGTGATTCCAAAGTAGGGATCCATTAGTGAGAGATACCATTGGAAAGGGGAGATTCTACCCTTTCCAACAACACCTCTCTCGTTCAAATCGGTGCTTAGGAACAGACATATGGTTCTGAGCATTGAAGCACTGAAAGTAAAATGAGTCACTCAGCTGATTTTACTTTCACCTTGTATGTTATAACATCAGCCGCCATGCACGTCAATTACCATTAAAAAGGCTTTGAGCTATTGTAGGAATTCTTCCCCAGCATCCTGAAGAGAAAATGAAAAAAGGTAATCTCTCTGGCTAGCACCATAGGAAGTTTCCACTGCAAGTGCTAGGACACGATGGGGGCCATCCATAGCACCCGAGCGATTGGGCTATGGCTGTCAGGCTGTCTCTAGCACGTCCAGAGCACTCAAGCTATTCAGCAAAAGCCATTCTTGTGACAGCAATTTGGATAGTAGTTCCCATGCTGTCTCTTCTTAATTCCATGGCCTTTCTGGGTCAAAGCGCATGGGATTTTGGTATGTGAATCTTACAATTTGCTGCAGGTATAAATTAAATCAAACAAAGCAACAATGTCATGATGCAGAGCATGTTCTGATGGGAGAATGCTCTTCTGCAAACCAAGTATGGTTCATAAGCATTAGGCATTGTGTTCCATCCTTTAAATTGTCCTTCAATCAGAAGATAACTTGCAGAATGTTCACTAAACTACAAATTAAATACTGTGAACTGTGTCCTGCCAGTCAAATCTTCAGAGCCTATTTATCCCCCAGTAGTCTTCTGACTCAGCATCTAGAATCACCATGCTTAACAGACTACCATACTAAACACTGGAAGCCATCACCTTCGGCCACAACCAATGGTCTCCTGGAACGGAGACAGCTAGAAATGAGACTACACAGTACTAGTCACAAGGCAGCTGCGAGAGGCACCTTTCCATGTTAAAATATCTGGAAAGGGAAAACCCTGGCTCAGGAATAGCCTTACTTATTAACACTCATTTTTAGTGCCCTCTAAGTTCAAAGGCAAGGAAGACATGCGATAATCCCACAGGAGTAGAGTCGTACTACTCGTTTAAAAAGGATAGAGAAAAGAGGCAACAAATCAAGGCTCAACCCAAGGCAAGTGGAGAATGCAAAAGCCAAGTTGAGGAATCCCGGGTGTTGCCTTTCCTTCTTGGTCGTCGTTCACAAAGTGGCAGACAGATGCCAAGAACTCCTCCGCCATCAATAGAACAGAACTAGTTTATAAAGGCCCCTTTCCTATAAGCACTGGAGCCAAATAATCATGGAAAAACAAGTTCTGGCAAAGCCAAACGTGTTCACACCTCAAACACGAAGCTGTACTTGGTCTATGCTCTGTGGCAGGGACACATGAAGCCCCAAGAGGAAGCTCAAAAGGGAAGGAAAGGGACGTTGTAGCCAAGTAATGGTAAGTAACAGTAAGTAATCGGTGGGCTCTAAGCCAGTTTTAAGCAGGCTAAACCTACTCAGAAAATGTGAGGCACAATTCTTAAGCTGCTCCTTAAAAAAAAAAAAAAAAAAAAAAACACTACCACTTCATTCATTCAGCATTTGCAAATAGAGGGGATCTCAGCGTGTTGCAAAGGCAAAGAACACCTGTGCCATAGCTCCCGTCGCATAAACATTGGGTCTGTCAGCACCCAACAATGCACAGTCATGACAGGCAGGTCCCTCCCACCTTTCTCAATTCACATCTGGGCTAACAAACGTACTCGTGGCTGGGTGGCAGCCCTGCCCCCAGCGCAGCACACAAGAGATCATAAATAGTCTCGAGCTGCTGGTCCATTTTTGGTAGTAAGCAAGGACAGTCAGTGCTCCACTCCGGCGTGGAAGAGGTTAGGGGAAGACACTGAACGTTAAAAAAACATATTCGGCTTCTATAACACCTTTCTTCTGCCATTGGAAAGACCACCTGGGTAACGCTCAAAAAATACCCGTTAACGCCCCATTCCCTGAATAGACAAATCCCTATCACAAACCCCCATTTTCGCGCACTTACAACCACACAGACATGCCTACTCACATGCCACCTTGAAAACTAATAAAGTAGTTTAACACTATCAGTTGTCACAAGTCTAGGATCATCTGTAGAGCAGAGTTCTCAAACCCTGGGTATCAAGGCTATAGTAAGCATGAAAAAATTGATGGTAGGCTTAAGAAATAACAGGTTGAAGCTGCGCAATCTGTCAGGTGCAACGCGTGGCAAGTGCCCGAGTGCTGCAAGTGCCCAAGTCTAAAATGACAACCCATACGCAGACGAGACGGCTGACAACTTAGCGTTAAAAAATAAAAGTTGAATAATTAGTAGAGATGCTTGGAGAGAAAACAGTATTCTTGAAGTCTAAGGTGGAAAAGTTTTCCTACACGGAGTGGGCCACAGCTAGCCGGTCGGAGGGACAGGAAAAAAACCTCAGACAATGTACGGCTGGTTAAAGAGATGACTACAACACAGCGGAGCCAACCACCTTCCATGCACCAGTGCTCGAAATCAAAACTGCAGCATGACCGAAAGCTAGATTAGTGCACCCATTTTGCGTTTTAGCTCATTTTTACACATAAATACAGCCATAATTAATTTAAAGCATTCCCCCTTTAAATATTACTACTGGAAAAAAGCAAATAGGTCTTGCTTACAATTTAATAATATAAATCATAACAGAGCCCAATATCCTTACAGCAGATTAATAGCAAGGGGAGATAAACATGGCATTCATTTCGGAAGACTAAAATGTCGGAAAATGTGAACGTTCACACCAGAATAATATTTTCAGATCATGGTAGGGGATAGATTAAATTTGATAATAGAACTAAGGGTACCTAGGATTAAATGTAAAATGATTTAAACGATTGAAGTATATTTGTTGCAACTCGATTTTAAATCAGGACAGTGAATAAATGTAGACTAGCGTTGCTTAAAGACATAAAATAAAAATGAATTAAAACAGTTGTTAAATAAATAAATAAATAAAACACGAATCATAAGCGCACGCTGCCAACATGTAACCAACTGAAAATCGCAAGCGAGGCACCCCTCACCGGATTCAACACATTAAACACCCATTTCATGGCTCCGGTTTTGAAGGGCGTGCCCAAGGAGGCGTTCAACAATAAATGGCAACACGTTCTAAAGACAACTGAACTATGGACAACCGCCAACCTGGGGTTGGACCAGGTAACAGCAGCCCGAGGTCTTCAGGTGAGATGGGGAAGGAGCGGTTGCTGCTGACTAGCCCCAAAATGAGCCATGCAGCAGGAAGTGAAAAAGCCAACGTGAAGTGGATGTACTGAAGAGCTTTCAAAGCGCTCTTCCACCTTACCCAGGCTTGAAAAAAATGAGATGGAAAGCTCTAAGAAATTGCCATTAAAGTCATCATAAAAATCCCACACAGGAGTTTTTTCGTAATGCTATGTGCTCCCTTAAGTAAACAAAATATGCCTAAACACCAGAGTATTAAGCATGCATGATGGTGTTATGAACAGACTGCCTGTAGGAAGTTGGCTCTGTATGTACTATTTCAAAGTAAGAAATAGCATGCACAGAGTCCAAGGGTTCCCCTTAGAGGTATGATAGTGGCAATAAGAGATAATTCTAATGCTGTATTTTGTGGTAGTGTGGTAGAGCAGTAGGCTTATCAGAGGGTAGTGTTAAGCATTTGTTGTACACACAGAGGCAATAAATGAGGAACACACACTCAGACAATTCCAGGCCATTAGGTTTTTTTTATATAGAAAAATATATTTTCTTAGTTTATTTGAAGAACCACAGGTTCAAGATTTACAAACAATACTTTAAATGAAAGGTATTTCACTCAGGTATCTTAGGAACTTTGAATGATCACAATAGCATGTACAGTTTTGGCAAAAATGGCAATAAGCTATTTTAAAAATGGACACAGTGCAAAAATCAACAGTTCCTGGGGGAGGTAAGTAAATGTTAAGTTCACAGGTAAGTACAACACTGGACCAACTGGAGTTTGGTTCCTTCAGGGCCTGGGGGCTGGGGGTGCAGAGTGGTTTCCAGGCGTCGGGTTCCTTGAAGCAGGCATTCGCGGTCAGGGGGAGCCCCTGGATTTCCTCTGCAGGCGTTGCTGTAGGGGCTTAGGGGGGTCAACTCTGGCTACTCACAGGCTCGCAGTCACTGGGGAGTCTTCCCTGTAGACTTAGTTTTCCACAGGTCAAGCCGGGGGTGTCGGGTGCAGAGTGGAAAGTCTCACGCTTCCGGCGGGAAACGTGTGGTCTTTAAAAGTTGCTTCTTTGTTGCAAAGTTGCAGTTTTGTTGAACAGGGCTGCTGTTCTTGGGAGCTTCTTGGTCCTTTTAGATGCAGGGTAGTCCTCGGAGGCTTCAGAGGTCGCTGGACACTGGGGGATGCGACGCAGTTTTTCTTGAAGTGGGGAGACAGGCCGGAAGGGCTGGGGCCAAAGCAGTTGGTGTCTCAGTCTTCTCTGCAGGGCTTCAGGTCAGCAGTCCTTTTTCGTCTTCAGGTTACAGGAATCTCGTTTCCTAGGTTCTGGGGAGCCCCTAAATACTGAATTTAGGGGTGTGTTTAGGTCTGGGAGGGCAGTAGCCAATGGCTACTGTCCTTGAGGGTGGCTACACCCTCTTTGTGCCTCCTCCCTGAGGGGAGGGGAGCACATCCCTATTCCTATTAGGGGAATCCTCCAAAACCAAGATGGAGGATTTCTAAAGGCAGGGGTCACCTCAGCTCAGGACACCTTAGGGGCTGTCCTGACTGGTGAGTGACTCCTTGTTTTTCTCATGATCTCCCCTGGACTTGCTGCCAAAAGTGGGTGCTATGTCCAGGGGGCGGGCATCTCCACTAGCTGGAGTGCCCTGGGGCAGTATAACAAGAAGCCTGAGCCTTTGAGGCTCACTGCTAGGTGTTACAGTTCCTGCAGGGGGAGGTGTGAAGCACCTCCACCCAAAGCAGGCTTCGCTTCTGGCCTCAGAGGGCACAAAGGCCCTCACCACATGGGGTCAGAAACTCATCTCTCAGCAGCAGACTGGCACAGACCAGTCAGTCCTGCACTGAACAATTGGGTACAATCTCTAAGATGCCCTCTGTGTGCATTTTTTTTTTATGAATCCAACACTGGCATTAGTGTGTGTTTATTATTCTGAGAAGTTTGATACCAAACTTCCCAGTATTCACTGTAGCCATTATGGAGCTGTGGAGTTTGTTTTTGACAAACTCCCAGACAATATACTTAATATGGCCACACTGTACTTACAATGTCTAAGAATAGACTTGGACACTGTAGTGGCATATTGCTCATGCAGCTATGCCCTCACCTGTGGTATAGTGCACCCTGCCCGAGGGCTGTAAGGCCTGCTAGAGGGGTGACTTGCCTATGCCACAGGCAGTATTTTGTGGGCATGGCATCCTGAGGGGATGCCATGTCGACTTTGCCTTTTTCTCCCCACCAGCACACACAATCTACAATGGCGATGTGCATGTGTTAGGTGAGGGGTCCCTTAGGGTGGCACAACATATGCTGCAGCCCTTAGGGACCTTCCCTGGTCACAGGGCCCTTGGTACCACTGGTACCTTTTACAAGGGACTTACCTGTGTGCCAGGGGTGTGCCAATTGTGGAAACAATGGTACATTTTAGGTGAAAGAACACTGGTGCTGGGGCCTGGTTAGCAGGGTCCCAGCACACTACTCAGTCAAGTCAGCATCAGTATCAGGCAAAAAAGTGGGGGGTAACTGCAACAGAGAGCCATTTCCTTACACTGCCCAACTATAGGAGTGAGAAACTAGTCACAAAGTAAATTTTTGGGAGCAGCCATCCTCGCGGTTAACAAGACCCATCGCTGATCCAAGCCAGTCATGATCCTAGGTTTCAATCTGCTCATCTCCATCATACCCAAGATATAGTCTGAAAAATCAGAAGATGCTGCAGCAGCCAAAGTGGAGGCAGGCTGCCGGAACGGCCGTTGGCCCAGCAGCTAGTTAGGGCCGAGGCTTCAAACTATCACCCACTCCCTTCGTTCTAATTAAGTCCCAGGGCATCCTCTGTCCACGCATCCGAGGCAAATGTGCATTAAGACAATGGGGATGTCAGGTTGGTCCAGTGGGGAGTTCGAAGAACAGATCATCTGCTGCCGTTTGTATGTACCCCAAAAAAACAAAAAACAAAAACTTTTAACCTCTCAAGCACCAGCAAACAAAGCAACTGCTCACCCCACCCACTCACATCACTCAACAATCCAAAACATATTAGCAACACAGAAGCACACACACAATCAGTATGGACAGCCTTCAACACTTTCCATACAGACCACTCAAGCCTGCTCAGCTGTCTGGAGGCTACCTCCTATGAGGGCACTGATTGCTCTTCCAAACAAGGTAAAGTGTGTGCCTCAGGTATTGTCCATTACATCTTTCCAAGCGCCATCAAACCTGAGCAGATGTTGGTAGCAAGCACAGCGGCCGCCACTTTCCAGCTTCGTAAGCCGAACTTGATGCGATGGCTTATGGAATTCCACAGACCTCAGGCAAGACCTCCGAAAGAAAGCAGCAGGACAACAGCTGTTTGGTGATGAATGAATGAACGAGTAGTCTGAGGGTTGGTGAAAGAATAAGAGGAAGATACATTTCAAATGAGTTCTGACATGATGACAGACTAGTCAGATGAGACAGCGGTGCCAGTCTTGTGCGTGGGGCACTGCCCTCACATCAGAGTCGATAGGTAGAGGTATTTCCCAAAAGCTCTTGTTTGACACCTCCCGATTCCCCCCCCCCCCCTCAATACCACCAACCCACCTCCCGCCACACAAAGGAATGCTCTCCCTTGTCACCCCTCGCTTAAATTCCCACATAAAAGGTGGCACATAAGCATCAGCGATATGCAGTGAACGGGTCTGACTGATAGGACGTGGTGGGGCAGAACTTCATGACGCAAGCACAAGAAGAGAGGGAAATATTACCAGGAAAGGGACAGGATCACACGATGGCATCCTCCGACACAGGCCTGGTGAAACTAATAAAAAGTTAAAAAATGCGACTTCATAGGAAAACAAGGAAGGCATAAAATGTGTTGGGCTCTGCGACCTCAGTAAAATCACTGGAGCTTTAAGAGTAGAAACAGGGACCAACAAGGTGAAGAGGCCGGGCACAGCTCGCGCTAGTAACACGCATACCAGTGACACAAATACGCACAGTACGGAAGTCCACGGGATACACCACCTGGTCACGGTGCGGTTACTGCTACCGCCACGTGACTGTCTGCTCGGAGGCTCGCAGCAGCTTCACGGTGAACGCCTTCTAAGATGACTTCCTAGGTGCGCTCCAGCAGCGGGAGGAATGTGTAGCTTCGGGCACGGCCGCAGCCATCACACGAACGGAGAGAAGGGTGGGGCAGAGACCAGCTCAAGAACCGGCGGGTAAATAGCAACACGAGGGAAGGCGCTCTACAGTGGGAGGACCGAGAATGGCACCCCCAACGGTGGAGCAGTGCTCCTCACAGCTACACGGGAAATCTAGCGCTACCAGACGTCTGGCTTCGTGCAATCTTGTGTTGTCAAGGTTTGTGTGGAAAGGCTTTTATGGGGGAAGCTGTTATGTCCTCAATAGACAAAACTGCTATAAGAAAACATTTTTGGGTCTCTGAAAAAATGCATGGCCATGGTAGACCCTAAGCACCGAAAGACTAGTTCTCGTGCAGACGTGCCCCTGCTGAAAACATAATGCACACTCGCACTGAAGTTAGCCAATGGCTGGAGTGGGTTGACCCATACTGTATGATGTCGTGGGTGGAATAAAAATGTGAATGACATTACCAGAGCAATGGATGAAAATGCTGGCTAAAAGCCGACGAAGGTGTATTATACATATAATGTTAGTAAAACGAAAAGTTCTGATTTAACGCCAGCCCTAATGAAAAGCTGAACATATGGTAAGTGTTTCACGGTTGAAAATCATCCAGCATCAGCGAAGTAAAAACGTAATTGAAAAACACTTGAATAAGGGGGTGGCACATAACTCGGTTATTTTTATGTACTTCGAGTAGGGAAGAGTTCCGTGCATTTAGTGGCACTAAATAGCTGCCCCTAGTTTTGAGCAATCGAGGCAGGTTTGTATTTCTGCCGTGTAAAGTGTCCAGGCCCTTGTGAAGGAACTCTACTCACATTACTGCAGCACAGGGGATACGGTAACGGAGAGAGACAGGGCAACGCAGCAAAAACCCGAACAGCGGCTAAAGTCATGGTTGTGTTTTCTGCCACTTCCAGGTCACCCCAGTCCGCCTGTGGATGGGGCGTGTGCCAGGGATAACCGGCACGTCAGCTTTGACGCTTCTCACGAGTCGAAAGGGCAGAACATTGTTGCTGTAGTGTTCTTCGGCGAGCTGTTATTCTAGCCGCGGGAAGACCAATTGTTCCGAGTGTGGGAAGCGGTGTTACGCGCGGCCACTCTGCCAGCGGCAGGGACGCTGTGAAGCCGGGTGGAGATGGCGGAAACTCGGGGCGGGCGCATCAACATTTGGATACCTCGTTAGAGAGAAGTTCAGTTTGAGGGCAAAGGGTGAGCCCGGCACATCCCGACGAGCGCTGGTGGTTCCGCTCCCGTCTCCATGGGACACTGCACATCACACGCGGGGTGCTAAGTATCGACTCAACAACTGGAAGGACGAGCCTTCGAGGCAAAAAGCACCACCACCGCATGCAACTCAAGGGACGCGGGACCCAAGCAGGGGCGTAGCTTGGTCAGTAAGACTGGGTGGGAGGGAGACGAGCTTAAAATTTCCCAACAATCACTCTGGGACAACATGTTGAAATACATTACACGACGAGGACGGCACACAAGGGGGGCCTTAGGGTCTCAGCGTAAAGGTAGGGCCACTAAGTGAGAGAAAGCAGATTTTGTGAAATAACCAAATTTTTTTAAGTATTCCCAAACAGTGAGGGAGGGAGAGTGTGTGCGACAGACACCTCACCATACCCGACTAAACGCCTCTGTTAACAATCACACGTTTGTTAGGGGTACAACAATCACAAATGTGTGTTAGGGCGTATAACATCCGTGCACCTCCCCCCCCCCCCAACCCCCACCAGCTACGCCCAACACACTAAGCACAGGTCCCTTCACTCGGAAGAGCGTTCCAGGTGACCAATACTTATACAGGCTCGAACTATTCTTAAATTCAGTGATATGCACTGCCTCCATCTCACTAAAGTCCTCGAATGGAGCGCGAAATGCAGTGGCAAGTCACAGCAGCCCTTGAGCACAGAGGTGGACGCTAGCTGTACAGCTTGGGCACATCACTGCCGTTGCAGTCAGAGCAAAAAAAAAACGCAGGTGCGTGCTTACTGCTGAAACATTGTTGTTAGCCCTATAATCCAAGTCCTTCAGAGTGCTGGATTTTTTATTTTTGCTTTAAAACACGGGATACTTTAAAACACGGGAACATGTCACTGAGCAGGCGTTTTAAATCCTGTTGGTTTGGTAGAAATGCATGCAGAAGCTCAGCGGCCTCTGCGTAGGGTTGCCTTCAATGTCTCAGTATAATTCAAGTTACTACATCTTTTAACTACAGTGAGCGGCGTGTTTCACGCGTTTCCGCTTGCGGTCTGCTTTTCATGCCAGTTAATTTGCCGTTCACCTGCACCCGGTGTTCACACCCACCCAACAAATACTGTACGGTTTCAGTGAGCCTTCAGTTGCATTTGGAGGAGCGCCACATTCCAAGGGCAGTCAATATTCAATGAGCACGCGCCTCAAGTAGCCTCCTCTTTGTGGCTAGAATGAGCCACGAAGTAGCATGGGAAGGGCATCCTGGCACTATGTATACTGATTTGTGCGCCTGGATTTCCTGCTACAGGGGTAGGCCAGCCTGGTGGAATCTGTGTCCCCCACCGCTGTAGCCCCCACCGCTGTAGCCAGACGACATTTATCGACCTGGTTCAAGTCTGTGCTGGCGCCGCGAGATGACAGTCTGGCATATAGGGCACCGGCGCCACCGTGGGCACAGAAAGAGGAGTCTTAAACAAATAACGCCGATCCATGCACAAGCGCAGCCATTGTGCGTGCCAGCCTGGAGTGCGTGGGCCGCTTTCCTTTCCAACAGGGGGAGCACGAGGGGGCTCGACCTGCGGTGACTCGTGCCCCCCGCAGCCTGGGAATGAGTAACCGAGCGGGGAAGCCTGCTGTGCCACAGAGGAGAACTGCGCAATATCACTGCCTCACGACCGGGAGAAGCGGAGCCGGGGCAAATTAACCACTACGACACAGACCTAGTAAGGAAGCAGAGAACTCGCCTAGCCAGTCAAGCCGAGGCCTGACTGGCCGCCTTCAACTCAGCTAGAGGTCCCTGTGCTCCCACGCAAGTGCCATGCACCTGTAGGGTCTTTAAGTCAAGAAATGCTTCACGCCTTCCCACTTCAGAGTTGGCACACACTGAAAGGTGCCACCGTGGAATCTGCCTAGCTAACCCAGCCTGCGCCCTACTAGACTAACGAGACACCCCCACGACGACTGCACTCAGCATATTTCACCTAACCCACTGCACTCGCCGAAAAAACACCACCATCTGCACAAAAACCGGCAAAACTGCCGAAAGCAAAACCTCACAACCAACCCTGACACCATCTCATCCTCCATAAAAGTTTAATTCCTAAGACAAACGAGCACTTTCACATCAAAAGTGCTGAAAAAGCAATTCGCCCAGACCTACTCCATCTCCACTGGAGGCACACATGTATCTATCACCACCACAAAGTGGGTGTCAATGGTACTGGCCATATCAACAGACATTTCGGGTCTCCCGCAGTAAAACAGAATGGCCTGGAAGCCCAAAGAGCCCTCTGATCGGAACAGCAAAACCTTACAGACATGTGCGCGTTGATCTTTGGTAATCTGTTCATCTATTTATTTTACAACAAGAAAACTGCACTGCAAACAGAAACAAGCCACACAGCTGACTAATATTTCTTTAGACACAAAGGGGAAAAAAACAGTCGACACAAATTTGAAGGTAAAATGATTTTTAAAAAAAAGGACACTTCTCTATTTACGCTTTTTAAGGCTCCACATCAAAGGAAGTGAGGTAACAGCATAATTAAAACATCAGATATAAAACTGCTAGGGAACAAGAAGCTTTTGCATATTCATCTGGTCATCAATGGGGGAGATTATTAAACATATCCAGCAAGACATATGCCCTTAAAGGAATCCTACATAGTTAAGACCCAAATATTACAACTTTGCAAGGTCTTTTTAGACTCCGGCGCCACGAGAAGCAGGCACCGAACCAATTCCTAATCAGTTACACAACGGCTGGATCACATGTAATTTCATTTTTTCCTATGTAGCCTACCTCGTCACAAATGTGTGAAGGAACATTTGTAGCAATGCCAACATGAGTAAAATTGCGTTATGGTACTGCACCTAGGACTGCTCCAAGAAACAGATTAGTATGAAGGAGATCTCCTTAACAGTGAAGCCTAGGTATATAGCCGCAGCCTGTGAAGGCATCATTTACAATGGACTTTTAAGGAAGTAAATAGGCCAAATAACAGGGTCCAAAAAAAGGCAAAAAAAATTGGTATCACCATGCAGAAAAAGTGAATTTGCCACGGCCAACTTATAACTTTCCCATACAAAACCACCTCAAATCCTACATTCACCAAATCTAGCAAACAGTAGCTAAAATTGTGTGTAAGAATACCAAACTAATCTTAATTCTCCCAGACAAATACCAAAATGCTTGACCAAGTAGTGATGGAAAAGTCCAGCCTTCCAGAAAACTCTGTAACTCATTTTGTCTTAAAGTATAATTGCCATTCCCGCACCATTCAGCAGAAATAGCAAAAAGAAACAGTCTTTTACAATAACCCCAATGTATGTCCTATGATTATACAAAGACAATCACCTTCCTTAGCTGCCTCAACAAAAGGCATCGTCTCTGGTTTAATTAGCCACCTCCACCATGACCTGCCCCAGTCACAACTATCTATCCAACAGCCCATTTTGTCTCTACTTGTAAAGAAGGTCAATCGTGACCTTGCTCCCGCACCACTGGATTCAAGCTAGCCTGTATTAAGGGTGGCAGAGTGCTGATACCCAGAAACAGGCCCCAGGATGCTTGCTTCCGGTCCAGAGAGGACCCGGCCTGGCAGTTGGTCTAGACTTTTCCCACAGGGAACAGGGTCAATATTGATTTGCATATGGCTGGGTACAAACTGGTGTGGCGTGGTGAGCAAAATAACTGATGGATTAAACCCAGAACTGTGACTGAAGAAATGTTTGATTGTTTCCACATTCTGTCCATCATTTGTGTTTGATTGCTTTTGTCGCCCTAAGTACGCCAGGTATAACCAGACGTGGGCCCAGAACTCACTATGCCACTGGATTCAAGCTAGCCTGGCTGATGATGGGTGATACCCTGAAACCAGTCAAAGGATCCTCGTTTCTGGTCCAGGGAAAACCTGGCCAGGCAGTTCAAGCTGGACTATTCCAATAGGGAACAAGGTCAAGACCGATTTGTATATGGCTGAGTCCAAACTGGGGTGGCGTGGTGAGCAATAAAATTGATGGATTAAACCCAGATCTGGGATGGGGAGTGGGGGGTTTCGGCAATGTTTGATTGGTTCCACATTCAGTCCATCATCATTTGTGTGTGTTTGCAAGTGTATGGACAATCAATCAATCAAAAAATTTGTATAGCGCGCTACTCACCCGTGAGGGTCTCAAGGCGCTGGTGGGTGGGGGGGGGGGAGGGGTGGGACGATCTCTGTTCGAATAGCCAGGTCTTGAGGTTTTTTCTGAAGAGCAGGAGGTCTTGCAGAGGTTGGTGGGGAGGGAGTTCCAGGCCTTTGGGGCGAGATATGAGAAGGATCTGCCCCCTGTGGTGGTGTGTTGGATGCAGGGGGCTGTGGCGAGTGCGAGGTTGGCTGATCGGAGGTGGTGGGTGGGGTTGTGGAAGTTTATTCTATCGTTGAGGTAGGATGGGCCGGTGTTGTGGAGAGATGTGTGCGTGGATGAGGATTTTGAAGGTGATCCTTTTGTCTATGGGGAGGCAGTGAAGGAATTCGAGGTGTGGTGAGATGTGTTCATGGCGGGGGAGGTCCAGGATGAGACGTCCAGCTGTGTTCTGGATTCTATGGACTTTGCGCTGGAGTTGGAGTGTGGTGCCGGCGTATAGGGCGTTGCCGTAGTCTAGCCTGCTGCTGATTAGTGCGGGAGTGACGGTCTTTCTGGTCTCTGTGGGAATCCATTTGAAGGTTTTTTTCAGCATGCGCAGTGTGTTGAAACAGGAGGAGGTGACAGCATTGATTTGCTGGGTGTAGGAAGTTGGCTCTGTATGCACTATTTCAAAGTAAGGAATAGTATGCACAGAGTCCAAGGGTTCCCCTTAGAGGTAAGATAGTGGCAAAAAGTGATAATACCAACGTAGTGTGGTCGAGCAGTAGGCTTATCAAAGGAGTAGTGTTAAGCATTTGTTGTACATACACACAGGCAATAAATGAGAAACACACACTCCGAGACAAATCCAGCCAATAGGTTTTGTTATAGAAAAATATATTTTCTTAGTTTATTTTAAGAACCACAGGTTCAAATTCTACATGTAATATCTCATTTGTAAGGTATTGCAGGTAAGTACTTTAGGAACTTTGAATAATCACAGTAGCATATATACTTTTTACATAAAACACAATAAGCGGTTTTAAAAGTGGACACAGTGCAATTTTCACAGTTCCTGGGGGGAGGTAAAGTAATGTTAGTTTTTGCAGGTAAGTAAACCACCTACGAGGTTAAGATTGGGGTCCAAGGTAGCCCACCGTTGGGGGTTCAGAGCAACCCCAAAGTCACCACACCAGCAGCTCAGGGCCGGTCAGGTGCAGAGTTCAAAGTGGTGCCCAAAACGCATAGGCTTCAATGGAGAGAAGGGGGTGCCCCGGTTCCGGTCTGCCAGCAGGTAAGTACCCGCGTCTTCGGAGGGCAGACCAGGGGGGTTTTGTAGGGCACCGGGGGACACACAAGTCCACACAGAAAGTACACCCTCAGCAGCGCGGGGGCGGCCGGGTGCAGTGTGCAAACAAGCGTCGGGTTTCCAATGGATTTCAATGAGAGACCAAGGGGTCTCTTCAGCGGTGCAGGCAGGCAAGGGGGGGGGGCTCCTCGGGGTAGCCACCACCTGGGCAAGGGAGAGGGCCTCCTGGGGGTCACTCCTGCACTGAAGTTCCGATCCTTCAGGTGCTGGGGGCTGCGGGTGCAGGGTCTTTTCCAGCCATCGGGATTTTAGAGTCAGGCAGTTGCGGTCAGGGGGAGCCTCGGGATTCCCTCTGCAGGCGTCGCTGTGGGGGCACAGGGGGAACAACTTTGGTTACTCACAGTCTTGGAGTCGCCGGAGGGTCCTCCCTGAGGTGTTGTTTCTCCACCAGTCGAGTCGGGGTCGCCGGGTGCAGTGTTGCAAGTCTCACGCTTCTTGCGGGGATTGCAGGGTCTTTAAATCTGCTCCTCTGAAACAAAGTTGCAGTCTTTGTTGAACAGGGCCGCTGTCCTCTGGAGTTTCTTGTTCCTCTTGAAGCAGGGCAGTCCTCTGAGGATTCAGAGGTCGCTGGTCCTGGAGAAAGCGTCGCTGGAGCAGGGTTCTTTAGAAGGCAGGAGACAGGCCGGTAGGACTGGGGCCAAAGCAGTTGGTGTCTTCTTTCTTCTTCTGCAGGGGTTTTCAGCTCAGCAGTCTTCTTCTTCAGTAAGTTGCAGGAATCTAAATTCTTAGGTTCAGGGGAGCCCTTAAATACTAAATTTAAGGGCAGGTTTAGGTCTGGGGGGTTAGTAGCCAATGGCTACTAGCCCTGAGGGTGGGTACACCCTCTTTGTGCCTCCTCCCAAGGGGAGGGGGTCACATTCCTATCCCTATTGGGGGAATCCTCCATCTGCAAGATGGAGGATTGCTAAAAGTTAGAGTCACTTCAGCTCAGGACACCTTAGGGGCTGGCTGTCCTGACTGGCCAGTGACGACTCCTTGTTATTCTCATTATCTCCTCCGGCCTTGCCGCCAAAAGTGGGGCCGTGACCAGAGGGGGCGGGCAACTCCACTAGCTGGAGTGCCCTGCGGTGCTGGAACAAAGGGGGTAAGCCTTTGAGGCTCACCGCCAGGTGTTACAGCTCCTGCCTGGGGGAGGTGATAGCATCTCCACCCAGTGCAGGCTTTGTTACAGGCCACAGAGTGACAAAGGCACTCTCCCCATGTGGCCAGCAACACGTCTCGAGTGTGGCAGGCTGCTAGAACCAGTTAGCTTACACAGGTAGTTGGATTAGGTTTCAGGGGACACCTCTAAGGTGCCCTCTGGGGTGTATTTTACAATAAAATGTACACTGGCATCAGTGTGCATTTATTGTGCTGAGAAGTTTGATACCAAACTTCCCAGTTTTCAGTGTAGCCATTATGGTGCTGTGGAGTTCGTGCATGACAGACTCCCAGACCATATACTCTTATGGCTACCCTGCACTTACAATGTCTAAGGTTTTGCTTAGACACTGTAGGGGCACAGTGCTCATGCACTGGTGCCCTCACCTATGGTATAGTGCACCCTGCCTTAGGGCTGTAAGGCCTACTAGAGGGGTGACTTATCTATACTGCATAGGCAGTGTGAGGTTGGCATGGCACCCTGAGGGGAGTGCCATGTCGACTTACTCGTTTTGTTCTCACCAGCACACACAAGCTGGTAAGCAGTGTGTCTGTGCTAAGTGAGGGGTCCCCAGGGTGGCATAAGATATGCTGCAGCCCTTAGAGACCTTCCCTGGCATCAGGGCCCATGGTACCAGGGGTACCAGTTACAAGGGACTTACCTGGATGCCAGGGTGTGCCAATTGCGGAATCAGAAGTACAGGTTAGGGAAAGAACACTGGTGCTGGGGCCTGGTTAGCAGGCCTCCGCACACTTTCAATTCAAAACATAGCATCAGCAAAGGCAAAAAGTCACGGGGTAACCATGCCAAGGAGGCATTTCCTTACACTGGGTCAGAGAGGTAGGGGTCGAGGATGATGCCAAGGTTGCGTGCGTGGGTTGCTGGGGTAGGTGCAGGGCCTAGGGCGGTGGGCCACCAGGAAGTGTCCCATTTGGATTTTTGGGGGCCGAAAATGATGATCTCTTTTTTTTTTGGAGTTGAGCTTGAGGTGGTTAGCTGTCATCCAGGCGGAGGTGTCAAGGAGTGCAGAGTGGATGTTGTTTTTGGCGGTAGTAGGGTTGTAGGTGAGGGAGAAGATGAGTTGGGTGTCGTCTGCGTAGGAGAGGATGGTGATGCCATGTGGTTGGAGGATGTTGGCTAATGGGATCATGTAGATGTTAAAGAGTGTGGGGCTGAGGTAGGATCCTTGGGAGACTCCGCAGATGATTTTGGTGGCAGTGGATTGGAAGGGTGGGAGGCGGACATTTTGGGTTCTGTCATTGAGGAAGGAGGAGATCCAGTCTAGGGCTTTGTGTCGAATCCCATAACTGTGGAGGCATGTACGGAGTGTTTGGTGGCAGACCGTGTCAAAGGCTACTGAGAGGTCCAGGAGAATGAGTGCGAAGGTCTCGCCCCTGTCGACTTTGGTTCTGATGTCATCAGTGCATGCGATGAGGGCGGTTTCCGTGCTATGGTTCTTGCGGAACCCAGATTGGGAGGGGTCGAGTGTGTGGTTTTCCTCGAGGAAGTGGGATGGACGAGCGTTCACTAGTTTCTCAGCGACCTTGGCGAGGAAGGGGAGGAGGGAGATGGGGTGGTAGTTGGAGAGGTCGTCTGGGTCAGCTTTGTTGTTTTTTAAATTTTTTAGCAGGGACTTCCACGTGCTTCCAGGGGTCCGGGAAGGTGGCGGTGTCGAAATGAGCTGTTGATTATGTCTTGAAGTTTGGGGGCGATTGTGGGCTGGCTTTATTGTAGATCCGATGGGGGCAGGGGTCAGAGGGTGATCCAGAGTGGATGGAATTCATTGTTTTTTCCGTTTCTTCATTGGTGGTTGGGGCCCAGGTGGTAAGTAGTCTGGGGGGGGAATGAGGGGGGTCTGTGTTGGACAGGTGGGGGGGGGGGTGGTATGAAGCTGTTGTGTATGTCCAGGATTTTGCGGTGGAAGTGGTTTGAGAGGGCGTAGCAGAGGGTGTGTGTGTGTGTGTGGGGTCTAGGTTGCTGGCTTTGGGTTTGGAGAGTACTTTGATGACGGTAAAGAGTTCTTTGATGTTTTGGGAGTTGTTGTCTATGCGTTCCTTATAGTGTGCTCTTTTGGTGGTGCGTATGAGTTGGTGGTGGTTGCGAGTGGAGGTTTTGAGGGTGGAGAAGTTTGTAGTGGAGGGTTCTTGTCACCAGGCTTTCTCTGCTTTTCGGCACTTGCATTTGGAGTCCGGCAGTGAACCATGGGGCGTTCTTGATGTTGCAGGTGGTAATGTTTTTTCTGAGGGGGGCGAGGGAATCTGCGCAGGTGGTGATCCATTTTGTGAGGTTATGTGCCGCAGTGTTGTGGTCGTTGGTGTTGGGCGGGGGGGGGGGGGTTGTGCCAGTTGGCAGTTCAGGTGTTCTGTGGGGATCTTGTCCCACATGCGGTAGGGGGTGGTGGGTTGGTGGTGGTGTGTGGGGGGGGGGGTTGGCGAAGGAGAAGTGGACGCAGTGGTGGTCGGTCCAGTGGAGTTCGGTGATGTGGGTGTTGGTTATGTGTTGGCTTGAAGTGAAGATTGCATCAAGAGTGTGTCCTGCTGAGTGGGTGGGTGCTGTGACCAGTTGCTTGAGTAAGAGGTTGGTGAGGTTGTCTATGAGGGAGTGTAGGAAGTTGGCTCTGTATGCACTATTTCAAAGTAAGGAATAGTATGCACAGAGTCCAAGGGTTCCCCTTAGAGGTAAGATAGTGGCAAAAAGAGAATACTAATGCTCTATTTTGTGGTAGTGTGGTCGAGCAGTAGGCTTATCAAAGGAGTAGTGTTAAGCATTTGTTGTACATACACACAGGCAATAAATGAGGAACACACACTCAGAGACAAATCCAGCCAATAGGTTTTGTTATAGAAAAATATATTTTCTTAGTTTATTTTAAGAACCACAGGTTCAATTTCTACATGTAATATCTCATTTGAAAGGTATTGCAGGTAAGTACTTTAGGAACTTTGAATCATTACATTAGCATGTATACTTTTTACATAAAACACAATAAGCTGTTTTAAAAGTGGACACAGTGCAATTTTCACAGTTCCTGGGGGAGGTAAAGTTTTGTTAGGTTTCACAGGTAAGTAAGTCACTTAGAGGTTTCAGTTTTTGGTCCAAGGTAGCCCACCGTTGGGGGTTCAGAGCAACCCCAAAGTCACCACACCAGCAGCTCAGGGCCGGTCAGGTGCAGAGGTCAAAGAGGTGCCCAAAACACATAGGCTTCAATGCAGAGAAGGGGGTGCCCTGGTTCCGGTCTGCCAGCAGGTAAGTACCCGCGTCTTCAGAGGGCAGACCAGGGGGGTTTTGTAGGGCACCGGGGGAGACACAAGTCAGCACAAAAAGTACACCCTCAGCAGCGCGGGGGCGGCCGGGTGCAGTGTGCAAACACGCGTCGGGTTTTCAATGATTTTCAATGAGAGATCAAGGGATCTCTTCAGCGTTGCAGGCAGGCAAGGGGGGGGGCTCCTCGGGGTAGCCACCACCTGGGCAAGGGAGAGGGCCTCCTGGGGGTCACTCCTGCACAGGAGTTCCGTTCCTTTAGGTGCTGGGGGCTGCGGGTGCAGGGTCTTTTCCAGCCGTCGGGAAATGGAGTTTCAGGCAGTCGCGGTCAGGGGGAGCCTCGGGATTCCCTCTGCAGGCGTCGCTGTGGGGGCTCAGGGGGGGACAACTTTGGTTACTCACGGTTTCGGAGTCGCCGGAGGGTCCTCCCTGAGGTGTTGTTTCTCCACCAGTCGAGTCGGGGTCGCCAGGTGCAGTGTTGCAAGTCTCACGCTTCTTGCAGGGAGTTGCAGGGGTCTTTAAATCTGCTCCTTGAAACAAAGTTGCAGTTCTTTTGGAGCAGTGCCGCTGTCCTCGGGAGTTTCTTGTCTTTCTTGAAGTCGGGCAGTCCTCAGAGGATTCAGAGGTCGCTGGGGTCCCTTGGAAAGCGTCGCTGGAGCAGGTTTCTTTGGAAGGCAGGAGACAGGCCGGTAAGTCTGGGGCCAAAGCAGTTGGTGTCTTCTGTTCTTCCTCTGCAGGGGTTTTTCAGCTCAGCAGTCTTCTTGTAGTTTCAGGAATCTAAATTCTTAGGTTCAGGGAAGCCCTTAAATACTAAATTTAAGGGCGTGTTTAGGTCTGGGGCGTTAGTAGCCAATGGCTACTAGCCCTGAGGGTGGGTACACCCTCTTTGTGCCTCCTCCCAAGGGGAGGGGGTCACAATCCTATCCCCATTGGGGGAATCCACCTTCTACAAGATGGAGGATTTCTAAAAGTCAGAGTCACCTCAGCTCAGGACACCTTAGGGGCTGTCCTGACTGGCCAGTGACGACTCCTTGTTTTTCTCATTATCTCTCCTGGACTTGCCGCCAAAAGTGGGGGCTGTGTCCAGGGGGCGGGCATCTCCACTAGCTGGAGTGCCCTGGGGCGTTGTAACACGAAGCTTGAGCCTTTGAAGCTCACCGCTAGGTGTTACAGTTCCTGCAGGGGGGAGGTGTGAAGCACCTCCACCCAGAGCAGGCTTTGTTTCTGTCCTCAGAGAGCACAAAGGCTCTCACCGCATGAGGTCAGATACTCGTCTCTCAGCAGCAGGCTGGCACAGACCAGTCAGTCCTGCACTGAACAATTGGGTAAAATACAGGGGGTATCTCTAAGATGCCCTCTGTGTGCATTTTTTAATAAATCCAACACTGGCATCAGTGTGGGTTTATTATTCTGAGAAGTTTGATACTAAACTTCCCAGTATTCAGTGTAGCCATTATGGAGCTGTGGAGTTCGTTTTTGACAGACTCCCAGCCCATATACTCTTATGGCTACCCTGCACTTACAATGTCTAAGGTTTTGCTTAGACACTGTAGGGGCATAGTGCTCATGCACATATGCCCTCACCTGTGGTATAGTGCACCCTGCCTTAGGGCTGTAAGGCCTACTAGAGGGGTGACTTACCTATGCCACAGGCAGTGGGAGGTTGGCATGGCACCCTGAGGGGAGTGCCATGTCGACTTAGTCATTTTCTCCCCATCAGCACACACAAGCTGGCAAGCAGTGTGTCTGTGCTGAGTGAGGGGTCCCTAGGGTGGCATAAGACATGCTGCAGCCCTTAGAGACCTTCCCTGGCATCAGGGCCCTTGGTACCAGGGGTACCAGTTACAAGGGACTTACCTAGGTGCCAGGGTTGTGCCAATTGTGGAAACAATGGTACATTTTAGGTGAAAGAACACTGGTGCTGGGGCCTGGTTAGCAGGGTCCCAGCACACTTCTCAGTCAAGTCAGCATCAGTATCAGGCAAAAAGTGGGGGGTAACGGCAACAGGGAGCCATTTCTTTACAGGGAGGAGTTGTGGTTGTGGGGGTTCTCTAGGTGAAAGTTGAAATCACTGAGGAGGATGTAATCTGTGGAGGTGAGGGGGTGCGGGCTGATGGTGAGGGTGGTGGTGGTGTTTATGTGGATTAGGAAGTGCATGTGTTCTGCGTTGTTGAGGGTGTTGTGGGTGTTGGTGGTGACCCCAATGGTGCCTTTGTGCAAGATGGCGATGCCACCTCCTGGCTTGTTAAGGCGGTCTTTGCGTTGGAGTTTGTATCCCATGGGGGTGGCTATGGCTATGTCGGGCTCTGAAGAGTGGTTCGTCCAGGTTTCTGTGAGGAAGACGACATCAGGTGAGTGTGATGTGATGAGGTCCCAGAGTTCTATGGCATGTTTGTGTAGGGAGTGGGTGTTTGGGAGCAAGCAGTTGAGATGGTTGTTGGGGGTGTTGTGTTGAGTGGTGGTGTGGGTGCTTGTGGTGTCACTGTAGGTCGTGGTGGTGTTGGCGTGGGGTGAGTTCAGGTTGTGTGTTTTTTTGTGGTGCAGCCGGTTGGTGTGTGTGTTGGCTGTGCGGCAGTTAGTTGCATTGTGGTTATTGTGTTGAGTGATCGTGTTGGTGTGGGTGCTCGTGGTATCGCTGTGGGTTGTGGTGGTGTTGGCGTGGGGTGTGTTCAGGCTGTGGTTTTTTTTTGGGGTGGGGCCAGTTGGTGTGTGCGGTGGCTGTGCAGCAGTTAGTTGCGTTGTGGTTGTTGGGGGGGGGGCTGGGTTTGGTGTGGGGTGTGTGGGTGTTGGGGATGTGAGAGGTAGAGCAGAAGAATAGGCAGGCGTAGCAGGTGAAGGGGCTGTGTGTGTGTGTGGGGGGGGGGTTGGGTGCAGGCGGGCGTGGTCCTTGGTTGAGGGAGTGGAGAGTATGTGAGGAGTAGTGGTGTCTGGGGAGGTCTTGGCTGGGAGGGCCAAAGGGACTGGCGATGGGCGCGGTCCAGGCACGGACGGGCTTGCCTCTGGCGCCAGCAGCGTGGCCGTGCAGCGACCGCCATTAAGAGGGGCAGATGGGAGGGAGGAGCAGCTGGGAGGCGGGAGGTGAAAGCAAATGGGGGTGGGGAAAAAATACACAGACTGGGCAGAAAGACTATGGCAAAGTTGGCACAATCAAGAAACAAGGCACAATGTAAAACCGAAACAAACGGCAAAGACTACGGGCAAAGTGGGCACAATCAGGAAACAAGGCACAATGTAAAAACGACCCAAACGCCAAAGACAGGAGTAAGGCACAATGGAAAAACAATACAAAACAGCAGAGACAGGGCACAAGTGAGAGGGGAAAAAACAGACACGCTAGTACAAAAAGTTGTGTGCCTGCGGGTGGAGGAGGGCCTCGAACACATCGATCGGCAGCGTGGGCGGGGGTCAGGGGACACGGTGCAGCTAGGTGGTGCTGCAGGCACGGGGGAGCGAGCTCCGGCCAAAACAGGTCAGGACTTAGTCTATTAGCTGGGTGGGGAGTGTCTAGTAACACTGCAAGAGTGGCCTGGACTTCAGTAGCTCACAATGATTTAACTGATCAGAAGTAGCTCTTACTACAGAAAAGGTTGGAGACCCCTGGTCTAAAGCCTCTTGTGCTTCCTCAGACTTTGAAGGGGATTACGTTTAGAGTCTGAATCAACTAAATACATTAATATGCAAGAATCTACTGAACATGCTCGTAAATCTAAAAGCTCTTTACAAAGAGCTCCACTGAAAATGAGCGCAGCAGCCGCAGTGATGTGACTGAACAAAGCTTAACTCTTGTAGTTGGAGATACCTGCAACAAAAAACAAAGCCGGGGGTAGGTCACAGTGCTAGTAATTGGATAAAAAAAAAAAAATTAAAAAATTGCTTGCAGTATACTATGCAGGGAAAAGAGCAAGAATCCGACAAACAACTGTACCAAAGAGTACCTCAAATACATTATTCTCCACTGCAGCTTGGAGGGGGGGCAACAATGAGGGGCAATCCATGCTGCAGAGTCCGCAGGACAAGGGTGATGTTCTTGGTGGGAGAATCAAGCCATGTCGGCGTCAGTGTATTAACAATGCCAGTCCAATAATAAAGCTGAACAGAGGTGGCTCATGCAATGTCCACACTTTATATTTGTAAGCTGAAGGCTCGAATACTCGGGAGAAAGCAGGGGAAAAGCCATTCATCTTGGATGAAAAAGCAGGGGGGCAGGAAGAGATGCACTTGCAGTAGAGGAGGAAATCTAAGTGAAACATAACAAAAGAAATGAAAAAAAGCAAGCAGAACGGATGAGGATAATAGGGTAACTGGACCATTAACTTTTGGGCACACCAGAAAACGAAGTTCTTATGCAAATTATCTATTTCAAAAGGATTGGTAAACAAAATAATCCCGCTTAACTACTAAGCAGTGCAGTGCTCAGAAAGGTGATATCACTGCATTTCAACGAGATTATGTTTCAGGATTTTAAAAATGTTGACTGCATTAGCTTGTATCCATGATTCACTTTGATTGAATTACAGGGCACTGTTCCAACAAAACTGATCCTACTATGAAGTAATATTCCTTCATGGGCAAGATAGCAGAAAAACATACAAGCAATCACTGTACACCTGCCAACTCAGGTTGTCGCCACTGAGACTACCAGCAAAATAACATCAGAACATGCTTATAGCAGTGGAAAGAAAATATGACGAACACAGTAAGCTTGGCTTTGAGAAGCTTTTTTTTTTTTTTTTTTTAAATAGAAAATGTCACTGCATAAACTTGGTGACCATAAGCTTGTACCCTAAAAAATAAAAATGAGCCACTGCAACACTACGGGTGCTTCCTAGTAGAAAGGTGTACATAGAACCTGTAGAAAAACCCTTGGCAGATAACAGGAAAATATGACTCACTGGAGCAAACAAACAGGGCTTCTGGCTTCAAACTTGCGTAACCAGAAATCAGTTTAAAAATAAAAGTATGAAAAAAGTATAAATAATACTCAGCCAATTAAAATATTAGTACACAGGGCATAGCCCTGAACTGAGCTACACAAAATCACTTGTTATAGTTAGTGTTATTTCACATAACTAACTCCTGACCTAAGGTAACAATAACTCGCAACCGCCTCCACTCCCTTACCCCCAGCACAGTCTTTTTAGGAATAGTTTATAACCAATGTTAGTGATGTTATAAAAGACGTAATTAATTATGTCCTTACTACACAGAGTCCAGACATCTTTATGACATTCAAGCTAAAGATGGTGATGGGGTAAAAGACGCAAAGGTTCTAGCACAAGGAATGTTTAACATTCAAAACACCAGTAAACAGACACACTGCCATGAGATACCAGGATTTGAACCTTCAACCTACTGAGTGATATAGTCAAAGAGCTTTACCACTAGGTCAGAGGTGACTGTTCTGCTGTGCATCAAAAGGTAAGTATAACATTCCATCCTAACATCTTGTTAGTGTGACACTTTGAAGTCTTTGTATGAAGAGACCATTGCAATAAAAATGTCTTTCTTCAATCCCATTATGGGGGTATTGTGGGATGGGGGTGGAAGCCTTAAGATTTCTCCCACAAGCAGGGAGCTACTTTAAATAGCAGCTCCTTGAATGCAGGAGAAATGTTTTCATCTCTTTCCCTGTGTGCAAATAAGGAGCCGGTTGACAGCTCCTGTTTGCTGAAAGCAGAGATGTGTTTACTTCTGCTGGGCGGAAGCTGTCAGCTCCCGCCAAGCAAAATCAAACACCTACCTCCCAAGGGTGGGCATACCTAGGTATGACTTTCACACAAATTGAAAAATATGGATATGGCCTAATGGCCAAAGCTCCCAGCTTTGGATCTGGGGAACCAGGTTTGAGTCCAGGTGCCGGGCTCAACACCCTTTAATTCTGGGCAAAATATTTAATCTTCTGTGTTTAAAATAAAATAAATCTGATGCTCATGTTATGCGATTCTATGGCTGTGTGTGGAGAAATATATACACATGCGCGAGCGCACACACACACTGAGTGCAGGTTTTATATAAGGCCTTAACCCAATATGCTGCTATAGAAGGGGTATTTCAAATTTGCTAAAATCACTAGTTTACTGGTATCAACACTAAGATTTTCAGAAGCCTTGTGATTTTAGAGAACACATGCCACGAGCCAGCACCCCACTCTGACAAGTGTTCCAGTCTACAGTACAATTCACCAACTGCCACTTTTATAGGTAGATCATCTTGGCCACCCTCCAATATCAAAGGTTAAAGTTGTGAAGTTTACAAACAATTGTTATTAAACAAGAAAACTGTGGTTGCCTCATGCCCATTAAAGCCAGAATGGTCACAAAGTTCTTTAAAAAAAACAAAAAAAACACACAGTTGTGGTTCTAAAAAGTTTTGAGTGAAGTGTTTCTCCCAGGGTATGAAAGAAAGCAGCCCTCAATCAATGAAAAAGACAACTGGAACAGGCCTGAATGCTCCTCCGATTGTACAGAGCATTCTCACACAAATACCAACTTTTATGCGTCAAGGGCTGGTGCCAACATAAAACATCCTATCTTTAGGCCCGCCCCATACACTTGGCGAAAGCATAATATCTGCGGCTCAGAGTACAGGCACATCCCTGCCTAAAACGATTTATAAAATTAACTGACAGCATATACCCCAGCTTTAAACCATGATCATCATAAAATTACTGATACATCAAACTTTTTTTTTTTTTTTTAAATAGTGGCGGTATGTTTCCACCTCTCTCTTCTCCCCACTGTGGGCCTTGAAGGATCTTTGCTTTGGCTGTGATCCAGAGATAACTGCTCCACAAGCAGGACACACCAGCACAAGCCACTTTTTTGGCTAGCCACCAGATTCCCAGGTGCAGTCCATTCTGGTGTAGTCTTTTTGCTTGTTACACTGTGCCGCAGGGCACTCCTTTAGTCTTTCTTCCCGTTCAGAAAAGATCTGAGGTGTGGGTGCCAGTTGCGCCCTATTTATGCTGAGGAAATGCCCTCGGGGAACCCGCAGGTGGCAGTCAATGGGCTACCAGGTTCCCTCCCTCTTGATGACCACTTCTGTGAAGTGTGGCATCTGGCTATCCCAAGAAGCACTATTCTGCCCACTCCCAACATGGCAGAACTGCTCTCAGTGTCTAGAGCTCTCTAGCCCAATCCAGGTGTGGCAACGGGGGGGGTGGAAATTGGTTTTGGCAACTGGCTTCACTTTTATCAGCCCTAGTGCAAGCTTGTCTACCTAAACACTAGATCAACCCCTCCCCAAACTGTTGCCCATTTGCCCTTCAAAGTCAGCTTCTCATTTAGAACTCGCCTTTTGGGCCAACATTTGTATGGCTTCCTGGAACACCTCTAACCAGTGCAGGCTTCTATTGGCTCTTTTCCAAGGAGTCTTTAGTACATATCCTCGGAAGGAAAGAAAGCTATCTGCAGGACTGACCATGTGTACTACTGTAAATGGGCACTGGAAACCATGAGCAACTTCTAATGTGACACTTTTTCCAACATTAAATGTCATTTAAACATTAAATTGAATGTGCTGATTCTTTTGATACTTTATAGTCTCAATTCCAATAGCCCCATTCATAAGTTAGCAGGGTTGAGATGTTAGGCTGTAACTCTGTACTTACCAATGGGTTTAATAGTCTTACCACAGTAAGTACAACAATTCAGGATTTTATTGCCTGAACATGTAAAAGTACATGTTCCACCTATTAATGTAAAGCATCCTGCCTTCGGGTTTGACAGGCCTGCCTTAGGGGTGTACTATTTAAAGGGAGGATTGGGCTTTGCCAATACCTTAAAAGGCAAAGTCAAGTTAGCAGTTTAAAACTGCCCTTCCAGTCTGCATGGGCAGACTGGGAGCCATGTGTTACCTTGTCCCACCCAGGGTGGTACTGCAAGTGCTGCAGTCCGAGGAGACATTAACTTAAAGGCCCTGGGTACCCCTGATAAAATATACAAGTGACTTGGAGGTAAGTTAGGCTATGCTAATTGTGTATAATCCAATTAAACATACACCATTTTAAAGTGCTCTGCTAAAGGGCAGAGCACATGCAGCAAGTCCTGATTAGGAGAGCTCAAGGCATTCAAGAGACATTACACCAGTACCTAGTAGGCAAAACGGGGGCAGAAAGTGGAAGTGCACTTGCCAAACACCCATTTCCTTACAAAGAAGGTGTGCGGTAACCTGGTATGTGTCAAGGAACTTGTATGGATGTAATGCATAACAAGAAACATATGCCTTATTTTACATCTGCCTTCCTCTAGGACCACTTACTTGCTGGAGAGTTCCCACCTGTATATATCTGCACAGTACGGAACTGCGTAAATTACCTCAGGCTACACGACGCTCTAAGCCCCTCTTATTTCAGGAGGCCCTTCTGAAACTAATACAATCCAATTAGAATGAGTTTCACCGACACAAGGTGCCAATTTACAAAGTGTGTCAGAAGAAAAAGGACACTTTGGCGTTTATTTTGCTTGAGTGAATATTACATTACGTTTTATTCAGCCAAAGATGTTTTTTACACTATGCACATAACACCGCTATTTTTATGTATGTTACGAAGACAAAACGGCCAGGACTTTCAAAAACCTGTTAACAGGCCTATGAAGCCAATATGCAACTTGCAATTTAGGTGCATCCAATGAATAAATGTTTAGAGACAGATTTCTGGCGAACACAAACAGCAGAAGAATACAGAACAGACTGTGGGTACTTGGATACCCAACACTGGAGGAGGTAGTGAAGATGGCAAAAGCCATTCAAAAGTCTGGGTCATGGGAGTAGGCTATAAACAATGAAAAACAAGCTATTACAATAAACATAGACCTGAAATGGACAAGAACAGAAGTGGCGCATGTAGGATGGGTTTGTACAGTTGTGGCAACAGTCACACAGCACCATTCAAAAGATGCCCTACCATCGGAGAACATAAAGATTGTGGCAGAACAGGTCATTTTTCCAGAGCATGCTGAGAAAATAAACTTTACTTTGAGAATAAAGTAGCTGTAGTTAACGAAGTAACTTCTAATATCCCCGATTGCAAAACTCAAGGTAAACTGGAAATATGGCACTAGTTGTACAAGAAGCAGTGTGAAGGAAAGATGGTCTGGACAAACCACCAATGTGCGGCTTGAAAGCACCACCAAAGGAATTGACAGTTACTACTGGCTCAGGGTCCCTGTTCACGGTTATCACTAAGGAAAAATTTGACTCTACATTGGCACTCATAGTAAACTACCTAATGGAACCCAATTAAAAAAAGCTGCCAAGATCAACTTATTAGGAAGTTTTTCAAGTTAAGTGTCATTGAAAGGATGACTTGTTTGGGTTACGCTATCTGTAGCACGTAAGGAAGTATGCATCTCAGATGGAAGGATCAATGCTAGCTGAAGATAACTTAATCCCTGTGGATCCTCTATTTGCCACCACAAAACTCGATCCCATTTTACAGATAATTTAGTTGTTCCCGCAAGTATTTAACAATGGCCTGAGCGAGTTAAAGGGATGGGTGCGCCACATAAAACCAAGATTATACCAAACCGGTGGTACAAATGTTGAGGGGAGTGCCTCTTTCTCTCCAAAATGATCTAGTTAATAGGATCTCCAAAAGAATTAAATCATAAAGGAAAGAGTTCTCACTGGATTTCACCAGTAGCTCAGACTAATTAGAATAACGCGGACCTACGAGTTCCATCATCATTAAAAATATCCCTTGGCCAAAATGAACAAAATCCTTGCTCTCGTAGATGGGACAACCATATTGTCTACTCTCGATTTGAGATAAGCCTACAACCAAGTTGGGTTATCAAAAGTATCTCAAACATGGCCTTCCTTTTAGATACCTTCTAGGTTATTCCAACACCGCAGCATGCTATTTGGCCTGGTATTTTCAGCATGCATTTTTCAAAACGCCATGTTTCACCTTTTCAAAGATCTGGACGGTAGTGTAAAGTGTTTCCAAGAGGACATTTGTGTGTTGACTTAACATAAGGATTAGCATAGGTTCAACACAAAAGTCTGCACTAGGTTAGCAGGAAAGAAAACAACAGTATGACCTGAGAAGTGCAAACTGTTTCGAGGGCAAGTACATCATAGAGGATACCATATTGTCCCAAAGGACTGTACCCATGTTGTCTTTAGTCAAACCCATCTAAGAAGTACCGCCATTAGAAGAAAGAGCAGAGTAAGGCCTTCCACTGGGTTATGCGAGTACTACTCTAAATTTATTGAAAAGTTTGAAACGCACACGGAATCCTTGAGAAAGCTGCTTTGGAAAACGCAAGGAGGCACAACAGGAAGCAATTGAGGGTGAAAATCCTCTAGGATGGTCGTTGGGGGCTTAGTATACGTATACATGGACAAGACACAAAGGGTGGTTCCAAGTCCTTTTGACAATGCAAAGTGGTGAAATTTAACAAGTATCATTACACATGTTGTTAAATGTTGGGAAGACAAGAGTGTTGGCTGAGTGTGAGAAAAACTGAGTGATAAAGATGATGATGGTATTCCCATGAACCAAGAGCACAGTGTTTCAATAGGCTCCTCCATAAAGTGGATTAAGAAATTACCCAAAAATAAAGTATTGAACAAAAGGGCCATGACACGTGCAGGTTTTCATTGGACATTATATGACTCCTGCTGCTGAGAGCGACTGTGTGCGACAGTTTCATCACTGGACAAGTGGCAAATTCACAAGAACTGAGAACCTCCAAGATAAGTGATTTTTTCCTTCGCTGACTTTGTGGCGGGAGAAGTGCTATATCTGTGGTATGGTTACGTTTCTCTTATTGTTTTCCCAATCCTTTTCCACTCTCCCCTGAAGTTCATCAAAGTTTGGCCGGTGCTGATAAGATGCATCTTCATTAATAATTGGACGACTTGCCTTGCTCCTTGTTTGGCGCACATTTAAAGGCTATAAAACGGGGGCTAGGAGCCAATATTTTCTCCCCTCAAGCATATACAGAGGTTTCGCAACTTAAAAAATTATATATATATTCGCAGGGCGTCATCCGGTCCGGGGAGTCAATATAACAATCCTAAACTACAGAAACCCCTGCTTTACATTTTCAAAAGAATATTCGAATACTGAGCAGCTCAGCTGTCGTATGCCAAAATTATTGTTCACATTTCGAGTCGCATTTTTTCTACTGCAAAGTTGAAAGGCCACCCACCAGGCTACCATGCTATTACTGTGGTTGCAGGATTTACGCTTGTGCTTTGTATTATTATTAAGCGTGTTCTAAGTATTATTAGTAACACTGGACCGCCATACCGCTGTCAGTAGATTTAAATTTGACACGTCCCTGCTCTTAAAATCCAAACAATCGGTGGATACCTGTGCCGGAATAACTACCTCCTTCTCATCCTGTCCACTTTCGGCCTAGTCCCAAACCGGGAGGTCTCAACCTCAACTAGCCCAGTCAACCCGCTCAAACTAGACTGTCCTGAGACACCGTGCATTGATGCAAAAATCCAAGTTTACTTTTTGAGGAACACCGGTACACAACCCTCCCCCAAATCAGCTAGAAACAAATGTACAGCCCTCCCCCACCCTGTCTCCCCCTGCACCGCTAAGGGCACGCAAATAGGCACCGCTCGCATCGCCATGCGATCCCAACCCCCAAAATAAAAGCTGCGCCGCTGCATCGTGATATTCCTGCCGGACTGTCACCACGGGGGAGAGAAGCAAGGGGGTGTGGGGTGTGTGCAGAGCCAGACGGGGGAGGGGACTGCAGTCTGAAGTTAAAAGACAAAAAAAATGAAAGGGTTCAGAGCTTTAAAGCAGATTTAAGAATAAGCTGGAGTTCTGAACAACTGATAGCTATTAAAAAACATGCCTCCCAAGCATTTCTTGTTGCAACCTGCACACATGTAAATCAAGTCCTTTGTGAGACTCGCTGGAACTGAGCGCCCCGGGGCTCTGCAAAATACCAGCTGCGGAGGCAGGGGCCGCTGCTGTTCTGCATCTGGGGTGGTAATAATAAAGGGCATTTACAGGGGGCCCCGCTTCTTCCAAAGGTCCGTGCCACCACCATTCCGCACTCGGTCAGAGCCCCCATTCGTTCCAAACTCCAGCAGAGCCCATCACTAGCCCTCCAGATATCCACGGCAGAGGCCACCCAAGACCCATCTGAGGGCACTTAAAGAGCCTTCCCATCCGAGGCTGTAGAATACATGCCGATTTTATTACAACTTTTGAGCTAGCATTTTGCAGAGGGTAGGACGCAAGTCCGCCATACTAAGTCTTGACTTAACATAACGAAGTTCCTCCTGGAGCTACACCTCTGTGGACCTTCCTGACCCCTCCCCCCCCCCCTTTTTTTTCAAAAAACTCTTGGTGTTCAGGCACCTCGGGGAAACAGACCACGTGGACAGCTCCAAAGTCTCCTGCAAATGTGCGCTGGTCAGCAATGCATTTCGTATAGGATGTTTAGGTCAACTTTGTGGACCTAATACATAGACTAACAAATTACAAAATCTACATCGAATTGTATCCAACTGACCAATACTTTGCTGTGATTTAGTCTTGTGGTATTTCTGGCCTACCACAGGAACTCAAGAGTAAGTCAGGGTTATACCACAAGAGTAAGTCACTCCTATTAACAACATCGGGCTCAATCTTTTCAAAAACAAGAGCAGCGTGCCTCTTTTGTGGAGGATGAAGGTCACACTCAAAATGATAGCATATGTGTGTGTGTGTGTATATATATACACATACACACACACACACACAGGTAACAGCAGGTAATCATCAAGAATTCAAGTAACAATTGGCTTTCCCAGTGTCTTTTAAACACGTTGCAAAGCAGCGTGGCTGTGGCAGCACGGCTTATCCCTTATTTCTTCTTATTGGGAGTGAGTGTGTGTTGTGTGGGGGGGGGGGGGGCGCAACAGATGTGTGCGAGGGAAAAAGCAACACGGACAAGGGTGGAGGTTGGGAGAGGATGGATAAAGAACATAATACCTGAACCTCAGCAAGCAGTCGATTCACAGCAGAAGGACGCCAATCAACCTAAATCGGATGTCACTCCCTGATCTTTCATTTGGCGCGTGAACCAATTTAGTAATTGGTTCACGCGCCAAATGAAAGATCAGGGAGTGACATCGGCAAGCACCGAGAACACGGCAAACAGATGGATGAACGTGCAATTGCACTGCCCTCAAAGAACGAGCACGTTCATCGCCACGCCGCTGGAAGGTAGCAAAGCCCCTTACAGTGCACGATACTCTCGCAACAACCGTACCTGTGCCTTCAGCAGGCGAGCCCTAAAAACCTTGTCGGCCAGCACGCGCCCTTTGTTCAATTCTATACATTACCAACGTCAAACACCATTCAGACTTTTACGTCTTGGCTAGTTTGATATAATAATACGATTTTAGAAAGCGCTGGCAAATCATTATTTTCTTGGTGTTTAGCCAGGCTGAAAAGACAAAGGCTGCAAACGTTTAGTAAGATAACATTGTAAGTAAGTTGAGAAGTGAAGACCCTGACGAGACCACAGATAGATTTTATGCTTGTTCTGAGGAATGGGGCTCAGTGCAGATAATTGTTTTTCATGTTTTATTACAATTCTTCCCACCTGGGACCATTTATGTACATTTATGCCTTCTCGGACTGATTCACCTGATGTTCTGACCAGGGGAAAGTCTTGGAATTTTAGGCTGCACTGTCTTATTCACGCACATCTTCATGTACATGGTAATCCAAGGCATAATGAGCTGCCAGGCTAAGATCGCCGGAAACCCATTCAGCAGATTCAGGGGTACATCTCCTGCAGGCAGGTATGATACAGTAGACGTCTCGCTATGTCCCAGGTGTCTAGATGTGTTGTTTGTACAACATCATCTATTAATAGCGCAGAACAAAAGGTCCCGTTTATGCATTTTCATTTAAACATTTGTGTAACTTGAAGTCCGAAGCACACCTGACCGCGGATTGTTAGAAAACGTTAAATACATAGTGTTGACTAAAATCCTCTCTTTATGCTACTTCAAGCCAACAACCACGGGAAGAGGGCGCACGCGAACTGGACATTAGTACAGCCAAGTTCAACAGTTTTTAAAAGCCATAAATGTGAGATATCCTTAGATCGCCCCCCTTTCTAATCCAAACTGGAACCTGCAACACGGGGGAGAACTTATCTTCAAAATGGAGCGCAGCTAGGTTGCACTATCTAACTGATCTGTTAAACAGGCAGGAATCTTGCCAAGAGTCAGAACATGAACTTAATCCTGACCTCAAAGGAGGTTATTCAAGGTAGCTCCGGGTGGCTGAAAGAGCTTCCTTTCCAGGCACAACAGACTAGCCATATTCATCAGCAACCAGGGCCATTGTGGTACCAAAATAGGCATTCCACGCCCTGACTCCTACACTGCATGCAGTGGTTCACAAATGCCTACCGAGAAGGGGTTCGGCCAGGGGCGCTCGCCAGAGAATATGCATGGCAAACAGATGGATGAACGTGCAATTGCACTGCCCTCAAAGAACCGGTACGTTCATCGCCACGCTGCTGGAAGCCCGAGAGGGCGCCGTGCTGCAAGAGTACATAGCTCTGTCCCTTGCCAGTGTTAAGCAAGAGGAGGCTACAGGTTTAATTAGGGGAAACTAAGACAATGCAAACGTTGTTTATCGCGGACGAGCATTGGGCTGAAACCTCGGAATCCGGCAGAACATCTAAGCTTCCCCCCCATAAAGATATTAAAATGCACCACACAAAGTAGTGATTCAACTGCTTGCGGGCAGGCCCCCCATTTTACTGCCAGGAAATAACCTACCGCTATTTCAAGACCGATCAGAGTAAAACGTAAAGTCACTTCAGTAAACATGGACAATACAGGTTATGGTGCTCAGCCGACAACGCAACGAATCAGACGTGGTCCATTCGCGATATTTTAAAAAGATAATGAAATGCCCCGCATTGTAAGGTGCGCAAGGTGTGCAACGCTCCAAATATTGCAATGACAGACGTAGGCATCACAAATGCTTTTACTTGTGTACGTTCACCACAAAACGCATGGTATAAAATTAATGATTTCAGAGGCAGACCCGCAGCCTGTGTTATGTATCCCTAAGACTACACGCTCCTGCTGAAAGAACAAACACGGAAAACTCAATGAAATATTTAGTTAGGCCAAAATACAGTACAAGGCTGCTCTAGCAGCTACAACGCCGAGCACAAGGCTCACTCACACTGGTACCACGGTAGAAGACTATGGAGATGCCTGGGCTCGAAGACAGAACTGGCAATAAAACATCAACGGTGTCTGGATCAAAGCATTTATGTTTTTTAACCTTAATGGGTCTGAAAACCGTTGAAGAAAGTGGAGGGAAAATGTTGAGGCTTGGGTGTCTGGGTGGTCCAGGGAAGCCAGAGAATCCCCTCAGGATAGTGTTACTCAACATAAAACAACTAAAGATAGGTGCTCCGGTGTCTGGACACAACTGAGCAGCGTCAGCCATATATGCATTATGAAGGCTATCCTAGATCTGCCTCTAGTGGGGTTTGCTAAACCCAAAACTCATAGGATCCGGAGGCCTCAAGACAGGCCCGCCCCCCCCCACCAGCTATACGCAGACCAACAATCTTATTTGTTGGAAGAGGTTTTTATCAACACACCTTTTTATCTTTATAGCATAAAGTCATAAATCATTTATAAAGAACATTACACAAATATTTACAAGTCATGAGAAATAGTGACCATAAATCTTTTCTGACAGGATCCCTTCCTATCCTGAACCCCCATTGGACAACACAAGTAACCCATATCTCACCTGAATCCTTAGGAGGGGCGGCTACCCTGACTACACCGTTCCTTGTCCTCACGCTCAGGGTTCCGCCCCCCCTCCAAACACCAATCAGACTCAGCAAGTAACTGGGCGACCAAGAGCTGGAGCCCCATGGCCCCCCCAGTGATCTGTGCTCCCTTACCCCTTGATCTGGTGTGTACATCCGCAGGTTGGCTCAGAACTTCAGGATACTATCCCGGGTGTCCTCCCAGGGCCCCAACCTTGGGGACCACCTGTTGTTTCTAGTCACTTTTATACCTTAATTTCCACATAAAACCTTACTTCAAATCAAGGAGAGGGTGGGACAACTGCGGGCCCAGCACAAAACCAGCCGCCGCAAACAGTAAAGAAGGACGAGCCTTCTTGGGGGTGGGCGGGATCTTAAATAGCCCCCCACCGGTTTGCAGCAGCTGGATCTGGCTAGCAGCCAACGCAGCCGCTATGATCCAACCTGATTATACTTCCGCCCCCACACCATTGCAAGGCGTGGTGGCGGAAGTCCTGGCCAGCCTTGCGCACCTCCGGTGCGTAAGGGGAGCGTTGGGCCTCGGAGGCCCTGTCCCCTAACGGGCAGCGCTCACCCATGTTAGGGGGGGTGCTTTACCCTTTGAAAGGGTAAAGAAGTTCCCAGATGTTCCCCCACTACACACAAAACTTTGTTGTGGGGAGGGAAAGACCGAACCAATTCCAGACACAGATAAGCAGCAGTCAAAATGAACCTGGTGCCCCTGGATTCTTTGATGCTAAGACTAGGATTGTAGTTTTCCTGGAGGGTGGGGCATGCAGCAACACCTCCCAGGGGTCAGACGATCTGAAAGCTGCCTCCTCGACTGGTCAATAAATCCAGTTGTCAGGCCAGCTCTCCCGTGCAGGGGTGACTCCAGTGCAATGAGTCAATCCCTGTAAAGAGTATTGCCTCTGTCCTTGGAAACACAGGAATCAAGTCCTACATATTGCGTGTTACTGAACTGCCAAGTAACTCCTCTTTGTGCCGACACTTTAAGGAGGTAGCGAGATCAAAGACTCAACACTTACTCTTTCAAGGTGGTGAAGTGAAGAACAATTAGTTCAGGTAGCACCAGCACTATACACAATAAAAAATAAGGTGCAAACAGTTTCAAAAGATTTAAGAATTAGGATTGAGCCATTTAGTAACTTTAAAGAAGTTTTGGAGCATTTATATCCCTTGTGTAATATAGTGTAGGTACTACAACCATTCTGTGCCCACCAAAGACAAAAGGATTTGCAGCATATGCAGTGAACACAAGGCTACAATCACACTGGTATTTTCCACAAAATTAGCCATACAAAACATCTGGTAAGGGAGCACAGGTCTGTTCACATATTTTACTGTGCAGTTTTTTTCCCCAGGTGTTCATGGTTTCTATAAAGTCTTCGGTGTTGTGGTCAGTCAATCACACTAGGCTTGGTGCTGTCGGACGACAGTGGGGTAGTACAAGCTCTCACTGGGTTCCTGCACACCTTGAAGGACAAACGTTGTCAGGCTGCAGAAATCTGCAAGGGCTCCCTGGAGCCAAGCATCAGATTGTGAGGATGCTAGCAAAACAAAGCATTTTCTACAGTTTCCTGTTTTTAGGTAGGATGCAGCATCTTGGTCAGATGCTGTGGATGGGGAGCAGAGATCAATACAATGGCAGCACAACTCAGGGTGCTGCAGAGTTAGAGGGCGCAGGGTGAGGGGGTCCTGCCAGCCTCATGTTAGCTGAAGATAAAGGATGGAAGAGACATGGCCTAGCAGTTAGAGCTGTTGGCCTTGGAACCTGGGATCCTTGTTCAAATCCAGCCTCAGAGATTAACTCAACCTGGTGTAATTTTGGTCAAATCACTTAATCTCGCTGTGTCTAAACATGTGAAATGTAATGTATGAATTGCATTTGTGTAATCCCCACTTGATGCACATGATTTTGCAGATTGCCTTCCATTCCTGTAATTAATATACCGAGCACAAGCTCTGTTGCTTCCTAGGCAGGCTTGCACTATATAAATACCAATACATACATACATGGGGATCCTCCACAATACAAATGCATAGCTTCACTGCTGTTATAGGTCACTTCTCAATGTCATGCCGCAGTCACATATTGGCCCCATGCCCGTTCTTCAAGCAGGTCACCCAATTTAATCAATATATTCATTTTGCATGGAGTATTGTCTTGATATGACTTAGTAGAGTTAAGTATAAAACATCATGTGAGCACACAAAGTCTCAGGCCTATGTGATTCAAGAGCGATTCTAAATACACTTCCTTCTCGGACGTGAACAGCATCAAAGATACCCTATTTAGTCCTAGGTTGTCCTCATCTCTTAAAAGAAACACAGCAGAAGTTTCTTATTTTAGACCTCTCCATTCTCTACAAAAAAGTACTACATGTATAAAAGTGAACAATGAATATTCTGGATGGACCATGTTATATCCAGTCACCAGGGACAGTTGGCCTAAACCAACTGTCCAATCCAGTTTGAAATTAGACCTAAACGTTTTTGGGTAAGAAACAGTAGAGCACACTTTTTGTGGGCCACAGCTCTATAATATCTCTCTTTAGGTCAAACTGTCCACTTTGCTTGTGGACTCCAGGCAGTTAAACAAATTAGAGGATGGAAAGGCAGGCCATGTCCTTCAATAAGGGGTGCGCACCTTGGCCTAGATTCCAGAACACAGCCATTAATTATGTGTTGTTTAGGCTAAGTTATATTCTAATCACCCATTTCCCCTCCCTTTTTGTACTTGGCTACACAAGCAGTTGGTAAGGACAGCCAGGGGTGGGGTTTGTGATGAGATTGGGAAAATACAAGCAGGAGTGTCACAAGAAGCACAGGGAAAGGGGTCCCCCTACCTCACATGTACCAGATCACACACACACATAACAGACACAAAAGGTGGGATGAGGAAAGCTGCCTTAACATTCTACACAGATTTACCAGCAGGAGCTGGAAAGTGCCTTTTCCAGCTGGGGAGATCAAGCAAAAAAAAAAAGCACCTGTACATACTATAAAAATACGCTGCTATCCACCACTGGTAGATTCATGGTCTGGTCATGAGAACAGTAGAGACCCATGTTAAAAGAAGTAACACTTCACCACAGAACAGAGTCTTTTGCTCCCTACCGGTGAGCAACACACCAATATCGTAAAGAAAACTTTTTTGAAGGCATAGGTATTTTGTACAAGAAAAGATAGCAGTCTGCCTGAATGAGAACCGAGAAAAGCATTGTTATATGGGTACTCCACCATGGAACCTTCGCCCCAACACCAATGAAGTGAACGCACTCACAAGAGCACTGCAGTGAACGCGCTCACAAGAGCACTGCAGTGAACGCGCTCACAAGAGCACTGCAGTGAACGCGCTCACAAGAGCACTACAGTGAACGCGCTCACAAGAGCACTACAGTGAACGCGCTCACAAGAGCACTACAGTGAACGCGCTCACAAGAGCACTACAGTGAACGCGCTCACAAGAGCACTACAGTGAACGCGCTCACAAGAGCACTACAGTGAACGCGCTCACAAGAGCACTACAGTGAACGCACTCACAAGAGCACTGCAGTAATGGTATGTCTGTGGGTATTTAAAATGCTCTAACATGCACAGACCATGCCAGAGGACCCTTGTACACCGACCCTATCAACCAAAGAGAATGGCATGGCACGTGTTTATACATTAAAAGAAAATCGGGAAGTGCAAAGAGTCTGCACAATATTAGTCGCCGCCACAAAACACTTTTCTAGCACCCAAATGTGTTAACACTAGGTGTTCTAGTTAAAAGGGGCTGAAAACAAATATTTAAACTGGGCAAGTGAGGCCATCTTCCTGGCCGAGCTGGGCACAAGGCTTTCATTTTGTCCATGAAGGTAATCACCAAAGAAGCAAATCGCTTAGGGGGGAAGGGGGCTTTGAGAGAAATCAAAGGCCAACTAACCTAGTCAGCTGTTAATCCACATTTTGGAAGAATATGAAAACTGAGAAACACAAACAAGGAAGACCTCTGAGACCCTGAAACTATACCCATTGGGAATAGGCGAAGGTGATTGGCCCGAACAACCAGTCACATCAGGCGATATGAGCTTCTCATGTGCATGACGGCTGAGACAAGAATGGGGAACCAGCCCAGGGCATGCAAGAATATTTAATTTTGCTACGCTCGTCGGAAATAAGACAACTATCTAGTCCTATTTGCTTCCAGGAACATCCGTTGAACTTTTAAGTACACCAGGAAGAACTTAAATTCGTAACCCCTGCCAGGGACATCTGGCAGAAAAAACGACATACATGCCTCCCAGCTTTACACAACAGGTGGCTTATTTACAAACAGGTAGGTGTTCTGTGTACTGTTATTATCTATATATATACAGAAGGTAAGCCCCAGCAAAATACGTCTAAAAAAAAAAAAACGTTAACAATTCGCCAAAGTGCTGCCAAAAATCGCATTTTGTAATATTAAGTTGGGCTGGAGTAAAGAGAAAGGTATAGGCTCCTTTTCTCAGCTGATTATTACGACCTACAGGGGAGGGTGAGAAAGGGCTGAAGGAAATGAGGTCACTGCATTCCAATCTAAGAAAAAAACTACAGTGGAAACTTAAAGAAGAATGCAGGTGTCTATTTTCGGAGCCTTAGATGTGGGAGCGGTCTAAGATTTAAAGGGGAATGACTGGCTACAAATTGCAGGCAACTTCCTGCAGAACAATTCGGGGGGGGGGGGGGGGGACAACAGAACAAACTCTAAAGAATCAGAGCTACTGTGGGCAATATTTCTAAGGGTCTCTCTTAAATCTACACAGTAGCAACTAGTATCAAACACTGAATGAAGAACGGTAGACCAATATATTTTCTTTAGATCGTTAGTTCCCGTAGCAAAATACAACAATGGATATAGAGGATGACGAATCACGATTGACCATAAACCACAAAAAAAAAAAAAAAAAAAAATACAAGAGTGGCTCTCTATCGGGAAAAAAAGGATCAGGTGCGTTTGTCACTTCTAAGCGAAGAAGAAGGAAGTTTCCCAAAAAGAGTTTTTCTAAACCACAAGTAAAACTCTGGCCAGTTGTGAAGCAAGGCAGAATTTCGAATATCACAACCCTGTGGCCTCTTCAATCACCCGTTGGGTGTTTGGTAACATTTATTAACTCTGGTGTTAGCCAAGACCTTTTGATTTGAAATTATGTATTCAGTTAACTTACTTACAAAGGTTTTCTGCCAGCCCTATTCCTCCATTAGCCTCGGAGCCATTCATAGTTTCTTACACACACTACAGCACACAGCATGGGTACTCCCAAACATTTTCACAGTGGCCAAAACGTTTGTCTGATTTGACCGAGGGAAAGCAACGATGCCAGTAGGGTGAGGGGTAGGGGTAGGGGCAGGGGGTAGGTGGTTAAAGGGGAAGTAAAGTATATACATCTAACGGCTGAACTGCAAAATGTGAAACCAGAAAACCTGTAGTTATTCCAGGCTCCTCACCTTAACAAACTGTGCGATGCTAGGCAATTGTTTTATTTCACTTTCACTCCTTTATCTTCATTAGCCCATGTAATAAGAGGACCTCGAAATGCAAGACTTCAAGATGTGCACTGTACAAAAACTTCTCCTTTGTTGGATTTAATAAACTGTAATGTTGGTCACTTATAATGAAAAACTTTTTCAATTTTGAAGAGACTTTATGCATATTTTACATTTTTCGGCAAGATGCCTTAAATTATTTTTTTTTAAATAGATGTTCCCGTAAGTTAAGGGGTGCAAGACACCATAGTTACTTCCTTTCTTTAATGGAAATTAACCTTTAAATAAATTCTTGCCCGTTTATTAAGCATCATTTTAATGTTTGGGCAGAGTCAAGTAAGCAGCAGCTCAGTGCGGCTGTGCACTCGGAGGCCGCAGGCAAATGTCAAGAGGGCCACACTGAGTATCAGTGGATAGAGCAATAGGTCAGTGCACATCAGCCATTGGTCAACTTCAAATTGAATGGTGGCATTCTGCTCTTGTAGGACGTGGAATTGCGTGGCGTAAGTGGTTTGCTTCAAAGCCCAGGACTGCTGGTCCTGCGTACACTTTTGATGAAATGTTTTTGTAGTACACTTACGCAAAAACGCCATTACAAAACAAAAATGTGAAAACCAAAAGCTTGACAGCAAACATATAGGTCGTCCCATTGTTGGCCCAAGTTGCTGCACTAGAGGAATTTCAAGGAAGACTCTCCTAGCAGGTTCGTAACCCCTCGCACATCCGCACTACAGGTTTCATGCATGGCCGCTTAACAGAGGCGGACACAAGCGAAACATACGACGGTTAAATTAAAGTTTTTTCTGAAAGTTAGGAACACTTCATAGATAAGAAAGTGATTGTGCCGTAAGCGTCATACATGTTTCACCCTAGCGTCTGATTTAAAACTTTTACAATGTTCACAAAACACATGAAATACCCAAGCACCTGCATGCATGCAGATTTTCCCTGTGTCCTGCCACTGCCCTATAACCGCTCCAAAGGCAAAAGAGGAAGACAGACTTGCATTCCCAAAGTAACACCGTTCTCTCTTCTGGCTCCCAAAAAAAGAAATCTAGGGAGAAATCCCTCCTTCTCCTCACCAAACTAAGTATGGATATGTTTTGCCACCCATTCAAGTGTATTTTGGCACGGGAGCTGTCATTGCCCAATATGGCTATAATGTAGAATTGGGTGTTAGCAGCTTTTGGGTCAGATTTGACGTGACAAAATTTGTACAAATGTTGCGCAGACTAGGCTGTTTTATATGCACGAATTTTGCCAGCTAATAATATTCAACACCTGTGAGAGGGGAGGGGAATGCATTATTCGAGTTTCACAGCATCGAATGGGGGAAATGTGTGGTTTTATTATGTTACCACACTGCGGCCTGCGGAAGCCAGCATGGGAGAGTGAACGTCAGGGTGTGCGTTCAGTGTATTCAAAGGGTGGTTTAACACCCACATGCTGCAGCCCTCGGTGCAGGGCACAGACTAATCGCGAACTTGGAAAGCTTCAGGAACAGCCACAAACTTAGGAGAGGACTCTGCTTTGCCACACCCTTACAACTGAGGGCAATATCAAACTCTTGCTTTTCCAGCCGAAAATAGCGCTTGCATTTACAAGATGTAACCTTTGCCAGCCTCGACACACTCGGCTATGTTTAGCACACAGCGACTGCAGAATTTCTAGTAAAATGGTGGACTTCACTTTGTTCAACAAGTTGTAACTTTCAAGCAATTTACCGCGTTATATTTACGAGGTGGCATTTCCTGCCTTTTTGTGGTGGAGACGGCCGGCTAGAACGATTAACTTGACCTGCTGCTCAGGACTACATACACTTTTGTCGGATCTGCGGGTGCAAAACAGGCTTCTTTTGAGGCGCACTCTTTCCGTCAGACCTACCAGGAAAGAATGCGCCTGCTCTCTAGAAATAGCTCAGGGCCTTGCCAAGGGCCTCGAAAGCTGGGATCCCAGACTCCAACTGTTCTGCTTGGACAATTCTTTCTGCGTGGGGTTCCTAAATTAAACACATGTTCAACCTGCATTTTAGTTAGACTGTTTACATCTTTCTAGCTCTCTACACTACGTGCCAACCGATCCCTCACAGAAATCCCGTCAGGTGTTCCGGCTGGCACGATATCCAAGCAGGAGATTGCCGGCAGCGCTTGGCTTCGTTTCCAACTGTAACTGAAATCAGGATGCCAGTGAAGAGCCAGGCGGTGCGGTCTGAATTCACAACACATGCATTGATTGTGGTCCTCAAGGAAACATTCACTATCAATTGTGTCTGTTCACGAAGACGTGTAGTAGATCCGCTGCTGTACAACAACTTGCCTAAGCAGAGGTCACGTCGACGCTAAAATCCCTACTCCACATATCCCGTCATAAATACACCAGCTGTCGCAGGTATTCTGCCACACCGATAAATGTACTTTTTAGGCTCTGCCTTCCTCCAACAAATCACAGCTGTCAAAACTCGTGAGCTAACATTGGCGAAGGTCTACTTCAACATACCAAAGTTGTCAAAAACATCGCAGGCAGCTGCCTACAATCACGGAAACGGACTACTGACAAACTCTGGAACTCAAAGTTAGATCCTTGAATTTGTACAAAAGGCAGCCAAGATCAAGAAATGCAGCCCGACTACATGGATATCCGAGGTGACCATGACATCAGTCACGTGCTCTACTGTTGCCCACTAGTGCACAAGAAACCTACACACTCGAAAAACATAACGAATCTTTAACAAAGTGAGTGGGCGTGTTAAATGTACCCTCTCCATCGTGTGAAAAGTGTTCGGGTGCCCGTCGTGGAAGAGGTGTTAACTACTGTACATCCAGCATACCTTAATTAACTCATTTAGATTAGACGCACAGACCCTGAAATCAGCAAGAACATTCTTGACTGGAGGGCAGCAAGGCCCAAGCAAAGCGCCTCTGCAATGTGGACCGCCTTCGCCCAGACACCACTGCCTTTGTCTCCAGGCCACGGATTAAACACTGCCCGGGCTTTGTGGCCTTAATTAAGTTCGGACGTCACAAAGCTGCGATTTAGTCCACCCCCAAAGGGCCCCAACCCCTGATAGTGCATTCACAATCCTGCTATACATGGAGCGGCGTAACGTGGAGCACAGAGACGTCAAACCCCCTCCCAAACAAAAGTGTCTTTCTACACGTCCCGCAGCTTCCAGCCTGCCCTTTCTCTCCCCGACCATCCTCGACGTTCCCAGGAAGTGAGCACAGTGTTCCCCAGATTGAAGCACTCAAGGGGAAGGAGGCCCCTGCCGCGCCCTGAGAAGGCATTTGGAGACCAGACAGGACAGGAGGACGGAACCCATTCTTCTATGCATTGGTCGGAAGCAGCTAACGACCGAGCTGTGTGACACACTAGACGTCCCGAAACTTACGTAGCCGAGGCATCTTCAAACCAGGGCGACAAAGGCACTTACTGACTACGGTTCCCTGGTCCGCCTGCTCTTCAGGTGCCCATCGCCAGTCAGAACCCTGCTGAGACTTTATCTAACAGATGGTACGGAGAACACATCCCGGACACGATTTTCTGCATGGTCTTCCCGAGCCTCATTCCAGGCCCATGAGACCCTTATCTCGAGGCTGTTCATTCCGAGAACCCCAGATAAAGGAGGCTTCACTACGCAATTCCTTCGCCTGCCACAGCAGAACTGGTACCACCCCTTGTAATCCGCGAGTTAATCACACTGGCTTGTAGCCTCTAGACTTCATCCGCGTTACCAATAGAACCGGATACTACTCTGACACTAAATCAAAAGCCTTACAAGAGCAGTGGTGGACACTAAATACCACACTAACTACTTCTCCTAGGAGATTTTTAGGCCCGATTCCAAGTTTTACCACTAAAAATACCACTAAGAAACAGTTTCTGAAAACGTTTTTATCAAACAGTATTCCAATGTCCACAATGTTTTGCCCTAGCTAATTCCTCCACGCATTGCCTACAGGAAATTGCACGTGCAAAAACGAAGGGGAACGTATAGCCATGATTGCACACCCGAAGCAAATATCCTGTGCAGAGACTTGAAATAAAGTTACGGAAGGGCTCGGAACGAGACAAAGTTCAGTCGTGACTTCACTTTCACCACTCCCTCAACAATCCCGCTTTTCTTCACTGCCTTCCTAAACAATGGCATACACAGGATGTGCACTGCGATAGCACAAACAAGTGATGTACAGAAGACTTGAGTACGTCTCAACTACTGTATTTACTCTAATGCCTCCTGTAATTATGGGGTCTCAGCTAGAGTGCTTTGCTCGCAAAGACCTACAGTGTGCCTTTCAATGTATAGAGGCCCTCATTGGAAGCTGCACAGTTAATCTTGATACACACGGTAACTGCTGCTACCACACATAAGCAAATAACTTATTTAACAGAACATACAGTTTTCGGAGTAGCAAGTTTTAAAATTCACCTTAATAAACATAAAACTAGCAATTGGGTGGGATCTATTAAACCTGATAAATTCATACGCACACCAATTACCTGGCTACTCCTAATGATGGCAATAGAGTGGGAAAATGTTGGATCCATGCAAGACATTACTCTTGATTACTCTGCATGCCTAATTTTGAGACTTCTGAATTTTGGTTTTACAGATGGGTGTAAAATCAAAACCCAGAAGACCCTAAGTTTCCTCCTACCTGCCATACGGATGGGGATGCTTTATTCTCAAAGGAGCAGAAAGACTGTTGAGGATCTGGAAGTGTGACCAGATATCAGGATTGGCTAGGCACCATTATTTTCTAACATTCACCGGCCGCCAGTGGTCTTCTCTACCAGACCCCCACGATGAGGCAAACTGCGGCATATATCTCCACCCCCACATACCCAGGACGTAAAAATTCTGGTTTTACCATTTTGCAGTTGAGGGAAAGCTCTGTGCAGGCTGAGGCACCTCTACCCGTTTACTTTGCCCAAATGTAAAATCTCTGGTGTCTAGTGGGCTTTCTAACCCCCTCCACACCCCATGCAAATCCATTGTGTGCACCAACACCTCAAAAAAAGTAGAAATATTAGTTTGCCCCTTTTGGGATGGGGCAATGGCCCTATGCCAGGGTGGGCTGTCTCCACCCATTTGTGTTTTTTTTGTTTGTTTAGTAAACTCCTGACATCTTGCAATCTTTTTACTGCATAGTGTGCTGCCTCAGCTCTCTCGTTTAATTTTCCCTGGTGGCTAGTGTGCTTGGTTGGGACTAAACAATCATCCTTCCTTGGGCGAAGGGAGGGGCAGAAAATCGGAGTGGGTGCGTCTCATGCTCCAATCCAGGGGTGTGCACATGGGGGGGGTGGAATGGACACAGATCAACACTCAACAGCTGCTGCTCCAGTACTGGGACAAACTCCACAGCACCCACTTGTGAGCTCTATGAACGTGGAGCTCATCTCCATAGAACCAGAAGGGTTACACAACATAAAATACTTAAAGATGGCTGCCATCAGCACACACATGCATGCAACCCGGCACAAGATAACCTGTAAACTAGCATTCTATTAAAGGTATAGCATGAACATAGTTTGGCATTGCAAATAAAATTGAGCCTAAAGTGGCCTTTATTATTATTTATACATGCACAAATGTATTGCCCTATATTTCTATGTGGCATAAGACCGGCCGAAGGGTCTACATAGCTATGACACTACCAGAGCCCGTACTGCATACCATTCTGCAACCTCTGGCAAAATCCCTATGCTCTATGACCTGTACCACCATGGACCATTAAGATATATGCTTGTGGACAAAAGTAGTTAAAAGACTAATGTGTGAAGCGGACTACGAAAAAAAAAAAAACTTTTTTTTTTTTTTTTTTTTAAATAGCACCAAGTGCGGTACAAAAATCATGTTTTTTTGTCGCAGCGGGAGTGCCTCAAACACAAGGTATCACACTACTGCTTGAATATGTGTATATGAATAGAGTGAAAAAGTGTCCCTACAACTTAAATCACAGCATCTTTGTTATTTTGTTTCCACATTTCCAGTTTAAAACAAAAAAAATGTCCACACAATCGCAAAAAGTAACCAATTACTTCCGAGCACGATACGCAAGCTTGAAAATAACTAAGCAATTCTGGCAACGCTCAAAGGCTGTGTTTGCATTATTGTAACACAACCTTAATGGGGCAGCAAGCAGTTGCCATGAAATGGGGGCAACAGCAACTAACACTTGCTTGATATTAGGTACATCCGTCTTCATGGTACATGACAATAGCAGGACCAAGAGTTGACTGCATTAAAATACCTGTAGACTTTCTGGATTTTACACCGCGTTGCTGTTCCTCTAGTCGTTTCGGAAGTAAATCGAAGGTCGTTAGGGGGGAGGGGGGGCGGGTAGGAGGGCACAGACGTAATGATGTTACTTAAACTACCCTGGCATTTTGGTTAAACAACGTCTATAGAAGCCAGCTGATCAAACTCTGCATCCGACGCATAGCAGCTCTGGGCAAGACAAGTGCAGAACCAATCACAATCTGAACCTTGATAACATAAAACATTATAAGTGCCACAGGTTAGCACAAGGCGCGCCCAGGAACTCAGAACAACTAGTTTACGCCAATGATGTGAAGTTGCTTGGCAGTCAGACTGAGTGAACAGATCAAGAAGAGCACATTAAGGTTCTTTTATGGCTCTGTGGTCATACTAGGCTCCCAGCTGAAGGTTAACGACAACTGCTCACGTCTTCTGCAGCTAGTTAGTCCATTCGGGATTAAAACCAGGTACATTGAAAATATGCAATTTCATCGCTGCTTTTTAAGGTGAACATTCGTTTGCTTTAAACCTGCACTATTAGCAAATATTAACGCAAACAAATAGCCCCAGTTGCGCCAAATGTTAAACAGATTGCGAGTGGGGTGCAAAGCAGCACTTGACAATTTAACTGGTAACCTTTCAGACTGATGTACTCAAATACGTGACATTACGGCCTAGAGACTGTAAATAACCCCTCTCTGGTAAACAAACGGGAAAGCTGAATTTGTTTGCAGATGCAAACGAATACTAAAGTACCCGAGAGGAAACAAGGATTCCTTCTTTGCCACAAAATGTTTTTGAAGCACTGCCTATGTACTTCAAGTTTACATCACAGACGCTGTTCTAAAAACAGCAGTTATTGCACTAAATTCCAATGGTCCTAAAGGACCCAAAAACATGCATTTTTTATGCTCAGGTGTCTCGAAATCTAAAATCCCTCCCGGTGAAACCTTACATTACATGAATTATTTAAGTCTGATCTGCAAGACGAAGTTCTAGTGGGAAAAGGTTCCCTCAGGGGTTAAAACGTGTAACACGTGGTAATGAGAGAGACGGAAGAAAGGTTTTGAAACATAGCCGGAAGGTGCAGAATAAACAATGGACGCTGTCTATTATTACAAGTGTGTACTGTTTGGTTGTTTTTTGCTGAGCGCAAAACAAAGTGTTGCATAAACTAGCATTAGCATAAATGTAAAGTTTTAATGCAGGTTGAACGGCTGGACGTGCTGCTCTACTGTGAATCTGCCAACCGTGATTTACCGTTTTATATTCAAGCATGTAGGAAAACACAGTCGCAATCCACATTCCTTTTCACTCGGGTTCGATCTAAGGTCACCTTGAGTTCGAGAATGAATGAGCTTTTTTCACATTTGAAGAAACTGGGAATTCTGTGCCTTTCCGGCTTGCATTTAAATGAGTTTAAAGTGAAGGAAGGCTTGGTAAAATGCAAGACCTGGGTGGCTAGTGTGTCATTGCCCTAAAGACGCCTGCTGTATAAGGAAGGTCTCCCAAGAGACTATCTTGGGGGGGTGATGATGCTCCCTAGATGAAGGCTACGGCGCAATAGGGGTTTGTGAGGGATGTGGGAGAGACTCGGCGGGGAGCAGGGTCAGGCTGATTTATCACCCACCGATCGCAACCAGATCTTTGATCTTTTAGTGGTGTAGTTCTTTGGTACTCGTCGTAATTGTTTAGAGTATTATGGTGCAAGGGAGTGGTCTCTGGACTCACAGGAAGCACTATCAAGCCGATGTTTCCCAGGATCTGCAGCTAGGGAACAGATTTATATAGCGCTTACTACTCGTGGTGCTTCTGCAGATGTGGTTCTTTTAGACTTACCCAGGTGGGGCGCTACGCTGGGGTGATGCTCCACTGCTGCCCACGCGGAAGTTGTTAGGGTGTGTTAAGGTTAGTTGGTAGGAAGGTATGATGGAGAAGGCTTGGGTTTACAAGTACTAACCCAGGCGCGGTGTCGGGGTGATGCTCCCTGAATAGATTACTGAGACTAGGATTACGTTTGAGTTGGAGGAGAGGGGTGGGTATGGGTGTTAAGATTTCTCGGTACTCACCCAGATGCAGCGTCAGGTTGATGCTCGAAGGGTACTGCACCCCCGCCAGCATGCTCTGGCTCTGCCACCAGGTGGTGTCCTGGGGGTTGTTGTAGTCGGTCAAATAATCCGCGCCGTGCCGCAGGGCTGGGGAGCGCGCGTCGCACGTGTGGCAGCTCTTGGTGACGCCGGTGACCCCCGTCTGCACGCAGTACTCCTCCGGCGGGGAACCGCACGTGTTGGTCGCCTCCACCGTCACATTGAAGGCGGCGTTAACGAACTCGGGCATGCAGCGCTGAGGCCGTCCGTCCTCGGTCGTGCATTCGTCCATGGCGGCGCGCCCCCGGGCGCAGAGTAGCCCGAGGCAGAACAGTAGCACCGGTGGCGGATGCCACATTCTGCACCCTCCGGGGCTCCCCACAGACGGCGGCGCGCGCTTCCCCCGCTACCGGCACCGCAGAGCTCGCGCCCCTCGAGGCTGCAGGTGATGGTCTCGCGCACCTCCTGAGTTCTAGAAGTTCGAAGACGCTGCAGCCTCGCGCTGGCTCTTGTGGGCTCGCGCTGCTGGTAGCAGGGCGGTGGTCGGCTTCGCGCTCCGCCGTCTCTGAAGCTTCAGCTGGTAGGTTGAGGCTCCTCTCGTCGTTTTTACTAGAGGGCGTATGCGCTTTTTGCGTTCACCTCTCCGCGGCGCGAAGTCCTGGACTGGCGCTACCCCTAATTCTTATATTTTGATGGGGCACTCGCGTTCCCTTCTTTTGAGGCGGCGGCTCTGTTCCAGTGGAGCAGCCCAAAACTTTTCTCAGCTGAGTCCCGCAGCCCTTTGCGTCGGGCTGATCTCTGTGTGAAGAGGGATGGGCCGGGGGAGCAGCGGTGCACTCTGGGATCGAAAGCTTGGACCAGGCGTTCGACAGTCCTCGGCTTCCTCCGTCACTCCTCCCATTCCCACATTCCAGCTGAGGGGAATGGGCGGGTAGGGCTACGCAGTCACAACCCCGCGCCGCTGGAGTGACAGAAATTTCATGCTGACCACTTCACACCCAGACCAACTGCCCTATCCTCAATCACATTACACCACCCAATTGCCTCACATGCAACTCATAGCCCCACCATCCTCGCATCACCCACTCTTTTCACTTTCGATTCCCACTTCGCCCGCTTTCCCATGCAGCGCACAACGTCCACTGTCACCAGTGCTTAATGGTCCGATGGCGCTCATTTTTGCAGACCAGTAGAGCTTTAAAAAGGCAGGTACTCTCCTGTACTTAACTTAGTACTTGCATGTCTTTATTTGAAGAAGGAGAGTACCTGCGACTCCTCTGACCTCTTGGTCAGTCTCTTTTGCCCTTCCCAGCTCCTCCTGCTGCTGCTTTCGAATGGAACTGAGAGCCTGCCTGGCTCTCAGTTCGAGGCCCTCTTCTGCCTGCGCCTCATCCCTGGTGGCCTAGTGGCCATCTACAAGTATCTTCTGTCACTCTCTGTCCTCTCCTTACTCCTGCTTTATACTCTTGCCTTTTACCTCTGCTTTCACTTCGTTTTTCTATTTCTTCCTTTTTTTTTTTTGTCTCCGCTCTTCTTTTCTGTTTATTTTCTTTCTGTTCCCTCTTCCCCTGTGCTGCTGCTGCACCTGCACCCCAGAATCGCTTTTCCCACCTTCCAGATGACTGGACCCCCCACCTCCCTCCCATTCTTAATGGCAACTGTAGCACAGTCGCGCAGCAGACGTGCGTAGCTGGCCTGCCGAATGTGTATCGAAAGCAAGCCCGTCCACGCCCAGTGCCAGATACCCTGAATCTCTGATAGGCTATTCCCTGGCCACCCTCCATTCCGACACAGGACGTTTCAGCGCCTGTTGCACCGCATCTCCTAAGGACACCCACGGACCTTTTTTCTGCCAGAACTGCAACCTCAATTTCAGCCACAACAAACAGCCGGAACACCCAAAACCATTGACGCCCGCCACAACCACATCAACTGCCTCCTTCTGAATATACGCTCCCTCTATAAGCACACTACCGAACTTTGGGACCTGATCAACTCCACCCATCCAGTCATCACATTCCTAACCGAGACCTGGACTAACCCTACCTCCGGACCATACATTGCCACCACAATCCCAGACGGCTACAACATCCTAAGGACCAGCCCTCTCATCCGGGCAGAGGGCTGGCCATCGTATACTAGTCCTCACTCCACATCATGGTCAACATGGAGGAACACTGCACCACAATGGAACACCTTCACTTCCTGATCCACGCCACTCACAACTCTTCCTTCTGCGGCACCCTGATCTACAGACCGCCCATCCCCTACCCAGCTTTCATTGATGCAATTGTAGACATTGCCATTCCCTGGCATCCACCGACTACTCCCTCCTTGGTGACTTGATTTTCCACTTTGAGGATCGCAACAACCAAAACACGACTTCCCTACTCGACAATCTCGCCACCCTCGGCCTCAACTGATAACTGCGCCCGTGCATACCGCAGGACACACACTTGACCCCATTTTTACCTCTAGCAACTAGATTACTCTCAAGAACATCTCCACCCCAGACTGGACTGACTATCACTGCCTCCACTTCGCCTTCACCACACCCAATAGTTGCCTCCCCGTCCCCAGGACCCCACCCAGGAAATGGAACAAAATCACAGACGAGCAACCCACCACAGCCCTTGCCAAATCACCCCCTCCTCCCACTGACAACGCCAACACCGCAGCACGCAACCTGAGCTCCTGGATCACCGAATGCATTGACTCCTTAGCCCACCTCCGATCAACTTTGGTCCTGCGCATCCCAAAAAAGTCCAGCTGGTTCACTACCAAACTCCAAGAATCCAAGCACACCTGCAGGCACCTAGATAAGAAATGGTGAAACAGCTAAACCAGCGAAGACCCCGCCTCCTTCAGAGCCATCACTGACACCCACCACCGACACATCAAGAACGCAAAAAAAGCTGCACTCCGTGAACCCATCAACACCACCCCGCACAACTCGAGAGAACTCTTCACAGTAATCAACTAATTCACCAATCCCCCCTCCGAAGCCACCAACAAACCCGGTTGCAAGAGCTCCACAACAAATTGGACACCTTCTTCCACCACACGATTAAGGTCTATTATGACGGCTTCCTCCTGCAGAACCTGCCCAGCATCAGAACCTACGACCAACCCAGCCCCCCCAGAGCTCACTCAAACCCTCCTCAGCTGGCCCAGTCTCACCACAGATGAGACTGAAAGCATCAAGAACAGCATTCACTCTGGAACTCTCACAGACCCCTGTCCTCACCACATCTACAAAACAACCAGCGCATCCATCGCCCCGAACTCCGCAAGACGCTGAACTGCTCTATCAACACAGCCACCTTCCCCAAAGATTGGAAACACAACCAAGTCCCCCCCCTCCTGAAGAAACTCACAGCCGACCCATCAGAGTTAACGAATTTCCAGCCCATCTCACTACTACCCTACCCAGCTAAAGTACTGGAAAAAGCTATCAACTCACAGCTGTGACAATTCATCGAAGAAAACAACTCTCTGGATACCTCTCAGTCTGGCTTCCGCAGCAACCACAGCATGGAGACAGCTCTTCTTGCAGGCACCAATGACATCGGCACACTCCTCGACCGCTGTCACACTGCACATCCGCACACTCCTCGACCGTGGCCACTCTGCAGCATTCATACTCCTCGACTTCTCAGTAGCCTTCAAGACGGTCTCTCACAGCACCTTATGCACCAGACTCCACGATGCAGGAATCAGCAGAAAAGCCTTGCAATGCATTCACTCCTTCCACTCCAGAAGAACACAGAGAGTCAGGCTCCCAACCTTCATATCCAAACCAACAGAAGTCAGCTGCGGAGTCCCTCAGGGATCCCTCTTCAACATCTACATGGCCCCGCTTGCAGCCAGTGTCAGAGGCCACAGAATGAACATCATGTCATACGCGGATGACACACAACTCATCATATCTCTCACTGAAGACTCAGACAAAGCTAAGAGGAACTTTCACACCAGAATGGAAGCTGTTGCTGCCTGGGTGAAGGAGAGCCTCCTCAAGCTTAACTCAAGACCAAGCTCATCTTCTTCGGAAACTCCACTTCAGCCTGGGACGGCTCCTGGTGGCCTTCATTGCTCAGTGCCACGCCTACTCTGAATGACCGCACCCACAACCTATTAATCATCCTTAACTCTTCCCTATCAATGGCACAACAGGTAAACGCAGTCACCTCTTCATGCTGGCACACCCTCCTCCAACTCCTGCAAAATCTTCAAATGGAACCCGGTCGACTGCTGCAAGACAGTCACAGTCACCCACGCCTTAGTCACAAGCAAGCTCGACTACAGCAACGCACCCTATGCCGGCACCACAACAAAGAACATCAGAAACTACAACTCATCCAAAACACCACCGCCAGGCTCGTCCTGGACCTCTTCCGCCAGAAACATATCTCCCAACACCTGAGGATCTTCCATTAGCTCCCAGTGGAGAAGCAAATCAACTTCAAGCTACTCACCTACATCTACAAAGCCCTTTACAATGTCGGACCGGCCTACCTGAATCATTGCAACTCTTTCCATAACCCTGCCAGACCCCTCAACTTCATCCAACAGTTGCAAGCTAGTTTTCTTAGGTCAAGCGCAAGCACTCTTACCTGTTGTAATCTATCTGTGGGCTTTTAGCGACTCCCAACACACTCCCATTACTATCACTCCTTCGTGGCCTTGCCTTCCAAAAATCCTTTGTTATCATTGGTAAATGCTTTATGTTTGTCCCTCCTTGGGGCGGTTTGGTTACCACCTTGGGCATCGACCCTGTTACATTGATAATTGCACGATTAGCGATATGATTGATTGTGAGCTGACTTCTTTTTCCTTTTGTGTCTCTCCTTTGCGCTCATGCTCATTGCAGCCATGGCGTTTTGAATCAGCTCACTTATGTCAACTGTTTTACATTTCATTTTCAATTTAAGTGGCAAGAAAAGTTCAGTTAGGGATTTACAACGTTAACAGCTTTAACTCGAGGAAACGCGAGACCCATTGCATTGCAAATGCTTTTTGGTAACTAGATTCTACTTTTATTCCTCTAACTGCAAAGTGAGAGAGTTTTGCGATCTAGGTGACAGTCCTGCTGGGGAACAGCAAATGAAAGGGAAAGCTGCCAGGTGTTTCTAACACAATAACATTTAAATATTGGTAAAACAAATATACACATATTTAAAATTGTATCAGTGTAGGAAGTTGGCTCTGTATATGCTATTTCAAAGTAAGAAATAGTGTGCACAGAGTCTAAGGGTTCCCTTTAGAGGTAAGATAGTGGCAAAAAGAGATCATTCTAATGCTCTATTTTGTGGTAGTGTGGTCGAGCAGTAGGCTTATCAGAGGGTAGTGTTAAGCATTTGTTGTACACACACAGGCAATACATGAGGAACACACACCCAAAGACAAATTCCAGGCCAATAGGTTTTTATCTAGAAAAATATCTTTTCATAGTTTATTTTAAGAACCACAGGTTCAAGAGTTACAAACAATACTTTAAATGAAAGGTATTTCACTCAGGTATTCTAGGAACTTTGAATTATCACAATAGCATGTACAGTTTTGGCAAAAATGGCAATAAGCTATTTTAAAAGTGGACACAGTGCAAAAATCAACAGTTCCTGGGGGAGGTAAGTAAATGTTAAGTTCACAGGTAAGTAAAACGCTTACATGGTTCAAAGTTGGGTCCCTGGTAGCCCACTGTTGGGGGTTCAAGGCAACCCCAAAGTTACCACACCAGCAGCTCAGGGCCGGTCAGGTGCAGAGGTCAAAGTGGTTCCCAAAACACATAGGCTTCAATGGAAATAGGGGTGCCCCAGTTCCAGTCTGCCAGCAGGTAAGTACCCACGACTTCGGAGGGCAGACCAGGGGGGTTTAGTAGGGCACCGGGGGGGAACACAAGCAGGCACAGAAAGTACACCCTCAGCGGCACAGGGGCGGCCGGGTGCAGAGTGCAAACAGGCGTCAGGTTTCCAATAGGAATTAATGGGGAGACCCGGGGTCTCTTCAACGATGCAGGCAGGAACAGGGGGGGCTCCTCTGGGTAGCCACCACCTGGGATAGGCATAGGGTCGCCTGGGGGTCGCTCCTGCACTGGAGTTCGGTTCCTTCAGGTCCTGGGGGCTGCGGGTGCAGTGTGGTTTCCAGGCGTCGGGTTGCTTGAAGCAGGCAGTCGCAGACAGGGTAAGCCTCTGGATTTCCTCTGCAGGCGTCACTGTTGGGGCTCAGGGGGGTCAACTCTGGCCACTCACGGGCTCGCAGTCGCTGGGGAGTCCTCCCTGTAGAGTTAGTTTTCCACAGGTCGAGCCGGGGGCGTCAGGTGCAGAGTGGAAAGTCTCACGCTTCTGGAGGGAAACGTGTGGTCTTTAAAAGTTGCTTCTTTTTTAAAAAAGTTGCAGTTTCTTGAACATGGCCGCTGTTCTCTTTAGATGCAGGGTTGTCCTTTGAGGCTTCAGAGGTCGCTGGACCCTGTTGGATGCCTCGCTGTTGCAGTTTTCTTCGAAGAAGGGAGACAGGCTGGTGGGGCTGGGGCCAAATCAGTTGTCGTCTCCGTCTTCACTGCAGGGCTTCAGGTCAGCCGTCCTTCTTCTTAGGTTACAGGAATCTATCTTCCTCGGTTCTGGGAGCCCCTAAATACTCAATTTAGGGGTGTGTTTAGGTCTGGGAAGGCAGTAGCCAATGGCTACTGGCCTTGAGGGTGGCTACACCCTCTTTGTGCCTCCTCCCTGTGGGGAGGTGGGCACATCCCTAATCCTATTGGGGGAATCCTCCATCTGCAAGATGGAGGATTTCTAAAAGTAAGAGTCACCTCAGCTTAGGACACCCTAGGGGCTGTCCTGACTGGGGAGTGACTCCTCCTTGTTTTTCTCATTATCTCCTCCAGCCTTGCCGCCAAAAGTGGGGGCAGTGGCCAGAGGGGCGGGCATTCCCACTAGCTGGGATGCCCTGTGGCGCTGTAACAAAGGGGGTGAGCCTTTGAGGCTCACCGGCAGGTGTTACAGTTCCTGCAGGGGGAGGTGAGAAGCACCTCCACCCAGTACAGGCTTTGTTCCTGGCCACAGAGCGACAAAGGCACTCTCCCCATGTGGCCAGCAACATGTCTGGTGTGTGGCAGGCTGGCAAAAACTTGTCAGCCCACACTGGAAGTCAGGTATGTTTTCAGGGGGCATCTCTAAGATGCCCTCTAGGTGTATTTCACAATAAATGTACACTGGCATCAGTGTGCATTTATTGTGCTGAGAAGTTTAATACCAAACTTCACAGTTTTCAGTGTAGCCATTATGGTGCTGTGGAGTTCGTGTTTGACAGACTCCCAGACCATATACTCTTATGGCTACCCTGCACTTACAATGTCTAAGGTTTTGCTTAGACACTGTAGGGGCATAGTGCTCATGCACCTATGCCCTCACCTGTGGTATAGTGCACCCTGCCTTAGGGCTGTAAGGCCTGCTAGGGGGGTGACTTATCTATGCCGTAGGCAGTGTGAGGTTGGCATGGCACTCTGAGGGGAGTGCCATGTCGACTTAGTCATTTTCTCCCCACCAGCACACACAAGCTGGCAAGCAGTGTGTATGTGCTGAGTGAGGGGTCCCCAGGGTGGCATAAGACATGCTGCAGCCCTTAGAGACCTTCCCTGGCATCAGGGCCCTTGGTACCAGGGGTACCAGTTACAAGGGACTTACCTGGGTGCCAGGGTGGTGCCAATTGTGGAGACAAAGGCACAGTTTAGGGAAAGAACACTGGTGCTGCGGCCTGGTTAGCAGGTCCCAGCTCACTTTCAAATCATAACTTGGCATCAGCAAAGGCAAAAAGTCAGGGGGTAACCATGTCAAGGAGGCATTTCCTTACAATCAGCAAATAGGAAAGCACAAATGAAGCACTTCTTAAATTCTAAAGTGTGATGGCAACAAAGATTTTAATAGGATAAAACCAAGACATTCTACTTGGTGATGCGCAAATGATAAATATTAGCTGAAACCTGATTTCCGGATGTTATCGTTTTTCGCTATTTAATTTTCCCAGAAAACTGCAGGCCTGTAAATTTAGTGCTGTTTCAACAGAAAATGTGCGGTCTGATACTGCACCCTCACCATACATTTTCAAGCATTGCTGAGAGTCCACTGCCTCACCAGTGCTTGAAACTGCACCACTAGCTACATACGACCTCTTACTACTCGCCTGCTAAAGTATCATGGCACATTTGCTGCACTTTGGTTTTTCACAATCCCTATGACTTCAGTGATATAAATTAAGGGCAGCACCCCCACTCTAAAAAGTGTTCCAGTACCACTGTGCACTATTGGCAAAATTGATTTTTATTGTGGTATTTATAAATTGACAATCAAAAAGTGGTACCTTTACACCACATGCCTCCTTTGTTAATTTAACAAAACGCTGATTCAAGTGCTACTCCTCTTAACCTACTTGCTCTAGTAGCCCAGCGGTCTCACAAGTTTCTCTTCCTTTATACTTCCACACCTTTACTTTTTCTGGATCTCTTCTCCATTCCTTTTGTTCAATCCTTACAATGTCTCTGACCATGTCTTTTTTGTATAGCATGCATCAACCCTTGAAGGAGACTGAACACTGTACTGAAAGGTGAATTGCAACATTTAGGAAGTAGATGCAGTGCAATGCAAACATGTCTTTAGAAACAGGCATGGATACTCCATTTTATGAACAAAAGGGTCAGAACACGAACAGGTAAAACATGAGTCAGTGATCTAAGGATAGGGAGACAGGTCATTGTGAGACGCAGACTCTAAGATGTACAACTATGAAAGCTAAGTGCAAGAATTAACATTTCACAATATAACAAAATTAACCAGAACTGTTTGACAGATAGTGATATGTGACATGCTTTTATGCAGAGAGGGTGTAAGGCATCACAGTTAAAAACTAAGTAGCAATTAATGATACTGTAGGAAGCTAGACTGGTGTGTGGTGAGCACCTATGGTATTAACACCTTATACCAGATCTAGGTATCCCCTATTGGTGGTGCAGTGGTGGGAAAAGACACTTGCAAGTGCCTTACCACTTTGCAACTAGTCACTTTCCACAGGAAAGACGGTTACTAGCTGCTAGGTACACACTACACTTAGTTGTCAGGATTCCTAGTCTCCTAAGTTTGAGTAAGTTGAGGGTCTAGTATAGCCCTTGTCTAAACGTTTGTAGGGAGCATAGTTGTTAGAGTAGTTAGGTGCACCCACACCACTCTGGCAAAAATGTCTTCAGTAGAGCACATCACTCTGGCCCCAGACTCTCACTATGAGAATCTTACTTTCCAAAAGTGGAGAGAGATGTCTGTCTCTAGAAAACTAAACACAGGGAGAAATCCCAATAAGAGTCTGCTTCTGGGTTTACTTCTCTAGGTTGACCAGGTCAATGCAGGCAGCGAGGAGGAGGAACAAGTAGACACTGACCCTCCAGTTCTAGACAGGGTAGATTTAGGCTACACTGGGGAGAGTCAGAAAGATCCTGGGGAATACCACAGCCCTGTTAGGAGTACTGTAGGCCACGAAAGGGGGGTCATATCAGTAGGTCCACCTTTACTCCTAGAGGGTTAGTTCAGAGAGTCCCCAGGAGGAGGGACAGGTCCTCTTCTGTCAATACCCATGTCTCCTCAGTATCTGAGGGGACCCACTGCTTCACCTCAGAGGAAGATTCCTGATATAGGGAGCTTAGGAAATTGAGGTTAAAGGAGGCCAAGCTGAGGCTGCAACTGCAACAGCGAGCTATAGATAGGGAGGCCTTAGCAGTGGAAAGGGAGAGACGCGGGTTGGGGTTACGTCCTCATGGTGGCAGCAATCTTAGCTTCAGGGATACCAGGGTCAGGGAGGACTCCTATGATTCTAGGAACCTGGGCAAGGTAGTTTCACCCTAGAAGGTGGGAGATGACATACATAAATGGTTCACTGCTTTGGAGAGGGCCTGTAAAGTACAAAAGGACCCCCAAAGACAGTAGGCAGCAACCTTGTGACTCTCTTTCTCTGACAAAGGCAGAGACAAACTCCCCACTGTCAGAGAGGAAGGTGCAGACAATGATATAGCATTAAAAATGCACTGTTAGATGGTTTTGGCTTGACCACTGAACAATACAGAATTAAATTCAGGGAAACCAAAGAGGAGTCCTCCCAAGATTGGGAAGATTTTGTGGACTGCTCAGTTAAAACTCTGGAAGGCTGGTTGCATGGGAGCAAAGTGAATGACTACCAGGGCTTATACAATTTGATTCTACGAGAACACATCTTGAATAACTGTATATCTGATTGGATGCATCAATGTCTGGTGGACTCTGATCTGAACTCTCCACAGGAATTGGGAAATAAGGCAGACAAGTGGGTCTGCAACAGGGTGAGTAGAAAAACTCATACAGGGGGTGACCACAAAAAGAAGGAAGCAGGTAAGAATCAGGATAAGGGTGGGGACAAAGGTAAAACTAAAGAGTCTTCATCAGGCCCACAAAACTCTTCTGTGAATGGGATTAAATCCTCTTCCTCAAACTTTAAGAAATCTTGGTCCTTCATTTATAAGAACAAAGGCCATAGGGCTGGGGACAGCTCCTGTCCTAAGAAAGGCCCCACACCCCCTACCACTACTAATACCACCTCTACTCCTAGTGCTCCTAGCAATAGTACTAGTAATAGTAGTGGTAATAATAATAACAGTAGTCCGTCCAAGAGTGTAGCTGGGCTCACCTTGGGGACTTTAGTGGGATCTGGGCCATTCAGGGAGACCTCTGAGGCTGTGTTGGTCTCTGATGGGGGCACTGACTTTGCCACCCTCGCTGCCTGTCCCCTTAATATGGATAAGTACAGGCATCATCCCTTGATAAATAATGTTGAGGGTGAGACCTACATGGACACAGGTGCCAGTGTCACTATGGTGACTGAAAAATTGGTGTCTCCTGAGCAACATCTACTTGGGCACATGTACCAAGTGGCTGAAACGCACAATAACACTTTGGGGGTCATTCTGACCCTGGCGGTAAAATCCGCCAGGGCCAACGACCGCGGGAGCACCGCCAACAGGCTGGCGGTGCTCCCATGGGCATTCTGACCGCGGCGGTACAGCCGCGGTCAGAAACGGAAAACCGGCGGTGTACTGCCGGTTTCCCGCTGCCCTGGGGAATCCTCCATGGCGGCGCAGCTTGCTGCGCCGCCATGGGGATTCCGACCCCCATACCGCCATCCTGTTCCTGGCGGTTTTGGCCGCCGGGAACAGAATGGCGGTATGGGGTGTCGTGGGGCCCCCGTAACAGGGCCCCACAAAGAATTTCAGTGTCTGCCATGCAGACACTGAAAATCGCGACGGGTGCAACTGCACCCGTCGCACCCCTTCCACTCCGCCGGCTCCATTCGGAGCCGGCATCCTCATGGAAGGGTGTTTCCCGCTGGGCTGGCGGGCGGCCTTCTGGCGGTCGCCCGCCAGCCCAGCGGGAAACCCAGAATACCCGCGGCGGTCTTTTGACCGCGCAGCGGTATTCTGGCGGTCCCCGCCAGGCCGGCGGCTTCCGCCGCCGGCCGGGGTCAGAATGACCCCCTTTGTGCCACTCCATGGTAGTTATTGACTTTGCCAGGAGACTCGTTATCCCTCTGAAGGTTAGGTAGTTCCTGTTAACTCTTGCACATGACATCCCCCTTGCAGGCTACGTGGGGGCAAAGCAAGACTTGGGACAGGCTTATCCCTCACTTTCACTGGCCTCACATGTCTGAAGATACCAAAAAGTTTTGTCGCACCTGTGTCACTTGATAAGCCAGTGGCAAGACAGGTGGCACTCCAAAGGCCCCTTTCCACTACCAGTGGTTGGGGTGCCCTTTGAGAGGGTTAGGGGTGAATATTGGTGGCCCTCTGGATTACTGGCCCTAAAAAAGTTGTGGTGTCCTCTGATCTACCTGTAGCATGTCTGTGAGAAGGTAGCCTCTTTCTAGCCTTGTTACCCCCACTTTTGGCCTGTTTGTGAGTGTATGTCAGGGTGTTTGTCACCGTTTTCACTGTCTCACTGGGATCCTGATAGCCAGGCCTCAGTGCTCATAGTGAAAACACTATGGTTTCAGTATGTTTGTTATGTGTCACTGGGATCCTGCTGGTCAGGACCCCAGTGCTCATAGGTTTGTGGCCTATATGTATGTGTCACTGGGACCCTGTCACACAGGGCCCCAGTGCTCATAGGTGTGCATGTATATGTTCCCTGTGTGGTGCCTAACTGTCTCACTGAGGCTCTGCTAACCAGAACCTCAGTGGTTATGCTCTCTCATAACTTTTAAATTGTCACTAACAGGCTAGTGACCATTTTTACCAATTTACATTGGCTTACTGGAACACCCTTATAATTCCCTAGTATATGGTACTGAGGTACCCAGGGTATTGGGGTTCCAGGAGACCCCTATGGGCTGCAGCATTTCTTTTGCCACCCATAGGGAGCTCTGACAATTCTTACACAGGCCTGCCACTGCAGCCTGAGTGAAATAACGTCCACGGTATTTCACAGCCATTTTACACTGCACTTAAGTAACTTATAAGTCACCTATATGTCTAACCTTTACCTGGTAAAGGTTAGGTGCAAAGTTACTTAGTGTGAGGGCACCCTGGCACTAGCCAAGGTGCCCCCACATTGTTCAGAGCCAATTCCCTGAACTTTGTGAGTGCGGGGACACCATTACACGCGTGCACTACATATAGGTCACTACCTATATGTAGCTTCACCATGGTAACTCCGAATATGGCCATGTAACATGTCTATGATCATGGAATTGCCCCCTCTATACCATCCTGGCATAGTTGGCACAATCCCATGATCCCAGTGGTCTGTAGCACAGACCCTGGTACTGCCAAACTGCCCTTCCTGGGGTTTCACTGCAGCTGCTGCTGCTGCCAACCCCTCAGACAGGCAGCTGCCCTCCTGGGGTCCAGCCAGGCCTGGCCCAGGATGGCAGAACAAAGAACTTCCTCTGAGAGAGGGTGTGACACCCTCTCCCTTTGGAAAATGGTGTGAAGGCAGGGGAGGAGTAGCCTCCCCCAGCCTCTGGAAATGCTTTGTTGGGCACAGATGTGCCCAATTCTGCATAAGCCAGTCTACACCGGTTCAGGGACCCCTTAGCCCTTGCTCTGGCGCGAAACTGGACAAAGGAAAGGGGAGTGACCACTCCCCTGACCTGCACCTCCCCTGGGAGGTGTCCAGAGCTCCTCCAGTGTGCTCCAGACCTCTGCCATCTTGGAAACAGAGGTGCTGCTGGCACACTGGACTGCTCTGAGTGGCCAGTGCCACCCGGTGACGTCAGAGACTCCTGCTGATAGGCTCCTTCAGGTGTTAGTAGCCTTTCCTCTCTCCTAGGTAGCCAAACCCTCTTTTCTGGCTATTTAGGGTCTCTGTCTCTGGGGAAACTTTAGATAACGAATGCATGAGCTCAGCCGAGTTCCTCTGCATCTCCCTCTTCACCTTCTGATAAGGAATCGACCGCTGACCGCGCTGGAAGCCTGCAAACCTGCAACATAGTAGCAAAGACGACTACTGCAACTCTGTAACGCTGATCCTGCCGCCTTCTCGACTGTTTTCCTGCTTGTGCATGCTGTGGGGGTAGTCTGCCTCCTCTCTGCACCAGAAGCTCCGAAGAAATCTCCCGTGGGTCGACGGAATCTTCCCCCTGCAACCGCAGGCACCAAAAAGCTGCATCTCCGGTCCCTTGGGTCTCCTCTCAGCACGACGAGCGAGGTCCCTCGAATCCAGCGACACCGTCCAAGTGACCCCCACAGTCCAGTGACTCTTCAGCCCAAGTTTGGTGGAGGTAAGTCCTTGCCTCACCTCGCTGGGCTGCATTGCTGGGAACCGCGACTTTGCAAGCTTCTCCGGCCCCTGTGCACTTCCGGCGGAAATCCTGTGTGCACAGCCAAGCCTGGGTCCACGGCACTCTAACCTGCATTGCACGACTTTCTAAGTTGGTCTCCGGCGACGTGGGACTCCTTTGTGCAACTTCGGCGAGCACCGTTTCACGCATCCTCGTAGTGCCTGTTTCTGGCACTTCTCCGGGTGCTACCTGCTTCAGTGAGGGCTCTTTGTCTTGCTCGACGTCCCCTCTCTCTGCAGGTCCAATTTGCGACCTCCTGGTCCCTCCTGGGCCCCAGCAGCGTCCAAAAACGCCAAACGCACGATTTGCGTGTAGCAAGGCTTGTTGGCGTCCATCCGGCGGGAAAACACTTCTGCACGACTCTCCAAGGCGTGGGGGATCCATCCTCCAAAGGGGAAGTCTCTAGCCCTTGTCGTTCCTGCAGTATTCACAGTTCTTCAGCCTAGTAAGAGCTTCTTTGCACCAACCGCTGGCATTTCTTGGGCATCTGCCCATCTCCGAGCTGCTTGTGACTTTTGGACTTGGTCCCCTTGTTCCACAGGTACCTTCAGACAGGAATCCATCGTTGTTGCATTGCTGATTTGTGTTTTCCTTGCATTCTCCCTCTAACACGACTATTTTGTCCTTAGGGGAACTTTGGTGCACTTTGCACTCACTTTTCAGGGTCTTGGGGTGGGTTATTTTGCTAACTCTCACTATTTTCTAATAGTCCCAGCGACCCTCTACAAGGTCACATAGGTTTGGGGTCCATTCGTGGTTCGCATTCCACTTCTGGAGTATATGGTTTGTGTTGCCCCTATCCCTATGTTTCCCCATTGCATCCTATTGTAACTATACATTGTTTGCACTGTTTTCTAAGACTATACTGCATATTTTTGCTATTGTGTATATATATCTTGTGTATATTTCCTATCCTCTCACTGAGGGTACACTCTAAGATACTTTGGCATATTGTCATAAAAATAAAGTACCTTTATTTTTAGTATAACTGTGTATTGTGTTTTCTTATGATATTGTGCATATGACACTAAGTGGTACTGTAGTAGCTTCACACGTCTCCTAGTTCAGCCTAAGCTGCTCTGCTAAGCTACCATTATCTATCAGCCTAAGCTGCTAGACACCCTATACACTAATAAGGGATAACTGGGCCTGGTGCAAGGTGCAAGTACCCCTTGGTACTCACTACAAGCCAGTCCAGCCTCCTACATTGGTTGTGCAGTGGTGGGATAAGTGCTTTGAGACTACTTACCACTCTTGTCATTGTACTTTTCATAAGAGAAAAATATACAAAACAAGGTCAGTGTATATACACATAGCCAAAAAGTTTTGCATTTCCTCTTTTCACTCTTTTCTAAGTGCTGAAAAGTACTTCTAAACTTTCAAAAAGTTCTTAAAAGTTTAAAAAGTTTTTTCTGTCTTTCCAAAAAGTTCTGAAAACTTTTTTCTCTTTGCCTATCACTTTAACTCTCTCTAAAAATGTCTGGCACAGGCCAAAAAGTTGAACTGTCCAAACTTGCATATGATCACCTTAGCTGGAAAGGAGCAAGGAGTCTCTGCATAGAGAGAGGTTTGAGTGTAGGGAAGAATCCTTCCTTAGAACTGTTAATTAATATGCTTAGAGTACAGGATAAGGCCATAAGTGCCCAATCTGTAGAAAAAGTAGCTAATGGTTCTCAATCTGATCCAGGGACTCCCCCAGGAAAAGGTTCAGGAAAGAAACTTCTCAGCCTGCCCATTACTAGACAGTCTAGCATAGTTGGTACAGAGGTTGAATCACATCATACTGATGATGTGCTCTCACATTATGCTGGTAGCCAAGCTGTTAGGGTGCCCCTTGTAAGGGACAGGTCTCCTTCTGTTCATTCCCATCATACCTCTGTATCTAGAAATGTCCCTCCCACCCACCCTGATGACAGATTGTTAGAAAGGGAGCTCAATAGATTGAGAGTGGAACAAACCAGACTGAAGCTCAAGAAGCAACAGCTGGATTTGGATAGACAGTCTTTAGAAATAGAGAGGGAAAGACAGAAGTTGGGTTTAGATACCCATGGTGGCAGCAGCAGTATTCCCCATAGTCATCCTGCAAAAGAGCATGATTCCAGGAATCTGCACAAGATACTTCCCCCTTATAAGGAGGGGGATGACATTAACAAGTGGTTTGCTGCACTTGAGAGGGCCTGTGCTGTACAGGATGTCCCTCAAAGGCAGTGGGCTGCTATCCTATGGCTATCATTTAGTGGAAAGGGTAGGGATAGACTCCTTACTGTGAAAGAAAGTGATGCCAATAATTTTACAGTTCTTAAGAATGCACTCCTGGATGGTTATGGCTTAACCACTGAACAGTACAGGATAAAGTTCAGAGAGACCAAAAAGGAGTCTTCACAAGACTGGGTTGATTTCATTGACCATTCAGTGAAGGCCTTGGAGGGGTGGTTACATGGCAGTAAAGTTACTGATTATGAAAGCCTGTATAACACAATCCTGAGAGAGCATATACTTAATAATTGTGTGTCTGATTTGTTGCACCAGTACCTGGTAGACTCTGATCTGACCTCTCCCCAAGAATTGGGAAAGAAGGCAGACAAATGGGTCAGAACAAGGGTGAACAGAAAAGTTCATACAGGGGGTGACAAAGATGGCAATAAGAAGAAAGATGGTGAAAAATCTCAAGATAAGCATGGGGATAAGGGTAAAACCAAAGATCCCACTTCAAATCTTAAACACTCTTCAGAGGGTGGGGATAAAACAAATTCTTCCTCTTCTTCCCAACCTGCACACATTAAAAAGCCTTGGTGCTTTGTGTGTAAAAACAGAGGCCATAGGCCAGGGGATAAGTCCTGTCCAGGTAAACCCCCTGAGCCTACCACCACTAATACATCAAGCTCTAGTGCCCCTAGCAGTAGTGATACTAGTGGTGGGACTGCTGGCAACAGTCAAGCAAAGGGTGTAGTTGGGTTCACTTATGGGTCCATAGTGGAAACTGATGTAATCAGTCCCAAGACAGTTTCTGTCACACCTAGTGGCATTGGCCTTGCCACACTGGCTGCTTGTCCCCTTACAATGGATAAGTACAGGCAGACAGTTTCAATAAATGGTGTTGAGGCCTTGGCCTACAGGGACACAGGTGCCAGTTTCACTTTGGTGACTGAAAACCTAGTGCCTCCTGAACAACACATCATTGGACAACAGTATAAGATTATTGATGTCCATAACTCCACTAAGTTTCTTCCCTTAGCTATAATTCAGTTTAGTTGGGGTGGAGTTACTGGCCCTAAGCAGGTGGTGGTATCACCTAGCTTACCTGTAGACTGTCTCTTAGGTAATGACCTAGAGGCCTCAGGTTGGGCTGATGTAGAGTTTTATGCCCATGCAGCCATGCTGGGCATCCCTGAGGAATTGTTCCCTCTCATTTCAAGTGAAATGAAAAAGCAAAGGAGAGAAGGCCTGAAAACTCAGGATCCCTCTCCAGCAACAGGTAAAAAGGGTATCACAGTATCCCCTAACCACCCTACCATTCAGGATACTATTCCTGTGGTGGGAGAAACCTCTCCTGGGGTGGCACCTGTTCCAAGGGAATCATCAGCTGGCAAAGCTGGACTCCCTGAGGTGGAAGTACCTCTCTGTGGGATAACTAACATTGGTGAGAAAAAGAGCACCATTTTAGTTAACATGGAGCATCCCTCCAACCCTCCCAGAGAAACTTTAGTGCAGAAACTCTGCACTGCCTCACAACACTTAGGACAGCATCCCTGCCCTAGTGTGGAGCTGATAGGACAGCATCCCTGCCCTGCTCCAACCCAAGAGAAACAGCATCCCTGTTCTCTCTTCCAGCCATATGGACAAAGTTTTTGCCCAGCTATGGCTTTTCTGAGACAGCATCCCTGTCTGGCATTTCCATCACTACAAATAGGTTCAGTGGACAATTCCCACTGCTCTAAACTAAAACTTACTGATAGAAACTCTGAAAATACATCTTCACATTGTTGCTTAGCTAAAAAACTTCAAACAGGGTGGTTTACATCCCCACAGGGAAGTAACCATATAGTGGATGATAAAGGGAGTAACCAGTCTATTGCAGAGCTACTCTCTACTTATCACCACTTAGACAATAAAGTCTCAACTGGCCAAGGTTAGCCTTATTGTCCTTCGTTTGGGGGGGGGGTTGTGTGAGAAGGTAGCCTCTTTCTAGCCTTGTTACCCCCACTTTTGGCCTGTTTGTGAGTGTATGTCAGGGTGTTTGTCACCGTTTTCACTGTCTCACTGGGATCCTGATAGCCAGGCCTCAGTGCTCATAGTGAAAACACTATGGTTTCAGTATGTTTGTTATGTGTCACTGGGATCCTGCTGGTCAGGACCCCAGTGCTCATAGGTTTGTGGCCTATATGTATGTGTCACTGGGACCCTGTCACACAGGGCCCCAGTGCTCATAGGTGTGCATGTATATGTTCCCTGTGTGGTGCCTAACTGTCTCACTGAGGCTCTGCTAACCAGAACCTCAGTGGTTATGCTCTCTCATAACTTTTAAATTGTCACTAACAGGCTAGTGACCATTTTTACCAATTTACATTGGCTTACTGGAACACCCTTATAATTCCCTAGTATATGGTACTGAGGTACCCAGGGTATTGGGGTTCCAGGAGACCCCTATGGGCTGCAGCATTTCTTTTGCCACCCATAGGGAGCTCTGACAATTCTTACACAGGCCTGCCACTGCAGCCTGAGTGAAATAACGTCCACGGTATTTCACAGCCATTTTACACTGCACTTAAGTAACTTATAAGTCACCTATATGTCTAACCTTTACCTGGTAAAGGTTAGGTGCAAAGTTACTTAGTGTGAGGGCACCCTGGCACTAGCCAAGGTGCCCCCACATTGTTCAGAGCCAATTCCCTGAACTTTGTGAGTGCGGGGACACCATTACACGCGTGCACTACATATAGGTCACTACCTATATGTAGCTTCACCATGGTAACTCCGAATATGGCCATGTAACATGTCTATGATCATGGAATTGCCCCCTCTATACCATCCTGGCATAGTTGGCACAATCCCATGATCCCAGTGGTCTGTAGCACAGACCCTGGTACTGCCAAACTGCCCTTCCTGGGGTTTCACTGCAGCTGCTGCTGCTGCCAACCCCTCAGACAGGCAGCTGCCCTCCTGGGGTCCAGCCAGGCCTGGCCCAGGATGGCAGAACAAAGAACTTCCTCTGAGAGAGGGTGTGACACCCTCTCCCTTTGGAAAATGGTGTGAAGGCAGGGGAGGAGTAGCCTCCCCCAGCCTCTGGAAATGCTTTGTTGGGCACAGATGTGCCCAATTCTGCATAAGCCAGTCTACACCGGTTCAGGGACCCCTTAGCCCTTGCTCTGGCGCGAAACTGGACAAAGGAAAGGGGAGTGACCACTCCCCTGACCTGCACCTCCCCTGGGAGGTGTCCAGAGCTCCTCCAGTGTGCTCCAGACCTCTGCCATCTTGGAAACAGAGGTGCTGCTGGCACACTGGACTGCTCTGAGTGGCCAGTGCCACCAGGTGACGTCAGAGACTCCTGCTGATAGGCTCCTTCAGGTGTTAGTAGCCTTTCCTCTCTCCTAGGTAGCCAAACCCTCTTTTCTGGCTATTTAGGGTCTCTGTCTCTGGGGAAACTTTAGATAACGAATGCATGAGCTCAGCCGAGTTCCTCTGCATCTCCCTCTTCACCTTCTGATAAGGAATCGACCGCTGACCGCGCTGGAAGCCTGCAAACCTGCAACATAGTAGCAAAGACGACTACTGCAACTCTGTAACGCTGATCCTGCCGCCTTCTCGACTGTTTTCCTGCTTGTGCATGCTGTGGGGGTAGTCTGCCTCCTCTCTGCACCAGAAGCTCCGAAGAAATCTCCCGTGGGTCGACGGAATCTTCCCCCTGCAACCGCAGGCACCAAAAAGCTGCATCTCCGGTCCCTTGGGTCTCCTCTCAGCACGACGAGCGAGGTCCCTCGAATCCAGCGACACCGTCCAAGTGACCCCCACAGTCCAGTGACTCTTCAGCCCAAGTTTGGTGGAGGTAAGTCCTTGCCTCACCTCGCTGGGCTGCATTGCTGGGAACCGCGACTTTGCAAGCTTCTCCGGCCCCTGTGCACTTCCGGCGGAAATCCTGTGTGCACAGCCAAGCCTGGGTCCACGGCACTCTAACCTGCATTGCACGACTTTCTAAGTTGGTCTCCGGCGACGTGGGACTCCTTTGTGCAACTTCGGCGAGCACCGTTTCACGCATCCTCGTAGTGCCTGTTTCTGGCACTTCTCCGGGTGCTACCTGCTTCAGTGAGGGCTCTTTGTCTTGCTCGACGTCCCCTCTCTCTGCAGGTCCAATTTGCGACCTCCTGGTCCCTCCTGGGCCCCAGCAGCGTCCAAAAACGCCAAACGCACGATTTGCGTGTAGCAAGGCTTGTTGGCGTCCATCCGGCGGGAAAACACTTCTGCACGACTCTCCAAGGCGTGGGGGATCCATCCTCCAAAGGGGAAGTCTCTAGCCCTTGTCGTTCCTGCAGTATTCACAGTTCTTCAGCCTAGTAAGAGCTTCTTTGCACCAACCGCTGGCATTTCTTGGGCATCTGCCCATCTCCGAGCTGCTTGTGACTTTTGGACTTGGTCCCCTTGTTCCACAGGTACCTTCAGACAGGAATCCATCGTTGTTGCATTGCTGATTTGTGTTTTCCTTGCATTCTCCCTCTAACACGACTATTTTGTCCTTAGGGGAACTTTGGTGCACTTTGCACTCACTTTTCAGGGTCTTGGGGTGGGTTATTTTGCTAACTCTCACTATTTTCTAATAGTCCCAGCGACCCTCTACAAGGTCACATAGGTTTGGGGTCCATTCGTGGTTCGCATTCCACTTCTGGAGTATATGGTTTGTGTTGCCCCTATCCCTATGTTTCCCCATTGCATCCTATTGTAACTATACATTGTTTGCACTGTTTTCTAAGACTATACTGCATATTTTTGCTATTGTGTATATATATCTTGTGTATATTTCCTATCCTCTCACTGAGGGTACACTCTAAGATACTTTGGCATATTGTCATAAAAATAAAGTACCTTTATTTTTAGTATAACTGTGTATTGTGTTTTCTTATGATATTGTGCATATGACACTAAGTGGTACTGTAGTAGCTTCACACGTCTCCTAGTTCAGCCTAAGCTGCTCTGCTAAGCTACCATTATCTATCAGCCTAAGCTGCTAGACACCCTATACACTAATAAGGGATAACTGGGCCTGGTGCAAGGTGCAAGTACCCCTTGGTACTCACTACAAGCCAGTCCAGCCTCCTACAATGTCTACTAGATAATGACTTGGAGACTTCAGCTTTGTCTGAAGTGGAATTGGAGACACATGCAGCAATGCTGGGCATCCCTGCGCATATCTTTGCCCTTACCAGAGCACAGGCCAAGAAACAAAGGGAACATGAAGCCCTGGAGCTTGGAACAATGGCTCAGGTTCCTAAATCAAAGAGCAGAAAGAGTAAAACATACCCCCTGCTCCAGCCTCCAGTGAAGATTCAATTCCTGAGAGAAACAATCTGCTCCTTGGATGGAACCTACACCAGAGGAGCTCAAAGCTGACACAGCTGAGCTCCCGGGTGCAGAGGGGCACACCAGGGAGGAACTCACCATGGAACAGAAAACCTGTCCCACTCTGGAAAATTTAGGACAGCAACCTGCATCACAAGAGGCAGGGGATGTCAGTGGCACCCATAAGGTGTACTGGGATACCAGCCTTCTTTACTCAGAAGCAAAGGACCTTAAACGTGATGCCACCAGGAGACTGGGTATCCCTCTGAAGTTTAGTTAGTTACTGTTAACTCTTGCACATGGCATGGCCCTTGCAGGCCACTTGTGGCAAACCAAGATTTGGGACAGGCTTGTCCCTCACTTTCACTGGCCCCACATGTTTGAGGATACCACAGAGTTCTATCGCTCCTGTGTAACTTGCCAAGCCAGTGGCAAGACAGATGGCACTCCAAAGGCCCCTTTAATTCCACTATTAGTGGTCGGGTGCCCTTGTAGAGGGTTGGGATGGATATTGTTGGCCCCCTGGACCCTCTAACTGCCTCTGGCAATAGATTTACACTGGTGGTGGTGGACCATGCCACCAGGTATCCAGAGGCCATTCCTCCTAGGAACACTACAGCTCCTGCAGTGGCCAAAGCCCCACTGGAAATTTTCTCAAGGGTGGGATTTCCTTAAGAGGTGGTATCAGACAGATGCACAAATTTCATGTCTACTTCCCTTAAAGACATGTGGAAGGAGCGTGGTGTCACTTATAAATTCACCACTTGTTACCATCCTCAAACCAATGGATTATTTGAGAGGTTTAGGCATGATAATGGGACTCTCAGAGAAACTCAGAATGAGGTGGGATGTCCTGTTACCTTGCCTCCTCTTTGCCTATAGGGAGGTTCCTCAAAAGGGAGTGGGCTACAGCCCCTTTGAACGTTTGTTTGGACATCCTGTTAGGGATCCCCTTGCGCTTGTGAAAGAAGGCTGGAAGAAACCTCTCAAGCCTCCAAAACAGGACATTGTGGACTATGTATTAGGCTTCAGATCTAGGATGGCCGAATACATGAAGAGGGCTTCCAAAAATCTTCAGGTCTGCCAAGGAATGCCAAAGCAATGGCATGACCAGAAGGCTGTGCTGACTGTTTACTAGCCAGGACAGAAGGTGTGGGTCCTGGAGCCTGTGGCTCCCTGGGCACTCCAAGACAAATGGAGTGCATCACACACTATTGTAGAGAGAAAGGGTGAGGACACCTACCTGGTTGACCTAGGCCCTCCTAGAAGCACCCACAAAGTGTTTCATGTGAACCGCCTAAAGCCCTACCATGATAGATCTGACATGATATTGCTCATGGCAAGTGATGAGGGATAGGAAGAAGAGAGTGATCATCTCTCTGACCTCTTCTTCCACAGTTCAAAGGATGGCTCAGTAGATGGGGTTGAGCTTGCAGACTGCCTCTCTGAGCCACAGAAAGATGACTGTAGAAACCTCCTAGGGCAGTTCTCTGAACTGTTCTCCCTGACTCCTGGTCAAACTACATGGTGTGAATACACCATTAGCACAGGTGACAGGCTGCCTGTCAAAAGTAAAATTTGCAGGTAGCCTGATCATGTCAGGGGGTGCATCAAAGCTGAGGTGCCAAAGATACTAGAGCTGGGAGTCATTGAGCCTTCAGACAGCCCTTGGGCTAGTACTATAGTCTTTGTCCCAAAACCACACTCTCAAAATGGTAAAAGAAAGGTGAGGTTCTGTGTGGGCTGTAGAGGTCTCAATACAGCAACCAAACAGTCCACATCCTATTCCTAGGGCAGATGATCTAATAGATACACTGGCTTCTGCCAAGTATCTAAGCACATTTGACCTTACTGCTGGCCACTGGCATATCAAGTTGTCAGAGGATGCCAAACCAAAAACTGCATTCTCCACTCCTAGTGGGCACTATGGTCCTCATTATGACATTGGTGGTAAATCCCACTTACCGCCATGCTTACTGCTGCCAACATACCGTCACTGCAGCAGATTACCGCCCCCGTTATTATGACCCACACATAGCAATCCATCACTATACAGCCACACACACAAGTCTGCCAGCCCAAAGGTCAGTGATAAACTGGCGGTAGCAAATCCCACATCATTACGCCAACAGAACTACGCCCACAGCATTATGACCCACGAATCACTGAGGTGGACATTCAATGGCACTAAACCATTGGCGGTACATACTGCTGCGCTCAAAATACACACAACCTAACAAAACAACACCACACTGGACAATTCGAATAACACACACCTGGCACATACACACACCCACACACCACTATAAAACACACACCCACATTACCCACAACCCTTTACAATTACAAACACGTGCCTCAAGAGGGATAGCAAAACCACAGACAAGACCACAGACACACACCACCATCACCTATACACCATCCACGCACCCTATATCACACACCCCAACACAGCACTCCACACACCCTCACCTACACCACTCACAATACACACATGGCACCGCAACAACACCCCAGTTTCTCTGAGGAGGAGCTAAGGGTTATAGTGGAGGAAATCATCCGGGTACAGCCACATCTATTTGGATCACAGGGGCAGCAGACGTCCATTGCTAGGAAGATGGAGCTATGGCGGAGAATCGTGGACAGGGTCAATGCTGTGGGACAGTACTCAAGAACAAGGGATGACATCAGGAAGAGGTGGAATGACCTACGGGGGAAGGTACGTTCCACAGCAGCAAGACACCAAATAGCTGTACAGAGGACTGGCGGTGGACCCCCACCTCCTCCCCGACAACTAACAACACAGGAGGAGCACGTCTTGGCAATCATGCATCCTTAGGGCCTGGCAGGAGTAGGAGTAGGACTGGACTCTGGTAAGTCAAATCTCTATTACCATCACCCCCTATCTGCATGCCATCCTTACCCTCACTCCCATCACTTCGCAACCTTCCACATACCCCACCATCACAACCCACTCATCCCAATACCAAGCCCTGAATGCAACACCAGTGCATGTGTAAGGAAATGCCTCCTTGGCATGGTTGCCCCCTGACTTTTTGCCTTTGCTGATGCTATGTTTACAATTGAAAGTGTGCTGAGGCCTGCTAACCAGGCCCCAGCACCAGTGTTCTTTCCCTAACCTGTACTTTTGTATCCACAATTGGCAGACCCTGGCATCCAGATAAGTCCCTTGTAACTGGTACTTCTAGTACCAAGGGCCCTGATGCCAAGGAAGGTCTCTAAGGGCTGCAGCATGTCTTATGCCACCCTGGAGACCTCTCACTCAGCACAGACACACTGCTTGCCAGCTTGTGTGTGCTAAGTGAGGACAAAACGAGTAAGTCGACATGGCACTCCCCTCAGGGTGCCATGCCAGCCTCTCACTGCCTATGCAGTATAGGTAAGACACCCCTCTAGCAGGCCTTACAGCCCTAAGGCAGGGTGCACTATACCATAGGTGAGGGTACCAGTGCATGAGCACTGTACCCCTACAGTGTCTAAGCAAAACCTTAGACATTGTAAGTGCAGGGTAGCCATAAGAGTATATGGTCTGGGAGTCTGTTTTACACGAACTCCACAGCACCATAATGGCTACACTGAAAACTGGGAAGTTTGGTATCAAACTTCTCAGCACAATAAATGCACACTGATGCCAGTGTACATTTTATTGCAAAATACACCCCAGAGGGCACCTTAGAGGTGCCCCCTGAAACTTAACCGACTATCTGTGTAGGCTGACTAGTTCCAGCAGCCTGCCACACTAGAGACATGTTGCTGGCCCCATGGGGAGAGTGCCTTTGTCACTCTGAGGCCAGTAACAAAGCCTGCACTGGGTGGAGATGCTAACACCTCCCCCAGGCAGGAGCTGTAACACCTGGCGGTGAGCCTCAAAGGCTCACCCCTTTGTCACAGCACCGCAGGACACTCCAGCTAGTGGAGTTGCCCGCCCCCTCCGGCCCCGGCCCCCACTTTTGGCGGCAAGGCCGGAGAAAATAATGAGAATAACAAGGAGGAGTCACTGGCCAGTCAGGACAGCCCCTAAGGTGTCCTGAGCTGAGGTGACTCTGACTTTTAGAAATCCTCCATCTTGCAGATGGAGGATTCCCCCAATAGGGTTAGGATTGTGACCCCCTCCCCTTGGGAGGAGGCACAAAGAGGGTGTACCCACCCTCAGGGCTAGTAGCCATTGGCTACTAACCCCCCAGACCTAAACACGCCCTTAAATTTAGTATTTAAGGGCTACCCTGAACCCTAGAAAATCAGATTCCTGCAACTACAAGAAGAAGGACTGCCTAGCTGAAAAACCCCTGCAGAGGAAGACCAGAAGACAACAACTGCCTTGGCTCCAGAAACTCACCGGCCTGTCTCCTGCCTTCCAAAGAACTCTGCTCCAGCGACGCCTTCCAAAGGGACCAGCGACCTCTGAATCCTCTGAGGACTGCCCTGCTTCGACGACGACAAGAAACTCCCGAGGACAGCGGACCTGCTCCAAAAAGACTGCAACTTTATCCAAAGGAGCAGATTTAAAGACCCCTGCAACTCCCCGCAAGAAGCGTGAGACTTGCAACACTGCACCCGGCGACCCCGACTCGGCTGGTGGAGAACCAACACCTCAGGGAGGACCCCCGGACTACTCTACGACTGTGAGTACCAAAACCTGTCCCCCCTGAGCCGCCACAGCGCCGCCTGCAGAGGGAATCCCGAGGCTTCCCCTGACCGCGACTCTCTGAAACCTAAGTCCCGACGCCTGGAAAAGACCCTGCACCCGCAGCCCCCAGGACCTAAAGGACCGGACTTTCACTGCAGAAGTGACCCCCAGGAGTCCCTCTCCCTTGCCCAAGTGGATGTTTCCCCGAGAAAGCCCCCCCTTGCCTGCCTGCAGCGCTGAAGAGATCCCTTGATCTCTCATTGACTTATATTGCGAACCCGACGCTTGTTCTAACACTGCACCCGGCCGCCCCCGCGCCGCTGAGGGTGAAATTTCTGTGTGGGCTTGTGCCCCCCCCGGTGCCCTACAAAACCCCCCTGGTCTGCCCTCCGAAGACACGGGTACTTACCTGCAAGCAGACCGGAACCGGGGCACCCCCTTCTCTCCATTGAAGCCTATGCGTTTTGGGCACCACTTTGAACTCTGCACCTGACCGGCCCTGAGCTGCTGGTGTGGTAACTTTGGGGTTGCTCTGAACCCCCAACGGTGGGCTACCTTGGACCAAGAACTGAACCCTGTAAGTGTCTTACTTACCTGGTAAAACTAACAAAAACTTACCTCCCCCAGGAACTGTGAAAATTGCACCGTGTCCACTTTTAAAGTAGCTATTTGCGAATAACTTGAAAAGTATACATGCAATTGAAATGATTCAAAGTTCCTAATGTACTTACCTGCAATACCTTTCAAACAAGATATTACATGTTAAATTTGAACCTGTGGTTCTTAAAATAAACTAAGAAAATATATTTTTCTATAACAAAACCTATTGGCTGGATTTGTCTCTGAGTGTGTGTACCTCATTTATTGTCTATGTGTATGTACAACAAATGCTTAACACTACTCCTTGGATAAGCCTACTGCTCGACCACACTACCACAAAATAGAGCATTAGTATTATCTATTTTTACCACTATTTTACCTCTAAGGGGAACCCTTGGACTCTGTGCATGCTATTCCTTACTTTGAAATAGCACATACAGAGCCAACTTCCTATATTGGTGGATCAGCGGTGGGGTACAAGACTTTGCATTTGCTGGACTACTCAGCCAATACCTGATCACACGACAAATTCCAAAATTGTCATTAGAAATTGATTTTTTCAATTTGAAAAGTTTTCTAAATTCTTTAAAGTCCTGCTAGGGCCTTGTGTTAGTCCCTGTTAGCATTTCTTTTAGAGTTTAAAAGTTTGTTAAAAGTTTGAATTAGATTCTAGAACCAGTTTTAGATTCTTAAAAAGTATTCCAACTTTTAGAAGCAAAATGTCTAGCACAGATGTGAATGTGGTGGAACTCGACACCACACCTTACCTCCATCTACAGATGAGAGAACTAAGGTCACTCTGTAAACTAAAGAAAATAGCAATGGGCTCCAAACCTACCAAAGTACAGCTCCAGGAGCTTTTGGCAGAGTTTGAAAAAGCCAACCCCTCTGAGGATGGCAACACAGAGGATGAAGATAGTGACTTGGAGGGAAATTCCCCCCCTCCAGTCCTACTTAGGGAGAGCAGGGCTTCTCAAGCCCTGACTCCACAAATAATAGTCAGAGATGCTGGTTCCCTCACAGGAGGGACCAACAACTCTGAAATCACTGAAGATAACTCCAGTGAAGAGGACATCCAGTAAGCCAGGATGGCCAAAAGATTGGCTTTGGAAAGACAGATCCTAGCCATAGAAAGGGAAAGACAAGAGATGGGCCTAGGACCCATCAATGGTGGCAGCAACATAAATAGGGTCAGAGATTCTCCTGACATGTTGAAAATCCCTAAAGGGATTGTAACTAAATATGAAGATGGTGATGACATCACCAAATGGTTCACAGCTTTTGAGAGGGCTTGTGTAACCAGAAAAGTGAACAAATCTCACTGGGGTGCTCTCCTTTGGGAAATGTTCACAGGAAAGTGTAGGGATAGACTCCTCACACTCTCTGGAAAAGATGCAGAATCTTATGACCTCATGAAGGGTACCCTGATTGAGGGCTTTGGATTCTCCACTGAGGAGTATAGGATTAGATTCAGGGGGGCTCAAAAAACCTCGAGCCAGACCTGGGTTGACTTTGTAGACTACTCAGTAAAAACACTAGATGGTTGGATTCAAGGCAGTGGTGTAAGTAATTATGATGGGCTGTACAATTTATTTGTGAAAGAACACCTGTTAAGTAATTGTTTCAATGATAAACTGCATCAGCATCTGGTAGACCTAGGACCAATTTCTCCCCAAGAATTGGGAAAGAAGGCGGACCATTGGGTCAAGACTAGGGTGTCCAAAACTTCCACAGGGGGTGACCAAAAGAAAGGGGTCACAAAACCTCCCCAGGGGAAAGGTGGTGAGACAACCAAAAATAAAAATAGTAAAGAGTCTTCTATAGGCCCCCAAAAACCTGCACAGGAGGGTGGGCCCAGAGCCTCTTCACAAAACAATCCTGGGTACAAGGGTAAAAACTTTGATCCCAAAAAGGCCTGGTGTCGAAACTGTAGTCAGTCTGGACACCAAACTGGAGACAAGGCCTGTCCCAAGAAAAGTTCCACTCCAAACTCCAATCCAGGTAACACTGGAATGGCTAGTCTCCAAGTGGGATCAACAGTGTGCCCAGAGCAAATCAGGGTCCACACTGAAGCTACTCTAGTCTCTGAGGGTGGGGTGGATTTAGCCACACTAGCTGCCTGGCCGCCTAACATGCAAAAATACAGGCAGCAGCTCTTTATTAATGGGACAAGTGTAGAGGGCCTGAGGGATACAGGTGCCAGTGTCACCATGGTGACAGAGAAACTGGTTTCCCCTGGCCAATACCTGACTGGAAAAACTTATACAGTCACCAACGCTGACAATCAGACTAAAGCACATCCCATGGCAATGGTAACTTTAGAATGGGGAGGGGTCAATGGCCTGAAACAGGTGGTGGTCTCCCCAAACATCCCAGTAGACTGTCTGCTTGGAAATGACCTGGAGTCCTCAGCATGGGCTGAGGTAGAACTAAAAACCCATGCAGCCATGCTGGGTATCCCTGAACTGGTGTGTGTAAAAACAAGAGCACAATGCAAGGCACAGGGTGAAAAAGTAGAGCTGGAGTCTGGAAAAATGGCCCAGCCTACCAAGAGAAAAGGAAAGTCAGTTGGGAAACCAACTGCAACACAGTCAGAAAAAGAGAACCTCTCTTCTCAGGAAGAAGTTCTGCCCTCTGAGGGAACTGAGCCTTTGGAGCTTGAACCTTATCAGGTTGAGCTTTTAGGCCCAGGGGGACCCTCAAGGGAGGAGCTGTGTAAGGGACAAGAAACCTGTCCCTCTCTTGAAGGCCTTAGGCAGCAAGCTGCTGAAGAGTCCAAGGGCAAGAAAAATGGAACACATAGGGTCTATTGGGAAGATGGACTCCTGTACACTGAGGCCAGAGACCCCAAACCTGGTGCCACTAGGAGAGTGGTAGTGCCTCAGTCGTTCAGAGAGTTTATTCTGACCTTAGCCCATGATATTCCCCTTGCTGGGCATTTGGGACAAACCAAGACGTGGGAGAGGTTAGTCAACCACTTCTACTGGCCCAATATGTCCCAGAAGGTTAAGGAGTTTTGCCTCTCCTGCCCCACCTGTCAATCCAGTGGTAAGACAGGTGGGCACCCAAAGGCCCCCCTCATTCCACTTCCAGTGGTGGGGGTCCCCTTTGAAAGAGTGGGTGTGGACATAGTTGGTCCACTAGAACCTCCCACAGCCTCAGGAAATATGTACATCCTAGTAGTAGTGGATCATGCTACTAGGTATCCTGAAGCTATTCCCCTTAGGTCGACTACTGCCCCTGCAGTAGCCAAGGCCCTCATTGGTATCTTTACCAGAGTGGGTTTCCCTAAGGAGGTGGTGTCTGACAGAGGTACCAACTTCATGTCAGCATACCTAAAACACATGTGGAATGAGTGTGGGGTGACTTACAAATTCACTACACCATACCATCCACAAACTAATGGCTTAGTTGAGAGATTCAAAAAGACATTAAAAGGCATGATCATGGGGCTCCCAGAAAAGCTCAAAAGGAGATGGGATGTCCTCTTGCCATGTCTGCTTTTCGCTTACAGAGAGGTGCCACAGAAGGGAGTAGGATTCTCACCCTTTGAACTTCTGTTTGGCCACCCTGTAAGGGGACCACTTGCTCTTGTTAAAGAAGGCTGGGAGAGACCTCTTCATGAGCCTAAACAGGACATAGTGGACTATGTACTTGGCCTTCGCTCTAGAATGGCAGAGTACATGGAAAAGGCAAGCAAAAACCTTGAGGCCAGCCAACAGCTCCAGAAGTTTTGGTATGACCAAAAGGCTGCAATGGTTGAGTTCCAACCAGGGCAGAAAGTCTGGGTTCTGGAGCCTGTGGCTCCCAGGGCACTTCAGGACAAATGGAGTGGCCCTTACCCAGTGCTAGAAAGGAAGAGTCAGGTCACCTACCTGGTGGACCTGGGCACAAGCAGGAGCCCCAAGAGGGTGATCCATGTGAACCGCCTTAAGCTCTTCCATGACAGGGCTGATGTAAATCTGTTGATGGTAACAGATGAGGATCAGGAGGCAGAGAGTGAACCTCTCCCTGATCTTCTGTCATCAGACCCAAAAGATGGCTCAGTAGATGGAGTGATCTACTCAGACACCCTCTCTGGCCAACAGCAAGCTGATTGTAGGAGAGTCCTACAACAGTTTCCTGAACTCTTCTCCCTAACCCCTGGTCAGACACACCTGTGTACCCATGATGTGGACACAGGAGACAGCATGCCTGTTAAAAACAAAATCTTTAGACAGTCTGACCATGTTAAGGAAAGCATCAAGGTGGAAGTCCACAAGATGCTGGAATTGGGAGTAATTGAGCGCTCTGACAGCCCCTGGGCTAGCCCAGTGGTCTTAGTCCCCAAACCTCACTCCAAAGATGGAAAGAAAGAGATGAGGTGTTGTGTGGACTACAGAGGGCTCAACTCTGTCACCAAGACAGACGCCCATCCAATTCCTAGAGCTGATGAGCTCATAGACAAATTAGGTGCTGCCAAATTCTTAAGTACCTTTGACTTGACAGCAGGGTACTGGCAAATAAAAATGGCACCTGGAGCAAAAGAGAAAACAGCATTCTCCACACCTGATGGGCATTATCAGTTTACTGTTATGCCCTTTGGTTTAAAGAATGCCCCTGCCACCTTCCAAAGGTTGGTGAATCAAGTCCTTGCTGGCTTGGAGTCCTTTAGCACAGCTTATCTTGATGATATTGCTGTCTTTAGCTCCACCTGGCAGGATCACCTGGTCCACCTGAAGAAGGTTTTGAAGGCTCTGCAATCTGCAGGCCTCTCTATCAAGGCATCCAAATGCCAGATAGGGCAGGGAACTGTGGTTTACTTGGGCCACCTTGTAGGTGGAGGCCAAGTTCAGCCACTCCAACCCAAGATCCAGACTATTCTGGACTGGGTAGCTCCAAAAACCCAGACTCAAGTCAGGGCATTCCTTGGCTTGACTGGGTATTACAGGAGGTTTGTGAAGGGATATGGATCCATTGTGACAGCCCTCACTGAACTCACCTCCAAGAAAATGCCCAAGAAAGTGAACTGGACTGTGGAATGCCAACAGGCCTTTGACACCCTGAAACAAGCAATGTGCTCAGCACCAGTTCTAAAAGCTCCAGATTATTCTAAGCAGTTCATTGTGCAGACAGATGCCTCTGAACATGGGATAGGGGCAGTTTTGTCCCAAACAAATGATGATGGCCTTGACCAGCCTGTTGCTTTCATTAGCAGGAGGTTACTCCCCAGGGAGCAGCGTTGGAGTGCCATTGAGAGGGAGGCCTTTGCTGTGGTTTGGTCCCTGAAGAAGCTGAGACCATACCTCTTTGGGACTCACTTCCTAGTTCAAACTGACCACAGACCTCTCAAATGGCTGATGCAAATGAAAGGTGAAAATCCAAAACTGTTGAGGTGGTCCATCTCCCTACAGGGAATGGACTTTATAGTGGAACACAGACCTGGGACTGCCCATGCCAATGCAGATGGCCTTTCCAGGTTCTTCCACTTAGAAAATGAAGACTCTCTTGGGAAAGGTTAGTCTCATCCTCTTTCGTTTGGGGGGGGGGTTGTGTAAGGAAATGCCTCCTTGGCATGGTTGCCCCCTGACTTTTTGCCTTTGCTGATGCTATGTTTACAATTGAAAGTGTGCTGAGGCCTGCTAACCAGGCCCCAGCACCAGTGTTCTTTCCCTAACCTGTACTTTTGTATCCACAATTGGCAGACCCTGGCATCCAGATAAGTCCCTTGTAACTGGTACTTCTAGTACCAAGGGCCCTGATGCCAAGGAAGGTCTCTAAGGGCTGCAGCATGTCTTATGCCACCCTGGAGACCTCTCACTCAGCACAGACACACTGCTTGCCAGCTTGTGTGTGCTAAGTGAGGACAAAACGAGTAAGTCGACATGGCACTCCCCTCAGGGTGCCATGCCAGCCTCTCACTGCCTATGCAGTATAGGTAAGACACCCATCTAGCAGGCCTTTCAGCCCTAAGGCAGGGTGCACTATACCATAGGTGAGGGTACCAGTGCATGAGCACTGTACCCCTACAGTGTCTAAGCAAAACCTTAGACATTGTAAGTGCAGGGTAGCCATAAGAGTATATGGTCTGGGAGTCTGTTTTACACGAACTCCACAGCACCATAATGGCTACACTGAAAACTGGGAAGTTTGGTATCAAACTTCTCAGCACAATAAATGCACACTGATGCCAGTGTACATTTTATTGCAAAATACACCCCAGAGGGCACCTTAGAGGTGCCCCCTGAAACTTAACCGACTATCTGTGTAGGCTGACTAGTTCCAGCAGCCTGCCACACTAGAGACATGTTGCTGGCCCCATGGGGAGAGTGCCTTTGTCACTCTGAGGCCAGTAACAAAGCCTGCACTGGGTGGAGATGCTAACACCTCCCCCAGGCAGGAGCTGTAACACCTGGCGGTGAGCCTCAAAGGCTCACCCCTTTGTCACAGCACCGCAGGACACTCCAGCTAGTGGAGTTGCCCGCCCCCTCCGGCCCCGGCCCCCACTTTTGGCGGCAAGGCCGGAGAAAATAATGAGAATAACAAGGAGGAGTCACTGGCCAGTCAGGACAGCCCCTAAGGTGTCCTGAGCTGAGGTGACTCTAACTTTTAGAAATCCTCCATCTTGCAGATGGAGGATTCCCCCAATAGGGTTAGGATTGTGACCCCCTCCCCTTGGGAGGAGGCACAAAGAGGGTGTACCCACCCTCAGGGCTAGTAGCCATTGGCTACTAACCCCCCAGACCTAAACACGCCCTTAAATTTAGTATTTAAGGGCTACCCTGAACCCTAGAAAATCAGATTCCTGCAACTACAAGAAGAAGGACTGCCTAGCTGAAAAACCCCTGCAGAGGAAGACCAGAAGACAACAACTGCCTTGGCTCCAGAAACTCACCGGCCTGTCTCCTGCCTTCCAAAGAACTCTGCTCCAGCGACGCCTTCCAAAGGGACCAGCGACCTCTGAATCCTCTGAGGACTGCCCTGCTTCGACGACGACAAGAAACTCCCGAGGACTGCGGACCTGCTCCAAAAAGACTGCAACTTTATCCAAAGGAGCAGATTTAAAGACCCCTGCAACTCCCCGCAAGAAGCGTGAGACTTGCAACACTGCACCCGGCGACCCCGACTCGGCTGGTGGAGAACCAACACCTCAGGGAGGACCCCCGGACTACTCTACGACTGTGAGTACCAAAACCTGTCCCCCCTGAGCCCCCACAGCGCCGCCTGCAGAGGGAATCCCGAGGCTTCCCCTGACCGCGACTCTCTGAAACCTAAGTCCCGACGCCTGGAAAAGACCCTGCACCCGCAGCCCCCAGGACCTGAAGGACCGGACTTTCACTGCAGAAGTGACCCCCAGGAGTCCCTCTCCCTTGCCCAAGTGGAGGTTTCCCCGAGGAAGCCCCCCCTTGCCTGCCTGCAGCGCTGAAGAGATCCCTTGATCTCTCATTGACTTACATTGCGAACCCGACGCTTGTTCTAACACTGCACCCGGCCGCCCCCGCGCCTCTGAGGGTGAAATTTCTGTGTGGGCTTGTGTCCCCCCCCGGTGCCCTACAAAACCCCCCTGGTCTGCCCTCCGAAGACGCGGGTACTTACCTGCAAGCAGACCGGAACCGGGGCACCCCCTTCTCTCCATTGAAGCCTATGCGTTTTGGGCACCACTTTGAACTCTGCACCTGACCGGCCCTGAGCTGCTGGTGTGGTAACTTTGGGGTTGCTCTGAACCCCCAACGGTGGGCTACCTTGGACCAAGAAGTGAACCCTGTAAGTGTCTTACTTACCTGGTAAAACTAACAAAAACTTACCTCCCCCAGGAACTGTGAAAATTGCACTGTGTCCACTTTTAAAGTAGCTATTTGCGAATAACTTGAAAAGTATACATGCAATTGAAATGATTCAAAGTTCCTAATATACTTACCTGCAATACCTTTCAAACAAGATATTACATGTTAAATTTGAACCTGTGGTTCTTAAAATAAACTAAGAAAAGATATTTTTCTATAACAAAACCTATTGGCTGGATTTGTCTCTGAGTGTGTGTACCTCATTTATTGTCTATGTGTATGTACAACAAATGCTTAACACTACTCCTTGGATAAGCCTACTGCTCGACCACACTACCACAAAATAGAGCATTAGTATTATCTATTTTTACCACTATTTTACCTCTAAGGGGAACCCTTGGACTCTGTGCATGCTATTCCTTACTTTGAAATAGCACATACAGAGCCAACTTCCTACAGCATGGACACCCCTCACAGACCTGCATGGACACCCATCACTAAAGCATGCACATTAGAGAGAATCACCTAGCCCTTAAAATCACTACTCACACAAGGCAAAGCTGCCAGGGCAATAACAACCATACAGGGCAACACACCCGTGCACAAGATGACACACACAGAAACAATAACACTGCATTTACATCCCCACAAGTCCCCCACCCAACGCCACTGGAGAGGAGGTGCCAGCAACTTCCAGTCCCCCCCCAGAAGAGGCCCCCAGTGATGACAGCAGCTCTAGACGCCTGGATCTGGATGACTAACCTGGCCCATCAGGGATCTCTGGACAGTCCCATACCACCACAGAGCCTCCCTCCTCAGGAAACATCAGCACAGTACCCACCCAGTGGGTCCATACCTCTGTCCCCAGGACATGTCAATCAGCAGTGTGTCGACCATTACAGGGACCCCAGGCCACCCCACAAACACAGGATGATCAGGGACCTGGGAGGACTGCTGTGCGACAGGGGGAGGACAGGCCCAGGGAACCGACTCTCCAGGAGGCACTCACCAACATCCTGGGAGCATACCACCATTCCTAGGAGACGATGGGCCAGATACTGGACAAGTTGCAGGAGACCCAGCGGCTGCAGGAGGGACAGTACCTGGGGATCAGGGAGGACTTGAAGTCCATTAACACTACCCTCGTCTCCATTGCAGGGGTGCTGGCAGACATGGCCAACACCATAAGGGAGGCAGTGGCACACCACCGAGCCCCTGACACCAGCCAACAGCCTTCCACCTCCGCTGCCGCTAGTGGACAGGAGGCCCGCCACAGGAACAACAAACCACCAGCACCCCACCCCCTGCAGAAGGAGAACCACCCCACAAACGGTCCCTGCGATCCAGGCAGAAGCCAAAGAACATTGCCAAGCCCCCCGCCAGGAAATAATACTCTCCTGAATGTCACCCTTGTGTCCCACTCTGTCACCCTGTGCACCTCGAACTGCCATTGCTCCCCTTCCTATGCCCCCTTGGAAAATGCACCTGTGATACAAATAGACTAGGCTCTATCCTGGACTTTCCTCCATCATCACCCCAGCTCATTGCACATCTCCCTCTAATCATTTTCACTTAAATAAAACACCAATTGAATAAATACAAGTATGGAGTCTGTCAAATCATTTAACCACGTATTCCTTTAACAAGCTTTAAGCACTGCAATATAACTGTCCAGTAATGTATACATAGGACCTGTAGTTGGCTGCAGTCAACACACCAGGAGCAATAGTGGGGCACAAATATCTGAAAATAGAGATGCCAAAGTGTACAGTAAGTGGCCATAGAGGTGGGACAATCAGCCTGCCAGTGACAATGTCAAATACAAAACTGTCAATGTAAAGTGTAATTACAGTGTCTTACCTGTGTTTCATTAGAAGTATTGTCTTATTATAGCACTTCTGTTGTCCTCATCATCTGCCTCCTCATCTTCACTGTCCACAGGGTCCACTGCTGCCACACACCCATCTCCAGCCTCATCCTCCTGCAGAAAAGGCACCTGGTGACGTAAGGCAAGGTTGTGCAACATACAGCATGCCACGATGATCTGGCACACGTTCCTGGGTGAGTAGGACAGGGATCCACCTGTCAGGAGGCCGAAGGTCCTTTCCATTATTTTTCTTGTTCGCCCATTTGCCTCATTGTAACATTCCTCTGCCCTTGTCCTGGGATTCCTCACAGGGATCTGTAGCCATGGGAGGTTGGGGTAACCAGAGTCACCTGCAAATATCGAAGGACAACTGTTAGACACACACTAACCCTTAGGGCCCACACCATACCTATACACCAACAACCCCTGGGAGGGGACCAGGGCTCAGCTATTAGCCACACCCAGTGCCTCTGGAGTTGGGCAGTCACATATGGGATGCTGCTATTCCTCAGGATAAAGGCATCATGCACAGACCCAGGATACTTTGCATTGACATGGTAGATGTACTGGTCTGCCAGGCACACTGTCTGCACATTCATGAAGTGAAAGCTCTTTCGATTTCTGAACACCTGTTCATTTCTCAGCGGGGACAAATGTAATATGTGTACCATCAATAGCCCCAATAATGTTGGTGATATGTCCCATAGCATAGAAATCAGCTTTCACTGTGGCCAAATCCTCCACCCGGGGGAAAATGATGTAGCTGCGCATGTGTTTAATCAGGTCAGACAATACTCTGGTCAGCACTATTGAGAACATTGGCTGAGACATTCCTGCTGCCAAGCCCACTGTCACTTGGAAGGAGCCACTTGCCAGGAAATGGAGCACCGATAGGACTTGCACAAGAGGGGGGATCCCGGTGGGCTGACGGATATCAGATATCAGGTCAGGTTCCAATTGGGCATCCAGCTCCGTGATTGTGGCCCTGTCCAAACACTACACTGCATTGCATGTTGTGACTGTCAGACAATATTTTTGTATAGGCCCAAATGGTGCCTATGTGTACTGTGACGCAGTTAGGTGCCATGGCCTGCTCCCCCCCTGAAATGGCATCTGCCTGTCCTGTATGGAGGGACATGTGGAAATGAGGTAATTCCTCTGACATTGTGCTCCGTTGCAGGAGGAGGTCGAAAACCGCAGTGCACATCCTCATTGGATCCCATTGGGCCCTTTGGGTTACAGTGACCAATGGTGATGTACGCCGGCAGTGATGGTACGCACCGCCGTGGACGTGACCGCCATTTTCTATCTGTTCACCCACTTGCTACCCGACCTTCAACAGGAGAGGACCTACACTACAAGTGCTGCTGTGACCTGTGTCTGGAACGACCATGGCTCGTGTCATTGGGGAAAAGGTCCCTGCCTTCACTGCTGCGGAGTTGGAGAGACTGGTGGAAGGGGTCCTACCCCAGTACCGAATGCTGTATGGGCCATGATGAATGGGGCTTGAATGCATGGGGTGCTGTGGGTGAGGGCCTTGTGTGTGGGAGCTGAGGTAAGGGCCCTGGGCAGCGTGCTGCATGTATGGAGGGCAATGTCTGTGCGTAAGGGAATGTGAGGGCTATGGTGGGCCATGAGTGTAACAGGCAGGACAGTCTGACTGATACCTTTTCCTATGTGTATTTCTCTGCAGGTCAGCGCCCATCAAAAAAAGGGTATATGGCATGCCATCGCCAAGGATGTGTGGACCCTGGGGTTCTACGGCAGGCAGAGCACCCACTGTCGCAAATGATGGGAGGACCTGAGACGCTGGTCACGGAAGACAGCGGAGACCCAGCTGGGGATGGACTCCCAACGAGGAAGGGGTGCCCGTCGAACCCTGACTCCCCTGATGGCCCACATACTGGTGGTGGCCTATCCGGAGCTGGATGGGCACTTGGGGGCATCACAGCAGCCACAAGGGGGCGAGTACAGTGCCCCAGTATATTACTTGCGCATAGTGGGGTGGCATCCGGGTAGGGGATGTGGGCCTGTGGGTGCCCCTAGGCCAGGGCGGACAGTGCAGGGTAGGGCCCATGTTGGGCAGGGTCTAATGTCAACCTCCTCCAAACAAGCTAGTAGGCCTCCACTACTGAGCAAGGGTCTGTGGGTCTCAGGTATGCTGCAATTGCCATTAGGTATCCCTGTCCATGGGCTGGTGACTAGCATTGTGATTGGTGGTGCATTGCCTAGTGCGTAGGGCTGTTCGGTGTGTGAGTGTGTTGTGTATGCCAACGGTGGTGTTGGTGCCGCCATTGACCAAGGGTATCCTTTGTCTCGTCCCCCCCCTTTTTGATTTGTCACCCTGTCTTTATGTGCATTAGCATCATCTGGTGGAGGAGCAGTGGCATCGGCGACGAGGAGAGCTGCATCCCACAGGGCCCAGGAGGCCGAATCCACCGACAGTGAGGGCACCAGTGGGATAGAGGGTGAGGGGAGCACCACAGCAGAGACTGGAGGGGACAGTTCTGACAGTGATACCTCCTCCAATGGAAGCTCCCTGGTGGTGGGGGACACCTCTGTGCCTACCCCAACTACAGGTACATCGGCTACCCCCGTAGCGCCACCGCCCTCCCAGCAGCCCCTCAGCGTGTTTCCCATGCCTGCTCACCCAGGAGGGTGGGCATCTCCTTCGCCCCAGGCAACTCAGGCCCTGCCCCAGTTAGCCCTGCTGCCCTGAGTGAGGAGGCTATTGACCTCCTGCGATCTATCTCTGTTGGGCAGTCAACCATTGTGAATGCCATCCAGGGACTGGCAGCCCATTTGCAACAAACAAACGCATTCCTGGTGGGCATTCACTCTGGCATCGCGGCCCAACAGAAATCAATCCAGGCTCTGGCGTCCTCCCTGATGTCAGCCGTTGTCCCTGTTTCTAGCCTCCCCCCTCCAACCTCCTCTGCCCAGTCCCATTCCCCTCCATCCTATCCCAAGCACACAGGCAGACCAGCATGCACCCAGGACAACACACAGGAGAGGTTCAGGCAAACTCAAGCACCACACATCATCCCACAGGCACTCACACAAACACCATCCAAATGCAGACATACCAACATCCACTGCCTCCACTCTGTCCCCTTCCTCCTCCTCGTCCACCTCCCTCCCAGTAGCGTCTACACTCACACCTGCATGCACTACATCCTCATCCACTACCACCATCACGCCTATCACTACACGCCCGTCACTGGCAGTCACCACCCCCACTTTCATGCACACGTCCCCGGTGTCCTCTCCCACTGTGTCTGTGCCCCCTCCTCCCAAGGTACACAAATGCAAGCACTCAGATACCCAACAGCCATCCACCTCACAACAGCATCCAGCCCATGCACCTGCACACAAACACAGCAGACAGACACCTCCTACAACCACTTCCTCTTCCTTCACTCCCAAACCTTCACCCTCTTCCCACCCCAATGTCCCTAAGAAGCTTTTCCTCTCCACCATTGACCTCTTCCCTCCCTCTCCTCCCCCCCATCCTTCACATCAGGCCAGGGTGAAGAAAACCCAGGCAAGCACCTCAGCCACCCAGTCCCCGGGCACAGTAGTGTTGACAGCTACTGCAGGCGGGAGACGATCCCGCAACACTGACAGGGTGCCTGCACCAGGTGCATCAAGGAAGGGCAAGGAAGCACCACCAGCTGCAGGTGTGAAGGGCAGGGGGCAATCCCCGGCTGCTGACAGGAAGGGCAAGGGGCCTGCACCAGCAGGCAGGAAGGGAGGACTGGTGCTGGGACTCATTCTGAGCCCCCACCACCAACCATGGCGGTTCAGCCGTCCGAGGCTGCAAGAGAAGGGCTGGAGCCTCCCCCCACCACTGCTAGCACCACCAGCAGCACCACTGCCAGCAGCAGCAGCCCTAGTGGGCAGCCGTCTGAGGCTGCAGGGGATGGGTTGGAGCCTCCCTCCACCAGTGCCAGCACCACTGCCAGCTGCAGCAGCGGCAGTGGGCAGCCGTCCGAGGCTGCAGGGGTCAGGCTGGAGCCTCCCCCACCACTGCCAGCACTGACACCAGCACCACTGCCAGCAGCAGCCCCAGTGGGCAGCCATCCGAGGCTGCAGGGGATGGGCTGGAGCCTCCCCCCACCACTGCTAACACCGCCACCAGGTCCACCGCCAGCACCACTGCCAGCAGCAGCAGCCCCAGTGGGCAGCCGTCCGAGGCTGCAGAGGATGGGCTGGAGCCCCCCACTGCCAGCACCACCACCAGCACCGCTACCAGGACCACTGCCAACAGCAGCAGCCCCAGTGGGCAGCCGTCTGAGGCTGCAGGGGATGGGTTGGAGCCTCCCCCCACCACTGCCAGCACCGACACCAGCACCGCCACTGCCACCACTGAGCAGCCGTCACTGCCGGCGGACAGTGTGTAGTCCTACCTCCATGGGCTGATGTGCGTCCTGGCCCCTGCCAATCCAGTGGGTCTGATACCCAGGTGAGAGACTGTGACCTTGCACTCCCCAAGATCGGCATCACAGGGCACAAGGCCCCCTCCAGAACCAGTGGAGGAGCCGTCCACTCACCCCATTCTTCCCAGGATGAAACACACTGGGCACAATGCCCCCTCTAGAACCAGTGGAAGAAGCCATCCACTCACCCCATCCTTCCCAGGATGATGCACACTGGGCACAATGCCCCTTCCAGAACCAGTGGAGAAGCCATCCACTAGAGAGACTGTGGTTTTGCACTCCCCAGGACCAAGCAGTGGGCAAACCACTCACTAGAGAGACTGTGGCTTTGTACTCCCTAGAACCAAGCAGTGGGCAAACCACCCCTAGAGAGACTGTGGCTTTGCACTCCCCAGGACAAAGCAGTGGGCAAGCCATCCACTAGAGAGACTGTGGCTTTGCACTCCCCAGGACCAAGCAGTGGGCAAACCACCCACTTGAGAGACTGTGGCTTTGCACTCCCCAGTACCAAGCAGTGGGCAAACCACCCACTAGAGAGACTCTGTCTTTGCACTCCCCAGGACAGCGCAGAGGGCCTGTAGCCTCCTCCAGGACCAGTGGTGTTGTACCATCTTTCGGCTGAGGTGCCCCCTGTCCCCCTGGGGTGCCTGTGTATTTTCGACCTGATGTCCCTGCTGTGTTCTCTCCATTTTGTTGCAGGAGTGAGGTGGGGCCTTGGCCTATGTGTTGTGGCCCACGGACATTGAGGACTGGGCAGTGTCCCTCCATTTGTAAATATGTATATACGTTTGTAATTTAATGCACTTATTCATGTTCCTTAATCGTATTACACTCACTTTCTTCCAATCATTATGTTCTTGCATTTTTCCCCAGGAGTAATGGGTGGATATGTAATGTTACTGCATCTGTTTGTGTGTATGGTGTTGGGGGTGGGGGTGTTGTGTGTGTGTGTGTGTGCCACTCTCTTTTTCCTCCCCTCTTCCTTGTGTGCTAGGCGGCAGTACTCACCGTGGTCGTCTTCGCCCGCGTTGGTGTTCGTAATGCAGGAAAAGGTAGACGAGCATGGGAAATATGTGTAACCTGGGCTCCATGGCGTTGTGGTTGTTCCCTGTGTCTCCAGAGGTGAGTCCTTTGACTTCTGTGTTCTGTTTCCGCCGTGTTTTTGATGTCGTTGGTACTGCCCCGGAAATGGTGGCGGATAGGCCTGTTGTAATACTGTGGACGGTACATTGTCTTCCGCCTGGCTGTTGGCAGTTACCGCCGTGGTGCTTGTTTCTACCACCGTGGCAGTCGGTGTGTTAAAGTGGCTGTCTGTCTGAGCAGTTTCCGCCGTGGTCATAATTTCATTTTTATTACCACCGGCCTGGTGGCGGTATTACTGCTGCTTTATTACCAACCGCCAGTGTTGTAATGAGGGCCTATATCTTTACTGTGATGCCCTTTGGACTAAAAAATGCACCTGCCACATTCCAGAGTTTGGTGAACAAAGTTCTCCAAGGCCTAGAAAGCTTCAGTGCAGCTTATTTAGATGATATAGCTGTGTAAGGAAATGCCTTCCTTGGTATGGTTACTCCCTAACTTTTTGCCTTTTGTTGATGCCATTTACGATTGAAAGTGTGCTGGGACCCTGCTAACCAGGCCCCAGCACCAGTGTTCCTTCCCTAAACTGTACCTTTGTTCCCACAATTGCCACAGCCCTGGCACACAGATAAGTCACTTGTAAATGGTATCCCTGGTACCAAGGGCCCTGTTGCCAGAGAAGGTCTCTAAGGGCTGCAGCATGTCTTATGCCACCCTGGGGACACCTCACTCAGCCCATGCACACTGCCTCACAGCTTGGGTGTGCTGGTGGGGAGAAAATGACTAAGTCTCAGAGTCCTATGCCCACCTCTCACTGCCTGTGGCATAGGTAAGTCACCCCTCTAGCAGGCCTTACAGCCCTAAGGCAGGGTGCATTATTCCACAGGTGAGGGCATAAGTGCATGAGCACTATGCCCCTACAGTATCTAAGCAAAACCTTAGACATTGTAGGTGCAGGGTAGCCATAAAGAGTATATGGTCTGGGGGTCTGTCAAATACGAACTCCATAGTTCCATAATGGCTACACTGAAATCTGGGAAGTTTGGTATCAAACTTCTCAGCACAATAAATGCACACTGATGCCAGTATGCAATTTATTGTAAAATACACCCAGAGGGAATCTTAGAGATGTGCCCTGAATACCAGTCCAACTCCTAGTGCTAGGCTGACCAGTTTTTGCCAGCCTACCACAACCAGAGGAGTTTCTGGCCACATGGGGTGAGTGCCTTTGTCGCTCTGTGGCCAGGAACAAAGCCTGTACTGGGTGGAGGTGCTTCTCACCTCCCCCTGCAGGAACTGAAAAACCTGCCGGTGAACCTCAAAGTCTCATGCCTTTTGTTATAGCACCCCAGGGCATCCCAGCTAGTGGAGATGCCCACCCCTCCGGCCACTGCCCCCAGTTTTGGCGGCAAGGCTGGAGATGATAATGAGGGAAACAAGGAGGCGCCACCCACCAGTCAGGAGAACCCCTAAGGTGCCCTAAGCTGAGGTAGCTCCTGCTTTTAGAAATCCTTAATCTTGAGATTGGAGGATTCCCCCAATAGGAATAGGGATGTGCCCCCCTCCCCTCAGAGAGGAGGCACAAAGAGGGTGTAGCCACCTTCCAGGACAGTAGCCATTGGCTACTGCCCCCAGACCTTAACACACCCCTAAATTTAGTATTTAGGGGCAACCCTGAACCCATGAAATCAGATTCCTGCAACCTACAACAATAAGAAGGACTGCTGACCTGAAAGCCCCGCAGAGGCAACGGAGACGACAACTGTCTTGGCCCCAGCCCTACCGGCCTATCTCCAGACTCAAAGAACCTGCACAGCGATGCATCCAACAGGCACCAGCGACCTCTGAGGACTCAGAGGACTGCCCTGAAACCGAAGGACCAAGAAACTCCAGAGAACAGCGGCACTGTTCAAAAACAGTAACAACTTTGCAACTTTTTGACAACTTCCAAAGAACTCTCCCACCCCGCCGGAAGCGTGAGACTTCTCACTCTGCACCCAACGCCCCCGGCTCGAGCTCCAGAGAACTAACACCGCAGAGAGGACTTCCAGATGGCTACGACGACGTGAGTAACCTGAGTCGACCCCTCTACACCCCCACAGCGACGCCTGCAGAGAGGATCCAGAAGCTCCCCCTGACCGCGACTGCCTGATAACAAGGAACCCGATGCCTGGACCAAGCACTGCACCTGCAGCCCCCAGGACCAAGAGCAACCACCTTCAGTGCAGGAGTGACCAGCAGGCGGCCCTTTTCCTAGCCCAGTCGGTGACTGGCCCAAGAAGCCCCCCTGTGCCCTGCCTGCATCGCCTAAGTGACCCCTGGGTCCCTCCATTGCTTTCAATAGCAAATCCGACGCCTACTTTCCACACTGCACCCGGCCGCCCCTGTGCCGCTAAGGGTGTGTTTCGTGTGCCTGTTTGTGTCTCCCCCTGTGCACCGGAACCGGAGCACCCCTGTTCTCCATAGGCGCCTATGTGTTTTGGGCACTCCTTTGACTTCTGCACCTGACTGGCCCTGTGTTGCTGGTGCAGTGACTTTGGGGTTGCCTTGAACCCCCAATGGTGTGTTGGCTATGCCCAGGAGAGTGACTGTGTAAGTGCTTTACTTACCTGCAACACCTAACCACACTTACCCCCCAAGGAACTGTTGATTTTTGCACTGTGTCCACTTTTAAAATAGCTTATTGCCATGTTTCCTGAAACTGTGTGTACTACTGCTTTGAATCAAAGTTCTATTACCTGTGTGAAGTACCTTGCATTTTATGTACTTACCTCAAATTGTGAATCATGTGGTTCTAAAATAAATTAAGAAAATATATTTTTCTATATAAAAACTATTGGTGTGGAGTTGTCTTTGAGTGTGTGTTCCTCATTTATTGCCTGTGTGTGTACAACAAATGATTAACACTACCCTCTGATAAGTCTACTGCTCGACCACACTACCACAAAATAGAGCATTGGTATTATCTAATTTTGCCACTATCAACCTGTAAGAGGAACCCTTGGACTCTGTGTACACTATCTCTCACTTTGAGATAGTATATAGAAAGCCAACTGCCTACAAGCTGTCTTTAGCTTCACCTTGGAGGATCCCCTGGTCCACCTTTGGAATGTATTGGAGGCCCTGCAGAGAGCAGGCCTCATTATGAAGGCCTCAAAGGGCCAGATAGGGCAGGGAAAAGTGGTTTACCTGGGCCACCTGGTAGGTGGAGGCCAGATTCAACCTCTACAGGGCAAAATCTAGAACATTCTGGATTGGACTGCCACTGCCACACAGACCCAAGTCGGAGCCTTCCTAAGCCTGGCAGGGTACTATAAGGAGGTTCATTAAGAACTATGGCTCCATTGTAGCCTCCTTGAATGACCTCATATCCAAAAGGATGCCCACAAACGTTTTATGGACAGCTAGCTGCCAAAAAGCTTTTGATTACCTTAAATAGGCCATGTGCTCTGCTCCTATACTAAGAAGCCCTGACTACTCTTACTGTGCAGACAGAGGTAGGGATAGGGGTAGTATTGTCTCAACTGAATGAAGAGGGCCAAGACCAACCTGTAGCTTTCATAAACAGAAGGTTGAGCCCCAGAGAAATGTGTTGGTCAGCCATAGAGAGGGAAGCCTTTGCTGTGGTCTGGGATTTGAAGAAGCTGAGGTAATACTTGTTTGGCACTCACTTCCTTGTTCAAGCACACCACAAGCCTCTTCTATGGTTAAAACAGATGGAAGGTGAAAATCCCATACATTTGAGGTGGTCCATATCCCTACTGATGAACTCTACAGATATTTTCACTTAGACAATGAAGACTCAGCTGGACCTATCGTCCTTCGTTTGGGGGGGAGGTTATGTAAGAAAGTACCCTCTTTTTGGCATGGTTACCCACACCTTTTGCCTGCTGTCAGTGTGTTTTAACTGTTTTCACTGAGATCCTGCTGACCAGGACTCCAGTAATTGTGCTCTCTCCCTCTAAATTTGGTTACTTAGGACTTTGCACACCACACAATTGGCATACTGGTGCCCCCATATAAGTCCCTAGTATATGGTACTTAGGTACCCAGGGCATTGGGGCACCAGGGGCACCCTTTGGGCTGCAGCATGTATTATTCCACCAATCGGAGCCCATGCAAATGTGTCTGCAGGCTTGCCATTGCAGCCTGCGTGAAAAAGTGTGTGCTCCCTTTCACTACAGGTTACTGTAAGTCACCCCTATGGTAGGCCCTCCTAGCCCAGAGGCATGAGAAGAGGTGCACCTACAAACTCCAGCTTCATTATACTGGACTTTGTAAGTGCGGGGAAGCCATTTTACTTGTGTACTGGACACAGGTCACACTACCTGTGTCCAGCTACATAATGGTGACCCCGATCCTGGGCATGTTTGGTATCAGACATGTTTCCAGTATTGATTGTAGGATTCCATGCTCTCTCTGGGCTCCTCAGAGGACCCCTGCATTGCTCCTACCAGTCGTCTGGGGTTTTCTGGGCAGCCTGGGCTGCTGCCACACCTCAAACAGGGCTCTGCCATCCTGCTGCCTGACCAGCTCAGACAGAGGAAGGCAGAACAAAGGATTTCCTGTTGGAGAGGGAGGCAACACCCTCTCCTTTGAAAATAGGTGTTTTATGGCTTGGGAGGAGTAGCCTCCTCAAGCCACTGGCATGCTGTGAACGGCACATTTGGTGCCCTCCTTACATAAACTGCTTTGCACCAATCCAGGGACCCCCGGTCCCTGCTCTGGCGCAAAACTGGACAAAGGAAAGGGGAGTGACAACTCCCCTGAACATTACTACCCTAGGGGTGGTGCCCAGAGCTCCTCCAGGTGGCCACTTGATTTTGCCATATAGAATCCTAGGTGGCCAGAGGCCTCTGGGAGCATCTGAGTTTCCAGGTCAGGTGGGTGATGTCACAGCGCCCTCCTGATAGATGGTCACCCTGCTAGATGACCAGTCCCCCTTCCTGGGCTGTTTAGGGTCTCCCTCTTGGGTGGGTCCTCAGATTTGACATGCAAGATTCTAGCTGGACTCCTCTGCATCGTTTACTTCATCTTCTGGCCACTGGGACTGCAACAGGATCCTCTAGGAACCGACAATCTGCAACTTCAGCGACGACTCCTCTCTGCAACATTGTTTCCCGGGCTCCTTCCAGCAACTGCAACATTTCCCCAGCTGTGCATCATCTGATGGCGGCAAGTCTTCAGCCTGCACAAGAAGTAACAAGGAATCTCCCTTGCAGTGAAGGAGTCACTCCTCTGCATCTGCAGGCACCAACTGCAACGATGACTGGCTGTGAGCATCTTCTCTCCTCTGGAGCGGCGTGGATCCTGCATCACAGGTGGTGGTCTGGAGTGGTCTCCTTGGTCCCCTCTACCAGCTGTCCAACTTGGGAGACAGTAAGCGCTTGCCTCTCTTTGCAGGACAGTACCCAAGTGCACCGCAACTCTTGCAGCTACCAAGGCTGTTTGTTCTTCCTCCAAGGGATCTTCAGGCTCATTATGGCCCCGGCCCCCAACACACCATCCTGCAAAGCACAGTCTCCTGCCTGCTGCTGCAGCATCGTGGGACACTCATTCAGGTGTGCTGAGTGGACCTCACTGTGACTCCTGTGCCTGCTGCCAGTGGATTGCCTGTGGGGCTGTCTCCTCTTCTTGTGACTCTCCCAGCTGCTGAGGGTCACTCTGGACTCCCTTCCTTGGGTCGAGTTTACCACACACCAGGCCAGCTTCCTACAGATACAAAACAGATAGAAGTCAGAATTAGTTAATTTAAAATAACATCTGGGTATTTTAATTAACAGTGACTTCAAAACAAGGACTATAAATCAGGAATGTAAGGACTATGTCAGTGTCTCAAGGTCAGCTTGAGCATAACCTGGCTATCCAGCTATCTAATCAAGAAAGGTTCGAGTTCACCTTTGAAATCGTTGAGAAAAAAAGATTACCAAAGGTGAAGGGAGTTTCATAGTTTGGAAGAAGACCCATTTATGTATTTTGTGTTTCATTGTGTTGGGGACTTCAAGACATAGAGCATTACTGCTGCTTGAAGAGCATGCATCCCCAGAGATTTTACGTTTTTATGAGGTATTTTGGCATGATTAGATGAACTTCCTTATAGGTAATGCATGCATGTTTTTAGGAATATCTTAATTCAAACTGGAGCCTTTGGAGCTCCATTAGCACTGGGGAGAAGTAGTCTTTACAGCAATTTGCAGTCACAGTACATGCAGCTGCATGTGGTTTTGCTTTTTGGGGGTGCAAGACTGTAATTGCAAAGTCAGATCAGCAGGGCATTGCCGTTTCTCTTAAAAATCTGAGATTGAACGTATGTAATTGCTACATCTCCGGAACCCTCCGGTGGACCTTTTTTATTGTGGTGTCTAACATATGTACAAATACGGTCTATTTTTGGTGTTGGATTTTTTGTGTCTTGTGTATTTCTTCTTAAATTGTTTCGGTGCTGTTTAAATGCTTAACACTTGTTCCTTTGTGTAAGCCGGACTGCTCAGAGCCACAGCTTCCTAGGGTTGAGCATAAAGTTTAACAGACGAAACCTACTGGTCCTGAAGGGGTTGGTAAGTGTATTACACAGTGAGGTTGCACAACCACACCTTAGAATACACCCAGTTTCCTCACAATGGTTAATTGGCAATGCTGGCACTCACATTCGGCTGCAGTTGCAGGAGCTGTGGGTAGTGCCAACTGCAGTGGTCTCTTGATAAAATACCTTGGCCAATGACCCATATTATTATATATATTTTTTTCACAAGTTAATTACTGCTCCCACCCTTCTTATTTTAGCCAAACACCAGACAGAACATGTCTTCCACCATTTATCACCTTCACAATTTCCTGACCTATTTTAATCAAGAAACAAACCTGAATCCCCTGGTGGTTTTTGCCCCATGATATACAGTATATGAACCAATTCTCCAGGGAGTGTATGTTGAGCAAATTGCTTTTTCTAAACATTTTTATCTGAGCTTTTGAAAACGGTGAACTACCAGTTGGTATTAAAAAAGACATCAGACCAATACTAAAACCACAGTCCAATGTCAGATATACCCTTTTTCCTGCCAAACCACTTGTACAAGCAAAAATATATTTTTTAATAAAGGGAACTATATCATACAAAGCAAAGAAAAACAAACGTGTTATGTGTAATTGTGATACCACACTAGCAAACAAGCAAGAGAATTTGACACTGTTGTCTTACTCTACAAGATCAGTAAGGTCACAGCTACTACAGATGGTGTCCCTTTTAAGTAGTGCTTAATCTGAGCTGGTGGGGACCACCAGTAATTCTTTTTGGGAACTGGCACTTATTTTTCCACATCAGGCATTTCCATAGAGCGAGAAAGGATTGTGGATTATAGAGGCATGAGGTGGATTTCAGACTATGCAACCTCGGTATTTGTCACACTGACATTTAATTATACTGACTGCCGGCTTCGGAGCAGAGCTCAGGGCACCAACAGTACTATGGGCCTCATTACAACCCTGGCGGTCAAAGACCGCCAGGGCTGTTTTGGCGATTGTACTGCCAAGAGGCTGGCGGTACATTCTGCCGTATTACGACAGCGGCAGTAGCGCCGCGGTCACACCACCAGGACCGGCGGTTTCCCGCCATGGTTGTCCCGGTGGTTTTAATCCGCCAGGGCAGCGCTGCCCAGGGGATTACGACTCCCCTTCCCGCCAGCCTGTCCATGGCGGTAGAGACCGCCATGGAAAGGCTGGCGGGAAGGGGAGTCGCGGGGCCCCTGGGGGCCCCTGTACTGCCCATGCACTAGACATGGGCAGTGCAGGGGCCCCCAGGCACAGCCCCACCCTGCTTTTCACTGTCTGCAGAGCAGACAGTGAAAATCGTGACGGTGCAGCTGCACCCGTCACACCGCCGCAACACCGCCATTAGGAGCCGGCTCCAATGTTACGGCCGACATCCCCACTGGGCTGGCGTGCGGAAACTCTGTTTCCGCCCGCCGGCCCAGCGGGGATGTCGTAATGTGGCTGGTGGGATTGCGGCCGCATAGGCGGCCGCTTGGCGGTCCAACCTTGGATGGCGGCCTCCGCCGCCCGCCAAGGTTGTAATGAGGGCCTATGTTTTTTAACAAATTAAGTACTGCTGCGATTCTTTTCCTAAGTCATTTGATGGGTGTGACATTTCAACATTTCTCTTTAACAGTCTTCGAAAGTAGGAGAATCTGGATGAGCAATTACAAGTAACAATTCATTTTGCAAAATTCAGCGCCAATAAAATAGACTTGGTGGCACATACATGACTAGATACAGAAGTCTTAGGTGCTCATTACAACCCTGGCGGACGGTGTTAAAGCTGCGGAAATACCGCAAACAGGCCGGCGGACAAAAAAAGGGAATTATGACCCTGGCGGAAACCGCCAACTAAGACAGCCACTATAACACACCGCCCGCCACGGCGGTACAGACAAGCAGCGCGGCGGTTACCGCCAACAGACAGGCGGGAGACAATGTACCGCCCACAGTAATACAACCCGCTAATCCGCCACCTTTTCCGGTGCGGATTCACCGTGGATAAAAACACGGCGGAAACAGCTTTTGCTATGGGAAAACGCTCACCTGAACACATCCCGCGAGGAACGAGGACACCATGGAGCCAGAATTACAAATAATCCCTGCCCTTGTCTTTCTGCTCCTCTACGACCAACAGCTACGTAGGCGCAGAAGATACCAGTGAGTACTGCACCTACGACACGGGGAGGGGGGAGGCAAAAGTTAGGGGGACACCCACCAAACACCCCCACCCTCGCATATTACAACATACATACCAATGCAGTCACAAAAATCACAGTAACAACCCACAATCCCCCCGGAAGAATGCAAAGACAATGCGAAATTCGGTCAAACATTGTAATGTGCCAATATACATGTCATACAAAAATATACAGATATATATTTCAAAATCACTCATAATTATATATACAATCCGAGAAGTAGTGCAGATATGTACACAACAATGTCCGTGCACCAACAGTCCAAAAACGCATGGGCGAGGCCCACAAACGATACCTGAGCACAATCGGAGAGAACACTGCCGGGGCATCAGATAGAAATACTACAGGCACCTCAGGGGGAAGGGAAGGGGGGCACCTCAGCCAGATGAATGCGAAGCCAGATCCACGACGGGGCTCCATGCCCATTGATGTATCCTGGGGAGTGCAAAGCCACAGTCTCTCAAATCTCACAGTGGGTGGTTTGCCCACTGTGCTATCCTGGGGAGTGCAAAGCCACAGTCTCTCAAGTCTCTACAGTGGGGGGTTTGCCCACTGTGCCATCCTGGGGAGTGCAAAGCCACAGTCTCTCAAGTCTCTACAGTGGGTGGCTTGCCCACTGTGCCATCCTGGGGAGTGCAAAGCCACAGTCTCTCAAGTCTCTACAGTGGGTGGCTTGCCCACTGTGCCATCCTGGGGAGTGCAAAGCCACAGTCTCTCAAGTCTCTACAGTGGGGGGTTTGCCCACTGTGCCATCCTGGGGAGTGCAAAGCCACAGTCTCTCAAGTCTCTACAGTGGGTGGCTTGCCCACTGTGCCATCCTGGGGAGTGCAAAGCCACAGTCTCTCAAGTCTCTACAGTGGGTGGCTTGCCCACTGTGCCATCCTGGGGAGTGAAAAAAAACAGTCTCTCAAGTCTCTACAGTGGGTGGCTTGCCCACTGTGCCATCCTGGGGAGTGAAAAAAAACAGTCTCTCAAGTCTCATAAGTGGGTGGTTTGCCCACTGTGCTATCCTGGGGAGTGCAAAGCCACAGTCTCTCAAGTAGATGCAGTTCTCTACTGGTACTGGGTGGGACTGGTGCCCAGACTGGATGAGTCTCCCCGTGAAAGTTCATGTCCTGTCACTGTCCCAGCTGCACATGGGATAAGGGTGCCTGATGTGGCGGCCTTTTCATTCCTACACGGTCTTTGCCCTGTTCAGCAGTGCTTTGCCATGGTGGTACTGGACTGTTCAGCGGTGCTTTGCATGCCCTGTTCAGCGGTGCTTTGCCATGGCGGTCTTTGCCCTGTTCAGCGGTGCTTTGCCATGGCGGTTCTGATACGGACATTGGTGTGTGGCATGACGATCTCTACACTGGGCATTAGTGTGTGGCATGACGTTCCATCATTGCCCAGCAGGGCTGTGGCAGCCGGGGCCCTCCTGGGCTGTGACTCCGGCGAGGTCTCCTGACCAGTGACGATACTTGGGCCCTCCTGGGCTATGACTCCGGCGGTGGTCTCCTGACCAGTGACGATACTTGGGCCCTCCTGGGCTATGACTCCGGTTGTGGTCTCCTGACCAGAGACGATACTTGGGCCCTCCTGGGCTATGACTCCGGCGGTGGTCTCTGGACCAGTGACGATACTTGCAGTGGTGGCTGGTGAATTTTAAAGGTGGTGGGGCGTAAGACTAACCCTGCAAGCTGCACCCAATCTTAGATGGATCAAATTAGCAATGAGTGAAATTTATCACATACTCTACCGATGCGTATAGGTTTTCAAGTGTGTTAATTAGTCCCTCCTCCAGGCACTCTTAATCAAGACATAAGGTAGCCTCACTAGTATATAAACATGTGACAGGCAGGTGGATGCAGCACACTATCAACACTTAATTTTATGTTCAGTCCTTGTGTTCAGGCTCTAATTTGTTTGAAATCGGAGTGAGTGTGCTCTGGAACGTCCTAGGCTGTTTTTTTAAACAACATTTCTTTATTTACTGTTTTGAAATAAGTATGACCCTGGTCTATATGATTGGTTGAAATGTTCGCACAACAGTCTCATCAAAACATTTGCCACAAAACCGTGCATTAAGTATGTTGAGTCTATAAATAAACTTTCCTTGGGAGGGTGAGCAGTTGGACTTGGACTGAGCCAGTGCTTAATTTGTAAATAAAAACGTGCCGGTGCTCAAAGCCATCCTCTTAAACCCGCGGCTGCTGCAATTAAATGTGGGAACACAGAATACTGAGGTGGCGTAATCCTGAAGCCATCTCGGGCCTCTTCAATCCATTTAAAGCCACTCTCTACCCCTTCAGCTCACTCTTGCAGCTTTCTACTTTCTCCCTTTGTGAGGCTTTTTCGTTTTTTCTCTTCCTCCATCTTTCCCATGTGTGTCTTTTGCTCACAGCAAAGGCTTGAGGCAGAAAAATAAGCCCCGGACCGCATAAATAATTGCTGGTGCTCAGCACCGGAAACAGCAAGCACAAATTAAGCACTGGACTGTACATCTTTCACAATAACACTTGTCGACACGCTCACCTCAACCATACAACTGAGGGAAAAAAGACTGCCATTCTGTTGCTCCAATACAGTGTGCAAATACTGGAAGAGCAAGTAGTCTGAACCCCTTTATGATAGCGACAGGCATTGTGAGACATTCCAATGGCGTTCAGCTCTAACTATAGTGCTCTCAATTGTACCCTGCAGTATGCAGCATAAAAGACTTTTGTGTTGGATAAAAGTCAAAGCCAGAGGAACAAATCTGATTAAATTAAATACTTGGAGTATATACGTACGTATATACACCATATCACATGAAGTGTAAAGTGTGATATGAAACAGAATGCATAAGTATTCCAACCTAAAACCAGATGAGCTCTCACAGGAGGTGATTGAACCTAATGGCTACAGTTGTTGACCATCTAACATGGGAGCCCAGGTTCAAATCCTGGCCTCACTTTAGCATTATAGCATTATGTGAATCATGACAAGTCTCTGTGGCAGAAAAACATCATGCAACATAGCGTGCATCTGTTACGAAGCACTCTTATGGCTTTAAGGAAGGTCTGTGCTGCTATTTAACACTGCCAACAATAAAATGTCTGCTTGTCACCCCACACTCCAATCACATCCTTTAGAAGTTGAGGAAAAAGCATTAATCTTAAATGTCAGAGAGAGATGCTCTCTAGGGGATGTACTGCACAGAATAAAACTGGAAAATCTGGGATCAATCCTGGTTACCCTGCTAGATCAATGTGTGTGATCCTAGCAAACACATTCTTTCATCGAGCCCGTATCCAATATTACATAGTAGTGCACTTTTAAAAACTTGTGTTCACGATGTGCACTCCTAGTTCGCCAACAGCTTGGTCACCTGGGCCAGGGTGGAATATTTCTCCCTTCACATCTAAAATCTCTCACTTTTAAATAACATTTCTCGATAGAGATATAATCTGATAACCTAGGGTGAAAAGCTTTTAGTTTTAAAGAAATACACTTTTTGAGTTTTGAAGGCATCTTATCAGTCTCATCAAACATTGACCACGGAGCAGCTCATTAAGCACGTTGCTAGACCAGAGTTCATTGTTTGTTGGCATGTTTATTGCATGATTTACATGCTAAATATTGCCAAAGCTCAGCTTGTGTGCTCACTGTAAGAGCCAAGGAAGTACCTCCGCTTTCCCTGTTGATTTTTAGGGTTGCCCACTTCTAATTTGAGGCCTTGGAGTGGCAAGGCAGAAGAGAGGTCCTGAAGAGAAGGAATAAAAAAAAAAAAGATAACCATTTCCTTACCTAGAGAAAGACACACAGAAGTTGCACCGGCCCGAGAGAGCCACCGGGAGCTGCTGAACAAGAGTAATTGGATATTGCCAGACCACCCTGCCTAAAGGCCGAAAGTATTTACCTTATTTCTAGCACGCTTTCTTGACAGTCCTGCGCGATGTCTGGTGAGGCGTGAACAGTGACACTTCATGGGGATGGTCTAGCGAAAGGAGATGTAACGTGATAGAGAGGCACACGCGCCTCAGCATCAGAGTGACTGCTCCGTGCTGACAGTGTGGCAATCTCACGGACAGTACTTTACGAAATAACTCAGTAATGCAGCATCTACAGTGTGCATGTTTCTATAAAACTGAAACGTGCGCACTGTGTCTCTTTACTGCATGTGACCTGGTGTCACTGATGACGCCTGTCACATGCACCTCCTCCAGTCCTGTCATCCCATTCCCAACTCGTCACAGATTGGGGTGGGATCAGTCAGGTTTGCTGATCCTCCCATGCTGGGACGAGTTAGAAAAGGTGGCACCCTCGCTGATTGACACACTGTTTTGGGAAGCACAGGCTGCAGCCTGAAGCGCCCAAGTACAATCTGTCAGAGAGGGTGGTGTTTGTCAGTGGGGAGGAGTGGCCCTACGCTCCTTCAGGCCACAGAATCAAGGGCGTAAATCAGGCAAGCCCTGGAAAACCTGCGACATTGCACGTGCGCAGTAAGTGCATGTGCCTGTCAGTGCTGTGACTGCCTGACCCTCGCGCAGAGAGAGGGTCAGAAGCTATGCTGAGCAATCAACACTTACTGCAGATAGGATTTATGAATAATTTAAAAAACTGAGAGAGTCAAGAAATATAGGAGGCGTAGCCCCCACGCCCTTTAAAAGAAACCGCCCCTGGATACTTGTGCCCTCCTGGGCTATGACTCCGGCGGTGGTCTCCTGACCAGTGACGATACTTGGGCCCTCCTGGGCTGTGACTCTGGTGGTGGTCTCTGGACCAGTGACGATACTTGGGCCCTCCTGTGCTATGACTCATGCTGTGGTCTCTGGACCAGTGACGATACTTGTGCCCTCCTGGGCTATGACTCCGGCGGTGGTCTTCTGACCAGTGACAATACTTGGGCCCTCCTGGCCTATGACTCCGGCGGTGGTCTCCTGACCAGTGCCGATACTTGGGCCCTCCTGGGCTATGACTCTGGCGGTGGTCTCTGGACCAGTGCTGATACTTGGGCCCTCCTGGGCTATGACTCCGGCGGTGGTCTCTGGACCAGTGACGATACTTGGGCCCTCCTGGGCTGTGACTCCGGCGGTGGTCTCTGGACAGTGACGATACTTGTGCCCTCCTGGGCTATGACTCCGGCGTTGGTCTCCTGACCATTGACGATACTTGGGCCCTCCTGGGCTATGTCTCCGGCGGTGGTCTCCTGACCAGTGACGATACTTGGGCCCTCCTGGGCTGTGACTCTGGCAGTGGTCTCTGGACCAGTGACGATGGTGCTGGCGGTTGTGTCTGGACTGCCGGAAATGATGGCGCACTTCTCCGCCGTGACACTCACAACAGGCTGGGCAGACTTCCTCTGGACCTTCCCCACCTTTGTTGGAGTTACAGCTGACTCACCAATCCCCTTCGAACCCATGTCAGTTGTTTTCACACCAGGAGTCTTAACACAGTCCCGTCGTCCACTCTCCAATTTTAGAGCATTTACAGGGGTTGGGCTGCCAGTGCCTTGGCTCCGGGTCCTACTGCCTGCCCTAGTGGCCGGTGCACTCCACAAGCCTTCAACACGCACCACTGGTATTGGAGGCTTTTTGGCTGAGGCGCTACGATGGGACTGATGAATTGGAGGGGGGGGTGAGGGCAAAAAGGTCAATTTTACAGAGGGTCAGTTTCTGACGAACACTGGGATGGGTAGCTGGAGGGGGTCTGGGAGTGGAGGAAGAGGAGGTGGTTGTCGGAGGTGTCACTTTAGCTGTTTTGGGTGCAGGTGCAGGTACTGGAGGCTGTCGTGAGGTGGATGGATGTTGGGTGAGTGACTGCCGGCGTTTGTGTACTTTGGGAGGGGGCGTCACAGACACACTGGGAGAGGACACAGGGGACGTGTAAATGGCAGTGGAGGTGGTGAGTGCAGGTGAGCGGCATGGGGTGCTGGGTCTCCTTGTGCGACTTGTGGTGCCTGTAGATGTGGTGCATGCAGGTGTGTGTGTAGACGAGACTGGGACGGAGGAGGGAGAAGAGGAGGAGGGGGACACAGTGGAGACAGTGGATGTTGCTGTGTCTGTAATGGGTGTGATGCTTGTGTGAGTGCCTGTGGGATGTGTGGTGCCTATGTTTGCTTGAGCTACTTTTGGGTGTTGATTTGTATGCATGCTGGTCTGTAGGTGTGCTTGGGATGGGCTGGGGTACAGGGGATTGGGTCTAGGTGGAGGAAGTTGGAGGGGGGAGGCTGGACATAGGGACAATGGCTGCCATCAGTGCTGAGGCCAGAGATTGCAGGGTTCGCTGAAGGACAGCCTGACCAGAATGAATGCCCTCCAGGAATGCATTACCGTGTTGCAACTCTTGTTCTACATGCTGGATGGCATTCACAATGGTAGACTGCCCAACAGTGAGTGACCTGAGGAGGTCAATGGCCTCCTCACTGAGGGCAGCAGGGGTGACTGGGGCAGGGCCTGAGGTGCCTGGGGCGAAGGTGATGCCCACCCTCCTGGGTGAGCGGGCACGGGCGAACGCTGAGGGGCTGCTGGGAGGGTGGTGCTGGTAGGGGAGGTGGCGGCTGTACCTGTTGAAGTGGGGGGCACAGATGGTGCCGTCACCACAGGGGAGCACCCATCAGCGGACGAGTCCGTGTTGCTGGTTGGTGATCCGGTGGCCGACATGAAGCTCCCCTCGCCCTCCGTCCTACTGGTGCATTCAGAGTCCGTGGTGTGGACCTCCATGGCCATGTGGGATGCAGCTCCCTCGTGCTCCGGTGCCATTGTACCTCCGCCTGATGATGCTGATGTACAAAAGGACAGGGAGAGGAGGAAAAGGGGGGGGGAGACAGAAGAAAGAGAGTTTTAGTGCATGGCATTCCGCTACCGTTGGCGGACAAGACAGCCACAGCAGCCCCCTGCATAACGCCGTGCTCCTGCACTCTGCACACGCAATTTCTGGCTTTTGGCCTACCTGGCAATGGTGGACATCTGCGCACATGGATGCCACAGGGGCAACTATACCTCGACTTGGCACTCTGCTGAGGTGGGGTTGAGTGCCACATGGCCTACATTACGGAGGGGCCTTGCCTACCTAACTCGCCCTGGCCTAGGGACACCCACAGCCCACCTCCCCCACCCAGACACCTCCACTGCATGCAATGTCCGCAGAATGAGGTTGTACTCACCCCCTTGTGTCTTCTGTGATGTCCTCAAGCGCCCATCCAACTCCGGGTAGGCCACCGCCAGGATCCGGAACATCAGGGGGGTCTTGATGCGACGGGCACCCCTCCCACGTTGGGAGGCCATCCCCAGCTGAGCATCCGCCGTCTTCTTGCTGCAGCGGCGAATGTCCTCCCATCTCTTCCGGCAGTGGGTGCCCCGTCTCTGGTGGGCCCCCAGAGTCCAGACCTCCTTGGCGATGGCACACCAAATGTCCCTCTTCTGGTGGGCCCTGACCTACATGACATGCACAAGGGAAGAGGAACAGTCATTACCAACTGCACCGTCAATGTGAGTGGCCCCATCCCTACTCTGGCCATTCATTCCCATGCATTAATGTTGTATGAACTCTGCCCCCTTCCCTCTTCCACCCAGCCCTCTCCACCCAGGCCTAGCCCATACAACGTGCTCCCTGTGTACTAACCTGTTGGTCTGGAGGACCGTAGAGTAGCGTGTACTGGGGGAGGACCCCATCCACAAGTTTCTCCAACTCCTGTGCAGTGAAGGCAGGGCCCCTTTCCCCAGACGCAGCAGCCATCGTCGCTTCCAGACCGAGGTCACAGCAGCACTAGCAGTGTAGGTCCTCTCCTGTCGAAGGTCAGGTATCTAGTGATTGAACAGATAGAAAATGGCGGTGACGTCCGCGGCGGTGCGCATCATCACCGCCGGCACACCTGTTCATTGGCTCCTGGGACCCATAGGGTCCAATGTGAACCAATGCAGCATTGCGCCGCGGTCTACGACCGCCTACCGCGACGGTGTGCAATGCCAGCGCAGTTACCCCACAATCCCATTGTCCCAGTTTAGAGGTCAGGCAGCCGCCATTTCAGGGGCCCACATGGCTTCATTTACTACTGCGTCACACATAGCTAGGCCTACACTCAACACACATACAGGAAGGGTTTTGTGTCTAGTGTAGTCTTGTGTGTAACTGTGGGTACATACCTGGAGGAATAGTGACTGGTTCTTCGCTGTTGTCCTTCGTAGGCACCGTCAGCTGGGACATATGAGAAGATGGCAGAATCCTCCGGTGTACCGACCGCTGGTGGACCTGTTGACATTGGAAGAAAGACATGTCATCGTCACCTACCGGTTTGACCGTGCCACTATCCAGGAACTATGTACCCAGTTGGAGCCAGACCTGATGTCACCGATCCGCCATCCGACTGGAATCCCCCTGACGTGCAGGTGCTGTCAGTGCTCCATTTCCTTGCAAGTGGGTCATTTCAAACAACAGTGGCCATGGCATCAGGGATGTCCCAGCCTATGTTTTTCAACGTGTTGTCCAGAGTGTTGTCTGCCCTGCTGAAACACGTAAGGAGATACATCATTTTCCCTCAGGTGGAGGATTTGCCTACAGTCAAAGGTGACTTCTACGCCCTGGGACATATCCCCAACGTCATAGGTGCCATTGATGGGACCCATGTAGCTCTGGTCCCCCCCCACAGGAGTGAACAGGTGTACAGGAACAGGAAGAGTTATCATTCCATGAATGCCCAGAACGTCTGTTTGGCAGACCAGTACATCTCCAAAAAATGCTATGTTCCCTGGCTCTGTGCATGACGCCTACATCCTGCGGAATAGCAGCATCCCTGATATGATGAGTCAACTCCAGAGGCACCGTGAATGGCTATTGGGGAACTCTGGTTACCCCAACCTTTCCTGGCTATTGACCCCAGTGAAGAATCCCAGGACCAGGGCAGAGGAACGCTACAATGATGCCCATGGGCGGACTAGGAGGGTGATCAAACGCACCTTCGGCCTTCTGAAGGCCAGGTTCAGGTGCCTCCATATGACAGGTGGATCCCTATTCTACTCACCGAAGAAGGTGTGCGACATCATCATCGCCTGCTCCATGCTCCATAATTTGGCATTGCGACGCCAGGTGCCTTTTCTGCAGGAGGATGATCCAGATGACGGTGTTGTAGCAGCTGTGGAGTCTATGGAGCCTGTGGACAGTGATGAGGATGAAGCTGAGGAAGAAGAAAACGACAACAGGGAGTCAGTCATACAGCAATATTTCCAGTGACACACAGGTGAGAACATTTTCTGGTTTAACATTACATTAACTTTCACACGTCTACCTCTATCCTGTTCCTCCATTTCAATCACTATTTGTTAATTGAGTTGTACCTTTCCATTTCAGTTTCACAAGTGTGGTAACCTACGTGTCAACTGCTTGCATCCTTCAAGGGCTTGTGATGTGTGACATAGGTGTGTTAGCCTTACAATGGGTAACCCATTATGACACTGTAATTGATAATACAAAGTACCAAATCATAGACTGACTCCAGATTTTTTTGTGTTTCAAGGGTGTTTATTTAGGTGCTCAAAAAATGAAGGGGGGTTGTAAAATGGTGATGGGGGATGGTGGAGGAATGTCCATGACAGAGTCCAGTCTATTAGTCTCACAGGTGCACTGCCCATCTGGGCATAGGAAGTGGAGCTGGGGCAGTTCGAATATGGACAGAGTAACAAAGTGGGACAGTGGGAGGACAATCAGGGTGGTCTTATTTCCTGGCGGGGGTCTTGCCATCTTGCTCTGTCCTGTTCCTGTATTTCAGAGACCGCTTGCGTGGTGGTTGTCCGTCTGCTGGGGGTGAGGTGCTGGTGTGGTGGTCCTGTTGCGGGGCGTCCTGTCCACTAGCGCCGGCGGAGGTGGTGGGCATTTCATCGTCCTGGCTAGTGTCAGGGGCCCCTTGGAGTGCCACGGTGTCCCTCAAGGTCTGCTGTATGTCCTTCAGCACCCCTACGATGGTGCCCAGGGCGGAGCCGATGGTCCTGAGGTCCTCCCTGAACCCCAAATACTGCTCCTCCTGCAGACGCAGGGTCTCCTGCAACTTGTCCAGGACAGTCGCCATCGTCTCCTGGGAGTGGTGGTATGCTCCCATGATGGAGGAGAGGGCCTCGTGGAGAGTTGGTTCCCTTGGCCTGTCCTCCCTCTGTCGCACACAGCAGCCCTCCCAGTTCCCCTATGTTCCTGGGCCTCCGTCCCCTGGACCGTGTGCCCACTACCACTGCCCCAGGTCCCTGTTGTTGTTGGGGTGGTGGGTTACCCTGGGTGACCTGTAGTGGTGGACACACAGCTGATTGACCTGTCCTGGGTAGGGAGGTTTGGGCCCGCTGGGTGGAAGGTCGGTGTTGGGCTGTGCCTGTGCAAGGGGAACCGACTGTCCTGAGGCCCACGATGGTCCGGGCTGGTCATCAAGATCCAGTAGGGCAGAGCTGCTCTCGTCACTGTGGGCCTCTTCTGGGGGTGGAGTGGTGTTGTCTGGACCCTCTGGTGTGGTGACGGTCCTTTGGGTTCCTGCAGGAGTGCAATGGGTGGGTGTGCGTGAACCCCAGTGCAAGCATTCCTGTGTGGGGGCTTGTGTGATGATGGTTGGGGGGGTGTTCTGGGTATGTGCAGTGAGCATGCTTTAGTGAGGGGTGACCATGCTTAGTTGTGTCATGCAGGGCTTGGTGTTGGGATGGGTGGTTTGTGTTATGGGTACATTAGTAAGGATTTGGAGTGATAGGGGAGGGTGGGGGTGTGTAATAGCATGCAGGTAGGGTGGGGGATATGAAAGTTAAGATTTGACTTACCAGTGTCCCATCCTCCACCGACTCCTCCGAGGCCCTCAGGATGCAAGATGGTCAAGACTTGCTCCTCCCATGTTGTTAGTTGTGGGGGAGGAGGTGGGGGTCCGCCGCCAGTCCGCTGCACCGCGATGTTGTGCCTGGAGACCGTGGAACGCACCTTCCCCCGTAGGTCGTTCCACCTCTTCCTGATGTCCTCTCTATTTCTTGGGTGCTGTCGCACGGCGTTCACCCTGTCCACTATTCTGCGCCATAACTCCATCTTCCTGGCTATTGATGTGTGCTGTACCTGTGAGCCAAATAGCTGTGGCTCTACCCGGACGATTTCCTCCACCATGACCCTGAGCTCCTCCTCGGAGAAGCGGGGGTGTCTTGGGCGTGACATGGGGTGGTGTGGGTGAGGTGTGGGGTGGTGTATGTGGTGATGAGTGTGGTGAGTGTAGTGGTGTGTGGTGTTTTGTGTGTGGATGTTGGGTGGGTGATGGTGTTGTGTGGCTCCGTGTGATGAGGTTGTCAATTGCTGTGCTCTCTCTCTGGCCTTCTCTCAGAATGTATGGTCGTAGGGGTTTGTGGGTGATGTGGGTGTGTATTTTATATTGTGTTGTGTGTGTGGGAGTGGTGTGTGTATGTGTATCAGGTGTGTGTATTTGGAATTGTCCAATGTGGTGGTGTTTTGTATGTGTGTGTGTATTTGAGCGCAGCGGTGTGTACCGCCAATGGAATACCGCGGTTGAAAGACCGCAGCGTGGATTCGTGGGTTGTAATAGCATGGGCGTGTTTCTGTTGGCGTGGATGTGGAGGATTTGTTTCTGCATGTTTATCGCTGACCTTTGGTGTGGCGGAGTTGTGTGGGTGTCTGAATTTCGTCAGATTCCGTGATGTGTGTCATAATAGCTGTGGCGGTCTACCGCGGCCGCGGCGGTGTATTGGCGGTCTTCTGCACGGCGGTAAGCGCCTTATACCGCCAATGTTGTAATGACCCCCTTAGTCTGAGAATCAGTTGTCAAAAATCTTGGTCTTACATCTGAGATAAAGGCTTAAATATATTGCACCAGTACTTCTTGTTTATAGATGAGACAAAAGCCCAGTTGGTCAGCAATGGTGCTTGCAACATGGAACAGTCCGCACTGTCCCACTTTGCCATTGCTGAACTTCTCTTTGTTGGGAGTTCAGTTAAAATCGCACGAAAATGTATATTGCTTAAAGCTAAATATAAAAACCAGTGTGACTGCACATCTTGGGGTGGGGGTGCATATGGCGACTTTGCTGGGCTGGAGCACCTCACTGGGGGAGGGGGGCAACACATCCCAACGCCCTGGTAAGGGTACCAGTCATTGAAGGAGGCATCGGGGTGGGCTCGGAAACACTTCTAGTGCTTCCAGGCAGCACGTAGGGATGACATGCATCTACCCCTCACATAAAAGGGGCCACAGTCAGTGAGCGGCTCTTTCGCTACTGCTTGCCAACCACTCGTGGTTCCTCCACTGCAGGAAAGAAAACTTTAGACTTCATCAGCTGTTTGTTTTCCCTTTTCTTCTTGTCTCCCTTCTTTATTTGGGTGCAGCAGCTGTTTGGGCCTCAAAGACAAGAGCATGCACAGCTCGCATGCCTTGCTGGGAGCTGCACAGGTGCGAGCCCTGCTCACACGACCCGAGCATTGTTCAGTGGTGACTCCTGTGGGGTCCCGGGTGCTGCAGGTGAGGGACCTTTTGGGGGCCTGAGTACAGATGTTTTTTTCTTTTTTTGTCTGCATTTGTTGCTTGTTGCGTGCAATGCCTTCAGGAATTGACCAGTCTGCACCTACTTCAGCTGGATTGTTGGTGGTAGTGCATTACGAGAGAGCATTTTAGGGGCTACAAGGGGGGTTGTTTGCTGGATGTGTGCACCTGACTGGAGGAGTCATTTTCCTGGCAGCATGGCTTTTTTCTCAGGCAGTGTCTTGGCATTGTGTGCACCTTGCTGGTGATACTTAAGGGTGCATTCATGTAGATCCTTTAGGGTCTAGTGGTCCAGTGGTCTAGTATGCTTTTCACAGAGTCTTGTGGATTTGACTGTACAGTTTAAGCAGGGTTGGTTGTCACCAGCCCTTCATGGGAGCAGGTGGGCACAGAGATTCCAAGCACTCGTGGACTGAGGCACTGCTAGAAGCATTGATGCTTAGGATGGACGCTATGGGTCAACCCATAGCATTGTTGAGGTCACAGCCCCCTCTACCAGATGCAGTTCCCATTGAGTGGACTGACAGGCCAAGGAGGGCTGGAGTGCCTCCTACAGAGGCATTCCCTTCGGTCCCGAAGATGGTGCGTGGGCAGAAAAGGAGTAGGGAGGCCCACTGGGCTTGACGGACTCTAGCCAGGGCATTCCAAGTCAGGTTACTAGTTGTGCGGCAGTGGTGCCTGTGGGTCTGACCCTGGCCTGTGACCCCCACCCAGTGGAGGCTTCAGTCCATTCTGTGCCCACGGTTGCACTGGCCCCGTTTCCGGGAGTCACACCAGTCTCGGTTGGTATTGACTAGGTGGATGTTTAGGGTACTGCCGTGAATGTCTTGGGGGCGGCGGCAACTACTTGTGTGGGGCAGACTGTGGTTTCTAGTTCAGCTACGGGGTTACTCCTGTGGAATGTTTAATGCAACAGGATTTGGTAGCTAATTTGGCATCCATTTTACCTTGGCTTTCGGAGGTGGGCCTGCTGTCTGCCCTTCTAGTGCGGGTGACCTAGGAGGTACTGGGGAAGGGGCTGTTATGGAAAGGGCTCGGCACCTTAGGTGCTGCAAAGGGTACTCAGAGTACACAGTGGAGCACAGTAGGGCCAGGGCCCAACAGGGGGACAGACAAGACGTATCCCCAATCTCGTCAGGCCTAGTAGAAACTCAGGCTGCCACTGTGGCAGTGGCCACTGCGCAGCCCTTGGGTCAACCACCATCGGTGGCAAGTACTGCAGTGAGTGTTGCTGGCCCAAGAGGAGCAGTGCACACACTAGCATCTCCTCCTGCCCAGAGAACAGCAACTTCAGGTACTGGACTCTCTGTACCCCCTATGGGCTTTGGAGATATCCGCTCTGAACTTGAGCACCTGAGATTGCATATGCCATTAAAACTGAAGTAAAAGATTTGGAAAGGGGCTTACGTTGATATTTTTGATCTGCTTGTTGATAAATCCGACAAAGAGGAGGTTAAGCGCTGTAAGTAATGTGCACACTATAGGAAGTATGGCCGTTGGCCTCAAAAGAAGAAGGTTGAGGACTCTTTGGCCAACTGGGTGAAACCTTTCTCTACATATCAGGCCATTCTGGAGGAGCGTTTCAATGATATAGGGGATCAGCTGGCCTGTTATCAAAACCAAATTGTGAGTGTGCATGATGTGTATGGTAGCACAACATGGAAAGATTACAATAAAGAGTTTAGGAGGGTCAAGCTCAGTAGGCCCACCCTTGGATAGGAACCACAGTGATGTGATCACATGGATGAGTTATATGAACTGACCGCAGGGCCTAGGGAGCAGCCCTTTCGGTCAGGGACAAGATCTGCTTCTGATGCAGTGGCAGGGGGACAGCGAGGAAAGGGGCTTGCTGGCATTTTTATCAGTGCACGTGCTCCCGACCTCTTAGGACCTGTAAATTTGAGCATTGCTGTTCATTCTGTGGTCAGACCTCCCAACCAAAATCCAAGTGCTTCAAAAAAATCAAAATATAAGGGTAGCAAGAAACAGGATTAATGACTCAGTTTTTGGCAAGGCTCCCTCACCAGTTAACTTATTGGCTATGGTCCCCTGCCTAAATATGTACATTAACCATGGGGCTGTACAGGTATTGTATGAAGGCTTTAAGTGAGGTTTCAGGATCCCAGCTCCAGGCTATCTGGGCTCACCTCATTGTAGGAGCCATCAGTCTGTTAGATCCAACCCTGGGGTGGCAAAGGTAAAGATCCTAAAGGAGCTGAATTTAGGTCAGATAACTGGTCCCTTTGATCTAGTCCCTAGGAAGGCTTTGTCTGTTCCCCCCTCGGGGTAGTTTCTAAGAAGGATCCTGGAGAATTCAGATTGATCCATAACCTGTTAGAACCAAGAGGCCATTCTGTTAATGCTGCTATTGATGGGGCTTTATGCTGAGTCAAGTGTGCGTTGTTTGATCAGGCAACTCAGATGCTGTGGGAGCTGGGGCATGGGGCTATGATGACAGAATCGGATATTGAATCTGCCTTCCGGCTGCTACCTGTCCACCCATCTCTTAGGTTTCCAGTTTGAGGGGGATTACTACTTTGACAAGGGTATGCCAATGGACTGCTCAGTGTCCTGTTCCTATTTTGAGAAATTTTGCACGTTTCCGGAATCGTTTTTTAGGCATGAGTCGTGGCACCAGTGGGTGCTTCACTACCTTGATGACTTTCTGCTCCTTGGTCGCCCTGGCTCTGAGTGGTGTGCAGAAGCTTTGGGAATCTTTCAGAAGCTGATGGGTGAGTTTGGTGTCCCTGTAGCACAGGGCAAGACAGTAGGCCTCTCCACCACAATCAATTTCAGGGTGCTGAATTGGATTCTTTAGCGGGGTGTCCAGGCTTCCGATGGGTAAGGTTGATGCCTTTTCACAAGCCTTACAGGCATGCCTGAGGGCTCGGAAGGTTACGCTCATCAGTTGCAAGGCCTGGTTGGGCAACTTAATTTCACTCTGCGGATCATTCCCATGGGGCACGCCTTCTTGCAATCAATTGCTTAGGCCATGTTGGGCTTGAAAATAAAACATCACCACACCAGGCTCTTCAGCGAGGTCAAGCATGATGGATTTAGAAGTCATTCCTGCATGACTTTAATGGGACAGTTGTGTGGCCAAGTCAGCCATGGTCCATTGAAGAGCTGGGGCTGTTCATAGATGCAGCCAGCAGTGAAGGTTTTGGGGCCATCTTAGTGTGCTCAGTGCTGGCCCAGAGAGTGGGTACAGTGAGCCCTAGTAGCAAGTATTGTTTTTCTGGAACTGTTCCCGATCCTCGTAACTTTGTCAGTGTGGCCCAAGCATTTTCACAATGAGTCTGTGATTTTCTGGTCTGATAACATGGTGATGGTTGAGTGTATAAACAAGCTGCAAAGTGCAGGATGATCCTGAGGCTGATGAACTTATGTTTCTGTATCCACAGTTAAATGTCCTATTTAGAGCCTGTGCCTGGTGTTTTGAACAATGCCACTGCTGCCCTGTCACGTTTTAGGATTCAGGTTTTCAGGTCCTATCACCCTGGAGCGGATGAATTCCCAATGCCCATCCTGGAGCATCTGGTGGATTGATGCCCAAGATTACCAAATCTTGTGGCAGCTAGTTTAGCACCCAGGACCAGGAGGGCCTATGAGGGTGCTTTATCGGATAATTCAGATTTACCTTAGGCATGCAGTTTGTCTAGCTGGTCTGATGAATCATCAATTATGGCATTCTTGGGGGCACTTGGGCAGGAGGGAAGGTCAGTTGCATGCGCTAGGTGCCACATTGCTGCCATATCCTTCTTTGCTCAACTGTGGGGGGCATCTGATGGGATTAAATCTTTCCAGGTAAGGAGGGCTTTGAATGGCTGGCAGCGTCTCCAGGGGGCTAGACTGGATCTTAGGTGTCTCATTGACACAGTGAAGCTAGCGGCTATCTTGTGGCTCTCTGGGATATATGCAACTCTTGGTGGAGGCCACCCTATTTAGGGTGGCTTTTACTTTGGCCTTTTATTGGGCCCTCTGGCTCAATCAATTGGTGGCTAGAAACAAGATTACAACTGGCAGACATTCGTTGGTTGGACTCGGCGAGGACCCCGGCGATCAGCCTCTCTCATTCTAAGGTAGACCAAGAGGAAAAGGGTGATAACTGTTGCGAAGAGCTATGGGTAGTGAGTACTGTCCTGTTTGCAATTTTGGAGGCCTCCTTAGCTCAGTGGCCCAGGGCGGTATGGGGGTCGGTTTTTGGTGCATGTAGTGCCACATCGCTGACCAGGTACCAGTTCTCACAAATTCTCAAGTGCACTCTGTCTGCAGCGGGATTTGACTCCTCTGAATTAAGTACTCACTCATTTAGGATTGGGGCTGCCGTGGCGGCTCTGACAATGGGGCTCTCAAGTTCAGCAGTTAGGAGGATTGGCAGGTGGTCCTCGGATTGTTACAAAAGATAAGTGGGACTGCATATGCTGTGAGTATTTTGTACCTTACCTTTTTGTATTTCCTATCCTGATTTCCCTTAGGTGGCCGGTACGGTTTTCTAGAAGTCCCGAGGGTTCTGGTGTATGCAGGAGCTACAGGGATCCCAGAGGTGCGCATACCCGGACATTATCTTTCTTTATGTAGGTGGTAATGACTTGGTTCACCTAGGACGGCAACAGCTTTTTGAGCTGATGGTCTCAGAAGTTGTTTGGTTGGTTAAGAAATTTAATGCAGTGCTCGCCTGGTCGAATATCATCCCCCCAACTTTAGTGGAGGGGCAACATCTCAGTCAATGCCCTTAATGACTCGATGAGAAGGGTAAACAACAAGGTTGCCAAGACTGACTGTCATTCCCCACGGCTATATACAGGAGGAGCATTTCTTCCTTCAGGATGGGGTGTACCTATTGTGGGATGGGAATGACATGTTGCTGGAAAGACTCCTGGCTTGGCAAGTTCACCGCCCATGGTAGAAAAGCAACTGCAGGAAGGGAGAGACCAGTTAGTTGGTCTATTATACTGATCTGTGGTGGGGTGAGCCCATAATTGATGGGGCAATTAGCTTTACCTCTTCTTACCTGAGCAGAACATCAAGGTAATAAGACCCTGCAAGGGGTGCTGGCTGGGAATTGAAGACAACATCCAGGGATGCAGGGGGTTGCGAGCGGTTGCTGGCATCTGGTCCCTATAGCCAACCACCCGCGTATGCGCAAAGTTCTTGAGGCTAGCACTGGCCCTTGGGGGGTTAGAGTCTGAGAATGGAGGGGGTGCCTGAGGTAGAAATACTAGCGAGCAGCGGGACGGTCCTCTGTACAGGAATTGCACCTAAGAGGATCTGATAGGGGTAGATTGCTCCCATATGGAGGGCCTACCCCAGGCCACCTAGCCGTGGGGTGGAGAGAGGACTAGGGTGTCTACTTAGGAATTACTCATGACCTCATCCATAGTCACTGGAGTGGATACACAGGAACTGACTTTAGATTAGCGTACTTTGTTAAGGCTAGATATCTACAAATATAAATGAATACGTAAAATGTTGGAGTTACTGTGTAAAATTGTGTTGATAATTGATTTACGATTTTGTTGTAATTAAAATACTGGTGGGGGCTTTTGACCCCATAACCCAAAAAGTTGTGATTTATTTTCTAGAGATGTTGTTGAGTCACACAGTAGGGTGGATTATGGGAGTAGGCGAAAAGCCTCAGTGGTACCTGGCCATGAGTATGTGGCTCCTCCATTTAGGGAGGGGGCAAAGGGCGGCTATGCCAGGCCCAGAGCACCTCATTGGGGGGGGTTGCGCCCCCGAAGTGAGGGTCCCAGTCATTGGAGTAAGCATTGGTGTGGTCCTGGAAGCGCTTCTAGTGATTCTGGGCCAAGCGCATGATGAAACACGTCGACCCTGGCCATAAAAGAACCGCCGAAGGTGAGCAGGTCTTTCGCTCCCGCTTGCTGACTCCTCCTAGATCCTCCCCTGCAGGAAAGTAGTCTTTAGAAAAACCAACTCACCTCCCCCATGGCAATTGATTGGATGATGTTTGTTTAAGCTCTCTTGTTTTGCTTTCCTTGTCCTTGTTACCTTGCTTTCTTTGTTTCTGTTGGAATGACTGTTATGTACTACTCACCATATTTTGCTCCTTGACATCATGGATGGCTTCTTCGTGAAAGAATGTTTGTCATACTTTATATAATGCAGGGTGAGATCAGCAATTAGCTTTACCTTTTCTTACCTGATTAGGACACCAAGCTAATTGGACTCTCCAAAGGGTGCTGGCTGGAATTTGAAGACAACATCCAGGGGCACAGAGTGTTGTGATCGGTCGCTGGCATCTGGCCCCTAGGGCCAACCCACCGCTCAAGCGCAAAGGTCTCAAGGCTAGCACTGGCCCTGGAGTAATCCACATGGTAGACAAAAGAAATGTTGATGATAACTGTGGAGGAAAGTGCCATCTTTCTAGCATAGTTACCCCATTTGGTGCCCAATGTCAATTTGTTTAGACTGTAGTTCACTGGGATCCTGCTAGTCAGGACCACAGTGACTATGCACTCTCCTTTAAATTTGGTTGCTGGTAAACACCCTCAGTTGGCATACTGGTGCACCCATGTAAGTCCCTAGTATATGGTACTTAGGTACTCAGGGCATTGGTACACCAGGGGTCTCCCCCGAGCTGCAGCATATATTGTGCTACCCCTGGGAGCCCATGCAAACAGTGTCTTCAGGCCTGCCGTTGCAGCCTGCGTGAAATGGTGAATGGACCCTCTTACCACCGAACCTGGTCACTTGACATTATAAGTCACCTCTCTGGTAGGCCCTTCAGCCCTAGGGCAGGGTGCATGTCTCTAAGTGTGAAGCTGCCCCTGCATGAGCAGGGAGCCTCTACAGACTCCTGGCCCCTTCTTGGACTCTGTAAGTGTGGAGAAGCCATCTTAAGATATGTAGTGGACACTAGTCAACACGAGTGATCCAACCACATAATGGCATCTCCGAACCTAGGCATGTTTGGTATCAAACATGTCAGAATCATGCAACTATACTGATTCCAGTGTTATTTGCATGATACCCTAAACTCTTGGGGTTCCTTAGAGGATCCCCAGTTCTGCCTGTGCAGCCTTATGGGGTTTAGCTGCCAGCCCATGCTGCTGCTGAGCCCAGACACTGTTTTGCCCTCCTGCTGGTGTGCCGGGCTCAGGCCGCAGAGGCAGAACAAAGGATTTCCTTCAAGAGAGAGCTGTGACCACCTCACCCTGTGTATTAGGCATTTAAGGACTTGGATGGGGGGGTGGCCTCCGAGCACCACCAGACTGCTTTGAAGGGCACATTTGGTGCACTCCTTGCATAATCTGGTTTGCACCAGTTCAGGAACCCCCAGTTCCCGCTCTGGTGCAAACTACACAAAGGACAGGGGAGTGACTACCCCTCTGTCCAACTCCTCCCTACTGTTTGACTACTGTGGTATTGCAAGTGCTTTACATTCCCCCTGAAAAAGCTTCAGCTGCTCATCTCAGTTACCCCTAGAGAGCTCTTGCTATCTGGATACTTATTCACTATCACTAAGGGTTGCCTGGACTCAGTGTAGGGTGCCACACCATAGGTGTACACCTTAAACTGAGCCCGCCTCCTACTAGTGCATAAACAGTTTACATTTCCGATCATCAATTATTTTCCATACCCAACAACTTCTGTTGTAGAAATTAGCAGGGAGGTAGAAAATGGTCCCAAACGCAGAGACACCATGCAGCAAGAGTGATTTCATCTGGTTGTTAATATCACCCAACACCTGAAAAACTATATAAGAATTTTAAAGGACTTACTTACCCTAATGCATCAAACTTTGGGCAGACTCTTACATAACAAAGATGGAAAAAAGGTTAAAACAAGGAGTCTACTAAGTGAAATTTAATTCTTAGGCCTACGACTTTCCCCCATGGCAGCGCAGAAGTATAAACAGAAGCTACAAAGGCGAATCTCTTTCTTGCATGCAGTTGCAGAAAAAACAAATAGGCACACTTTGTTTTATTTGAGACCAAATAACACTGGAAACTGCAGCATCTACCCTCTTAAAAATGAGCCAAGTACATAGATTGAAATGGAATTGTAGGAAAATGCCCTTTTTGACATGGTCACCACCCACTTTTGGCTCACTGGTACTGAGGTTGTTCGACTGAGGTGCAGTGGGTCCTTGCTAAACATGTTCCCAGTGCCATAGCTCTTTTCCTAAAAACAGGTACATTGCACACTCCTCTACCTGTATAAATCCCTAGAAAGTGGTACCCCTGGTGTCTAGGGCACTGGTTGAGAAAAGAGACCCCTAGGGCTGCAGCCCATACTGTGCAACCCTCAGGGACCCCCCTAAAAGGGGATGCACACAGCTGATGTTGCAGTCTGCGTGTCGTGGTGCAAGCCAGGTGAAAACCCGACATGGTACACCCATTGTGTGCCATGTTACTATCACTGCATGTAAATATATATAAGCCACCCCTAAAGCAAGCCTGGGAGCCATTAGAAAGAGTGTTGTATCTACATAAGCAGATATTCCCCTGTGTTGTCCAGTCCCATTGCTGAGCATTGCAAGTGAACAGGGAACCCATCTTAAGGTATGTGCTGGACACACATCTACACAAGTTACCCAGTAACATAATGGCTTCACTGAACCCTATGGTGTTTTGTATCAAACACCTGATCTTAATAAATCCAGGCTGATGCCAGTCTCTGATTTACTATGACATGTACCCAGAGGGCACTTTAGAGATTTCCTCTGTACCCCTCTAGTCTCTGAGGATGTTGACTGACTGCTCTCAACCAGTCTGCCACCACAGACATGCTTCTGACCCCCTGGAGGTGAAAGCCAGAGCTCTCGGAGGTCCAAAACAAAGCCTGCATCAAAGAGGTGTGTTATCACCCACTCCAGCTGGATGGCTAGCAGCTCTGTATACCCAGGCCAGGGACTTCAAAGGCCCTGCCGCCTTTAGTATGCAAACCCCCAGACTCACCCATATCTGGGTGTAGCCACCCCCTGCCCTGAGATCCATTTGGCACCAAGACAGGCAGGAAAATTAGCTAGGCGTGTACACCCTCTGGGCTAGCCATACCCCTAAGGTGGGCTATCTGAGGTGGACACTTAAAGAATGGTTCCGCCATCTTGTTTTTGGTTGGAACTAGACCTTCTGGGATAGAAATATGCCCACTTATGACAGAAAGTGGTCATATTGGGGGTGTAGGCACCCCAAGAGTAAGTAACCCATTGGCTACTACTCTACACACCCCTAAACGCCCCTAAATTCTGTATTTAGGTGGCTCCCTGACACCAGAAGACAGATTCTCTGGACTTCAGAAGAAGAAGGACACTGAAGAGCAGCAAAAAGCAAGAACAGAGGAGCAGCTTCTGGGCTGGCCCCGACCCTGCGAGCCTGGCTGCAGTTTTCATTAATTGTGCCAAAGTCATCTTGCCCTGCAGCTGCTCTGCCTCCAGAATAATGACTGGTCTGCAGGCACTTCAAGAGCACTATGATCTCCCGTGGAATAGCAGACAACTTCCCTGCACTCTGTAGGCACCCAAGACAAACCTTAAAGACTCCAGAGTCCCAAAACCTGACGCCAGAAAGCCCATGCCCCCCAGCCTGAGCCGAAGTGGGCCAGTGGTGCCAGCGTGTTCCCCAGGCTCTCCAGGACACAAGCCCACCTTGAGTTCCTCAACTGTGGACTCCCAATGCCACCTACAGCCTCTCTGTGCAGACCCCCTCTACCGTGGAGTACCACAACTGTCTCCGGTGACAAAGTCTCAGGATGCCTTTGCACCCGGCCATCCTAAATTGAGGAGAAGAGGACCAAAGCTGTCCCTACATCCCTGAGCATCGCAAGGCTTGATCCCCCTGTTGGTTCAGTCGGACTGGTCCCCCGGTCCTCTCCTGCAGCTCCTTTTTCCCTTGACCGCTGCCATAATGCACTTCTACACTCAGAAGCCCCAGAGCTCCCTGATGAGTTGGTGCTGCCTTGGCCAGTGCCCCGTACTTACCTTAACTCCTACAAACTGGTCCTGCAAGTCTCTGTTGAATGCCCATATGCAATACATTTGTTTTTCTCCACAGGATTGCATTACTGTCTTAAAGACACCTCACTTATTTTTGCTTGTTTTCCTCAAACTGCATCAGTATTTATTTTTGCAACAATATTCTGGTGTTGAAACATAATATAATCAAAGTAACTATTTTTCTAACATTTTCTCTCAAGGTCCTTTTTGAGTGTTTGTCTCATGCATTGCCTCAGTGAGTACAACAAATGCTTAAAACTACCCTCTGATAAGCCTAACTGCTTGCTCACAGCACCATAATAGAGAGCTTTTGGGATTGTCATTTGTAACCCTGTAAACCAATAAGGGTCGCCTGGACTTCATATATAGTGTCCCAGTATATTTGTGCACTACATAGATAGCCAGCTTCCCACAGGAATGTAATAGATAAATTAATTTGGGTAGAAATGTAATACAAATGGCACAACTGACTTGCAGATAATTGTAGTAGAGTGGTGTTCGAAATATGTTTTGTTAAAGTAGCCCTAAAATATTTTATCAACTTAATAACATGACTGTCCTGCAATTTATTACTTCCTGCTAGGAGAAAAAGGGTTTTCTGTAAATCAAGTCAGAAACTGAAATTTTGCCCAAATTCTCCTGCAGTTGTTTAATGATGGCAGTATGGCTAGATCTGGTTTGTGGGTGAAAACTTCTTCATGATCAGCATACACCTTCACCTTTGCATAGTCCCAGTGAAGGAACTTTATAAGTAAAGGTTCCATGCATAAGGCATAAAGCATGGGTGTAGGAAGTTGGCTCTGTATGTGCTATTTCAAAGTAAGGAATAGCATGCACAGAGTCCAAGGGTTCCCCTTAGAGGTAAGATAGTGGCAAAAAGAGATAATACTAATGCTCTATTTTGTGGTAGTGTGGTCGAGCAGTAGGCTTATCAAAGGAGTAGTGTTAAGCATTTGTTGTACATACACACAGGCAATAAATGAGGAACACACACTCTGAGACAATTCCAAGCCAATAGGTTTTTGTATAGAAACATATATTTTCTTAGTTTATTTTAAGAACCACAGGTTTAAATTCTACATGTAATATCTCATTTGAAAGGTATTGCAGGTAAGTACTTTAGGAACTTTGAATAATCACAATAGCATATATACTTTTTACATAAAACACACATAGCAATTTTAAAAGTGGACACAGTGCAATTTTCAACAGTTCCTGGGGGAGGTAAGTTATTGTTAGTTCTTGCAGGTAATTAAACCACCTACGGGGTTCAAATTGGGGTCCAAGGTAGCCCACCGTTGGGGGTTCAGAGCAACCCCAAAGTCACCACACCAGAAGCTCAGGGCCGGTCAGGTGCAGAGTTCAAAGTGGTGCCCAAAACACATAGGCTTCAATGGAGAAGGGGGGGCCCCGGTTCCTGTCTGCCAGCAGGTAAGTACCCGCGTCTTCGGAGGGCAGACCAGGGGGGTTTTGTAGGGCACCGGGGGGACACAAGTCAGCACAGAAAGTGCACCTCAGCAGCACGGGGGCGGCCGGGTGCAGTGTGCAAACACGCATCAGGTTTTCAATAGGTTTCAATGAGAGACCAAGGGGTCTCTTCAGCGGTGCAGGCAGGCAAGGGGGGGGCTCCTCGGGGTAGCTACCACCTGGGCAAGGGAGAGGGCCTCCTGGGGGTCACTCCTGCACTAGAGTTCCGATCCTTCAGGTCCTGGGGGCTGCGGGTGCAGGGTCTTTTCCAGGCGTCGGGATTGGAGACTCAGACAGTCGCGGTCAGGGGGAGCCTCGGGATTCCCTCTGCAGGCGTCACTGTGGGGGTTCAGGGGGGACAACTTTGGTTACTCACAGTCTTGGAGTCGCCTGGGGGTCCTCCCTGTAGCGTTGTTTCTTCACCAGTCGAGTCGGGGTCGCCGGGTGCAGTGTTGCAAGTCTCACGCTTCTTGCGGGAATTGCAGGGGTCTTTAAATCTGCCCCTCTGGATACAAAGTTGCAGTCTTTGTTGAACAGGGCCGCTGTTCTCAGGAGTTTCTTGGTCTTTTGGAAGCAGGCTCAGTCCTCTGAGGATTCAGAGGTCGCTGGTCCAGGGGAAAGCGTCGCTGGAGCAGTTTTCTTCCGAAGGAGGGAGACAGGCCGGTAGGGCTGGGGCCAAAGCAATTGGTGTCTCCGTCTTCTCTGCAGGGTTTTTCAGCTCAGCAGTCCTCTTCTTCTTTAAGTTGCAGGAATCTGATTTCCTAGGTTCAGGGGAGCCCCTAAATACTGAATTTAGGGGTGTGTTTAGGTCAGGGAGGGCAGTAGCCAATGGCTACTAGCCCTGAGGGTGGCTACACCCTCTTTGTGCCTCCTCCCAAGGGGAGGGGGTCACATTCCTATCCCTATTGGGGGGATCCTCCATCTGCAAGATGGAGGATTCCTAAAAGTCAGAGTCACTTCAGCTCAGGTTGCCTTAGGGGCTGTCCTGACTGGTCAGTGACTCCTCCTTGTTTTTCTCATTATCTCCTCCGGCCTTGCCGCCAAAAGTGGGGCCGTGGCCGGAGGGGGCGGGCAACTCCACTAACTGGAATGCCCTGTGGTGCTGGAACAAAGGGGGTGAGCCTTTGAGGCTAACCGCCAGGTGTTACAGCTCCTGTCTGGGGGAGGTGATAGCATCTCCACCCAGTGCAGGCTTTGTTACTAGCCACAGAGTGACAAAGGCACTCTCCCCATGTGGCCAGCAACATGTCTCGAGTGTGGCAGGCTGCTAAAACCAGTCAGCCTACCCAGGTAGTTGGTTTAGGTTTCAGGGGGCACCTCTAAGGTGCCCTCTGGGGTGTATTTCACAATAAAATGTACACTGGCATCAGTGTGCATTTATTGTGCTGAGAAGTTTGATACCAAACTTCCCAGTTTTCAGTGTAGCCATTATGGTGCTGTGGAGTTCGTATTTGACAGACTCCCAGACCATATACTCTTATGGCTACCCTGCACTTACAATGTCTAAGGTTTGGCCTAGACACTGTAGGGGCACAGTGCTCATGCACTGGTGCCCTCACCCATGGTATAGTGCACCCTGCCTTAGGGCTGTAAGGCCTTCTAGAGGGGTGACTTATCTATACTGCATAGGCAGTGTGAGGTTGGCATGGCACCCTGAGGGGAGTGCCATGTCGACTTACTCGTTTTGTCCTCACCAGCACACACAAGCTGGCAGGCAGTGTGTCTGTGCTGAGTGAGGGGTCCCCAGGGTGGCATAAGATATGCTGCAGCCCTCAGAGACCTTCCCTGGCATCAGGGCCCTTGGTACCAGGGGTACCAGTTACAAGGGACTTCCCTGGATGCCAGGGTGTGCCAATTGTGTAAAACAAAAGTACAGGTTAGGGAAAGAACACTGGTGCTGGGGCCTGGTTTCAATTCAAAACATAGCATCAGCAAAGGCAAAAAGTCAGGGGGTAACCATGCCAAGGAGGCATTTCCTTACAATGGGGAACTGAGGACAAACCTGTCTTGTTCCCTCCTTGTTCTAGGTCAGAATTTAAACCTTTGGCAGTTAATGTTGTGGTTTGCTTATTCAAGACGTGCACGCATTTAATACATCTTACTTCAGTGTTTTTCTTTTCCAAGATGTTCCAGAGACAAATCCAGGAAACTCTCCTCAAATTCCTTTAATGCATCTAAAAACTATCAACATTTGGGGCGTTATTCTAACTTCGGAGGAGTGTTAATCCATCCCAAAAGTGACGGTAAAGTGACGGATATACCACCAGCCGTATTACGAGTTCCATAGGATATAATGGACTCGTAATACGGCTGGTGGTAAATCCGTCACTTTTCCATCACTTTTGGGACGGATTAACACCTCATCCAAAGTTAGAATAACCCCCTTGATTCTCTAGTACCTCAGACCAAGCAAACTGAAACAAGGCCAGCTTTGTTTGCAAAGAAATTGTTTCCCTTTAAATAAAACCTTGTTGTCATGGAGTAGTTAATATGGGTATCTATTTTAGGAAGTGTATTGTGAAAATATTGCCAATATTTCTTTAGATCTTCACATTAACATTTACAAGATTGACAGATCAGTGCCACCTACCATCCCGAGGGTCCGGTCATGCCATTGCCATAAGAAGATGGCAGTTCTCTTCACATTCCAGAAAGGGGGCCTCAATCAATCAGAAGAGATTCTTATACAATTTTACATCCTCCTGGTAACTCTAGGATTCCCAGGATCATCCCGGGATATGAGATTAGTATGATTATTTCTAGCTGGCACATACGTTTAAGTCCTATATGATGTACATATGTTTGTTGATATTTGTACAGCATGAGCCTAGCTTGAGAGCAACAGAACTCCCTCATAAAGACACAATCACTGGAGAAGGTCAAGAGTAGATTGTTAAGTTAGAGGATGTGCTTTGCAGTTTTGTCTGAATTGTAGGTAAGTCAGTTATTATATGATGTCAATAGGGGTACTGCTCCAGAACCTGGGAGCTTGCCTTCTGTTTTTTTCTTTCTTGCAATTTATTTTGTCTTCATTCTGGCTGTGAGGATTTGAGTGTATGACATGGTATGGCTGGGAAGCCTTACTGTACAGTACACTCACAAAAACTGTCTTGGGTCCAGTCCGGTACGTTAACTTAACCTTAGCTCAACTATGGGTAGTTGTGGTTTCCAGCAGTAAGGCTTAGCACAGGAATAATGTGTAAAGAATTTAACAGCACCAAACAACAGAAAAAGAAAGTCACACCAAACGAACAAAACAAGACACCAATTTATAAAAATAGAGCAGATTTTTATAAATTTTTAGAGATGAAAATCCACAGGAGGGTTCCGGAGATACAGATCACAGAAATAATAAATAACTTTTTCATCAACCACAAACAAGCACCAGCCAACAAAAAGTTTGGAAACTTTTGAAAAGTTTGTAAAAGTTTGTTCTACCACTCTGGCCTGAGTTGGGTGACCAAGTTCGGCAGGACAGAGGTCTAGGGGGCCAGAAAAGATACTTTGGACAGTTACATAGCCACCACAATGTTTTTAGTGCAAGATCCAAACTTTACAGGATGACCGCCATAAATGGCAATGGAGTGGTCCTGATGCTGAGGAATGCAGGCTCAAAGATGTTCAAGGATGCTCCCAATGCTGTGCACTCACCAGGGGTGAAGTCCGGTCAAGTCCTTGGTCCACAGGTGAATGGGGTAGACTCTGTCCACGGGTCTTGGGGTCCCATGAAATCCTCTTTGCAGAGTTCCAAAGGCTGCTGATTCAGACCTTGCGCTTTTGCAATACAGTGGTCATGTCACTCCGGCATCACAGCCTCACTTTGTGCACTTCCAAAGGGTACAGAGTGGTCTTCTCGTCTTCCTTTCAAGTCTAGCAGGTACTGAGGGTCAACGTGCCAGGGGTGCCCTATTTATCCCAGGAAACTGTTGTATTGAATCCTAGTTTGTTTTAATGGGATTACAGGAGCTAGCTTAGCCTTTGGCTTGCAGACTGGTGCCCCCGTCACCTGGTGGCTTTTAACCTACTTAGCTTGCAAACAGTATGTATTCACACTTAGGGATTTTCCCTCTCTATACTTTCAAGGGATTTGTTTATAATAATTGCCGTCCCACCCATGTCTGTTATCTATTGTTTGGGAACACACCTACGTCAGGGGTCCTGGTAGATCTGTATAAATACATCACACTTTAGACAGCTAATCAGAGGGATTCCGACCAGAGGGCATCGCCACTATCGCTGATATCGATGCTGCATGTCATCTTGACGTTGACCCAGTCTTCGTGTCCCTGCGGAGTCTGAGATAGAGACCTCATTCCAAGGTAACAAGGGTTGGGGGCTCCTCTCTTGGACATGGCATTGGCAGATTAGGTTTAACAAACCCAGCTCTCCTTTAGGTAGGAGGTTAGGCCTATCATATTAGGGCATATTACACCTCATATGTCTTTTACATGCATTGCAAGATGGTGGGGGTCTTTGTAATAATGACGCTTGTCTTCACAATTCTGTTTCTTGCACTGTTCATTATCCTAATCATTGCAGCCCATGCAACATATCGTAAATTGCAGTTGTGTTAAATAAAACCTATTGAAACTTTACTGCATCTTTGTCATTGCCTGTGTTTGAATGAGACATAATGGGCCTGATTACAACTTTGGAGGAGGTGCTAATCCGTCCCAAAAGTGACGGTAAAGTGACGGATATACCACCAGCCGTATTACGAGTCCATTATATCCTATGGAACTCGTAATACGGCTGGTGGTATATCCGTCACTTTACCGTCACTTTTGGGACGGATTAACACCTCCTCCAAAGTTGTAATCAGGCCCAATGTATCTGTGAGAAAGGGGTAATCTCTGTTTAACCACGACACTCCCTGAGATGTCTTATTCTTGAGTCCATGCGTAAAGGCTGCCACAAACCACCTTTTACTATTGTGTTTCTGGTGAGGTGCTGCTAGTGAGCCTGAAGGGTTGGGACGACAGTTGCGACTTGTCGTAGGATAGGCATAGTCGCCTACAAACAAAAGTACTGTCATCCTTAAACCAGCAGTCTTGCTTAGAGCAAGAGTCCAAACTACGACATGGCGCCACCAACGATGGTGTTTAGGCACTAATTTATGGATACCCCGACTATCACTGTCTTACAGACAACAGGTACCCTAAGTACCATTATACAGAGAAATCTGTGGTCTTTGGGAAATTCCTCCTCAGCTGAAAAGGTAACACCTCATTAAGCTGCAGGTTGTTCGAGCTCAAACTCATAAAAGGACTTTTACTCCCCATTTTGGTGTTCCGTTTTTCTAAAACAAATATGGCTAACGCCATTGACATTCCTGAGGATGCTAGACAAGCACTATCACAACACTTATTAGCGCATGGCCTTACAGATGAGGGCGGGGAAGTTACTCTTATAATAGAGGCTAATGAAGCATACCAAACAGAAACATTTTATTGTTGGGTCACTTTTACCGAGGTGGACCAAAGAACACATACATTCCACACATACAAAATTGCAAACGTACCTCAACGGTACGGAGCATACCAGTATCATTAAATATCGCTCACATACCAAGAGTACCAGAACTGGGCTGAAGGTGCCCTACCACACATTTTACAAAGAGTGAGGCTAGGTCCCTTAAGTAATGATGGACCAACGTGGCCTATATTTGCCACATAATCACCTCACCCAGGCATACAAAATATGCCAATAGCACATCTGAGAGATTTATATAATGAATTAATGACATTATATAGACGACTAGTTCAATGCAAACTTTGAACACCACACCAGCGCGTCCAGCACCGGCAGTACCTGGTGGTGACCAATTGGCTACTGGGATGAATCCACAAACAATGCACACTATTGTGGGTAAAGTACCCACAGAACGGGAAAAAATACTGTTCTGGATTGCCCAGAAAACTAATCAGCTAGAAGCTGTGTTTCCCCATACGGGACCACAGGAAAAACACAGACTGCTCACCTTGTGCTTGCCTTTTGGGATGGTTCCCTTGGTGGATGACTGCGCCGCATGGGGTACAGTCTTCGCTGCTATATACACTACCACACATGGTACCCCGACACTTGCCAATTTACCGGAAGTGTTAAAACAAATACAGAATGAGCACGGGGCTGCACCAGCCTTGGATTTGGGAATGAAATTAATGCGTAACCGTGACGCGGTTTCCTCAATAATACTCAGTAATATTAAAGGGGAAGCAGTAGCACTGGCAATACGCCAGCGTCTCCGGGAAACTCCACACCTGGAACAGGAGAGACAGCTACCAAACATAATTTCCGACACCTATACTAGTATAGAGCAGGATAGTTTGGGCACCAAACCAAAGAAATTGGAGTTACAAGGTACCCCATAAGGAGGGTACAAAGTAGGCTGGGAAAAACAAAATAATTTCAAAGATAGAAGAAATAAGAGAGCTGATTCTCCACAACTGGAGAACTCCGAAAGGAGATACAATCTCAGAAATAGGGAGAATATTAAAACTCCAGACAGATATACTGATTCACGTCCCTCTCGTTCCTTTCAGGGCGCACCAGATAGACGTAGCGAGAGAGGGGGCCATCCTGATCGACGTCCTGAATACATGAAACAAAAGAAAGACTTGCCGCAGTCTACAATTATAAAAGAAGAAAAGACTCCTCAGCAAAAGCCACAGTTTAAAAAGAAAAAGGTGGCAGCACTAACAGCTAAAAATGCCAGTACATTTGAGAACACTGTTGAGGAACAAGACGTGGGCAGTGACTCTGTTCGACAGCGCAGCAGAGGTCACAATATGTCGCCCGAGTCTAAAAGATCATCTGGATGCAACAGCAACTATCGATTTTATTGCAGTTGAGACTGCAGACGGCCGCGTTCTCCCACCCGACAGGGTTTATGATTTAAAAATTCAAATCGAGGGAGACGTGGAGCGCACCATTGGTGTGATATTCTGGGATGAACTTACTAGTGACATCCTATTGGCCGAACGAGACTGGCCACCTGAGCACGTCCGTAAGCTCCAGCATGGGGAAGATGTAATTTTGCCTTCTTTCTCCGATCTTGTTATGGAAGCAGAAAAAGAAGCCTATGCTGCTGAATAGGCTTTAGCACAGGCACCCACGTTATACCGCAATCATGTATGTTGGGACAAGGAGTCTCCTTGTCATGTTAATCCCATTAGGTCTACACCCCAATCGCAGCCACAATATCCTGTTAAACATGAAGCAAAAGCTCCAGGGAGGGGGATCCTCACCCAGCTCGAGCACCAGGGATTAATTGAGCCCTGTACATCTGCAATGAATAACCCGTTATTCCCTGTTGCAAAGCCGGACCATTCATACAGAATAGTCATTGATTATAGACATTTAAATAGTCATACACACACATCTGCTATATAAAATTCACATAGCACTGCACTAAAAAACAATATAGTGAAAATATAAAACAACATCAGACATACCTAATGGCGTTTCTGCCAGAACTTAGCACATGAAAGTCGGGACCTGAGTGCATTCTCATTTCGCTCTCAGAAACGCTTTTGTTGTTTACCTCAAGGCTATCAAAACAGCCCAGAGCTATTTTCAGCCCATGTAACTTCAATATTACATGATATTGATTCCAAGGCGTTATCCTACGTGGATGACATATGTCTCACAGACGACGACCTCGACATGAATCTTGTAAAGGTCGATCGGATCATTTTGGGATTTGCAGACCTTGGTTACAAATTCAACTTTAAGAAAAGTAAGATTGCCTTTCTCAGTGTACTGTTCCTGGGATATGAGCTATCAAACGAGGGGAAGAGCCTGGCCCCACACTTTCTAGAGAAATGTGCTGAACTGCATCCTCCTAACACCCTTAAGAAACTGCAGTCACTACTAGGTTTCTTTAAACTTGGCAGAACTTACATTCCAGACTATGCACAACGTATCAAGCCACTTTATGACTTGGTTCAGCCCAATTTTTCTAGCAGACACTGGAAAGTTGAACACACACTCATCCTTAGGGAAATGCAACAGGACATACTAGAAGCTAAACACTTACACACACGTGACAATAAAACAAATTTAGTCATCAGAATAATTGCTGGTACAATTGGATTTACTTATGTCACCTTCAACGAGGGTGACATGGTACCCATAGCATATAAATCACATTTATACTCTAATGCAGAACAGCGTTTTGCACCTACAGAAAAGATTCTGACGGCAGTTCAGATGGCCGTCATAAAAGAGAGACCACTTGCCCAGAGGAAACGTATTATTGTGGTTTCCCCGGTGCCGGCCTTAGAGGCCGTCACCAAAGCAAGCGTTCCTAACACTAAAGCATTACATCCACGTTGGATACAATGGGCAATGTCTCTGACCGCCACTGATGTTGATTACATTTTTGATCCAGAACTTCAGACACAAGAGTTTCTCCAGTACGAACAGGAGTACCCCTCTCCTCTAAATATTTTGCCACTAGACAGATACCATACTGTCATATACACTGATGGTTCAGCACAACCGGCTGTAGGTACTAAACATCAATATTCAGCCGCTTGCACAGCAGTGAGCGGAGTGATGGAAGATGGAATCTTCCACCCTCATAATACCTACATGCAGGTAGACCCTAGGGGAGTGCACAGCTCAGTTGGCTGAACTTAAATCCCTAATACTAGCCCTAGAACACACAGAGCCAGGAAGCCTGACTTTAATAGTCTGTGACTCATACTACTGCGTCCAGTCATACAATGATTACCTTAATCATTGGAAGCTGAACAGGTTTAGAGATTTGAAAGGGAACACCATTAAACACAGAACATTGTGGGGAGGGTGGCTGATCTTAAGGATAAGCTACCGTGTGTCCATGTAGTACATACATTGGGCCGCCAATGTGTAGGAGTACACGTTACCGGCAACACATTTGCTGATGAAGTGGCCAAAGCAGTAGTAGCTACGGCTTCTGTGGCTGCAGTGACTCGTTCACAAACAAGATTGGATAATGAAATTTTAACTGCCGTGAAAGCTTCGGCTGCAGGCAAGCCCCTTCCAAAGGGATACCCTTCAAACTATTCTCAGTGCACCGAATGTTGCCTACGCAACAATTCCTAGGTTTGGAGATCGAGTGATCCTCAATGAAACCAGAGATTAGATCTAGTAAAAGCAGCGCATGAGGGTGTCGCTTCTGCACATGCTGGTATATCGCCACGATAACACTCTTACAGAAACAATTCTGGTGGCCTGGTCTATGCAGATGGACAAAGAAATATGTCCTTTGCTGTGACATTTGCCAGCAGATAAAGGGTTCTAATATCAAAAACCCACCGCAGACATCCCTCTTAGTGTCCAACAGGCCACTACAATGTGTGTACCTGGACCTTTGCGGTCCACTCCAACCAGATGGTGCATACAAATACATCTTAGTCACTGTAGATTCTTGTTCTAGTTTCCTGTGGGTATGGCCGCAGTGGTCGGCTGACGCTCAAACTGTTATAAAAGACTTGCTGATCTTTACCGGTACATATGCGGTTGCATAATTCCATTCGGACCAGGGCCCTGCATTTGCCTCTAAGGCATTCAGGGACACCATGGGGACGATGGGTGGTGAACTCCATTACTCCTCACCATACCATCCCGAGGGAAATTCAGTCGTAGAGAGGCGGAATTGTGATCTAAAGCAGTCCTTAACAGCTCACCTATATGGCGTCCAGACAGCACTGAATAATCTGCTAAGACGGTCCTTGGGGGGACGCACTCCTTATGAGGTTCTCTTTGGGATACCTATGTATGTCCCAGATCTTGATGCCTCTGGTTTGGTGGCAGCAGAAACACCATTTGACATAAATGAACATCTCACTGTCTTACAGGAGCTTTAGCAATTTTGTGATAATAAATCATCTACCAGTGCTGCCACCTTAGGAATAATGGATTTAGCGAAAACTTCGATTGGCTGGATTCCTAAAGTTGTCGATCTGGTTTGTGAGAAGATCGCTGTGAAGAAGGAATTCGGACCCTCGTAAAGAGCACCTGTACCGGTCTTGGGAATTCAAGGTACTAGGACTGTCATCCTACCACCACCGTCTGGTTCTCGAACGAACAGATTAATTTCCATTGATGACATCAAATTACACCATCTGGCCGATCCTTCACAGTAGACCAAGAGGTCCCTTGGGTGGTTCCCGATCCCTTCTCACTACCCAACAGGACATACATTTACATAGTAGGATGAACAACACTACTACGGACTATGCAACAATGTCCAACGCTGTTCCAGATACCTCCTCGACCATGGGGAGGGCTGAAAATGAACTTTTGCTAGTTTCAGTCACCACTTCAATGACCACTTGTAGGAAGTTGGCTCTGTATGCACTATTTCAAAGTAAGGAATAGTATGCACAGAGTCCAAGGGTTCCCCTTAGAGGTAAGATAGTGGCAAAAAGAGATAATACTAATGCTCTATTTTGTGGTAGTGTGGTCGAGCAGTAGGCTTATCAAAGTAGTAGTGTTAAGCATTTGTTGTACATACACACAGGCAATAAATGAGGAACACACTCAGAGACAAATCCAGGCCAATAGGTTTTGTTATAGAAAAATATATTTTCTTAGTTTATTTTAAGAACCACAGGTTCAAATTCTACATGTAATATCTCATTTGAAAGGTATTGCAGGTAAGTACTTTAGGAACTTTTAATAATCACAATAGCATATATACTTTTTACATAAATCACATTTAGCTATTTCACAAGTGGACACAGTGCAATTTTCAACAGTTCCTGGGGGAGGTAAAGTATTGTTAGTTCTTGCAGGTAAGTAAACCACCTACGGGGTTCAAATTGGGGTCCAAGGTAGCCCACCGTTGGGGGTTCAGAGCAACCCCAAAGTCACCACACCAGCAGCTCAGGGCCGGTGAGGTGCAGAGTTCAAAGTGGTGCCCAAAACACATAGGCTTCAATGGAGAAGGGGGTGCCCCGGTTCCAGTCTGCCAGCAGGTAAGTACCCGCATCTTCGGAGGGCAGACCAGGGGGGTTTTGTAGGGCACCGGGGGGGACACAAGTCCACACAGAAAGTACACCCTCAGCAGCGCAGGGGCGGCTGGTGCAGTGTGCAAACAAGCGTCGGGTTTGTAATAGGTTTCAATGAGAGACCAAGGGGTCACTTTAACGATGCAGGCAGGCAAGGGGGGGGCTCCTCGGGGTAGCCACCACCTGGGCAAGGGAGAGGGCCTCCTGGGGGTCACTCCTGCCCTGGAGTTCCGATCCTTCAGGTGCTGGGGGCTGCGGGTGCAGGGTCTTTTCCAGCCGTCGGGATTTTAGAGTCAGGCAGTCGCGGTCAGGGGGAGCCTCGGGATTCCCTCTGCAGGCGTCGCTGTGGGGGCTCAGGGGGGACAACTTTGGTTACTCACAGTCTTGGAGTCGCCTGGGGGTCCTCCCTGTAGCGTTGTTTCTTCACCAGTCAAGTCGGGGTCGCCGGGTGCAGTGTTGCAAGTCTCACGCTTCTTGCGGGGATTGCAGGGGTCTTTAAATCTGCTGCTCTGGAAACAAAGTTGCAGTCTTTGGTGAACAGGGCCGCTGTCCTCTGGAGTTTCTTGGTCTTTTGGAAGCAGGGCAGTCCTCTGAGGATTCAGAGGTCGCTGGTCCTGGGGAAAGCGTTGCTGGAGCAGGTTTCTTCTGAAGGAGGGAGACAGGCCGGTAGGGTTGGGGCCAAAGCAGTTGGTGTCTTCTTCTTCTCTGCAGGGGTATTTCAGCTCAGCAGTCCTCTTCTTGGTAAGTTGCAGGAATCTGAATTCTTAGGTTCAGGGAAGCCCTTAAATACTAAATTTAAGGGTGTGTTTAGGTCTGGGGGGTTAGTTGCCAATGGCTACTAGCCCTGAGGGTGGGTACACCCTCTTTGTGCCTCCTCCCAAGGGGAGGGGGTCACATTCCTATCCCTATTGGGGGAATCCTCCATCTGCAAGATGGAGGATTTCTAAAAGTTAGAGTCACTTCAGCTCAGGACACCTTAGGGGCTGTCCTGACTGGCCAGTGACTCCTCCTTGTTATTCTCATTATTTCCTCCGGCCTTGCCGCCAAAAGTGGGGCCGTGGCCGGAGGGGGCGGGCAACTCCACTAGCTGGAGTGCCCTGCGGTGCTGGAACAAAGGGGGTGAGCCTTTGAGGCTCACCGCCAGGTGTTACAGCTCCTGCCTGGGGGAGGTGATAGCATCTCCATCCAGTGCAGGCTTTGTTACTGGCCACAGACTGACAAAGGCACTCTCCCCATGTGGCCAGCAACATGTCTCGAGTGTGGCAGGCTGCTAAAGCCAGTCAGCCTACATGGGTAGTTGGTTTAGGTTTCAGGGGGCACCTCTAAGGTGCCCTCTGTGGTGTATTTTACAATAAAATGTACACTGGCATCAGTGTGCATTTATTGTGCTGAGAAGTTTGATACCAAACTTCCCAGTTTTCAGTGTAGCCATTATGGTGCTGTGGAGTCCGTGTTTGACAGACTCCCAGACCATATACTCTTATGGCTACCCTGCACTTACAATGTCTAAGGTTGGGCTTAGACACTGTAGGGGCACAGTGCTCATGCACTGGTGCCCTCACCTATGGTATAGTGCACCCTGCCTTAGGGCTGTAAGGCCTGCTAGAGGGGTGACTTATCTATACTGCATAGGCAGTGTGAGGTTGGCATGGCACCCTGAGGGGAGTGCCATGTCGACTTACTCGTTTTGTCCTCACCAGCACACACAAGCTGGCAAGCAGTGTGTCTGTGCTGAGTGAGGGGTCCCCAGAGTGGCATGAGATATGCTGCAGCCCTTAGAGACCTTCCCTGGCATCAGGGCCCTTGGTACCAGGGGTACCAGTTACAAGGGACTTACCTGGATGCCAGGGTGTGCCAATTGTGGAAACAAAAGTACAGGTTAGGGAAAGAACACTGGTGCTGGGGCCTGGTTAGCAGGCCGCAGCACACTTTCAATTCAAAACGTAGCATCAGCAAAGGCAAAAAGTCAGGGGGTAACCATGCCAAGGAGGCATTTCCTTACACCACTCCTGTCCAAGATTTGGCTGTTTTTTACACAAACACTTCAATAATTGATGACACTGTCTACCAAGAGCCTCCACGCGAAGTGGACCGAAGTACAATTAATGCACCGGCTCCCGTGTTTGCAGAGACTGCCTCTGGCTATTTCGTAGACATTGATGACTTTTCTTCAGACTCATCCACTACCGTGATTGACAATGTTTCAACAAGAAGTAAGCTGTATCAATGAATTAAAAAGAACTATTTGATATACCCGTGGAACTATTTATGGTTCTGTTTGACATTTTCAGCATTATTTTTTGGGGTTGGTTTTGTGACTGTTTTCGTTTTGCTCATAAATGGTCACTATATTCCTGATCGCTCCTCTGTTGAGCCTGTTGATGAAGTTTTAACTCCATATCATTCCTCGCATAAGGTCCGAAGAGACTTGTCCCTTGTAAATATTACAGCAATACCGATTTCTGATGGGATTGTGTGGGACAAAGTTCCTTTTGATATATATACGGGCCTACAGAGATTATTCAAATACCATACGTGTTCAAAATATCTATGACAGATGTAATTACACCTGATGTTGTCTCTGATGATTGGAATGTCCAAACAGTTGATTCCATGCCAACTGAAATGAAGGACTATTCCGCTTTTGAAAGTGATGATGTATATGAACATACAATGAGTTATGGGGAAATGTTCTGTTATAACAATTGGGGACATTACTACCTACACCGTGCCACTAGACACAGACCAGTATTAAACTACAGACAGTGGGAACACTGTTTAACACCACCAGTGGGGAGCCCAAAATACTATATTGATAAATTTACATATTTTTCTGGGCATGGCACAAAGAAGGCGGAGTCGTATTATTTCAAATTACCTCCAGCACAAATTAGGAAAATTTTGCTAACTGACACAAAACTGATTTATTCAGATCCCTTTGTTTCCCGGCTCGCAGTTGAAGGTTATGAATACTTAAAGAGCACTATTGACTTGAAAAGTGTATGGGGAACACAAGATTGGCAGATACAGGGTAGGGAGGCTTTATTTCGAGCATGCCTGATTCCTGTGCAAATGATTTTCTTAAATTACACTATTCAGCAGACGTCCTGTCTGGGGTTAGCAAAAATTAAAGACATGAATACGCTCAGTATCCCCACTTTGGCAAGGTTTAAAGATTGGCAATATTTCCTTAATATCACCGGGGAAAGACTATATGCAATGGTTAAGGCTGGTACCTATAATTCTTCACTTTCCAGTCCCGGCGGGTGGTTAATATGGCAAACTGACACTAATCAGTGTCAAGCGGGTTTTTTGAACTCTTCAGGGGCTTTTTCAATTAACAGGCCAGACTCTCGCTTTGTATCGGGTCAACATACAGGTATAATTACGGCATACAGTGTGGGTAAACTGTGTCAACAACGGGTACAGACTAACAAGTTAGCCACAGTTAAGAAACATTTGAACACTCTTTCTGAAGATGTAGACTTACAGGATTTTATGCTGGGTCCTAGAAAACACCGCTCAAAAAGGTTCCTATATGCTATTTACAGATTGAGGCTGCTGTGCGTTTAAGGCAATTGAATAAGGAAAGCTTAGAGAAGGCTTTAGCAGTTGTCGACAACGGCATGAATACTCTGTCCAACAGGATTTATTCACTATCAAATATAGTGTTGTCTGCTATTGATATCACTCAGACAGACTTGTCCTGGTTATATCATGGACAGACACAGCTACGTTCCATCATGCAGCTGGGTTGGACATTACAAACACTGAAAAATGGCTGCCTTCCATGGAAATATATTAACAGGGGTGAATTATTCCCTGCATTTAATTTTGCCGGGGAACAACAGACAATGGCTGAAAGAAAAGCAATTTTCACCATGCTTCACGTACAGAAGTTAGACAAGTTGCCCTTCACGGTAGCAGAGAGTCCTTCACCTATTTGGCTCTTACATGGCATAATTAATTTACCCATTTCGACCTTTTGTTTCTCAAGCTGCCTGAAACATCTTGCAGTGGGAAGGTACGAGCAACTAGGCGATAGCTATATTAAGGAAGAGTGGGAGCTGCCCTTTGATTATAAATGTCTGAACAGCAAAACAGAGGTCTTTCTTAGTGGAAGCGAATGTGAGACTACTGTTAGTCATTCCATGATATGTAAGCAGGCGTCCCTTCACGGCCTTTGCAATGTGGGGGTCGCGAACTTGGCCTGTTTTCTGAAGGGTACTCCCGTCCCTTTGAGTCACCCGGTATTTCTTGTACTTTCCAATGGAAGTTATGTGGTACCGAACGATCAAAGTTGTTGCTGCAGGCGACCGGGAATTGCCTACGCAATCTCAGTCTCAAAGGTCGTTACGTGTTGCGGACATGTTTTATTCCCCCCCACTCAAGAGATAAAAGTATCTGGCATGTGGTTCCACCTAGTTACTATTAATGTGAACTATGACAAGCTGGGCAGGCTAAAGGCGCTATTATTTCAAAAACAGGTCGCCTTGACATCCGCCAGAGAGACGTATGCTCTCCAGATTGCGAGATCATCAGCCGAGATACAATACCTATAAAATACCATCTTCCCCAAGCACTTTGGAGAACTGGTATCCAGAATATTCAATGCTTCAAGCACTACTGGGATTGTCCACTTCTTTAAGGCTGTCGGGTCTGGTTTCGTGACCATCTTCCATACTGTCTTCGGAGTCATCCCGTCGGCCATCCATTCACTCTTTTCAAGTGTGTTTGGTGGCTTTCCAATTATTTTGGCTTTGATTGGCGGACTACTACTTCTATTTCTTTTGATTCGCCATGGCTATTTCTTTCCAGCTACCAGAGCAATAGAGCCGCTCCCATCAACTCCGCTGTGCCGTGAACGCATGGTTCGGATCTTCGGTGCACCCTTGCTGGTGGAATTGGAGCATGATTGGTCGTTGTCATTTCGGCCCCTTCTCTGGTGCGTACAACCAGTTTTCCGCTGTGTGTGGTGCCTCATTGAACATCTGCCTATGGTCTGTCTTGCTGTTGCAACGACATCTCCTGTGGACCACGAACTGCTGATGTCCCTGATGAGGGTTCATACACGGTCATGCCCCATGAGACTGAGGTTGCTCCGCGAGGCCACCTATGAGCCTTCCGTTTTAAGGTCTACCATGGACGACGGCACTTCAATGGATGACTTTACACTAGAGACTACTGCTCACTACTGCTCTGTGGATCCGTTTCTCTGCCCAGCACTCGACTTAACATCAGATGATGTGGACTCATTTTTGAGGTCCTTGGTTGGTGACTTCGATGACACTTTTCAAGATCACGATAACAGCAAATAATTTGATGAGTTGGCTAGCCATCTCAAGATTAAATATTATGCATTTAAATTGACTTCGCTTTGGCACGCTGTGCTTGTCATGGTTGACATTAACATCTCTGTATGTATTTTAGCTGAAGTGTGTTTATTCCTTTTTTAGCACATTTTAAAGAGTTTTTAGCTAGTTTTTATGCTTTTAGCTTTCTAGTTCAGAGCAATTTTAGCGTTTGGGTTCCTGTACCTTCGTCATACCTGTTATGGCAATGGGGAGGGTGTAGTGAATCCTAGTTTGTTTTAATGGGATTGCAGGAGTGACCTTAGCCTTTGGCTTGCAGACTCGTGCCCCCGTCACCTAGTGACTTTTAACCTACTTAGCTTGCTCTGTCTTCGTCCATTTAATTTTTTAATTCATCTAAGATGGCTGTCTTTATTATAGTTAGCCCCCTTGTTATGCTTTGCATTATCAGTGCCACCGCGCTAAGGCATCAAGATCAAACAACAAAGACAAACAAACAGTAGGTGTTCACACTTAGGGATTTTCCCTCTCTATACTTTCGAGGGATTTGTTTATAATAATTGCCATCCCAAGCATGTCTGTTATCTATTGTTTGGGAGCCTACGTCAGGGGTCCTGGTAGATCTGTATAAATACATCGCACTTTAGACAGATAATCAAAGGGATTCCGACCAGAGAGCATCGCCACCATCGCTGATATCAATGCTGCACGTCGTCTTGACGCTGACCCAGTCTTTGTGTCTCTGAGGAGTCTGAGATAGAGACCTCATTCCAAGGTAACAAGGGTTGGGGGCTCCTCTCATGGACATGGCATTGGCAGATTAGGTTTAACAAACCCAGCTCTCCTTTAGGTAGGAGGTTAGGCCTATCATATTAGGGGATTAGGGCATATTACACCTCTTATGTCTTTTACATGCATTGCAAGATGGTGGGGGTCTTTGTAATAATGACTCTCGTCTTCACAATTCTGTTTCTTGCACTGTTCATTATCCTAATCATTGCAGCCCATGCAACATATCGCAAATTGCAGTTGTGTTAAATAAAAACTATTGAAACTTTACTGCATCTTTGTCATTGCCTGTGTTTGAATGAGACATAATGTATCTGTGAGAAAGGGGTAATCTCCGTTTAACCACGACACTCCCTGAGATGTCTTATTCTCGAGTCCATGCGTAAAGGCTGCCACAAATCACCTTTTACTATTGTGTTTCTGGTCAGGTGCTGCTAGTGAGCCGGAAGGGTTGGGACGACAGTTGCGACTTGTTGTAGGATAGGCATAGTCACCTACAAACAAAGGTACTGTCATCCTTAAGCCAGCAGTCTTGCCTAGAGCAAGAGTCCAAACTACGACAGTGTCCTGACGGGACCATGCAGTCACTAGTCAATGGGATGTTTGGTTTCCTCCTACCTAGTAATTAAATTCCTGTAATGTGTGGCATTTGGCTATCCCAGAATGCCACATTTTTTTGCCCCCTTCAAGATGGCACAATCCTTCCTCAGTTGTCAGACGCAAGGTACCCCACCCTAGAGATGTGCTACCTGAGGGCAACATGCCCAAGGTGAGTTTTCCCTCTCTGACCTTGTCCATGCAGTCTGCAGGAAAAAAAGGCATCCTGCTCTGGGGTGTTGGGCCAGGCAGCTTATCAAAGGGTGCTTCTCCGTTGAAGCACGCCTCTGGGCTAACCCAATGAGTAGCCATTCTGACAGAGGCGGGACACTCCACTGTTGTGGCTCTGATTTTGTTTCTGATCCTGGGACTCATTCAAAAGTCTCCCCAGGAGGTCAGAAAGCTGGCTGTGTGTGCCTTTGTGGGGCTACTGGACAGGCAGAGCACAGGGTGGCAACTTTCTAAAAGTTGCCTATCTTTAATAGTGATATTAATTTCACCCGGCCTGCATTTAATGCCACTTTAAATTTGACCTTAATTTGACCTTACATGACCTAGTTTTATAGTCCATGTCAAAAGTTAGCCGGGTTGGAATGCCACTCAGTAACGCTGTGTTAGCCAATGGGGCTACCAACTTTACTCACAGCAAAACAACAATTTGGAAGTGTGCTGCTAAGACATATTGGAAAACATCTGTTTTACTTAACAAAATGCAGCTGCCTGCCTCAGGATTCCATGGCCTCCCTTAGGGGAGACTTTTATATACTGCTATGGGATGAGGTGGCTTTGCCATTAGTTTGAATGGTAAAGTTGAACTGGCATCGAAAACACTGTCCTTCCAGTCCTCAGTGTGTGCGTTTGTGGGGCTACTGGACAGGCAGAGCACAGGGTGGCAACTTTCTAAAAGTTGCCTATCTTTAATAGTGATATTAATTTCACCTGGCCTGCATTTAATGCCACTTTAAATTTGACCTTAATTTGACCTTACATAATCTAGTTTTGTAGTCCATGTCAAAAGTTAGCCGGGTTGGAATGTCACTCAGTAACGCTGTGTTAGCCAATGGGGCTACCAACTTACTCACAGCAAAACAACAATTTGGAAGTGTGCTGCCAAGACATATTGGAAAACATCTGTTTTACTTACCAAAATACAGCTGCCTGCCCCAGGATTCCATGGCCTCCCTTAGGGGAGACTTTTATATACTGTTATGGGATAAGGTGGCTTTGCCATTAGTTTGAATGGCAAAGTTGAACTGGCATTGAAAACACTGTCCTTCCAGTCCGCAGTGGCAGGCTGGGAGCCATTTTGTAATTTGTCACACGAAGGGTGGCACAAACAGTGCTGCAGCCCTGAGGGGACACTCTGTCTTACATGCACTGGGTCCCATGTACTAGGGACTTATAGATAAGTCAGGTCTTGCCAATTGGGTGTATTCAATTCAGCATGTACTTTGTATGGGGTTAAAACACTAGCACTGGGGTCTGGTTAGCAGGTCTCAGTGCACTCTCAGAGTCATAACACCAGCAGCTAATAGTCCAAATGTGGGCAAAAAGTGTGAGGGTTGCAAAAAGTCTGTTTCCTTACACTAGCAATATCCAGGCTAATATCCAGGCTTCTGGTCTGGCGCTGTCCCCAGACATGGCTAATTTGTTTAGCAGGAAAGCTGGGGTCTTGTGGTTGGATGCTTTATAAGTGATGCAGCTCATCCTCAAGATAATGGGGCTGAAAGAGGGAGCCATTGTAAGTCTTTTAATGGAGGCGTGATATGATCATATTTATTTGAGCCCGTAATGAGCCATGCTGCCGAATGTAGATACATTTCAGGTGTCCTCAAAGAAAACTAAAGGTTGTGTTGTTGTTCTGAATTCATCTTCTGTGAGAAACAGCTTCATCTTTTTAAAGGAAGAAGTTAGAACCAAGCTGTCTTGGTTTTCCTGGCAATGAACAAGAGGTCTGTGTCAAGGGTGAAATCCAGAGATTTGGCGTGGTCTGTCAGCTAAGCAATGAAACCTGCTATGTTAAAGTTAGAGAGCTAGGCTTGAATCTGGGGCTGCTTGGTCTTGTTTGAAGATCGGAGAAATTAATTCTATGTGGGGGTAAACGCCAGGAAGTTTGCTGACATTCATAAGTGTATATGTTTGAAGCAGGGTTTTAATCTCTGTATATTATTCAATGAGGATATATTTAAGTAGAGTTGGGTATCATCTCCATATTGATGGATATTGATACTGCTCTCTTCAAGAATTGATCTGAAGGGTTATATACAGAGGTTAAATGTTGCTTTGCTGCTCAGATTTAATGTCCAGGAAATGAGAATGTAATACCATGAATTTAGGGTTTAATGGTTTCTCAAACCATGCCTGCAAAGGTAGAGACATGAATTATTTCAAAGAAAGTTGTTACCGGCTTCTCAAGCAGTGAAATAAAATTATTGGCTTTCAGGAGAGCTTTATCAAATGACCAAAAACCATCATACCATGAAGACATACCCTGCAACTATTAAGCACAATGGGCAAAGATCAGAAACCATAGAATTGTGAATTTCAGAATGGCAGTATGTGGACCCCAGACTGTGGCAAGAAAAATGTCATCCCTCTGATATTGATTGTGGGGCATGGACAAATACAAATATCGTCCTGCAAGCAGATTAATTTGCCTGTATATTCTGGTACATCAAAGGAGGTCGTGAGTGACTGAAAAGATAGTCTAGTCTACCATTATAACAGCAGTTTAATGTTGCCAATTGAAAATGCAAACACCATGAAAGCTCCCAAATACAACGATAGAGTCTTCCCATCCTACCAACTCTACACCTACATTGACAAAAAGTTTGAGTTCTCATGTTTCAGGCCATAAACTTAAACGATAGTCCATGCAAATGTAGAGCACTGAATACAAGTGATAAAGCAATGGCCGGGGTGAGGAGAAGGGAGGGGGGGGGGCAGGTTTTGTACATAGAAATTATAGCGTGGGTTGCTTTTAAAAAAAACATTTCTCATTTGGGAATGCAAACACAGTGATGGTGGTCTGTTGTGCCTTGCAGACTACCATCCCTGTCTCCAGAGAGGACTACAGTTTGCCATGCATGTGATGAAATTTGTGATGATATGAAGAGCTATCTGCCCCAAATAAAGATGTACAATCTTGTAAGAGGAGCTAGGCTTTGTTTTGAAGCCCTAGAAAGTCAATGGTTACTGGCAAGTGTTATCTACATTATTACAGTAGTTTACCAGTGGTGTCCCATGGTAATATTTTAGCACATCAATTGGATAATCAAATTACTCTCATACAGTCCTTCACTTTCCATAGGAAGCAAGGTCGAATAGTCCAGAATTACTGATGGTGGTTGAAGGGGTTACAGACTCAGATACGGCATAACGAAGTAAATAAGACATATTTAATTGAAGTCAGTGCTATACCTTAAAAGAAGATTAGGAATGTTGCTACAGCAGGTCAGTTTAAACTATGAAATGCACAAAAAACATAAGATGCTAACTTCTGCGTCAAGCTACGACTCCATAAAGTATAACATTTATGCGGTAGGAGCTTTAAAATCAGACAACATGGCTTCACTATAATAATGTCTATGGCCTTAGGCTAAAAACCTAGTTTGAGAGATTCTACCACAATATGTATTTACTAATCTCAATCAATGGGGCAAAGGTGCCAGATCAGAAGTTGGCATATATTCAGATGTGTATGTGATATATCTGCCCTCTGTCCTCGTTTTTTTAATATTTAGTTTAAAATTGTACTACTAAGTGTGAGACCCTAGAGCTTAGTTTCCAGAAAAAATAGTCATAAAATCCACCAACCCCCAAAAATCCATCACTGAAAGAGGAACAGGAGTTCTGTCTAAATTCAAAAGATGCAGTTTGGGCACCAGTTCATTAGAGTCTTTGTGGCTAGTTAACAAGGCTGCAAAGAGTCCAGCTGTCAGTTTCAAACTGGCCATAATTTAGGGTAAGGCCCAGCTGTTCTTGCAGTCGTTTATGTGTTTCAATAAGGTAAAAAGCTATACAGGCTGACTTTCACAAAAGTGCCCCTCCAAGGGCACCAAATTTCACAGGCTATCGCTTAAAACTGGCTGATCATAGTCAAGATTTCTGGTTGTGGCAGCATCCACTGAACTTGCAGGCTTGACCAGTAACAGATGGGAGCTGTGATTTTGTTGGGGTCCAACCACATCTTTAAATGACTATGGGGGTCATTCCAACTTCGGCGGGCGGCGGAGGCCGCCCGCCAAAGTTCCCCCGCCAGAAGACCGCACCGCGGTCAAATGACCGCGGCGGTCATTCTGACTTTCCCGCTGGGCAGGCGGGCGACCGCCAAAAGGCCGCCCGCCCGCCCAGCGGAAAAGACCCAGCAACGATGAAGCCGGCTCCGAATGGAGCCGGCGGAGTTGCTGGGGTGCGACGGGTGCAGTGGCACCCGTCGCGATTTTCAGTGTCTGCTAAGCAGACACTGAAAATCATTATGGGGCCCTGTTAGGGGGCCCCTGCACTGCCCATGCCAGTGGCATGGGCAGAGCAGGGGCCCCCAGGGGCCCCACGACACCCGTTCCCGCCATCCTGTTCCTGGCGGTAAGAACCGCCAGGAACAGGATGGCGGGAAGGGGGTCGGAATCCCCATGGCGGCGCTGCTTGCAGCCCCGCCATGGAGGATTCCTATGGCCAGGGGAAAACCGGCGGGAAACCGCCGGTTTCCCTTTTCTGACCGCGGCTTTACCGCCGCGGTCAGAATTGGCCAGGAAGCACCGCCAGCCTGTTGGCGGTGCTTCCGCGGTCGTTGGCCCTGGCGGTCCATGACCGCCAGGGTCAGAATGACCCCCTATATCTCCAAAAATATAATATAATCACTAGTATTCCGGGCCGACCAGCAGCTGCCACAGAAGCACTAAAAGCTCTGGGTACCTGCTTAGTCAGGGACAGGTCAGGCTCATCACATATGTTTTTCTGTAGGAAGCCTATGCAGTGCATTGACTTCTAACATTGCTTGTTCTCTTCTTGACAATTCTGAATATTAGAACTGCAAGGACTTTGTACGTCATAGGCAGATTACTCTGTGTAATTACCATCACAACATTGTGTTTTTAAATATTTATTCTTCCTTGTACTCATGTACAGACCCCCGGAGACAACGCGTCCGTTCACGGTGCTCCGTGACCGTTTCTCCTTGCGTCCCCCGGTCGCCCAGCAACGCTGTGTGATCGAGCACCCGAGTCTTCGAAGACTCGAGTGTCAGCACATAACTTATTACACTCTGTCAAGAAAATCTTCATGAAAACCAGCAGTCAACTGGGCCTTTTGGTGGTATTCGAGACTAGCAGTTATTAGCTTTTTGACTTTTATGAACACTCGCTGAATCATTACTGTAATTTGGGGGGGACCCTCAGTGAGTAAATATTAGAAGTCTGGGACCCCTGGCCTAAGCAATTTCTATGATTTGGATCTCAAAACAATTCATACAAATACAAAACAAAAAAATGCTCAAATATTTTGTATAATTCGTAATCAAATGTTCAGTTTTGCTTCTTTATTTGTGTATACTTTATTAATTCTCGTTGATTTACTTTAATATTATTTAATTTTGTAAATAACTTCCCAACCCAAACAAAATATTCACCATGTGAGGAAGGGCAGGGTCTTTGAAGGGATGGGCCTAGTGCCAAGAAGAACCTACACGGCTTTTTTGCCCCACCCAAAAACACCTCCTCCAAAGGAAAAGAAAAAAAGCCTTGCTGAGTCTGGTGTGGATGTCCTAGGGTGTTGTCATACCCCTTAATGGACACCGGCAGTTCAAAGCCTAAGGAAAAGAGCTGAAAAGCCACTATTTAAAGTGGTTTTTAACCTGTTTTCCCTGCCACTGTGTGATACCAGCTTGTGAAGTGAGCCAACATCTTGTGTCACACTGTGGCACTGTGTGAGTTGGCAGCTCTGGGTCATGGATCCCCTGAGTAGGCCTAGTGGACTCCCGGGGTCCTCCGACCACAGATTAAAAACCACTGCTCTAGATGGTGGCTTGCTCCTTTCTGTACCGGTCTGTTCAACTTCCCACTTCTGGTGAGGTTACAGAATTAAGTATTTCTCCTGTGGCCATTTTCCAAGTTCTTTTGATTGAAATGCACCCGATAAAGTCCTGTCAGTGGCAAAGTACAGATGAAGGATAAAGTCCTTATACCGGAGGGTGAGTATCCATTTATCTGTAAAGACACTGAGGGAACGCGAAAGCTAAATGAAGTCCCCATTTTTTCAGAAAATGGGAAATCTGTTTTTAGTCTGGAGAAAGTGCATCTTCCTTCTTTGACTCACCAATTGTCTGGCTTTTCCAGGCATGCAATGTCAATCTAATCCAACATTGTTAAGGTCATTTGTGGATTTAAGATGGATTGTTTGAGCAAAGTTATTGAGTTGTCAGGCGGCTGTCAGCAAAACACAGGAACAAAGTATTGGCGAGTTTCAGTAAAGACCAGATAAAGCTAACCAGGCAACTCCAGTTTTTGGGGGCGGTGGGATTTTAAAGAGCGAAAATGCTGTATGTTATATCCACCCTGAAGAAAGCAAGCCAACAGCCGAATTGTGTAGTTCACACACTGTGGTCTTTATTTAAATATGGCGGATATTGTTAGTACCTTCGTTATGGCAGAGTACTTGGCCCAGAGGACAACTCTTGCATTTACAGGAACTGTAAATGTAATTAAAGTTCATCTTGCACACTTTCATTTATTTAGAGTGGGATTCTGTTTTTGAAAATAAAACAAGAAATGATCCCCTCAACATGGGACTATTCTCTTATGGCGTAGGGGTCAGTGAAAAGTTTTTACTTTGACATATTACCATGTTTTAGGTGACAGTTTGTAAAAGCAAAAACTCACTATATGTCTAGCCACTCTAAATTGGGGCGTAGAAACATGGCTGAACCGCCAATGGCCCTTACTCTGTTGGGCTGTTTAGGAGTGTGTAGGTGGCAGAGAGCAAGGAGTCTCTGCCATCTACATATTGAAGGTCTGCTCATCCCTAAATCAGGCGGGCAAACATTCAGGTTGACAGAAAGAGTATTCCGTCACCACTGCAACGGAGTACCCTTTCTGCCAACATCTAAATCAGACTCTGAGTCCCAAATTAGCACCACATTAAACTCATTCCACCTAATAAGGGAAAGGAAGGTTCGCAATTATGGTGGAATGGTCGATCCACAAAAGGGTTGTGCCAGAACACAACATTCCTACTAATAATGTATGTGGAAAGGCCTAAAACCCTAAACGTTTGCCTCATACCTTGGTGGAAGTGTGCCGGAGCTATTCTCATAGATGGATGGGTTGCATTAGGGAGCCTTCTTCTAATGATGAGCATCTCTTGATAATTTATGAAGCACCTCTGGTAGCACAGAGATTACTAAATCCACTGGGGGAGGCATAAAACAGGTTAGAATAATAAGTAGGGAGGGTCAGCACAGCTTTTCTAAGCAATGCAGAGGACCTCTGTCTCAGCAGGGCACACTGAGGTTAGGCATTTGGGGCACCGCACAAAGGTGGGTACATTATCTGACACAGTCTTGGGCATGTTCTCTCACACTGATAGAGTATATGAAATCTGGTGTCGGACGGGATCACCAAGTGCATCCAGTCTACAAATTTGCCCTTGATACACGATCAAGATACCCATCTCTACCATACTTACCTCCTATTCCTGCCTCTTTCTAGGATCTTTTTTAATTCATTTTACTGTACTGATTTCCATCATGTCCCCTGGGTGCAGCACTATGGATTGTGATTCCCTTTCTGTAAATAACATAAGTAAGCCCTTCACCATCTATCACATCTGTAGGTATGAGCGTGTATATTGCATTATATAATTATATTTGGGGATTTGAATTAAGACCCCATTTGCTCTATTGGTTTGGTCTTGTGCTAATGCATGTTGGTCTGTGTTTGTTGTGTTCTGTGGGAATCCTGGTCCCTTTGTTTTGAGCCCTAGGCTTCTTCTTGGTATCCTGGTTTGTCCTGGTATTCTGTCTTTATTTGGGGGGTGGTTCTAGTTTTTTGTACTTGCAGTCTTTTAGTGGGGTAGTTCAGCTTTCCTTTGTGCTCTGTATCACTGACCAGCTCTGTTCTCTTTTGTTTTGGGTTCTCATGGCCTCGCCCTTCCTGCCTTTTGATATCCATGCTGGTATGGTCCTCTCGTGCTTTGCTTTCCCCTTTGGTTGGGTCTTTGTCCGGGGTCTTGTCGGCCTGGTTGTGAGAATGCTCCTTGTCTAACGCCTTGCGTTTGCTGTGGGAGCTGAATTGTTCCTGGCTCAATACACTTGCAGTTGCTGCCTTGGCTGTGTATCCTCTTGTGAGGCTTTGCTCTTCTTTTGGGATGTTTTGCATTGTTTCAGGGATTTCACCACTGTTTGTAAGTCAGATCATGAGCTTACTGCTAAGGTACACCCTAAACGACATAAGAATTGGGACAAAGAATGGATGACGCGGTCAAGCGCCAAACACATTTTTCCGACTATCCTCCCTCGCCCTGGTACTCATGGATGACCCTCTATCCAGTCAATACTCCACCTCAATACGTTGTGCTTGGCTGTTTCAGGTGGCATGTGGACCTGACTCCGCCTCATCGCATCTCTTGCTGTAAGGGGCCTGAGCAAGAGGTGAAAGGGCTAGGTCAGCATTACCTTTATTCAGGGATTGTGGCCTTCATTTGCGACCCCTTCAGAATCACTGGCAAAAACACAAGGGCAAATCATCCTTCTTTGTGCTGTATCTCCGACTTTTTTGTTTTCTGCCCATTTTTTAAATAATATTGATAATAATATATTCCTCCGCTGACACCTGAGTTAAAAAATTTTTTTAAATGTATGTCATGTGCGTTCTTGTAAGAGTATGTTTGTGTAAGATAGCATGTGAAGGTGTAAGTGTGTGTGTCTGTATGTGTGAGTGTATGTTCGTGAGTAAGTGACAGATAATGAATGAGTCTAACGACAGTGAAGCTGGATTGTGTGAGAGTGCCTGAGGCTAAATTCGATTGAAGGGAGTGCGAGTAGGTGAGTGAGAATGAATAAGAATAAGTGTGAGGGAGTGTTGGAGGGTATGAGGAGGGACAGTGACTGAGTGTAATTAGGTGAGAATGATCGAGTCAGAGTGAGTGCAAGTGAGTGTGCTTGAGAATGTATGAGCGAGTGAGATTACTAATGAACGTGAGAGAGAATGAGGATGGGGAGTGAAAATAAGAGTGTGCAAGTGAGTTTGAGTTAGAAAGTATGAATGAGTTAGAGTTAGAACGAGTGAGAATGAGTAAGAGTAAGTGAGAATAAATGTGTGAGTGAATGTAAGTGTGCACAAGTGATATTGCTTGTGAATTTGCTGTTGGTATTAGCATAGTCAAGGTAATTCTTGGCTTATAGAGACTCCATGGCAAAATACTGGTGCTAACATACTGGAGGCAACTGTAAGAATGACAGGCACCTTTGATAAAATACTGGTACAGGTATACTGGAAGAATTCTTGGTGTAATGGGCATCCAAGATAAAATACTGGTATTGCCATACCAAAGGCAATTCATGGCATAAAGGCACTTGTAAAAAAAACATGCTGGAGTTGTTGTACTTGTGCTGGATCATCGGAAATCATTTTTGGCATATGGTAGAGGACAGCCATGACAAAATTCAGACCCTGATATAATTGACATAAGTTAATTATTGACATAAGGGTCATACATGGATTACGGACTGCATTAATTGAAAAAAATTCTAACACTAGCAATCGTATGCAATTTTTGACATAGCGGGGCACCCACTGAAAATGGTAGGCGCCTATGATACAATGCTGGCCCTGCAGAATGGAGGTTACATTTGACATATGGGAGCACCCATAGCTCAATCTGAAATAAGTGGGATTAACTCCTGGGAAGCATCAGGTTTCATTAGTTGGTACACCAGACCCTGGCGGTCATTCTGACCGCCAGGGCCGGGGACCGCGGATGCACCGCCAACAGGCTGGCGGTGCATCCAGGCCAATTCTGACCGCGGCGGTAAAGCCGCGGTCAGAAAAGGGAAACAGGCGGTTTCCCGCCGGTTTTCCCCTGGCCTGAGGAATCCTCCATGGCGGCGCTGCAGGCAGCGCCGCCATGGGGATTCCGACCCCCTTCCCGCCAGCCTGGTTCTGGTGGTTTTGACCGCCAGAACCTGGCTGGCGGGAACGGGTGTCGTGGGGCCCCTGGGGGCCCCTGCAGTGCCCATGCCAACACGTTTGAAACATTAATAATATGAGGCTAAGTAAAGTGTTCCCCAGAATGCTATCTGATTAGATGCAAATGTTTGCACAAGCTTGTAAGCAAAGCAAGATTTATGATTCTTTGCTTTCAAAATAAAATGTTCCAAAAAAATGCAAGTAGGGAATTTTTTGTGCTATTCCTTTGAAGTGTCACTTAGTTAAATGTGTTGATGCATACTAGTATTTCCCAAAAATATTCTTCATTGAAAAATCAGTGTAACCATTTTTAACAAGATCATGGGAAGCATGAAAATAAACAAGCACTAGCAAAGCCAACCATCCATCCATAAATTTTTTGTGAGTCTTTTGGTTTCGCCAATGCGTGTCTTGTTTTTATATGGCTTTTGTAACACTTTATTGTTGTGGGAGCTGCCAGGCCTTCACCATTGTAACAAACACTTGCAAAAAGAAAAAAAAAGTTTTTGGTCTCAAAAAGCACACATTGCAACCAGTGGAGTAACAAAAGCCCCGGAGCCCCTCTCGAAGGCGCCCCCTCAGCACAGCACCTGCCCTGAGTGAGTCTGGAAGTGGGGAGCCTCCAAATTCTTTGCAGAGGGGGCCCCTCCAGTTTCGTTATACCACTGATTGCTGCAGTAGTTCCTGGCACTGAACAAAACTACTGGGTGCCAATATGCTCCTTGTGGAAGAGCAAATGCGATCACCCACAGTAAAGCCAGAGTATAGGCAGAGAAATAGAAGCGTAATAAAAACAAAATGTCTTTGTTAACGCTAGACCTAATCAGGGACCCTATTTTTAATGAAAGTCGCAAAAGTGCACCCATGGTATATGTCTTTGAATTAGTGGCTTTCATGAATTCACAAGAACTTACAGAAGTAGGCCAGGAAATCTGACTTCTAGAAAATATCTGTGAACTGTATTTTCCCGCCAGCAAATGTCCATGTGTAGATTTGCTCATGTGAAAATCTATTGAGCATTTACAAGTTCACCTTCCCTCCAACTACTTTTTTCCCAACCATGAAAGAACTTCTATTTTTGCCATTGTCAGAAGTACATTTCCAACTTTCCTCATTATGGGAAAAGATAAGAGAAGAGCAGGTGAAAATCCTTAAAACTTGGAAGCTAGTAAGTTTGCAGATTTAAAGGTATTCCAGCCCTGGAACTATTGCTTACTGCTTCCTCCAGCCCCAGTATCTAGAACTGCTGAAGGTGGCAAAATAAGAAAATTGCTATAGTAGGGATTGAAATTGCAAGTATTCAAGCCCTACTATAGTAGTAGCCCTGGCATAATCAGAGAGACTATTATCAGAGCTCTTACATAAAGAGATTGCTGTCATAATTTGTTGCCGCACTGCATGGCACCAAAGGGACAAGTAGATTTTTTTACAGGGCTAGTAGATTTAAGAACCAACCTGTCCCATGGACAAGTAGATATTTTATTGAATTCCACACCTCTGCTGTCTGTAGGGCAGGGTGCAGGTACCTGTGTGTGAGGGCACCCCTGCACTAGCAGAAGTGCCCCCACGAACTCCAGACCCATTTTGCTGGACTTCGTGAGTGTCGGGCACCATCTTATATGTGTACTGGACATAAGTCACTACCTATGTCCAGCTACATAATGGTAACTCTGAACCTGGGCATGTTTGGTATCAAACATGTTGGAATCATACCCCATTACAGTTGCAAGTATTGGAAGTATGATTCCATGCACTCTGGGGGCTCCTTAGGGGACCCCCAGCATTGCTACCACCAGTCTTACAGGGGTTTCCGGGCAGCCCAGCTGCTGCCACCCCTGAGACAGGTTTCTGCCCTCCTGCTGCTTGATCTTACCAGCCGAGGAAGGCAGAACAAAGGATTTCCTTTGGGAGAGGTAGGTAACACATCTCTCCCTTTGGAAATAGGTGTGACTGGCTGGGGAGGGGTAGCCTCCCCAAGCCGCTAGTTTGCTTTGAAGGGCGCATTTGGTGCCTTCCGTGCATAAACCAGTCCACACTGGTTCAGGGACCACCAGACCCTGCTCTGGCACGAAACTGGGCAATGGAAAGGGGTGGTGCCCAGAGCTCTTCCAGAGGGTCCCTGGGTTCTGCCGTCTTGATTCCAAGGTTAGCAGGGAACTCTGGGAGCATCTGAGTGGCCAGGCAGGTGACGTCAGAGGCACCATCTAATAGATAGTTACCTGGTTAGGTGACTAAGCCTCCTCTTAGGGCTATATAGGGTCTTCCTCTGGAGTGGGTCCTCAGATTCGGCTTTCAAGATTCCAGCAGGACTCCTCTGCAACCTCTATTTCAACTTCTAGCCAATGGAACCACGACTGGACCCTCCAGGAACCGACAACCTGCATCCACGACGAAGACTCTGCTTACAACATTGTTTCCACGGCTCCATCCCGCTTCTTCAACATTTCCCTGGCTGTGCATCCTCTGAGGGTGGCAAGCCTTGAGTCTACATGAGAAGGAAGAAGGAATCTCCCTTCCAGTGAAGGAGTCACTCCCCTGAATCCGCAGGCACCAACTGCAACGACGGCCGGCTGCGGGGATCTCCTCTCATCCTGAGCTGCCTGGATCGTGCATCACAGGTGGTGGTCTGGAGTGGTCCTCTTGGACCTCTCTGTCAGCTGTCCAACTTTGGTGGAGGTAAGCCTTTGGACCACGTCTCTTGCAGCTACCAAGACTTGTTGGCATCTTCTCAACGGGATCTTCAGGATCTGTGTAGGCCCAAGCCCAGCACTCCTTCCAGCAATGCACAGCCCTCTGTGTGGTTCTCCTGCGGCGTGCGACCTTTCTCCAGTTGTGCTGCTTGGGCTCCTCTGGGACTCCTGGTACCTCGTGCAGTGGGTCTCCTGCGGGGGCTGCCTCTTCTCCTGTGGACTCTGCTTTGCTGACGGCCCCCCTAGGACTACCCTGTGGGTTGAGTCCTCCTGGACCTTGCTGGTCCCCGGCAGCTCCACTTTGTGCTTCACCGTGACTTCTGCCTTTGCCAAGGTTTGCTGGTGGTTTTTCCATGCCACTGACCTACAGCAATCTTCTATCTGGCGTGGGGCATCAACTGCATCCTCCACTAACTCTTCACCCTACCGTGGACCAACTCCTGCAACCACAGCTGGGTGGGTATTAGCACCGGCTCCCCCTGGACTCTTCTGTGACTTCTGGACTTGGTCCCCTTCTTCCACAGATCTTCCTCTTCAGGAATCCACCCCTGGTTTCTTGCAGTCTTGCTTGGGTAATGCATTTTCTCCTTTTCCTTCCTTTTGGGTGGTTTGGGGAAAATCCAGTAACTTACTCGTTTCTTCCTGGTCGCTGGGGGGCACGGTGGTACTTACCTCTGGGGTTTCCTAGTTCCCCCAGCTCCCCTCTACACATCCCACTTACCTAGGTGGGGGTCCTGCGTTTCCATTTAATTTTTTTAATATATGGTTTGGACTCCCCCTATGGTCAGTGTTTGCACTCATTTGCACTCTTTTCTATTGCTTTCTATTCCTATTTCAGATTACTAGTGCACATATTTTGTATGTTACTTTCCCCCCTTTTGGAGGGTTGCCTCTCTAGTACCTTTTGGTAATTGTGTCACTAAAATAAAGTCTTTATTTTTGTAACACTGAGTGTTTTCTTTCGTGTGTGTCAGTGCTGCGTGACTACAGTGGTATTGCATGAGCTTTGAATGTATCCTATGTAAAAGCCTTGGCTGCTCATCCACAGCTACATCTAGAGAGCCTGGCTTCTAGGTGCGGCCTACACTACACTAATAGGGGATACCTGGACCTGGTTTAAGGTGTAAGAACCTTAGGTACCCACCACACACCAGGCCAGCTTCCTACACTGTATTAGTTCCCACTACTTTCATAGAACATGTCAGCACTCTAATGTAAGTGGTATTGAAGACAGACTTTGTGTTGTGTTTTGTTAATCATACAGTTACTTATTATGTAACTTTAGTGATGTGAATGATTTTGATGTATTCAGGGTTAGGGTCATGTGACATCACTTCCTTGGGATAGTTGGGATCAAATATCATATGATGCCACTTCCTGTGATGTCATTAAGGTAAATGCTGTGTGATGTCACGTTTGTTACCCCTGGCATTTTGGTGAATCGACACCCATGAAGGGTCGATGCCTCTGGGAGGTGGACTCACCTCAACAGCTGAAGTACTTGGATGAGGACCGATACTCGGAGTAATGAAAATTACTGGTAGGTAATAGTTTCATTTTACCACATAAGGAACTGGGTTGCAATTTAGCTCATGCTGGAAAACATAGACTTCTCGCTACTAGGCCACATCAGTCCCGTACTTGCTACCAAAAACTCAGTTTTAGTTCTTTTAGCTTTCACCACTTATCCTGATGCTGGCTGAAAACCATTTACAGGCAGCTGATGCTCTGACTGTAAAATTCCAACAAAGAAAATCTGCTTTTCCCGGTCTTTTGCTGTATCTCTTTGCTGCCTAGATTAAACAAGCTTTCGCCTGACAACCATTCCTGTTTCTTCCTTTATTTTAAAATCTGCTTGTTTTTGTTACTTCGTACATCCTAATCCATTTTCTTTCACCCTTTTACCCATCTCTCTTAAGTAAAACAACTTTATCAACGCCTTGACAACAACTCTCAAAACAGCAAAGAACTCTTCATCGTCATTAATGAACTTGCCAAACCCAAAGCCAGCAACATAGACCCCTCCCACACACCTATGTGATGCCCTTTCCAACCACTTCCTCCACAAAATCCTGGACATCCACAACAGCTTCATACCACACACACACCACACAGACCCCTCACTCACCCAACCCAACCCCCACTCTTGACGCCCCCACCACACTCTCCACCTGAACCCCCACCACACATGAAGAAACCGAAAAAACCATGAACTCCATCCACTCCGGATCCCCCTCCGACCCCTGCCCACATCGCATCTACAACAAAGCCAGCCCAACGGTAAACATCCTTTTTTACGACTTTTTTATTACGAAAGTCATGGTTAACGAAAGCGTAACAACGCTTTTTTTAACCACGACTTCGTATTTTTGTGCCTTAACTACGTATGTTCTGAACAACGAACATGCGTGGTTAAGGTACAAAGAAGGGAGTTGGCGAAGGTAAGTGGTGGGTTTAGGTTTTGGGGTGGGGTTGGGGCGTTTTTGGTTTTGGGGAGGGGGTGGGGGGTCAGGGGGTTTTAGGTTTTGGGGTGGGGTTGGGGGGGTGGGGCGTTTTTGGTTTTGGGGAGGGGGTGGGGGGTTAGGGGGTTTTAGGTTTTGGGGTGGGGTTGGGGGGGTGGGGCGTTTTTGGTTTTGGGGAGGGGGTGGGGGGTTAGGGGGTTTTAGGTTTTGGGGTGGGGTTGGGGCGGTGGGGCGTTTTTGGTTTTGGGGAGGGGGTGGGGGGTCAAGGGGTTTTAGGTTTTGGGGTGGGGTTGGGGGGGTGGGGCGTTTTTGGTTTTGGGGAGTGGGTGGGGGGTTTTAGGTTTTGGGGTGGGTTTGGGGGGGTGGGGCGTTTTTGGTTTTGGGGAGTGGGTGGGGGTCAGGGGGTTTTAGGTTTTAGGGTAGGGTTGGGGGGGTGGGGCGTTTTTGGTTTTGGGGAGTGGGTGGGGGTCAGGGGGTTTTAGGTTTTGGGGTGGGGTTGGGGGGGTGGGACGTTTTTGGTTTTGGGGAGTGGGTGTGGGGTCAGGGGGTTTTAGGTTTTGGGGTGGGGTTGGGGGGGTGGGGTGAGGGATGTAGGGTGAATGGTGCCTATTGCTAATGATTTTATCAGGAATGCCTTTACAACGAAATATTGTTGTTAAGGCATTCGTGGTAAAATCATTAGTAGTAAGGACGAGGTCGGTGTTCCGACCTCGTTGTTAAGGTTAGTAGTTGTTTTTAATTCGGTGTTCCGTCGTATAATCCAGCCCAACCATCGCCCCCATACTCTGTAACATAATCAACTCCTCTTTCGACTCCGCCACCTACCCAGACCCCTAGAAGCACGTGGAAATCACAGCTCTCCTAAAAAAAAAAAACCCGACCCGGAGATCCTCTTCAACTACTGCACCATCTCCCTCCTCCCTTTCCCCACCAAGGTTGCCGAGAAACTAGTCAACGCCCGCCAATCCCACTTCCTCGAAGCAAACAACACTCTTGACCCCTCACAATCCGGGTTCCGCAAGAACCACAGTACAGAAGTCGCCCTCATCACATGCACTGACGACATCAGGACCAAAGTCGACAAAGGCGAGACCGTCACACTCATCCTCCTAGACCTCTCCGCAGCCTTTGACACCGTCTGCTACCACACACTCCGCACATGCCTCCACAACATAGGAATTTGCCACAAAGCCTTAGACTGGCTCACCTCCTTCCTCAACGACCGGATCCAGAGAGTCCGCCTTCCACCCTTCCACTCCAACACTACCAAGATCACCTGCGGAGTCCCCCAAGGGTCCTCCCTCAGCCCCACACTCTTCAACATCTACATGATCCCCCTGGCCAACATCCTCCGAGCACACAGAATCACTATCCTCTCCTATGCAGATGACACCCAACTCATCCTCTCCCTCACCCGCAACCCCCACCACCGCCAAAACCAACCTACACGCTGCTCTCCTCGATACGCCAACTGGATGACCACTAACCACCTCAAGCTCAACTCCAACAAAACCGAGATCATCATCTTCGGCCCCAAAAAAACCACATGGGACGACTCCTGGTGGCCCACTGCCCTAGGCCTGCACCCACCCCCACAAACCACGCAAGCAAATTCGGCATCATCCTGGACCCCGCCCTCTCCATGACACAGCAAATCAATGCTCTAACCTCCTCCTGCTTCCACACACTCCGCACTCTAAAAAAATCCTTCAAATGGATTCCCCCAGAGACCAGGAAGACAGTCACCCACGCACTCATCAGCAGCAGACTTGACTATGGTAACGCCCTCTATGCCGGCACCACACTCAAACTCAAACGCAAACTCCAGAGAATCCAGAACACAGCCGCACGCCTCGTCCTTGGCCTCCCCTGCCATGAACGAATCTCACCACACCTCAAATCCCATCACTGGCTCCCCATAGACAAGAGAATCACATTCAAGATCCTCATCCACGCACACAAATCCCTCCACAACACCGGCCCAACCTACCTCAACGAAAGAGTGAACTTCCACACTCCCACACGCAACCTCCGATCAGCCAACCTTGCCCTAGCCACAGTCCCCCGCATCCAACGCACCACCACAGGAGGCAGGTCCTTCTCCTACCTCGCCCCCAAAACCTGGAACTCCCTCCCCAACAACCTCCGCAAAATCAAAGACCTCCTGCTCTTCAGAAAGAACCTCAAGACATGGTTGTTCGAACAGTGACCCTCCGTGGCCCCCCCCCCCCCTTAAATCCCCCCTCAGCGCCTTGAGACCCTCACGGGTGAGTAGCGCGCTCTCTAAAAAATTTTGATTGATTGATTGGCCTTCTGCTTTTAATGACCCTACATGGCCTAAAGGTTTGAAGCATCTAAAGTGACTCATTTTGATTCACCCATATCTCTTTTTCAAAATGAAAGGCCTGTCTAGTCAGACCACCTTTTAAGAGTACCCCTATTTTTTTAATCGCTGACTGTTTGAAATCTAGAGACATTGCATTAGAAGTTGGAAAATTAAAAGCAGTTTACATTTTTTTTACATGAATGCACCTCTTACACGGTTGGAAGTCAGCTGGTGTGTGCACTCAAAGACTGATTAAGAGAAAGGTGGTAGATTTTGTGTAATCCACCGAAAAGCAATTTTAAAGTAAATTGCGTCATGTGTGTAATTTCCACCTGATGTTTCTAGACTGGATGGCCTGCCTTACTGTTGAGGAAGAGGAGGAGGGAGAGGACGACTACGATGATGACGATGATGCAAGGAAGTACATGCAGAGGGACAGAGTGAAGACAGAGATGAAGATGCAGGAGACGACATTTGACATAAACAGATGGAGAATTTCCTAAAGATATAATAGGCCCTCATTACAACATCGGCGGTAAAAGCCGCTTACTGCCGTGCAGAAGACCGCCAAAACACCGCCGCGGAATACCGCCACAGCTATTATGACACACATCTCGGAATCCGCCGATATTCAGACACCCACACAACTCCGCCACACCAAAGGTCAGTGTTAAACTGGCGAAAACAAATCCTCCACCGTCACGTCAACAGAAACACACACATGCTATCACGACACACGAATCCACGCGGCAGTCTTTCAACCACGGTATTCCATTGGCGGTACACACCGCCACGCTCAAAATACACACACATCTCCAAAACACCGCCACATTGGACAATTCAAAATACACACACCTGATACACATACACACACCACTCCCACACACCCAACACAATATAAAACACACACCCACATCACCCACAAACCCCTATGACCATAATTCACGAACGAAGGCCAGAGAGACACAGCAATTGAGAACCCCACCACACAGAGGCACACAACACCATCACCCATACAACATTCCACGCACAAAACACCACACACCACTACACATCACCACACACATCAACACTTACACCAACCCACACATCACCCACACCACCCCATGTCACGCCAGAGACACCCCCGGTTTTCTGAGGAGGAGTTCAGGGTCATGGTGGAGGAAATCCTACGAGTTGAGCCACAGCTATTTGGCTCACAGGTGCAGCACACCTCCATAGCCAGGAAGATGGAGCTATGGCGCAGAATCGTGGACAGGGTCAACGCTGTGGGACAGCACCCAAGAAATCGGGAGGACATCAGGAAGAGGTGGAACGACCTACGGGGGAAGGTGCGTTCTGTGGTCTCCAGGCACAACATCGCGGTACAGTGGACTGGCGGCGGACCCCCACCTCCTCCTCCACAACTAACAACATGGGAGGAGCAAGTCTTGACCATCATGCATCCAGAGGGCCTCGGAGGAGTCGGTGGAGGAATGGACACTGGTAAGTCAAATCTTAACTATCATATCCCCCACCCTACCTGCATGCTATCACACACCCCCACCCTCACCCCCTCCCCTATCACCCCAAATCCTCACTAATGTACTAATAACACAAACCACTCATCCCAACACCAAGCCCTGCATGACACAACTAAGCATGGTCACCCCTCACCAAAGCATGCTCACTGCACATACCCAGAACAACCCCTTAACCATCATCACACAAACCCACACACAGGAATGCTTGCACTGGGGTACACGCACACCCACCCATTGCACACCATTACACACACACATGCAATAATCATGCTCTTATATCCCTGCAGGACCACTAAGGAACGTCACCACACCGGCGGGTCCAGACATCTCCACTCCACCCACAGAAGAGGCCCACAGTGACGACAGCAGCTCTGCCCTACTGGATCCTGATGACCAGCCCGGACCATCATGGGCCTCGGGACAGTCGGTTCCCCTTGCACAGGCACAGCCCAACATTGACCTTCCACCCTCTGGTAACACCAGCACAGCACCCACCCAGCGGGCCCATACCTCCGCACCCAGGACACATCAATCAGCGGTGTGTCCACCACTACAGGGAACCCAGGATAACCCACTACCCCAACAACAACAGGGACCTGGGGGCAGTGGTAGTGGGCACACGGTCCAGGGAATGGAGGCACAGGAACACAGGGGAACTGGGACGGCTGGTGTGCGACAGGGGGTGGACAGGCCAAGGGAACCCACTCTCCACGAGGCCCTCTCCTCCATCATGGGAGCATACCACCACTCCCAGGAGACGATGTCGACGGTCCTGGACAAGTTTCAGGAGACCCAGCGCCTGCAGGACGAACAGTATTTGAGGTTCAGGGAGGAGCTCAGAACCATCAGCTCCACCCTGGGCACCATCGTAGGGGTGCTGAAGGACATACAAAACGCCATGCGGGACACCATGGCACTCCAAGGGGCCCCTGACACTAGCATGGACGATGAACTGCCCACCACCTCCGCCGGCGCTAGTGGACAGGACGCCCCGCCACAGGACCACCACACCAGCACCCCACCCCCTGCGGACGGACAACCACCATGCAAGCGGTCCCTGAGATCCAGGAGCAGGACAGAGCAAGATGGCCAGATTGTCATCCCACTGTCCCACTTTGTTACCCTGTCCATACTTTAACTGCCCCAACTCCACTTCCTATGCCCATATGGGCAGTGCACCTGTGTGACCAATAGACTGGACTCTGCCAAGGACATTCCTCCACCGTCCCCATCACCATTTGACAACCCCCCCTCCATTTTTGAGCACTTAAATAAACACCCTTGAACCACAAAACAATCTGGAGTCATTCTGTGATTTGGTAAATTTGGATTATCAATGACAGTGTCAAAATGCCTTTTCTATTGTAAAGCCAACATACCTATGTCACACATCACAAGTCCTTGAAGGATCCAAGCAGATGACACACGTTGGTAACCACACCTGTGAAACCGTAATGGAAAAGTACAACTCAGTGACCAAATAGTGCTATGGAATGACAGACATGATAGAGGTAGAAGTGTGAAAGTGAATGTAATGGTAAGAAAGAAATGTTCTCACCTGTGTGTCACTGGAAATATTGCTGTATGACTGACTCCCTGTTGTCTATGTCTTCTTCCTCAGCTTCCTCCTCATCACTGTCCACAGGCTCCACAGCTGCCACAACACCGCCATCTGGACCATCCTCCTGCATAAAAGGCACCTGGCGTCGCAAAGCAAGATTGTGAAGCATCGAGCAGGCGATGATGATCTGGCACACCTTCCTTGGTGAGTAGAATAGGGAACCACCTGTCATATGGCGGCACCTGAACATGGCCTTCAGGAGGCCGAAGGTGCGTTTGATCACCCTCCTAGTCCGCCCATGGGCCTCATTGTAGCGTTCCTCTGCCCTGGTCCTGGGATTCCTCACTGGGGTCAATAGCCAGGACAGGTTGGGGTAACCAGAGTCCCCTAATAGCCACACACGGTGCCTCTGGAGTTGACCCATCACATACGGGATACTGCTATTCCGCAGGATGTAGGCGTCATGCACAGAGCCAAGGAACATAGCATTTACCTGGGAGATGTACTGGTCTGCCAAACATACCATCTGTACATTCATCGAATGATAACTCTTCCGGTTCCTGTACACCTGTTCACTCCTGTGGGGGGGACCAGAGCTACATGGGTCCCATCAATAGCACCTATGACGTTGGGGATATGTCCAAGGGCATAGAAGTCACCTTTAACTGTAGCCAAATCATCCACCTGAGGGAAAATGATGTAGCTCCTTAGGTGTTTCAGCAGGGCAGACAACACTCTGGACAACATGTTGGAAAACATAGGCTGGGACATCCATGATGCCATGGCCACTGTTGTCTGAAAAGACCCACTTGCAAGGAAATGGAGCACTGACAGCACCTGCACATCAGGGGGGATTCCAGTGGGATGGCGGATTGGTGACATCAGGTCTGGCTCCAACTGGGTACATAGTTCCTGGATAGTGGCACGGTCAAACCTGTAGGTGATGATTAAATGTCGCTCCTCCATTGTCAACAGGTCCACCAGCGGTCGGTACACCGGAGGATTCCGCCATCTTCTCACATGTCCAAGCTGACGGTGCCTAGGAAGGACAACAGCGACCACAGAGTCAACAAATTTCCAGGTATGTACCCACAGATACACAGAACACGACACCAAACACAAAACTCTTCCTGTATGTGTGTTGAGTGTAGGCCTAGGTATGTGTGACGCAGTAGTAAATGAAGCCATGTGGGCCCCTGAAATGGCGGCTGCCTGACCTCTAAACTGGGACAATGGGATGTGAGGTATCTGCGCTGGCGTTGTACACCGTCGCGGTAGACGGTCGTAGACCGCGGCGCAATGCTGCATTGGTTAACATTGGACCCTATGGGTCCCAGGAGCCAATGATGAAGTGCGCCGGCGGTGATGATACGCACCGCCGCGGACGTCACCGCCGCAGACGTGACTGCCATTGTCTATCTGTTCAATCACTCGATACCTGATCTTCGACAGGAGAGGACCTACACTGCAAGTGCTGCTTTGACCTCGGTCTGGAAGAGACAATGGCTGCTGCGTCTGGGGAAAGGGCCCCTGCCTTCACTGCTCAGGAGTTGGAGAAGCTAGTCGACGGAGTCCTCCCCCAGTACACGCTACTCTACGGTCCTCCAGACCAACAGGTAAGTACACAGGGAGCACGTTGTATGGGCTATGCCTGGGTGGAGAGGGCTGGATGTCAGTAGGAAGGGGGCAGAGTTCAGGGAACATGAAGGACTGTGAATGCATGTGCCACATGGCAAGGGTAGGGATGGCAGCCACCCACTTCGAGGGTGCTGTTGTTAATGACTTTTCTTCTTACCCTGTACATGTCATGTAGGTCAGCGCCCACCAGAAGAAGGACATTTGGCATGCCATCGCCAAGGACGTCCGGACCCTGGGGGTCCACCAGAGACGGGGCACCCACTGCCGGAAAAGATGGGAAGACATTCGCCGCTGGAGCAAGAAGACGGCGGAGGCTCAGCTGGGGATGACCTCCCAACGTGGGAGGGGTGCCCGTCGCCCCATGAGTCCCCTGATGTTCAGGATCCTGGCGGTGGCCTACCCGGAGTTGGATGGGCGCTTGAGGGCATCACAGCAGACACAAGGGGGTGAGTACACTCTCATTCTGGGGACTTTACGCGCAGTGGAGGGGTCTGGGTGGGGGAGGAGGGCTGTGGGTTTCCCTAGGCCAGGGCGACTTACGTAGGCTAGGCCCCTCTGTAATGCAGGCCATGTGCCACTCCACCCCACCTCAGTAGAGGGCCAAGTACAGGTATACATGCCCCTGTGGCATCCATGTGTGCAGATGTCCACCATAGCCATGTAGGCCAGATCCCAGGAATTGCATCTGTAGTGGCCAAGAGCATGGCATAGTGCAGGGGGCTGCTGTGTCTGTATTGTCCGCCAACGGTAGCGGTAAGCATGCACTCAACCTGTCTTTCTTCTGTCGTCCCACCCCCCCCTTTTTCTGCTCTCCCTGTTCTTTTGTGCATCAGCATCATCAGGCGGAGGTACAGTGGCACCGGAGCACAAGGGAGCTGCATCCCACATGGCCACGGAGGGCCACACCACAGACTCTGAATACACCAGTGGGTCGGAGGGCGAGGGGAGCTTCACGTCGGGCACAGGATCACCAACCAGCGACACGGACTCGTCCGCCGATGGGAGCTCCCTTGTGGTGGCAGCACCATCTATGCCCCCCACTTCTACAGGTACAGCCGCCACCTCCCGTACCAGCACCGCCCTCCCAGCAGCCCTTCAGCGTTCGCCCCGTGCCCGCTCACCCAGGAGGGTGGGCATCACCTTCGCCCCAGGCACCTCAGCCCCTGCCCCTGTCACCCCTGCTGCCCTCAGTGAGGAGGCCATTGACCTCCTCAGGTCACTCACTGTTGGGCAGTCTACCATTGTGAATGCCATCCAGGGTGTAGAAAGGGAGTTGCAACACACTAATGCATTCCTGGAGGGCATTCATTCTGGTCAGGCTGCCCATCATCGAACTCTGCAATCTCTGGCCTCAGCACTGATGGCAGCCATTGTCCCTGTGTCTAGCCTCCCCCCTCCAACTTCCTCCACCAAGACCCAATCCCCTGTACCCCAGCCTATCCCAAGCACACCATCAAACAAGCATGCATACACCTCAACACACACAAGTAGCTCAGGCAAACATAGGCACCACACAACCCACAGGCACTCACGCAAGCATCACCCACATACAGACACAGCAACATCCACTGCCTCCACTGTGTCCCCCTCGTCGTCGTCTCCCTCCTCCCTCCTAGTGTCGTCTACACTCTCACCTACATGCACTACATCTACAGGCACTAGGACTCGCACCAGAACACCCAGCACCACACCCCGCTCACCTGCACTCACTACCCCCACTACCATTTACACGTCCCCTGTGTGCACTCCCAGTGTGTCTGTGACGCCCCCACCCAAAGTACACAAACGCGGGCACCCACACACCCAACATCCATCCACCTCACGACAGCCTCCAGTACCTGCACCTGCACCCAAAATACCTAAAGTTACACCTCCTACAACCACCTCCTCGTCCTCCACTCCCAGACCCCCTCCAGCTACCCATCCCAGTCTTCGTCAGCAACTCTTCCTCAGCAACGTTGACCTCTTTGCCACCACCCCCACCCCTCCAATTCATAAGTCCCGTATTAGCACCTCAGCCAAAAAAACACTAGGACCTTTGGTGCGTGTTCAAGGTGTGTGGAGTGCACCGGCCACCAGGGCGGCCAGTGTGACACGGAGCCAAAGCACTGCCAGTCCACCCCCTGTGAAGCACCTCAAATTGGAAAGTGGCCGACGGGACAAGGTGAAGACTCCTGGCGGCAAAACTGCACACAAGGGTCCCAGGGGGATTGCAGAGTCAGCTGTGACTCCTCCAAAGGTGGTGAGGGTCCAGAAGAAGTCTGGTAAGAGCAGCACAGCGGAGAAGGGCGCCATCCTCCCCGGCGGCCAGGACGCCACCGCCAGCACCGTCATCACTGGTCAGGAGACCACCACCAGAGTCAGTGCCCAGGAGGGCAGCAGTATCGTCACTGGTCAGGAGACCACCACCGGAGTCAGTGCCCAGGAGGGCAGCAGTATTGTCACTGGTCGGAGACCACCGCCGGAGTCAGTGCCCAGGAGGGCAGCAGTATCGTCACTGGTCAGGAGACCACCGCCAGAGTTAGTGCCCAGGAGGGCAGCAGTTTCGTCACTTGTCAGGAGACCACTGCCGGAGTCAGTGCCCAGGAGAGTCCTGGCAGCCACAGCCCTGCTGGGCAATGAGGGAGCGTCATGCCACACACCAATGCACAGGTCAGAGACCGCCATGGCAAAGCACCGCTGAACAGGGCAAAGCACCGCTGAACAGGTTAGAGACCGCCATGGCAAAGCACCGCTATACAGGGCAAAGCACCGCTGAACAGGTCAGAGACCGCCATGGCAAAGCACCGCTGCTCAAGGAAAAGACCGCCATGGTGAAGACCGCTGAACAGGGCAAAGCACCGCTGAACAGGTCAGAGACCGCCATGGCAAGGCACCGCTGAACAGGGCAAAGCACCGCTGAACAGGTCAGAGACCGCCATGGCAAAGCACCGCTGAACAGGGCAAAGCACCGCTGAACAGGTCAGAGACCGCCATGGCAAAGCACCACTGAACAGGGCAAAGCACCGCTGAACAGGTCAGAGACCGCCATGGCAAAGCACCGCTGAACAGGGCAAAGCACCGCTGAACAGGTCAGAGACCGTCATGGCAAAGCACCGCTGCTCAAGGCAAAGACCGCCATGGTGAAGACCGCTGAACAGGGCAAAGCACCGCTGAACAGGTCAGAGACCGCCATGGCAAAGCACCGCTGAACAGGGCAAAGCACAGCTGAACAGGTCAGAGACCGCCATGGCAAAGCACCGCTGAACAGGGCAAAGCACCGCTGAACAGGGCAAAGCACCGCTGAACAGGTCAGAGACCGCCATGACAAAGCACCGCTGAACAGGGCAAAGCACCGCTGCACAAGGAAAAGCACCGCCACATCAAGCATTGTTATCTCATGTGCAGCTGGGACAGTGACGGAACAGGAACCGTCACAGGGAGCCTGATGCAGTCTGGGCACCATTCCCCCTCCAGAACCAGTGGACACATGCATCCACTCCGTCTGTCCTTAACAGGATGAAGCACTCTGGGCACCATTCCCCCTCCAGATCCAGTGGAGACATGCATCCGCTCCGTCTGTCCTTAACAGGATGAAGCACTCTGGGCACCTGTCCCCCTCCAGAACCAGTGGAGACTGTTATCCACTTGAGAAACTGTGGCTTTGCACTCCCCAGGATGTAACAGTGGGCAAACCACCCACTGTAGAGACTTGAGAGACTGTGGCTTTGCACTCCCCAGGATGTAACAGTGGGCAAACCACCCACTGTAGAGACTTGAGAGACTGTAGCTTTGCACTCCCCAGGATGTAACAGTGGGCAAACCACTCACTGTAGAGACTTGAGAGGCTGTGGCTTTGCACTCCCCAGGATGTAACAGTGGGCAACCCACCCACTGTAGAGACTTGAGAGGCTGTGACTTTGCACTCCCCAGGATGTAACAGTGGGCAAACCACCCACTGTAGAGACTTGAGAGACTGTGGCTTTGCACTCCCCAGGATACATCAATGGGCATGGAGCCCCGTCGTGGATCTGGCGTGGTGCTGTAATCCGGCTGAGGTGCTCCCCCCTTCCCTTCACCCTGAGGTGCCTGTTGTATTTCTATCTGATGCCCCTGCAGTGTTCTCTCCGTTTGTGGACAGGTATCTAGTGTGGGCCTCACCCATGCATTTTTGGACCAGTGGTGCACGGAGATTGATATGTGCATACCTGCACTACTTCTCGTAATGTATATAATTTTGATTGTGTATATATACCTGTATATATTTTGAACTGTATTTTGATACATTACAATGTTTGGACTGATTTCCTTTTGTCTTTGCATTCTTCCGGGGCGGTTGTGGGTTGTTACTGTGATGTTTGGAAATGCATTGGTGTGTGTGTTGTAATGTGCCAGGGTGGGGGTGGGGGTGTTGCGTGTGTGTCCCCCTGACTTTTGCCTCCCATATGTCGTAGGTGCAGTACTCACCGTTGTCTTCGGCACTGCCGTTGCTGGTGTTCGTAGATGAGCAGGAAGACAAGGGTAGAGAGTATTTGTAATTCCGGCCCCATGGAGTCCTCCTTCCTCGTGGAGTGTGCTGAGGTGAGCGTTTTCTCCATTGCAAAAGCTGTTTCCGCCGTGTTTTTATCCACGGTGAATCCGCCCCGGAAAAGGTGGCGGATTGGCGGGTTGTGATACTGTGGGCGGTACATTGTCTTCCGCCTGTCTGTTGGCGGTGACTGCCGTGCTGCTTGTCTGTACCGCCGTGGCGGGCGGTGTGTTAAAGTGGCTGTCTATGTTGGCGGTTTCCGCCATGGTCATAATTCCCTTTTTTTGTCCGCCGGCCTGTTTGCGGTATTACCGCACCTTTAACACCGTCCGCCAGGGTTGTAATGACCCCCCAAGTGTCTAACAGCGAGAAAGATTAAAGAGGAAAGTCATGTGAAGGAGAAACTGAAATGACTGAGCCACTGCAGAGACCACTCACTACCCCTTTCACACAACTAAATAATGTTTTATCCACTGTATGTTGTTTTCAGAATGTAAACATTTCCGATACTGATTATTCACAGCAAAATCACTGTTGTTACTTATCAGAAAGTTAACAAGCATTGAAAAGGCCAATTGTTCTGACGTGTTTTAGGCTTCTTTTTGTTGCTGCATGAAGTGTTTAGTTATAATAACAGAACACTCAATGGGGTATCCAAATAAGGGTGAGATAACAAGCTGGATGAAGCACAGGAGTGTGTGCCTAGGTTTCTAAGCCACGCCCTTTATTACATGGTCCACACCTCTGGGAAAGGATGCCTGCTTGTGCTTCTTTTGCCGCGCCCCTTTCAAAGACCCCCACCTTTTTCACCCCACTTAAAGCACCGCGCTCTCCTATAGAGGGCTCTAATACTTGCTGCGCATGTGCAGGGATCGCCTTTCAGTGGGGGCAGCACAGGATGTTCGGTAATATTCAGTATCACTTGCTGGCTCATGTAGTGGACACGTCCACATGTCGATCACAAAAGAAATAGGGCGCTGGAAGCCTTGTTCAGATTCAGAAGTATCAGGAGATCAACTTCAGGCAGCCGCTCACCAAGACAGAAAGCTAGAGATGGGAGAGCCACTGAAAGCTCTAGCCAGGCTTGAGAAACCTACGCTCGGCTCTAGCCCAGCTCAAGGTCCTGTTGGAACATTGAGCCTACTCCGAGACAAACTTTCATGTGGCTTCTGCTTGCCTCACTCCCCTTCTCCCTCTTCCTACACAGGATGCGGCCTTATGGCCAGAGTTGCGGATTTTGGAACTGGGTTAACCGCTTCCAGTCTGCGTCAGCTCAACATCACGTTGATGTTGGAAAGCAAAGCTCCCAATCCTCCCAACAATTAATGTGATCTAATATGACTGGTTCTCCTGTAAATCGGTCTAATTTCGTAATTAAAAAACAACTGCAGAAAAATGCACAGAAGTTAAATCCAACCGTTAATATATACCGTTAATATATACCCCTGTTTGATTTGGACAAACTGAAACCATAAAACCTGAATAAATCGCGGCTTCCCCTCTTTCATTTTGTCATCTTAGGCAAACATGTTTATTTTAACAAAACAACGATGTCTTCATTATTGCGTATGACAGCACTTTCAAATATGTGAATTCAGAATACCAGTTGTACAAAAACATATTGTATTTGTTTTAATAGAACTATAATGTTGCTCTATAAATATCTGGCCAAGTACAAGGTTTTACATCACGATTCGCTTGCCTCTTATTTCGCAAATGGTTCATGTTTAAATACGATCACTTTTAATTAGTACTTCTCAGTGCAGTGTTAGAATGTGACCTATTAAGGGCAAAGCTTCCACAAGTTAAAGAAATATGTTTTTGAATTTTGAAGAGACTTCATCATATTTTAGGTGATGTTTGTTGTATGATTTACATATGCAAACATTTTCTAAGCTCGGGTCGTGTAGGGGCTCTACGATCCGAGCCAGACCCTTGGCTCGGCTTTCCCTGTTAATTTTAAGGCTCGCCCATCTCTACGCCACGAAAAGCTACTTCAGTGGCCCTCCAAACAGAAATCTTGAATCCAAGAATAGTGCCCATGGGTCATTAAACCGCAGCTTAATCTGCAAGAAACAGAAATCTGGAATCCAAGAATAGTGCCCATGGGTCATTAATCTGCAAGAACCGACGCCCAGCAAAGGCGTCTGTGCCGGACATCCCTTCTTGTGTACAATAAAACAAGAAATCCCTTCAGCCTGGACGTCTAATTACAATTGCCAGCAAATCCTTCGACTTGAAGGGGTATGTTCTCGCAACTGGGAGTGAAGTAACCCCTTCCAATGCCGGTTGTATCTTGGCACTTTCTCTTCCAAGACTTGAAACTGAAGAAAGCTCAACAATTGTGTCCGTTTGAAAAACAGTGGGCATGCATTTTTTAAACACAAAACAGTCTACGTTGTTTCTCCCGATCCTTGCTGCTTCTCTCACTAGGTGCCTGCAGTGTGATGTACTTGAGGGCACGCTGAACAGAAAGCCTAACGGGTTTAAAGTCCGCTTTCTTGGTCTTTTTTCTGGTGGACTCCATCTTTTATCCCAGCTGGCATTCCTGTGCTCGCCAGACTTTGCACCAGACTCATGCCAAGGGAGACCTCCTCTCCTCCCACCCAGGGCTGCATTCCAGCTGTGCTCAAGGGAGGCGGGCAGCAGCAGGACCAGCTCAGAGTGAAAGAAAAGCTCCTTATCTGAGCAGCTACGCACTTCTGACAGCTGCAGATTACACCCCATTTTCAGTTTCTTCCCACATTCCCACATTCACGGAGCGTGACGTCTCCACGCATTCAGGGGCCTTAGGTTACAGAAAACACTCAAAATATTTATCATTTTTTACTGTGAGTGGCTAACATTCTTAGCCCTCTTGCCAGAGCACAATGCTCTAAGGATGGGCCACTTTAAGAGCAAGCAGAACTGGAAAATAAACTTGTCCTTGGGTCCACAATTTCTAAAAGGAACCACGCGTTTAACTTTGAGTCAAATCGGTCAGAATTGTATGATGCATATTTGCACCTATTTAGTGGTAAGCACCGAGAGAGGATATCTACCAATAGTCACGCGTGCAGTCAGTTTCTTCACACACCATATTGCCATTAACATAACCAGCAATAGATAGAAATCATCACTGTCATGACTGTGTATTTTTCGACACGACAGACTTAAAATGGGAGTTATAAGATGCAACTTATTTTTTTTTATTTTTTTAAACAAATCTTTGTATTAAACAACACATATGGCCTGATTACGACTTTGGCGGAGGGGACTACGCCGTCCCAAATGTGACGGATATCCCGCCCGTCGAATTATGAGTCCATTATTTCCTATGGAACTCGTAATGCGGCGGGCGGATTATCTGTCACATTTGGGACGGAGTAATCCCCGCCACCAAAATCGTAATCAGGCCCATAGTCCCTTATTCCGGAAAAGATTTAGCCACGATTTTATGTCAAGTTAATCTCATGCGTTCATACTTACCCCTAGGAATCTATATTTATATAATCTCCAGTCATACCCTGGGGCAAATGTTGGTCTTCTGTGGTCGATGGAGATAGGTTAAAAGCAGGGTGGGAGTGGGACAGAAAACAGGCCCGGGCACCGAAAAAGTGGCCCCCATTATTGAATTAGGTAGCGAAAAAAGTGACCAATGTTTGCCAATTAGGGCAGCTTTGAACTCGTAAAGACACGCTTTACAAGTGGTTTGCAAGGTATGGAAGACTGCATGGATTTGAGCTTGCTTGAGGCATTGATTGTTTTAATATTGGGGAAATCAACAGTAAAATCAGCTCAGTAGACTCTAAACCAGGCCCACAAACAGCCAAAAAAACGTCCCACACATATCTGTTAGACCAGTTTATCGGGCACAGCCTGATTGCCATATAGGTCAGTCTAACAATGGTTAAAAGTAAGTTCATGGTGTAACATACGAGTAAAAATAATCACAAACAGGACTCAAAACGCCTTTTCCTGGGCAGCAAACACCATCGTTCACGCCATTCTAAAGAGATCAACCCAAACGGATAGGATTCAACACCATTATATGATGCACCTTTGTAATGCCTGTCAACCTGTGGTGTCTCCGCTACCTACTTACATTCAATGAAGTGTCTGTTGCTCACCTTCATGAGCATTGATACATGACACACCTCTCTTCAATTACGTCACAAATATTGGCGGCCTCACGTCAAAGGTTACTTGGGGACACATCATTAAAAGCACTGCATAATGAAGAAGCCTGCTGGGCAAATCATGCGAGTTACATAACAGCCAAAATAAGTAAATTAATTCTGCATTATAACAGCACCATATTTGGCAGTATCATTGTTCTAGCCTGTCATTTTAACAATAATTGTTACAAATTGGAAACCAACCCGCTGTAAAATACAAAGGCTTTTTATAACACATTTGTGTGCCAAATAATCCAGTTAATCAGTAGAGTCAACATAATTAATGCTTACATAATCCACCCCATCCTGTAACACAGGCACAATGACGTTAGTCCCTCTCCTCACAACCGCTTTGCTGTTAGTTGTAGGAGGCTGGCCTGGCTTGTAGTGGGTACCAGAGCTACTTACACCTTGTGCCAGGTCCAGTTATCCCTTATTAGTGTAGAAGAGGTGTTTCTAGCAGCTTAGGCTGAAAGAAGGTAGCTATGGCAAAGCAGCTTAGGCTGAACTAGGAGACATGTAAAGCTCCTACTATACCACTGGTGTCATATGCACAATATCATAAGAAAACACAATACACAGATATACTAAAAATAAAGGTACTTTATTTTTATGACAATATGCCAAAAGTATCTCAGTGAGTACCCTCAGTATGAGGATAAGTTATATACGCAAGATATATATACACAAACCAAAATTATGCAAGTAATAGCAAAAGGAAGTAATGCAAGCAATGTAAAGTTACAGTAGATTGCAATAGGAGCACATACGTATAGGGGCAACACAAACCATATACTCCAAAAGTGGAATGCGAACCACGAATGGACCCCAAACCTATGTGAGCTTGTAGAGGGTCGCTGGGACTGTAAGAAAACAGTGAGGGTTAGAAAAATAGCCCACCCCAAGACCCTGAAAGTTAGGTGTAAAGTGAACCTACAACCCCCAGAGAGCACAGAAGTCGTGATAGGGGGATTCTGCAAGGAAAACGAACACCAGCAATGCAACAACAGTGGATTTCCGGACCTGAGTACCTGTAAGACAAGGGGACCAAGTCCAAGAGTTGCGACAGTGTCGAGAGTGGGCAGGAGCCCAGGAAATGCCAGCTGAGGGTGCAAGGAAGGTGCCACCGGATGGAAGAAGCTTGGTGTTTTGCAAGAACGAAGAGGACTAGGAACTTCCCCTTTGGAGGATGGATGTCCCATGTCATGAAAAAGCTTGCAGAGGTGTTCCCACGCAGAAAGACCACAAACAAGTCTTGTTAGCTGCAAGGGTCGCGGTTAGGGTTTTTGGATGCTGCTGTGGCCCAGGAGGGACCAGGATGTTGCCACTTGGATAAGGGGACAGAGGGGGCACCCAGCAAGTCAAGGAGCCCTCACAGAAGCAGGCAGCACCCGCAGAAGTACCTGAACAGACACTTTGAAGAAAAGTGAACCGGAGTCCACCCGAAGTAAAAAAAGGGAGTCCCACGACGCCGGAGGACAACTCAGAAGGTTGTGCACTGCAGGTTAGAGTGTCGGGGACCCAGGCTTGGCTGTGCACGAAGGAAATCCTGGAAGAGTGCACAGGAGCCGGAGCAGCTGCAAATCACGCGGCACCCAGCAATGCAGTCTAGCGTGGGGAGGCAAGGACTTACCTCCACCAAACTTGGACTGAAGAGTCACTGGGCTGTGGGAGTCACTTGGACAGAGTTGCTGAGTTCCAGGGACCATGCTAGTCAAGCTGAGAGGGGACCCAGGGGACCGGTGATGCAGTCTTTTGTTGCCTGTGGTTGCAGGGGGAAGATTCCATCGACCCACAGGAGATTTCTTCAGAGCTCCTGGTGCAAGAAGGAGGCAGGCTACCCCCAGAGCATGCACCACCTGGAACCAGTCAAGAAAGCCGGCAGGATGAAGCGATACAAGGTTGCTAGTAGTCGTCTGGCTACTTTGTTGTGGTTTTGCAGGCGTCCTGAGCAGTCCGCGGTCGATCCTTTGGCAGAAGGTGAAGAGGGAGATGCAGAGGAACTCTGGTGAGCTCTTGCATTCGTTATCTAAAGAATTCCCCAAAGCAGAGACCCTAAAAAGCCAGAAAAGGAGGTTTGGCTACCAAGGAAGGAGGATTGGCTACCAAAAGAGGTAAGAGCCTATCAGAAGGAGTCTCTGACGTCACCTGCTGGCACTGGCCACTCAGAGCAGTCCAGTGTGCCACAGACACCTCTGTTTCCAAGATGGCAGAGGTCTGGGACACACTGGAGGAGCTCTGGGCACCTCCCCTGGGAGGTGCAGGTCAGGGGAGTGGTCACTCCCCTTTCCTTTGTCCAGTTTTGCACCAGAGCAGGGCTGGGGATCCCTGAACCGGTGTATACTGGCTTATGCAGAGATGGGCACCATCTGTGCCCATCAAAGCATTTCCAGAGGCTGGGGGAGGCATTCCCAGAGGCTATTCCTCCCCAGCCTTCACACCTATTTCCAAAGGGAGAGGGTGTTACACCCTCTCTCAGAGGAAATCCTTTGTTCTGCCTTCCTGGGCCAGGGCTGCCTGGAGCCCAGGAGGGCAGAAACCTGTCTAAGGGGTTGGCAGCAGCTGCAGTGGAGTTTGGCAGTATCCGGGTTCTGTGCTAGAGACCCGGGGGATCATTAAATTGTCCCCCCAATGCCAGAATGGCATTGGGGTGACAATTCCATGATCTGAGACATGTTACATGGCCATGTTCGGAGTTACCATTGTGACACTATACATAGGTAGTGACCTATGTATAGTGCACGCGTGTAATGGTGTCCCCGCACTCACAAAGTCCGGGGAATTTGCCCTGAACGATGTGGGGGCACCTTGGCTAGTGCCAGGGTGCCCACACACTAAGTAACTTTGCACCCAACCTTCACCAGGTGAAGGTTAGACATACAGGTGACTTATAAGTTACTTAAGTGCAGTGGTAAATGGCTGTGAAATAACGTGGATGTTATTTCACTCAGGCTGCACTGGCAGGCCTGTGTAAGAATTGTCAGATCTCCCTATGGGTGGCAAAAGAAATGCTGCAGCCCATAGGGATCTCCTGGAACCCCAATACCCTGGGTACCTCAGTACCATATACTAGGGAATTATATGGGTGCACCAGTATGTCAATGTGAATTGGTGAAATTGGTCACTAGCCTGTTAGTGATAATTTGGAAAGAAGAGAGAGCATAACCACTGAGTTTCTGGTTAGCAGAGCCTCAGTGAGACAGTTAGGCATCACACAGGGTACACATACAGGGCACATACTTATGAGCACTGGGGCCCTGCCTGGCAGGGCTAAAATAACATATATACAGTGAAATATGGGGGTAACATGCCAGGCAAGATGGTACTTTCCTACATTAGTATAGCAAATTAAACCCAGAGAGCCCACATCTTTTCATGTATCTTGGCCACACCTCGAAGCTGCACACCTAGAACTTTGTGTGCTAGTTTTTTTCTTACTGCACACTGGTCCATGGCCCTAATCCATTCATGGGGGTGTCTCTACCTCCAATGCCTGGCCAAGTCTCTCACTGCCACCAGGTATGCTGTAGCATACCTGGTCAGTAGGCACCTCTCAGTAGGCACCCGGACACCTAGCCTGCCACTTGACTGTGGCTTCTAGTTCCTGCTTGCTCCAGGCTGATCCAGTGACACCGCAGCTGCCTGGATTTTTCTGCCGGGGTTTTCTCGACTGTGTTTTCCCGCTCACCGTTCTTCCCGCCAATAAAAAACTCACCCACCCCAGAACCTATTTAATGCAGGCCGCAGCGCAACTGCCCAGTGGACACGTGCAGCGGGTGCACCTCTGCCACTAAAGGTGACACGGGCACACCAAAGGCAAGATCATCTGCACCCGTCTATGCCTGGACTGCCTCCAGCGCTACAAGACCTGGTCCTCCCTCCTCCTGAAGTTACACCATCACCGAGATCTACACCCTCGACCCAGGACGCTGCAACAAATACTGCCACTGTGCCGACCCACGCTCCATGTTAGGACCTTTCACCAGCACCCACTGACACTTCACCTGGCATAGCACACACACCAGCCCACTGACCAGCCCCACCCCGAACGCACCATAGACACCACCTGAACAAAAACTCCAACTTGCAGGTGCCCTTCTCAACCCATGGTCACTATGCAAGCATTCCACCAAATTATGGAACCTCATTGCCCCCCTCGCACCTGACATCGTCTTCCTCACCAAGACCTGGCTCAACCCCACATCTGCCCCATACATTGGCACCGCAATACTTGATGGATATAAAATCATTCACCAGGACCGCACCAACAAGCAAAGAGGAGGAAAAGCCATCATCTACAAAAAGACTATACAGTGTACCACCACCACCGACAACACAACCACTCCCTTGAAACATCTCAACTAAAAGCCTTGGACTTCAAGGACTACATCTTCCTCGCTGACATACATTTCCTCATCGACGACCCCAACGACAACAACACTGCACATTTCTCAATAGTATGAGCAGACTGGGATTGACCAAGATCATCCACGACCCTAAACACACTGCAGGACACATGCTGGACCCTATTTTTACATCCAGCAACCGTCTCAAATGCAGCCATGTCACAGAACTCACATGGACCGATCACTCTATCATACACTTCAGCATCTCCAACCCCCGCATCTCCACCAACAAGATGATCAGCGCCCCACTGGAGGTCGAACAAGATCTCAGAGACCAGCTAGGGCGGACACCCTAAACACTTCCAACCCTGCTACCACCACCAACTTTGAATGGAGAGTTAAAAACCTTAACGCCTGGATCACCAATTGCGCTAACAGCATCATACCTATCAAGAGCAACATCCAGAGAAAATTATTCAAAAAGGACAGCTGGTACACCCAAGAACTCAAAACAGCAAAGAGGCAGAAAATAGCTGGAGAGGAGATATCATGCCAGCAGGGATGCCTCAGACAGAGCAGCCCTTAAGACCTCCCTCAACGTCTACCACCACCTGCTGAGGGCACCAAAGAAGACAGCCCTTGCCGCACACATCAAAACTAGCGCCAACAACATCAAATAACTTTTCAACATCGTTAAGGAATTCTTCAATCTGGCTGCCAGTGAAAACAACATCACATGCTCACAGAATCTGTGCAACAACCTCACCAGCTTCTTCCATGACAAGATCGCAGCCATATACAGAAACTTTGAACCCCAAACCACGCCTTCGAACTTCTTCAACAGACACTGCACCACAGCAACCGACACAAACCACACACAGACCACCTGGAACATCCTCTCCACCCAGGACATCACCTCCACCATGAAATCCATCCACTCAGGAGCTCCCACAGACCCAGGTCAGCACCACATCTTCAACCTTGGAAACCAAGGGATCGGCCAGGAACTCACTACCCTGCTCAACACCTCTATCACCACTGCAACATTTCCTGATGCCTGCAAACATGCAGAAGTCAGACCACTACTCAAAAAACCCTTGCCAACCTTAGCAAACTCAAAAACTACTGTCCAACTTTCCTGCTCCCATTCCCAACAAAGGTACAGGAAAAGATCATCAACAAGCAACTCATGACATACCGGGAGCAGAACCAGCTACTCAACGCCTCCCAATCCAGCTTCCACAGCAATCACAGCACCAAAACTGCCCTTATAGCAGCCATCGACGTCATCTAAACCCTCCTCGACCGAGGAGAAATAGCAGCTTTGATGCTTCTCAACCTCTTGGCAGCCTTCAACACCGTATCCCACAACATGGTTATCAAAAGATTCCACTACAATGGCATCTAAGGAGACACGCTCAGATGGATCCCCTCCTTCCTTCCCAGGAGAACCCAGAGAATCCACCTCCTACCTTTCACCTCTGATCCCAAGGAGATCACCTGCAGTGTCCCCAGAGCTTATCCCTCAGTCCCAAGCTCTTCAATGCATATATGACTCTGCTGACCAACATCATCAGATCCCACAGTCTCAATATAATTTCCTATACAGATGACACCAAACTCATCCTCTCACTCACCGATGACTCCTCCAACCACCAGAACCAGCTTCCACAGATGCATGCATGCCAAGCTTTGCTGACTGGAAGAAGAACAACTGCCTTCAGTTGAACACAGACAAGATGGAAGTACTGATCTTTTGCAATAGCAGCAACACATGGAATGACTCCTGGTGGCCATCAGACCTAGGATCCACACGCACTCTCTCCGACCATGGCAGAAACCTCGGAATCATCATTGACAAAAAGCTCACCATGAAATCACAGATCAACGCCGTCTCCTCCGCCTGCTTCCTCACTTTGGGCATGCCACATAAGATCTTCAAGTGGCTACCCTTACACACGAGACGCACCATGGCACAGGTCCTCATCACCAGCCGGCTGGACTACGGCAACTCCCTCTATGTAGGAGTCACCGCACACCTCCTACAGAGACTTCCGACCATACAGAACACCACAGCCAGACTCATTCTTGGCATTCCCTGACGAGCCCACATCACACCCCACCCTCTCAGGCAATTCCACTGGCTCCCTGTACAGAAGAGATGGCAATTCAAACTGCTGACCCACACACAAGGCTCTACACAACCAAGGACCCGTGTACATTAACCACCACCTTAATTTCCATCAACCGTCAAGAAGACCACGCTCTGCCTCCCTTTCACTTGTCCATACTCCCTGCATCTACTGAAGCAGAAGTGGAGGACGCTCCTTCTCTCACATCGCAGCACAAACTCGGAACAGCCTCTCCATGCACCTCCAGACCATCACCTCACTTCCAGAATTCAAAATGGCTCTCGAAACCTAGCTGTTCGAAAAAGCCTCTGGGACTTGCAAGCACCTGAATACCTTATCAGATGATTAGCTGCCCTTTATTCTGATTGATTGATAGCGATGAATGAGCATGATGCATGGGAACCCCCAAAGCATCCATAATTCAAAGCAGTATAATTTTTGGATTGAAGGTTATTAGCCTCCCTATAACACGCCCCACAATTTTGTTGACCCATTCCCAGTATATGTGCACTTGGAGAATTCCCAAACTACATGGTAGAATGAGCCTGGGGACACGCGACATCGAAGGCACTGAGGACCCCCAGCAGGTCCCATATGCCACAACCGGCCAGGGTAGTAGTAAATCCAGTGTAAGTATTTTAATTGTATAAGGCAAAAGCGCATGGGAATTTCTAATTGTCTAGGTGTCATTTGCACCTCGATCCTCTTTTCATTGTCAGGAGCTCCCATTTAGCCCTCAGGCTCGTCAGGTGGTCTGGTGTGTTGGCGACTAAGGATTCATATAGTCTAGAGGTACCACCCTTTTCCAAGTTGTCAGTTATTAGTTTACATTCCAGGGTACCATACTCAGGGAACGCCCTCACTTTCTTTTTATAACCTTCAAGGGTAGACACTGGTAAAACTGAGACAAGTGTAGGTGGAATTCAGTCACTATTTCCTGGAACATCTCCCATTGTGGATATCCCTATAAGGTCCCAATGTGGAACCCCTCCAAGCATGCCATCTCAACAGCCACATTCCCTGCCATTGGGAGTGGGGCATTCGGTAATGATGCCAAACCATTTCATATGGCTGAGAGCCGCATACCAGCTTCATATGGTAATACAGTGAAAGGGAGAAATGAATAAGGGGGAGACATGCTGTATAGCAGTGCGAGTACAATGTGGGTGTAGTGTCGTGTGAGTATGCACCACGGAAACCTTTCAGCTCCTGAAGGACTCTGTAGAGCTGTGTAGTAAGTGTTAGAATGTGGTGAGGTGAATGCAGGCTTAGAACGTTGAGTTTGCGGTTACATGCAGACAAATGAAGATGTGTAATCTTAGCTACGTGTGTGGTGAATTCTCGGCCAGTGTCTAGGCTTGGGAGGAAGCTACAACTGGCGAAAGGGATAGGATAAGTAACCCAAAGCTCAATAGTGCTCTCCCAGAGGGTTTGCCGTGGTCTAATCAAAATGCTCATGCATGCCACATGTGCCTTTGTTTAAGTCGAGAATCAACTTTTGTCGTATGTGGAGTCAAAGTGCAACTCCAGCCGGTGTGAAGCATTTTAAGATAAAGTAAGCTTCACTGAGATGTCTATTCATCATTGTTCAAGAACCTAGAAGTTTATTCATCATTTGTCAAGGCCGTAAAGAGAGGTATGGCGCTACTATGCAATATAAAGCTATATAGTACACAGAGCACTACTCTTTAAGATGGGTGCAACCACGTTTTGAAAGTGCAGCAAATTACACAATAACATTGCGATTGACATTGCTGCAAGGCAGAGATCAACCAGGCAGCGGCGGCTCCTCTGCTACAATGGAGGAGCGTTGCCCCCCGCCAGCAGCCTCAAAAGTTGAAAAATTAAACAATAATAAAAATGGTTTCTTATTGTTTTATTTTTCAAGTTGGGCTGAGCAGAGTCTTTGGGCGGGGACATCGTGGTGAGGTAACGGAGGGGGAGTAGTGTGTACTGCCATCAGTGTGCATGTGGGTTTGGCTGGCCGTCTCAGGATGGCCAAATAGACATGCACTCTGATCTATCTCCAACCAGAGAGCTGCATTGCGGGGTTGGAGACAGCAGGCACAGGCTCTGGGAGCGCAAAGCCAGTGCGCTCAGACATATCCTGATGCTGCTCTCATGCTGTTAACAGCATGAGAGGAGCATTAGGATTGGCCAAAGGGCAGTCTGGGGGCCTGTGCCTGCAATGGAGAGGAGCACAAGAGTGTCAATGGGGCGGGCAGCAGATACGTTCTCTTTATGTTTTTTTTGTTTACTCGATTTGTTGTGTTTTGTTGTTTGTACCGTCCACCCCACTACACCCCCCACCACCTGCCACATTGCCCTGACCAGCTGCGACTGCAACCAGGTGTCAAAAAGTGCAAAGAACTGCTGAAAATGCAATAATTAGGATACAATGAAATGTCATCTGCTTACCAGAACCGATTAAAGAGAGTCATCATACTCCAGCACTGGGAAGTGGTCCAAGGAGAAGTGCCCAGGGTGGTGCTTACAGAGCTCTCCATACCTGATGCGGACAGAGACACTGCAGAAGGCTATTCTTCCAATGCAGACAAAGAAAGAGACCACATTCTCTGCAGTTCTAAAAGATGACCCAGAGGCCAAGTACTGTTCCAGATACATGTGAGACTTTGCCGCTGTGAGTGCTCCCTTGAGAGAGTTGATGAAAAAGAATGTTTCATTTCACTAGTCACATGAATGCGGGCAAAGTTTTAAAATAATTAAACAAGCTATTGAAAATGCTACTGAAATGGCATATTTTGTTTGAAAGCTATATACATAAGTAGAGAACAACGGACACTCAAATGCTTAAGGACATATTGTGCATATGCAAACAAAAGTTTGTTCCAGACTGAACATGCTTATTCACAACCTGAAAAAGAGAATTTAGCAGTAGTGTGGGCTTGTGAACATGTCCATGTGTTCCACTATGGAAAACCTTTTACACTTGTGACAGATCATCAAGCATTGTTGACCATCTTTAGGAAAGGCCAAGCTTCCTCAACAAATTGAACGTTGGAGTCTACAATTACAAGAGTACAACTACACAATTGTGCATTGTCCAGGGAAGGATAGAAACCCTGCCAACTACTTCTCCAGAGTGCATATTGAATTTCAAAGTAACCCTTCTAAGACAGCTGAAGTCTACATAAATTTCATTGTGAAATAAACCACACCACACCATTTTGTTGGAACAAATTGTGACTGCCAGATAGTGACATGTTAAAACTGAAAGACATTATTACACATCAGTCATGGAACCAACATATTTGATCTCTTACCAGTGACAGTGAATACCAGAAGTTTAAATATGTCAAAGATGAACTGTCTGTGACACACAAAGGCATTATCCTGAGGGGTTTGAGAATTGCCATTCTGAAGAGTCTGCAACAACAGATTCTTGAAGTGGCCCATGAGGGACATTGTGGAATGAATGATTTCACAAAACAAGCTCTCAGAGAATTAGTTTGGTGTTTTCATCTTGATGAAAGATTTTAAAGAGAATTAAAGGCCTTTCATCTATGCAACTGTCATCAAAAACCACTCAATACCCCTTGAGCATGTCAGAGTTGCTAAAGCATGTATGGGAAAGAATTGCTGTTGGCTTTTTTGGTCCACTTGACAATGAACATCACATGATTGTGGATGAATACTCCTGTTTTCCATTAATAGGAGATCTCTCATCTATAACTCAGGAAAGGGTAATTGAGAGCTTAGATGGCATCTTTACAATGTGGGGTATTCCTGCGATTTTAAAATCTGACAATGGCCCACCTTTCCATAGTCAAGAATTTAGAGACTTTTTCAATCTGCTTAATGTGAAGCATCAGAAGAGCACACCTCTTTGGCCACATGCTAATGGCCTTGTTGAACCTGAAGAATGTCTTGAATTCTACCCTAGAAGCTTACTGTTCGACTCCCCACTTGACCACAGGTGAAAACCCTGCAACGTTGATGTTTGGGAGAGCAATGATGCCCACGTTACTTCAATGGACCAATTAAAGATCGAGAATTGAAGAAGAAACCTGCACAAAAGATTTGGATCATAAAAAGTAAATGAAGGCCTATGCAGACAAGAGATGACATGCAAAAGATATTGTCTCCACAAGAGGAGATCAAGTATTTGTCCATCATTCGAGAAAACATAAGTCTGATGCTCCATTTGATTTCAAGCCATTCCATGTCATAACCAGCAAAGGACACATGGCAACTGCCCATGTCCTGAGAAATCTATTATGCAAGATTCCTACATTTCAGACATGTGACTAATCACTCATCAAATACTGGTCAATGTTGAGACTGGTTCAGCAAGAACAATTGGAAAACCCCAGACTGCCATTGCTCCTACATCGCCAATGCAGTCCATGGCCACTCCTGTTGCTGATTCCCAGTTTCTGAAGACACAACCAGGACGAGTAATCAAAGCACCAGAAGGCTTATCAAAGAGCTATGATTGTGAAGATGTTTATAAAAAAATTGTATTCTTTTTATTTAACAGAGGGGGAGATGTAGTGTGGTGTGAGTATCAATGACGGGACCTTTTTGGCTCCTGAAGGACTCCTTAGAGCTGTGACATAAGTGTTAGAATATAGTGAAATTAATGCAGGTTTCGAATGTTGAGTTCCGCAATTACAGCAAGATGAATAAAGATGTGTAATGACGTGGTCTGGAATACTTGTCAGTCACCTGGAATCCTTTGACATAGAAAGTGCTTGATGTCATTGGATCCCATGGTGAGCCGACAGACAGTTGCTCACGGCAGGTCTCTGTGCCCCTTTTACTTTAAAGAAGTCTTCTTTACCTCAAACTTCGACATCAATAAATCTTCTTCAGTGAATCAAATCAACGTGTGACCGCCTGTCATTTTAAAGGTGGTGACAAGGATGAAGTAAATGGTGGACTCCACGCGCAGCATTTCGGCTACGGAGACGTTTCAGTCAGCTGAGAAATTAAACAGAATCTAATTTTCTACGGTTTACAAGCTCTCAGATGACTGATCCTGTAAGTGCATTTTAATTTAGGGGGCACAGAGTTGAAATTCGGAATAACGTGCGTTTTTATTTAACGCTGTGGCGAGCTCAAGACTTTCTTCAGCAGCGCGTGACAAGCTTGTTAATAGCTGCGCGTTGTGGTGAACGTTATTAGCGTGTGTCAACCACGCGTCTTTTGTTAAGACATTTCCTGGAAACGCATTATATTTGAAGCAAACGCGTTTACAGGATTGTCTGAATACTTCAAGGAATAAGCAAAGAAAAGTAGTGGTACTCACAGGATTTTTGCTTTCTACGGAATTGTTGTTCCTGTAGCCTGTAGAAGGTGTTTCAGTCAGCGAGGCAAAAGAAGGACTGCAAGTTTTTTTTTCCAGGTAACAAGATAGAAGAAGGACTTCAGGAAGAACAAAGGAAGTACTGGAAGTTTTTTTTATATATTTCGGCCATCTTTCTTTGGGACAACAGAAAGACTGAATATCATTTTTGGTATAACATTTTTTTGTAAATTCTTTTTTCAAAAAAGAGTAAAAATAGAAGAAGAAAAATGCAGAATGTGTTGCCGCCTGCACCTTTTTTGCAAGATCCTGGGGATCCTCCTTTGGAGTGGAAGTTATGGCTACGTTCTCTTAAGGCCTTTCTGGGAGCTATTGATGGACACAAATTCAGGCCTGAAAGAAAAAAAAGTTTAATGTATTTACTATTTGGGAGTGGAAGGACAGAATATCTTCGACTATTTACCAGTCTATGAATTGCGTGAGGAGAAAGAATTGGATGAATTTGAAATGGTGGTTGCACAATTGGACAAGCATTTTACCAAAACTATGAATATTGTAGCACATAGGTACAAATTCTTCACAAGGTCACAAAATCCTAATGAAAGTGTGGACGCTTTCATGACAGCGTTGAAAGTCTTAGCTCCAAAGTGTGAATTTGAGAATTTTACTTCTCAACTTATACGTGATCAACTAGTAGCGAGATGCTATTCCAAAAGAACTTTCAGACTTGCAATATGGCTTTAGAGCTGGAATAGGGACCACGGAGCAGGCTCTGAACTTAGACATTATACTCGGCAAATATATGAGGGCCAACGCCAGAGCCTTATATTTAGTGTTTGTCGATCTGACTTCAGCATTTGACTGTGTGGTCCATAGTAAATTATGGCCTATCTTACTGGACATGGGGGTAGACCTAACTATTGTTCACTTTATTAGGGAACTATACGCTGGAGCTAAAGCCAAGGTGCGTTACGGGCTTCAGGGTGAATGTACCTCAGCCTTTCCTATTGAAAGGGGGGTACGACAAGGCTGCGTACTAGCATCACTACTGTTTGCCTTATACATTAACAAATTAGAGGGGGTATTATCTGACGCTTGCAGTGACCTCCCACAAGCTGGTTCTCGAAAGATCCCAGCACTCCTGTACGCGGATGACGCTGTTTCGATGGCCCGCACCCCAGTAGCATTGCAGAGGCTACTCACAACCTTTGACAAGCATATGACCTTAGGTCTCAGAATTAACAATTCTAAAACTTTCTTGATGACATGTGGCAGAAATTCCATTAAGAAACCCCAGATTATGCTAAAAGGTATGAAACTAGACGTTACAGGGACTTTTCCATATTTAGGCATCACGTTCGATAATGAAGGGACATGGTCACAAGCCATAAAATCAAGGAAGCTGTCACTTACTAAAACTATCACGGCTGTAAAAACAAATTCGAAAAAGGTTGGTAGAGCGACTCCCAAGGATATGATGACATTGTACAATGCAAGATGTGTTTCTCTTGCATTGTATGGGGCAGAACTCTGGGGATATAGGAACTGCAACAACCTACAGCTAGTTGAAAACTACTTTTTAAAGTTTATTTTAAGCGCCCCAAAATCGACCCCTACACTGGCATGCCATATGGAACTGGGGGTCTCATACCTTATAGATTTAATTCGTATCCAACCAATCCTATTATGGCATAAAGTATGGACTTCTGATTCCGCTAGGCTGAATAGGGCCATTATAGAAGACGCAGTGGCATGATCCTACCCGCTGAAAATTCCATGGCTAAATTATATAAAGATTTTTTTTACAGAGCTGGGCTATCCTGAGTTATATTCCACTGCAGTAAAACTGGAAACAATTTCCAGGAAAGAACTGAAAAATATTTGTCTTACTCACCTGGCCGATTTAAGATGGGCCACTGAGGCAAAGAAACCCAGCGTAATGAGGAATTTCATGTTGCAACAAACAGATGGCATGGAACCATATTTGAGTATTGTACTGAACCCAAGGCATCGGTTTGTCCTTACACGTTTAAGATCAGAGATTTTCCATCGTCTTGTTAGCTCCCCGTGTATTAACGATTGGACCCCTGTCTTGGTAAAATGTCCCTGTGACTTAGGGGGTCATTCTGACCCTGGCGGTCGGTGATAAAGCGGCGGCCAACCCGCCAACAGGCTGGCGGTCCAAAAAATGGAATTCTGACCCTGGCGGGAACCGCCAACACAGCCCGCCACTTTAACACTCCGACCGCCACGGCGGGACAGACAAACAGCGCGGCGGTCACCGCCAACAGGCAGGGGGCAGACAATGTACCGCCCACCCTATCACAACTCACCAATCCACCACCTCTTCCGGGGCGGGAGCCCCGCCGATAAAAACACGGCGGAAACAGACTACGAACGGGAAAACGCTCACCTCTATACACTCCACGAGGACGGAGGACAGCATGGAGCCCGAATTGAACATCCTACCTGCTCTCGTCTACCTGCTCATCTACCACGAGTATGAACTCCGGCACAGACGACAACGGTGGGTACCGCACCTACGACACAGGGGAGGGGGGGAGGAGGAAGGGTTACGGGCACACACATACGCATCACACCCACCCCCCAACTAGCTACACACCAATGCAGAGCACCAAGTCAAAGTGACCCCACCCAAACCCCCCGGAATAACGAAAAGATAAAATTAAAGTGCGAAAATAAATTTATGTATAAAATAGGTTCATTGAAGTCATGGTAAAATCGGAAAATGATTCAAATAAATCCAAGTGTAAACATTGCGTAACCGATAAATAGAGGCAATAGGTCCAGCACAGTCACTGAAAATTCAACTGTCCGTGGGCCAATGTGTATCAACACATGGGCAAAGCCCACACAGGAGACCTGAGTCCGTTGGAGAGAACACTGCAGGGGCATCAGATGATAAAACTACAGGCACCTCAGGGGGAAGGGAAGGGGGGGCACCACAGCCACATGAGTCCACGACACCAGATCCAAGAAGGGGCCACCATGCCCACTGTGCCATCCTGGGGAGTGCAAAGCCACAGTCTCTCAAGTCTCTACAGTGGGTGTGTTGGCCACTGTTCAATCCTGGGGAGTGCAAAGCCACAGTCTCTCAAGTCTCTACAGTGGGTGGATTGCCCACTGTCATATCCTGGGGAGTGCAAAGCCACAGTCTATCAAGTGGATAACAGTCTCCACAGGCAATGGAGGAGGCAGGGTGGCCCGAGTGCAGCGTGAACAGTAGCACGACACAGAAACGGCACTGTCATTGGGCCAGCGGTGCTTGAGATGAAGGGCCCAGCGGAGCGGTGCTTGACAGGAAGGGCCCAGCGGAGCGGTGCTTGAAACGGCGGGGCCCAGGGGAGCGGTGTTTGACAGGAAAGGCCCAGCGGAGCGGTGCTTGAGACGGCGGGGCCCAGCGGAGCGGTGCTTGAGATGAAGGGCCCAGGAGAGCGGTGCTTGAGATGAAGGGCCCAGCGGAGCGTTGCTTGACAGGAAGGGCCCAGCGGAGCGGTGCTTGACAGGAAGGGCCCAGCGGAGCGGTGCTTGAGACGGCGGGGCCCAGCGGAGCGGTGCTTGACAGGAAGGGCCCAGCGGAGCGGTGCTTGAGACGGCGGGGCCCAGCGGAGCGGTGCTTGAGATGAAGGGCCCAGCGGAGCAGTGCTTGAGATTAAGGGCCCAGCGGAGCGGTGCAGAGACGGCGGTGCCCAGCGGAGCGGTGCTTGAGATGAAGGGCCCCTGTTCAGCGGTGCCTTTCTGGATGGCGGGGCCCTGTTCAGCGGTGCCTTTCTGGACGGCGGGGCCCTGTTCAGCGGTGCCTTTCTGGACGGCGGGCCCTGTTCAGCGGTGCCTTTCTGGACGGCGGGGCCCTGTTCAGCGGTGCCTTTCTGGACGGCGGGGCCCTGTTCAGCGGTGCCTTTCTGGACGGCGGGGCCCTGTTCAGCGGTGCCTTTCTGGACGGCGGGGCCCTGTTCAGCGGTGCCTTTCTGCACTGCAGGGCCATGTTCAGCGGTGCCTTTCTGGACGGCGGGGCCCTGTTCAGCGGTGCCTTTCTGCACGGCGGGGCCTTGTTCAGCGGTGCCTTTCTGGACGGCAGGGCCCTGTTCAGTTGTGCCTTTCTGGACGGCGGGGCCCTGTTCAGCGGTGCCTTTCTGCACGGCGGGGCACTGTTCAGCGGTGCCTTTCTGGACGGCGGGGCCCTGTTCAGCGGTGCTTGTTCTGTAAGTCAAGGGAGTCAGACCTGGCCACGACTCCCTGCTCAGTCGCCCTCCGACCGTGCAGTTGCTGGACCCTTCGGTGACGGTGTCCTGGGCACTTGGGTGTCCTCCCTCACACCCGGGATGGGGCTTGTAGGGCCCTCCTGGTCCGCGCTCCTGCTGGCTGACTTCTCCGCCCTGCTGCCCTTGCCCCCCTTCGATGTGGCTCTCTGGGCCTTGCCTCCCCTGGATGTTGTGGCAGGTGAAGTGGCAGAACTTTGGTCCTTGGGGGCAGCCGTGTCAGTCGTCCCGCGGCGGCCCCTTACTTTACGGGTCCTCTTTCCAGGGGGGGGCTGGCTGTCCCCTTGCTGCTGACCGATGTATCACTGCTGGCAAAGGGGGGACTCCAAAATCCATGCACTACGGTGACCCTTGAAGCCGGGCTGGTGGTGGCTGAGGCGCTCTTGGGACTCTTAGCAGATGGAGGGGGGGGGTCAGGTGAGGGAAAGAGGTCAAGATTGGAGAGGTAAAGTTTTTTAGGACCAGGGTAAAGGGTAGGTGTAGTGGTTATGGGAGTGGAGGAAGAGGAGGTGGTTGTAGGAGAGTCAGGTGTGCTGTCCTTGGGTGAAGGTGCATGGGCTGGAGGCTGTCGTGAGGTGGTTGGCTGTTGGGTGGGTGGCTGCCTGCGTTTGTGTGTCTTGGAAGAGGGGGTGACAGACACAGTGGGAGAGGACACAGGGGACGTGTAAATGGCAGTGGGGGTGGTGACTGCACGAGTGCGGACTGGACTGGAGGGTGTGCTGGTGATGGAAGTACTGGCTGTTGGTGGTGTGCATGCAGGTGTGAGTAGAGACGTCACAGGGAGGGAGGAGGGAGACGAGGAGGTGGGGGACACAGAGGTGGTAGTGGCTGTTGGCATGTCTGCATCTGGGTGTTGCTTGGGTGAATGTTTGTGTGATCTGTGGTGCTTATGTCTGGATGAGCTGCCCTTGGGTGTTGAGGTGTGTGCAGGCTGGTCTGATGGTGTGGGTGGGATAGGCAGAGGAACAGGAGACAGAGACAGGCTGGAGGCAGTTAGAAGAGGGAGGCTGGAAACAGGGACAATGGCTGCCTTCAGTGCTGAGGCCAGAGCATTGAACGATCGTTGATGGGCAGCCTGACCCGAATGAATGCCCTCCAGGTTTGCATTGCTACGATGCACCTCCCTCTCTACCCCCTGGATGGCATTCAAAAGGGTAGACTGCCCAACAATGATGGTCTGTAGGAGGTCAATGACCTCCTCACTGAGGGCAGCAGGGGTAACAGGGGCAGGGCCTGAGGTGCCTGGGGCGAACGAGACGCCCGCCTTCTTGGGCGAGCGGGCACGGAGCGAAGGCGGAGGGGCTGCTGGGAGGGCGGAGCTGGTGCGCTGGGTGGCGGCTGTACCTGTAGAGTCGGGGGGCACGGATGTTGCCGCCACCGCTAGGGAGCTCCCATCCGAGGACGTGTCGGTGTCACTGGTGTCACCACGGCTCCCCGTTGTGAAGCTCCCCTCGCCCTCCGTATCACTGGTGGCCTCGGTGTCTGTGCCATGGCCCACCTGGGCCTTGTGAGTAGCAGCTCCCTCGTGCTCCGGTGCCAATTCTCCTCCACCTGATGATGCTAATGCACACATGCACAAGAAGATAAAGAAAAAGGGTGGGGGGAGACATAAAAACAGGTTGAGTGCATGCATTGTCAACACCGTTGGCAGAGAGGACAGACACAGGAGCCTCATGCACTAAGCCGCGCAATCGGGGTACACTACTCAGTACTTGTGACTAGGCCAACAGGTCTCGGGACAACAAACGCGCACATGGGTGATGCAGGACCATGGATAGCTGTACTTGTCACCCTACAGAGGTGGGGGGCGGGGGCACAGGGACATGGCTAAAGGAGAGAACTACACTACGGAAAGCGCCCTGGCCTAATGTCACCCAAAGCCCTCTTCCCCCACCCAGGCACCTCCACTGCGCGTAATGATAGCTGAATGTGCTGCTACTCACCCCCTTGTGTCTGCTGTGATGTCCTCACGCGCCCATCCAAATCGGGGTAGGCCACCGCCAGGATCCAGGACATCAGGGGGGTCAGGGTACGACTGGCACCCCTCCTAGGTTGGGAGGCCATCCCCAGCAGTGACTCGGCGGTCTTCCTGGTCCCGCGGCGGATGTCCTCCCACCTCTTGCGGCAGTGGGTGCCCCGTCTGTTGTGGACCCCCAGGTTCCGGACTTCCTTGGCGATGGCACGCCAAATGTCGACTTTCTGATGGGCGCTGACCTATTTGACATGTACAGGGTGGAAATTGAAATATCATCAATTTTCCGCATGATAGATGCGATTGGCCCCCCCTCCCCAACCTTGCCATGTGGCGCATGCTCTCATCTGTCGTGCCTTGCACTCGTCATTGTCTCCCCACCCCACCATCTTACATCCAACATACACAACCCAGGCATAGCCCATTCAACGTGCACCCAGTGTACTTACCTGTTGGTCTGGAGGACCGTAGAGTAGCGCATACTGGGGCAGGACCCCATCGACAAGTTTCTCCAACTCTTCTGTAGTGAAGGCAGGGGCCCTTTCCCCAGTCGCAGCAGCCATTGTATCTCCCAGACCGAGGTCACAGCAGCACTTGCAGTATAGGTCCTCTCCTGTGGATGATCAGGTCTCGAGTGATTAAGCTGATAGAAAATGGCGGTCACGCCCGCGGAGGTGCGTACCGCCGCGGTGCGTTCCGCGACCGCCGGCGCACCTAGTCATTGGCTCGTGAAACCCATAGGGTTCGATGTTAACCAATGCGGCTTGGCGCTGCGGTCTTCGACCGCCTACCGCCACGGTGTGTCACGCCAGCGCATTGACCTCACATCCCACTGTCACACTTCTCAGGTCAGGCAGCCGCCATTTCAAGGGCCCACATGGCTTATTTCTACTGCGTCACACAGGCCTAGGCCTTGCATTCCCACTCATACAAGCCATTCAATGCATTGAGAATAGTGTACTGTGCAAGCTGTAGTTACGTACCTGTGGGTTGCTTGACTCTGTACTCCATGTTGTCCTTCCTAGGCACCGTCCGCTGGGACTTGCGAGGAGAAGGATGAATCCTCCCGTGTACCGACCGCTGGTGGACCTGTCGACAATGGAGGAACGTCATATAATACTTCGATACCGACTTGACCGAGCCACTATACATGAACTGTGTGCCCAGCTGGAGCCAGCACTGATGTCCCCCATCCGCCAACCCACAGGAATTCCCCCTCTGGTGCAGGTTCTGTCAGTCCTCCATTTTTTGGCAAGTGGGTCTTTTCAGACAACAGTGGCCATGTCATCAGGGATGTCTCAGCCTATGTTTTCCAAGATTTTGTCCAGAGTGTTGTCTGCCCTGACGAAATACATGCGGAGCTACATTATTTTCCCTGAGGAGGGTGATTTGGCCACTGTGAAGGGTGACTTCTATGCCCTTGGACATATCCCCAACATCATTGGTGCCATTGATGCGACCCATGTGGCCTTAGTACCCCCAAAAGACGATGAGCAGGTGTACAGAAACAGGAAAAGTTACCATTCGATGAATGTCCAGGTGGTCTGTTTGGCTGACCAGTACATCTCCCATGTAAATGCCAAGTTCCCTGGGTCAGTGCATGACGCGTATGTTATGCGAAATAGCAGCATCCCTTATGTGATGGAACAGCTACAGAGACACCGTGTGTGGCTAATAGGTGACTCTGGTTACTCCAACCTGCCGTGGCTACTGACCCCAGTGAGGAATCCCCGGACCAGGGCAGAGGAACGGTACAATGAGGCCCATCTAGGAGGATCATAGAAAGGACCTTCGGCCTCCTGAAGGCCAGGTTTAGGTGCCTGCATATGACAGGGGGATCCCTAATGTACTCACCCAAGAAGGTGTGCCAGATCATCGTGGCCTGCTGTATGCTTCACAATCTTGCATTGCGACGCCAGGTGCCTTTTCTGCAGGAGGATGGTCCGGATGGTGGTGTTGTTGTAGCTGTGGAGCCTGTGGAGAGTGAAGAAGAGGAAGACGACGGGGACGACACGGACAACAGGGACACAGTCATACAACAGTATTTTCAGTAGCACCCAGGTAAGAATCCCCCACGCCATTTTACATTTACCTCTGGCCTCCTGCATCTCTACTTTCTGTGTTTCCCCCCAGTTCCTTTCAACTGAATTGTGACTTTCCCTTCCCTTTTCAGAGCTGTTTGACCCACTGCGTGACTTCTGGTTTGTTCGCCCATGGAGTAAAGCACATTGACATTGGTATGTTGTCATCACAATGTAACTGAACATTTTTGAACCGTTATGTGTAATACATTTGTTAAGAATACAAGCAGACTCCTGAGTGTTTTAAGTGCAATTAGTGATTTATTTAAAGTGCTACATATAGGTCAATGATAGTAAAACGGTGATGGGTGGGGGTGGAGTGATGTCCATGGCAGAGTCCAGTTCTCAGTCGCACAGGTGCATTGTCCATATGCCTGTGGAAGGATGGAGCAGGGGCAGTTCAAGGTTGGACAGGGTGACATTGTGGGACAGTGGAATGACATCCGGGGGGATCTTATGCTGGCGGGGGTCTTGGCATCCTACTCTGTCTTCCTTTGTGATCTCAGGCTCCTCTTGCTTGGTGGTTGATCTTCAGCAGGAGGTGGGGTTCTGGTGGCCCGTCGTTGTGTGGGGGCCTCCTGACCACTCGCGCCGGCGGAGGTGGTAGGCTGTTCCTGGTCCGGGCTGGTGACAGGGGCCCTTTGGGATGCCACAGGGTCCCGCAATGTGGTGACTATTAGGTTCAGGGCCAGGACGATGTTCCTGAGCTCCTCTCTGTACCCCATGTACCGTTCCTCCTGCTGTGCCTGGATCTCCTGGAACCTGGCCAGTACCGTCGCCATAGTCTCCTGGGAGCGGTGGTATGCTCCCATGATGGTGGTGAGGGCCTCTTGGAGAGTCGGTTCCCTGGGCCTGTCCTTCCCCCCCTGTCGCACTGCAGCCCTCCCAGTTGCCCTGTTTCCCCGGGCCTCTGTCCCCTGGACGGTGTGCCCACTACCACTGCCCCCAGGTCCCTGTTGTTGTTGGGGTGTTGGGTGAGCCTGGGTGCCCTGTAGTGGCGGACACACCACAGATTGACCTGTCCTGGAGACAGAGGCATGGGCCCGCTGGGTGGGAGCTGTGCTGATATTCCCAGAGGGGGTTAGGTCTGCTGTGGCCTGTGTCTGTGTGTGGGGAACCGACTGTCCAGAGGTCCCCGATGGTCCGGGCTGGTCATCAGGTTCTAGGTCGACAGAGCTGCTGTCCTCACTGGGGGACTGTTCTGGGGGTGGGATGGACATATCTGGACCCTCCTGGCCGGTGTGTTGGCGTTTGGGCCCTGCAGGGGTGAAAGAGTATGGTTATTGCTTCTGTGTGTTCCATGGCGTGCGATTTGTGGGTGCCCTTGTCCCCCAGTGCTGGCATTCCCTTGTGGCAGGAGTTGTGAGGGTGGTTTGTGGGGGGGGATGGGTATGTGCAGTGGTCATGCATAGGTGATGGGTGTCCATGGTTTGTGTTGGCATTCAGGGTTTGGTTTTGGGTTGGGTGGGTTGTGCTGGTGAGACATTGGCAGGGAGGATGTGTGCTGGGGGGTTGGGGGTGAGGGTGGGGGTGTGGGTTGGCATGCTGGTGGTTGGGGGGGGGAGTAGTTGAGACTAGACTTACCAGAGTCCATTCCTCCGCCTACTCCAGCGAGGCCCGCAGGATGCAGGATGTTCAAGACCTCTTGCTCCCATGCTGTGAATTCAGGAGGAGTGGGTGGTGGTCCGCCGCCAGTCTTCTGCACAGCAATGTTGTGTCGTGAGACCATCGACCGTACCTTCCCCCGTAGGTCGTTCCAGCGCTTTCGGATGTCTTCCCGGTTTCTGGGATGCTGTCCCACAGCGTTGACCCTGTTGACGATCCTCTGCCATAGCTCCGCCTTCCTGGCTATTGTGGTGTGTTGCACCTGTGTGCCGAAGAGCTGGGGCTCTACCCTTATAATTTCCTCCACCATGACCCTGAGTTCTTGGTCGGAAAACCTGGGGTGTCTTTGGGGTGCCATGGGGTGGTGTGGATGAGGTGTGGGGTGGTGTTTGTGGTGCTCTGAGTGGTGGTGTGTGGTGATGTGTGCGTAGATGTGGTGTGGCTGATGATGTTGGGTTCCTGTGTGTGTTGGGGTTTTCGATTGCTGTGCTCGCTCTCTCTCTCTCTCTCTCTCGCCTTCTCTCCGATTTCCAACTAGTGGGGGTTTGTGGGTGATGTGGGTGTGTGTTTTATAGTTGCTTGGATGTGTGGGGGTGGTGTTTGTATGTGTATCAGGTGTGTGTATTTCAAATTGTCCAATGTGGCTGTGTTTTGGAGCTGGGTGTGTATTTTGACCGCGGCGGTGTGTACCGCCAATGGAATACCGCGGTTGAATGACCGCCGCGTGGATTCGTGGGTCGTAATGGCATGGGCGTGTTTGTGTTGGCGTGGCGGTGGAGGTTTGGTCATCTCCAGTTTATCGCTGCCCGCTGATGAGGCGGCCTTCCGTGGATGTCGGGTTTTTGGCGGCTTGGCAGTTGTGGATCAGAATGACCTTGGTCCGTTTACCGCGGCCGCGGCGGTAGAATGGCGGACTTCTGACCGGCGGTAAGAGCCTTTTACCGCCGAGGTCAGAATGACCCCCTTAGTGTCTGAGCAAAGTACAATCCACATTCTTTTTGTTTGTAAATTTTATGCAGACCTAAGGAAAGCGTTCGTGATTCCATTTTTAAAATCAATGCATTTTAAACAATGTCGCCCTGCCTTTAATTACTTTTTGTCCTTACCATCAATTGTGATTTGTAATGGAATAGCTTTATTTTTATGTGCAGTGATGAAGGCCAGACCATATTATCAAATTACCTAGATACGGTTTTCATTTTTGCATACATTTTAAATGTATTTTATTAATGACAATAGTCTTTGTTTAAAAACACACTCTTATACTGACTTCCTCTGTCATGTTTTTGAACTGGGGCTTTTATGTGAATTCATTTAATTCCTTGTTATGTAATCTCGCTATACGGTCCTTTCAGATACGGTTTGACTTATTGTTTTCATACTATGTTAAATATTGAGTGATGTTTTTAATATGGATTATCTGCCTTTATGATTGTTTTTATTCAATCGAATAAAGTATTTGATGATGATGATGATATTGCAAAAAGTATTGAATGTTCTTTGGAGGATGCAAAACAAATGGAGCTTTCTTTGTCAAACACTTCTATTTCAGGTACGGTGATGAGTGTACAGATCAATGATAACAAGATACATGTACTTGCTGAGAAAAAACAGGAAAACATCTCATTTTCTAGGAATACCTCTTCACCTAAATACAACCAAAAGACTATGGGGGTCATTACAACATTGGCGGTAAAAGCCGCTTACCGCCGTGCAGAAGACCGCCAACACACCGCCACGGCTGCGGAATTCCGCCACGGTCATTATGACCCACAGCCCGGAATCCGCCAAAATCCAGACACCCACACAAGTCCCCCACACTAAAGGTCAGTGATAAACTGGTGATAACAAAACCGACACCGTCACGCCAACAGGAATACGCCCACACTATCACGACCCACGAATCCACGCAGCAGTCTTTCAACCGCGGTATTCCATTGGCGGTACACACCACTGCGCACAAAATACACACACATGTACAAAACACATCCACATTGGACAATTCCAAATACACACACCTGATACACATACACACACCACTCCCACACATCCAATACAATATTAAACAAACACCCACAAACCCTTACGACCAGAATTACGACTGAAGGCCAGAAAGAGACACCACCAGAAACAACACTAGCATTCACAGGCACTCAACACCATCACGCACACAACATCCAAGCACCTCACAAATACACCTCTAAATATCACCCCACACATCACAACACACACCACCCCACACACCACCCACACCACCCCATGGCCCCGCAAAGACACCCCAGGTTTTCTGAGGAGGAGCTCAGGGTCATGGTGGAGGAAATCATCCGGGTAGAGCCACAGCTATTCGGATCACAGGTGCAGCACACCACCATATCTAGGAAGATGGAGCTATTGCAAAGAATCGTGGACAGGGTCAACGCATTGGACAGCACCCAAGAACTAGGGATGACATCAGGAAGAGGTGGAACGACCTACGGGGGAAGGTGCGTTCCTTGGTCTCAAAACACCACATCGCGGTTCAGAGGACTGGCGGCGAACCCCCACCTCCTCCCCCACAACTAACAACATGGGAGGAGCAGGTCTTGGCTATAATGCATCCTGAGTGCCTCGCAGGAGTAGCTGGAGGAATGGACTCTGGTAAGTCACTCTTCACTAGTTTCACCCCCCCCCCCACCTGCATGCCATCACATACCCCCACCCTCGCCCTCACCCCCATCACTCCAACTCCTCACAGATGTCCCAATATCACAAACCACACATCCCAAACCCAAGCCCTGCATGTAACAACAAAGCATGGACACCCATCACCAAAGCATGGCCACTGCCCATACCCATACACCCCCCTAAACCATCATCACACAAGGTCCTACACAGGAATGCAAACACTGGGGTACACGGTCACCCACCCATTGCACACCATGGCACACACAGATGCAATAATCATGCCTTTACACCCCTGCAGGACCCCTACCCAACGTCACCGGACAGGAGGGTCCAGATGTGTCCACTCCACCCACAGAAGAGGCCCACAGTGATGACAGCAGCTCTGTCCAACTGGATCAAGATGACCAGCCCGGCCCATTTGGGACCTCGGAACAGTCGGTTCCCCCTCACACTGGCACAGGCCACTACAGAGCTTCCCCCCTCTGGAAACACCAGCACAGCACCCACCCAGTGGGCCCATATATCTGTCCCCAGGACACGTCAATCAGCAGTGTGTACACCACTACAGGGAACCCAGACTAACCCACCACCCCAACACCAGGGACCTGGGGGCAGTGGTAGTGGGCACACAGATCAGGGAACAGAGGCACAGGAACACAGGGGAACTGGGAAGGCTGCTGTGCGACAGGGGGAAGACAGGCCCAGGGAACCCACTCTCCAGGAGGCACTCTCCAACATCATGGGAGCCTACCACCATTCCCAGGAGCCAATGGCTACGGTACTGGCCATGTTTCAGGAGACCCAGCGGCTGCAGGAGGAACAGTATTTGGGGTTCAGGGAGGAACTCAAATCCATCAATTCCACCCTGGGCACCATTGTAGGGGTGCTGAAGGAACTCGTGAACACCAGGAGGGACACTGTGGCACAACAAGGGGCCCCTGACACTAGCCTGGACGATGAACTGCCCACCACCTCCGCCGGCGCTAGTGGACAGGAGGCATCACCACAGGACCACCACACCAGCACCCCACCCCCTGCAGATGGAGAACCACCCCGCAAACTGTCCCTGAGATCCAGGACAAAGACAGAGAACAATGCCAAGACACCCGCGAAGAAATGAGACCACCCTGAATGTCATCCTTCTGTCCCACTTTGTCACCCTGTCCATCCTTAAACTGCCCCAGTTCCACTTCCTATGCCCCTTTGGACAATGCACCTGTGAGACTGATAGACTGGACTCTGCCATGGACATTCCTCCACCATGACCCCTGACCATTTTACAACACCCTCCAATATTGAGCACTTAAATAAACACCCTTAAGTCACAAAACAATCAGGAGTCTGTCTGTGATTTCGAAATTGTGTATTAGAAATTACAGTGGCAAAATGCTATATCACATGTAATGTCAACATACCTCTGTCACACAGCTCTAGTCCATGCAGAAACAAAGCAGATGTCACACAGTGGGACCCACATCTGTGAAATCGTGAGGGAAAGTGACAACTCAGTGACAGATGAGAGGTAGTAGAATTAAATCAGATGTAGCAGGCAGTGTTGTCTTCTTACCTGTGTCTCACTGGAAGTATTGCAGGATCACCGTATTCCTGTTGTCTATGTCCTCTTCTTCTGCTTCCTCGTCTTCAGGCTCCACAGCTGCCACAACACCTCCATCTGGACCATCCTCCTGCAGAAAAGGAACCTGTCGTCGCAAAGCCAAGTTGTGAAGCATACAGCAGGCCACGATGATCTGGCACACCTTCTTTGGTGAGTAGAATAGGGAACCACCTGTCATATGGAGGCACTGGAACCTGGCCTTCAGGAGGCCGAAGGTCCACTCTATAATTCTCCTAGTTCGCCCATGGGCCTCATTGTAGAATTCCTCTGCCCTTGTCCTGGGATTCCTCACTGGGGTCAGTAGCCATGACAGGTTGGGGTAACCAGAGTCACCTGCAAATGTCGAGGGACAACTGTTAGACACACACTAACTCATAGGGACATACCCAGACAACTATTCACACTGTATTGGGTCCATGTCCTCACCTAATAGCCACACACGGTGCCTCTGGAGTTGCCGCATCACATAAGGGATGCTGCTATTCCTCAGAATGTAAGCGTCTTGCACTGAGCCAGGGAATTTTGCATTCACATGGGAGATGTACTGGTCTGCCAAACAAACCATCCGCACATTCATTGAATGGTAACTCTTCCGGTTTCTGTACACCTGTTCACTCCTGCGGGGGGACCAAGGCCACATGTGTCCCATCAATGGCACCTATGATGTTGGGGATATGTCCCAGGGCATAGAAATCACCTTTCACTGTAGGCAACTCCTCCACCTGAGGGAAAACGATGTGCTCCGCATGTGTTTCAGCAGGGCAGACAACACTCTGGACAACACTTTGGAAAACATAGGCTGTGACATCCCTGATGCTATGGCCACTGTAGTTTGAAATGACCCACTTGCTAGGAAATGGAGTACTGACAGCACCTGCACTTGAGGGGGGATTCCTGTGGGATGGTGGATAGCTGACATCAGGTCTGACTCCAACTGGGCACACAGTTCCTGGATTGTGGCACGATCAAGCCTGTAGGTGATGATCACATGTCGCTCCTCCATTGTTGACAGGTCCACCAGCGGTCTGTACACCGGAGGATGCCGCCATCTCCTCACATGCCCCAGCGGACGGTGCCTATGGAGGAGAACAGCGAGCAGAGAGTCAACCAACTCTGAGGTACGTAAACACAGCGTACTCTGAAAATATTAGCAAATCGACATATGCCTGTATGAGTGTTTAGGCAAGGCCTAGATATGTGTGACGCAGTCCCAAATAATGCCATGTGAGCCCATGAAATGGCGGCTGCCTGACCTGTAAAGTGGGACAAGGGGATATGAGGTAACTGCACTGGTGTTGTACACTGTTACGGTAGGCGGTCGAAGACCGTGGCGCAATCCAGCATTAGTTAACAATGGACCCTATAGGTCCCAGGAGCCAATGACGATGTACGCTGGTGGTGACGGTTGGCACCACCGCGGACCTGACCGCCATTTTCTCTCTGTTCAATCACTTGATACCTGAGGTTCGACAGGAGAGGATCTACACTGCAAGTGCTGCTGTGACCTCAGTCTGGAAGAGACTATGGCTCGTGTGTCTGGGGAAAGGGCCCTTGCCTTCAGCACGGAGGAGTTGGAGAAACTTGTGGATGGGGTCCTCCCCCAGTACACGCTACTCTACGGTCCTCCAGACAAACAGGTAAGTACACTGTGAGCATGCTGTATAGGCAATGCCTGTGTGGAGTGGTGTGGATGAAAGATAGGGGGGGATGAGAATGAGGCGTGCATGAAACGACTGTGAGTGCATGTGTGTCATGGCAAGGGTATGGATGCGGGCCAATGACTGTGATGGTGCGGACGGTAATAACTTCTCCTTTTCCCCTGTACTATTCCTGTAGGTCAGCACCCACCAGAAGAAGGACATTTGGCGTGCCATCGCCAAGGAAGTCCGGACCCTGGGGGTCTACCACAGACAGAGCACCCACTGCCGGAAAAGATGGGAGGACATTCGCTGCTGGAGCAAGAAGATGGCGGAAGCCCAGCTGGGGATGGCCTACCAATGTGGGAGGGGTGCCCATCGCACTATGACCCCCCTGATGTTCAGGATCCTGGCGGTGGCATACCCGGAGTTGGATGGGCACTTGAGGGCATCACAGCATCCACAAGGGGGTGAGTACACTCTCATTCTGCTGATTCAGCACACATTATAGGTGTCTGGGTGGGGGAGGTGGGCTGTGGGTTTCCCTAGGCCAGGGAAAGTTTAGTAGGCAAGGACCCTACTTAAGGCTGGCCCTGTGGCACCTCACCCCACCTGTGTACAGTGCCAACTACACCTAGTCAGGCTCCTGTGACATCCATGTGTGCCGCAATCGGGCATAGCCTTGTAACCCATGCCCCTGGGATTGAATAGGGAACTCCAAGTGCGCGGCGTAGTGCAAGGAGCTTCTGTGTCTGTAGTGTCCGCCAATGGTAGCGGTATTTCATGCACTCAACATGTCTTTCTTCTGTCTTCCCCACCTTTTTGTGGTCACCCTGTTCTTGTGTGCATTACCATCATCAGGTGGAGGAGCAGTGGCACCGGAGCAGGAGGGAGCTGCATCACACATGACCCTGGAGTGCGACACTACGGAGTCTGAATTCACCAGTGGGACGGAGGGCGTGGGGAACTCCACGGCAGGGAAAGGAGCTGACACCAGCGATACGGACTCCTCCTCTGATGGGAGCTCCCTTGTGGTGGCGGGCCCCTCTGTGCCCCCCGCATCTACAGGTACAGCCACCACCCCCCCTACCAGCACCGCCCTCCCAGCAGCCCCTCAGCGTGTGTCCCGTGCTCGCTCACCCAGGAGGGTGGGCATCTCCTTCGCCCCAGGCACCTCAGCCTCTGCCCCTGTCACCCCTGCTGCCCTCATTGAGGAGGCCATTGACCTCCTCAGGTCCCTCACTGTTGGGCAGTCTACCATTTTGAATGTCATCCAGGGTGTAGAGAGGCAGTTTCAACAAACCAATGCATACCCGGAGGGCATTCACTCTGGTCAGGCAGCCCATCAGCAAGCTTTTCAGACTCTGGGCTCAGCACTGATGCAGCAGCCATTGTCCCTGTCTCTAGCATCCCCCCTCCGACTTCCTCCACCCAGACCCAAACCCCTGTACCTCAGCCTATCCCAAGCACACCATCAGGCCAGCATGCACACACCTCAACACACAAGGGAAGCTCTGGCAAACATAAGCACCACACATCCCACAGGCACTCATGCAAGCATCAGACACATGCAGACACACCAACATCCACTGCCTCCACTGTGTCGCCCTCATCATTGCCCCCTTCTCCCTCCCTGTAAGGAAATGCCTCCTTGGCATGGTTGCCCCCTGACTTTTTGCCTTTGCTGATGCTATGTTTACAATTGAAAGTGTGCTGAGGCCTGCTAACCAGGCCCCAGCACCAGTGTTCTTTCCCTAACCTGTACTTTTGTATCCACAATTGGCAGACCCTGGCATCCAGATAAGTCCCTTGTAACTGGTACTTCTAGTACCAAGGGCCCTGATGCCAAGGAAGGTCTCTAAGGGCTGCAGCATGTCTTATGCCACCCTGGAGACCTCTCACTCAGCACAGACACACTGCTTGCCAGCTTGTGTGTGCTAGTGAGGACAAAACGAGTAAGTCGACATGGCACTCCCCTCAGGGTGCCATGCCAGCCTCTCACTGCCTATGCAGTATAGGTAAGACACCCCTCTAGCCGGCCTTACAGCCCTAAGGCAGGGTGCACTATACCATAGGTGAGGGTACCAATGCATGAGCATGGTACCCCTACAGTGTCTAAACAAAACCTTAGACATTGTAAGTGCAGGGTAGCCATAAGAGTATATGGTCTGGGAGTCTGTCAAACACGAACTCCACAGCACCATAATGGCTACACTGAAAACTGGGAAGTTTGGTATCAAACTTCTCAGCACAATAAATGCACACTGATGCCAGTGTACATTTTATTGTAAAATACACCACAGAGGGCACCTTAGAGGTGCCCCCTGAAACTTAACCGACTGTCTGTGTAGGCTGACTAGTTCCAGCAGCCTGCCACACTAGAGACATGTTGCTGGCCCCATGGGGAGAGTGCCTTTGTCACTCTGAGGCCAGTAACAAAGCCTGCACTGGGTGGAGATGCTAACACCTCCCCCAGGCAGGAGCTGTGACACCTCAAAGGCTCACCCCTTTGTCACAGCCCAGCAGGGCACTCCAGCTTAGTGGAGTTGCCCGCCCCCTCCGGCCACGGCCCCCACTTTTGGCGGCAAGGCTGGAGGGAACAAAGAAAGCAACAAGGAGGAGTCACTGGCCAGTCCCTAAGGTGTCCTGAGCTGAGGTGACTCTGACTTTTAGAAATCCTCCATCTTGCAGATGGAGGATTCCCCCAATAGGGTTAGGATTGTGACCCCCTCCCCTTGGGAGGAGGCACAAAGAGGGTGTACCCACCCTCAGGGCTAGTAGCCATTGGCTACTAACCCCCCAGACCTAAACACGCCCTTAAATTTAGTATTTAAGGGCTACCCTGAACCCTAGAAAATTAGATTCCTGCAACTACAAGAAGAAGGACTGCCTAGCTGAAAACCCCTGCAGAGGAAGACCAGAAGACGACAACTGCCTTGGCTCCAGAAACTCACCGGCCTGTCTCCTGCCTTCCAAAGATCCTGCTCCAGCGACGCCTTCCAAAGGGACCAGCGACCTCGACATCCTCTGAGGACTGCCCCTGCTTCGAAAAGACAAGAAACTCCCGAGGACAGCGGACCTGCTCCAAGAAAAGCTGCAACTTTGTTTCCAGCAGCTTTAAAGAACCCTGCAAGCTCCCCGCAAGAAGCGTGAGACTTGCAACACTGCACCCGGCGACCCCGACTCGGCTGGTGGCGATCCAACACCTCAGGAGGGACCCCAGGACTACTCTAAGACTGTGAGTACAAAAACCTGTCCCCCCTGAGCCCCCACAGCGCCGCCTGCAGAGGGAATCCCGAGGCTTCCCCTGACCGCGACTCTTTGAATCCTAAGTCCCGACACCTGGGAGAGACCCTGCACCCGCAGCCCCCAGGACCGGAAGGACCGGACTTTCACTGGAGGAGTGACCCCCAGGAGTCCCTCTCCCGTGACCAAGTGGAGGTTTCCCCGAGGAACCCCCCCCTTGCCTGCCTGCAGCGCTAAAGAGATCCCTAGATCTCCCATTGACTTCCATTACAAACCCGACGCTTGTTTCTACACTGCACCCGGCCGCCCCCGCGCTGCTGAGGGTGAAATTTCTGTGTGGACTTGTGTCCCCCCCGGTGCCCTACAAAACCCCCCTGGTCTGCCCTCCGAAGACGCGGGTACTTACCTGCAAGCAGACCGGAACCGGGGCACCCCCTTCTCTCTATTCTAGCCTATGTGTTTTGGGCACCACTTTGAACTCTGCACCTGACCGGCCCTGAGCTGCTGGTGTGGTGACTTTGGGGTTGCTCTGAACCCCCAACGGTGGGCTACCTTGGACCAAGAACTGAACCCTGTAAGTGTCTTACTTACCTGGTTAACCTAACAAATACTTACCTCCCCTAGGAACTGTGAAAATTGCACTGTGTCCACTTTTAAAACAGCTATTTGTCAATAACTTGAAAAGTATACATGCAATTTTTATGATTTAAAGTTCCTAAAGTACTTACCTGCAATACCTTTCAAATGAGATATTACATGTAGAATTTGAACCTGTGGTTCTTAAAATAAACTAAGAAAAGATATTTTTCTATACAAAAACCTATTGGCTGGATTTGTCTCTGAGTGTGTGTACCTCATTTATTGTCTATGTGTATGTACAACAAATGCTTAACACTACTCCTTGGATAAGCCTACTGCTCGACCACACTACCACAAAATAGAGCATTAGTATTATCTATTTTTACCACTATTTTACCTCTAATGGGAACCCTTGGACTCTGTGCATGCTATTCCTTACTTTGAAATAGCACATACAGAGCCAACTTCCTACACTCCCTGTCTCATCTCTACTCACACCTGCATGCACTACATCCTTAGCCACTATGTCCATCACCAGCACACCCACTACCACACCCCGCTCACGTGCAGTCACCACCCTCACTACCATTCACACGTCTCCTGTGTCCTCTCCCAGTGTGTCTGTGAGGCCACCTCCCAAGGTACACAAACGCAGCCACACACTCACCCAACAGCCATCCACCTCACGACAGCCTCCAGCCCATATACTTTCACCCAAAGTCACCAAACGTACACCTCCTACAACCACTACCTCTTCCTCCACTCCCAAACCCCCTCCAGCTACCCGTCCCAGTGTTCCTAAGAAACTATTCCTGTCCAACCTTGACCTCTTCCCCTCACCTCCCCCACCCCTTCAGTCTCCTAGGGCCCGACTCTCCAGGTCCCAACCCAGCACCTCAGCCACAACATCGGCGGGACCAGTGGTGCCAGTAGTAACCGGCTTCTGGAGTGCGCCAGGCAGCAGGGCAGCCAGTGTGGCAAGGAGCCAGAGCACGGACAGTCCCCCACCTGTAAAGCATAAAAAGTTGGCCAGGTCCCAGCGGGAGAGGAGAAAGAAATCAGCCACCAAAGCCGCTCCCAGGGGTACAGTTGGGAGTGTGGAGACAGCTGCGCCACCATCCAAGGTGGGGAAGGGGCACAGTAAAACCGGCAAGTCTGGGAAGATCTGCACGGCGGACAAGACCGCCACCAGCTCCACTGCCCAGGACACAGCCGCCAGCAGCACCGCTGCCCAGGGCACCGCCGCCACCAGAACCGCTGGCCAGGAGACCGCCGCCAGCAGAACCGCTGCTCAGGACACCACCGCCAGCAGCACCGCTGCCCAGGACACCACCGCCAGCAGCACCGCTGCCCAGGACACCGCCACAAGCAGCACCGCAGGCTAGTGAGCGCCAATGATTCCGATGCACCTGAGGCCGCCACGGGCAGGATGAAGCACTCTGGGCACAGAGCCCCCTCCAGAACCAGTGGAGATTCACATCCACTACCTCATTCCTTGACAGGATGTAGCAATCTGGGCACAAAGCCCCCTCCAGAACCAGTGGAGATTCACATCCACTACCTCTGTCCTTGGCAGGAGGAAGCACTCTGGGCACAAAGTCCCCTCCAGAACCAGTGGAGATTCACATCCACTACCTCTGTCCTTGGCAGGATGATGCACTCTGGGCACAAAGCCCCCTCCAGAACCAGTGGAGACTGTTATCCACTTGAGAGACTGTGACTTTGCACTCCCCAGGATTGAACAGTGGGCAAATCACCCACTGCAAAGACTTGAGAGACTGTGGCTTTGCATTCCCCAGGATTGAACAGTGGGCAACCCACCCACTGTAAAGACTTGAGAGACTGTGGCTTTGCACTCCCCAGGATTGAACAGTGGGTAACCCACCCACTGTAAAGACTTGAGAGACTGTGGCTTTGCACTCCCCAGGATTGAACAGTGGGCATGGAGCCCCCACGTGGAGCTGGCGTCATGCACTCATCTGGCTGAGGTGCCCCCCCCTTCCCTTTCCCCTGAGGTGCCTGTTTTTTTTCTATCTGATGCCCCAGCAGTGTTCTCACTGTCTTGTTCGGGTATCTTGTGTGGGCCTCGCCCATGCCTTTTGAGCCCAGTGGTCCACGAACTATGATGGTGGAATACCTTGGACTTGTATTCTTGGTGTATATATTTGTTTATAGTGTACATATCTTTATATATATCGCTATATTTTTGATTCATGTATTTGAATATATTACAATCATTCGACTCATTTCCTTTTGTCCTTGCAATCTTCCAGGAGGGGTTGGTGGGTGTAACTGTAATGTGTCATGATGTATTAGCATGTGTGTTGTCATGGGTGAGGGTGGGGGTGGGGGTGTTGTGTGTTGCATGTGTGTGTCACTCTCTTTTCCCTCTCCCCTCCCCTGTGTCGTAGGTGCAGTACTCACTGTGGTCTTCGCTGCTGGCGTTCATGCTCCTGGTAGAGGAGCAGGAAGATAAAGGCTGGAAGAAACTGGAGCTCGTGCTCCATGGCGTTCTGGTTCCTCGTGGGTTGTGTAGAGGTGAGCGTTTTCCCTTCCAAGTCCTGTTTCTGCCGTGTTTTTTTTCCGGGTGAATCCGCCCCGGAAAAGGTGGCAGGTTGGACTGTTGTAATTCTGTGGGCGGTACATTGTCCTCCGTCTGTCTGTTGGCGGTTACCGCTGCAGTGTTTGTTTGTACCTCCGTGGCGGTCAGAGTGTTAAAGTGGCTGTCTATGTTGGCGGTTTCCGCCACAATCGTAATTCTATTTTTTTTTACTGGTAGCCTGTTGGCGGTTTTACCGCCGCTTTAACACCGACCGCCAGGGGTGTAATGACCACCTATGTGTTATAGGTGTTTTTCTTCGAATCATATATCTTCATTTAAGAACTGTCCTGCTATTAATCAACAGTGTAGGAATTGCAACAAACTCAGGCATTTTTCACGAGTTTGCAGAACTGCTAAGAAGAATAATGTTCGGTGTGTGCTTACTGAAGACAAGGAGAACATACAACATGAGGACAATGAGTTCGTATTAGTGGTAAAAGATAACACATCTGCGGTTAACACGCTGGTTGTAGATCCTGATATTGATGTATTAATAGAAGGAGTTGTAGTTAAACTTTTGTTGGACACAGGGGCTCGCATTACGATTGTCTCACAAGAAAAATTGAATGAATTTTGGGCGACAAAAACTCTTCTTCCTTCTGACGTTGCCACACTGGCTTTTGAAGGGAGCTAAATTGATTTAATTGGGTACTTTTGGGCTTCATTGTCCATATACAAGGCAAAATGTATCTGGCTAAAAAAGGAATTAATGTCTTGGGGTTGATTCATCAAGCTGATTTTAAGTTGATCATCAAACCGGGACGGGAAAAACCTGTGACTATTGAAAGAAGAAATTCCAATTGTATTAAAACTGTTTCAGACACTGTGAACATTTGGCAACAAAAATTTAGGAAATTATTTCAGGACAACTTAGGAAAAATAACAGAGTTCACACACACAATTAAGTTGAAACAAGGGGCAGTGCCTGTTAAACATAAATTAAGAAATGTTCCCTTTAGTGTAAGAACAGACTTGTCCAACTTGTTGAGAGACATGTGTGAACAAGGTATAATAGAGAAAGTGGAGGCAACCTTGTGGTTGTCTCCCATTGTTTTAGCAAAAAAGAGTTCTGGGGATTTGAGAATGTGTGTGGATTTAAGAAGTTTGAATGAAGTAATCTGGGTGGACAGTTTTCCGTTACCGAGAATTGTTGATCTTATCACAAAAGTAGGTTTTTCTAGTTGGTTTACGAAGTTGGATTTAAAATCAGCTTTTCATCAGGTGGAATTAGATGTTAATTAAAGACATATTACGGCCTTTGTGACTCCTGATGGAACATTCCAGTTTTGTAGATTACCATTCTGTCTAGCTTCAGCTGCTGCTGTTTTTCAAAGATTGATGTCTGACATGTTTCTCAACAATGCCAATGTAGTAGTGTTTCAAGATGATATTTTAACCTTTGCTGACACTGATACTGCACATGATAAAATCATGGAAGAGGTTTTGAAGACATTGGAGGATAGAGGGGTTACTCTAAGGAAGGACAGATGCATATTTAAAACTAGAGAGATTGAATATCTGGGCCATGTTTTATCCAAACCACTGAATGTTTCAGATCTATTCTTAAGAAAAAACAAACATTTTATTGGTCTGATGAGTGCAATGAGGCATTTGAACAGGTTAAACAGAACATTGTCAAAGCTCCTGTTTCGCAACCCTTTTCAGAAGGAAGAAAAACTGTAGTAACTGTGGATGCTTGTGAGTATGGGTTGGGTGCAGTTTTAACGCAAGTTTCAAGTGAAGGTAATGAGAGTACTATTGGTTTTGCGTCAAGGACTCTGCGAGTGGTGGAACGGAAATACTCCATGATTGAGAAAGAACTCTTGGCTTGTGTGTGGAGTGTAGAAAAATGTAGGCAATATCTTTGGGGTAGACATTTTGTTTTAAAAACTGATCATCGACCTTTGGTAGAGATTTTGTCAGGAAAAAAAATTAAACGCTCTACTGCTCGTATAGCCAGACTCTCAGCTAAACTGTTGGAATTTAATATTTCACTTGAGTACATTCCTGGTGGGAAAAATGGTAGAGCGACTGTCTATCCCATTTACCCATCAGAGAAGATGATGAACAAGCATGTATTGCTGAATTTGACAAAAACTTGGATGAAGGGATTTAGATTAAGCCATTACAAAAAGATAGACTGTTGTCTGAGGTAATGTATTTTGTTAAGGCTGGTTGGCCAAAAGAGAAAGGATTGCCATCTGAGTTACAACCTTTCTGGAAGGTGTCTGACGAGTTGTCCATTGAAGGTATCAAACTGATTAGAGGTGATAAACTTATTCCACCAGAGTGCTTTAGAAAAGATTTCGGGGGTCATTACAACATTGGCGGTAAAAGCCGATTACCGCCGTGCAGAAGACCGCCAATACACCGCCGCGGCCGCGGAATTCCACCAAAGCTAATAAGACCCACATCTCGAAATCCGCCAAAATTCAGACACCCACACAAGTCCGCCACACCAAAGGTCAGTGATAAACTGGCGAAAACAAATCCTCCGCCATCACGCCAACAGAAACACGCCCATGCTATTACGACCCACGAATCCATGCGGCGGTCTTTCAACCATGGTATTCCATTCGCGGTACACACTGCCGCGCTCAAAATACACACACATCTCCAAAACACCGCCACATTGGACAATTCTAATACACAACCCTGATACACATACAAACACCACTCCCACACACCCAACACAATATAAAACACACACCCACATCACCCACAAACCCCTACGACCAAAAATTAGAGACGAAGGCGACAGAGAGAGAGCACAGCAATAGACAACCCCACCACACAGAGGCACACAACACCATCACCCACACAACATCCACGCACAAAACACCCCACACCACTACACATCACCACACTCATCACCACATACACCACCCCACACATCACCTACACCACCCCATGGCACGCCAAAGACACCCCAGGTTTTCGGAGGAGGAGCTCAGGGTTATGGTGGAGGAAATCATACGGGTAGAGCCACAGCTATTTGGATCACAGGCGCAGCACACCACCATAGCTAGGAAGATGGAGCTATGGCGAAGAATCGTGGACAGGGTCAACGCAGTGGGACAGCACCCAAGAAATCGGGAGGACATCAGGAAGAGGTGGAACGACTGACGGGGGAAGGTGCATTCCGTGGTCTCCAGGCACAACATCGCGATTCAGCGGACTGGCGGCAGACCCCCACCTCCTCCCCCACAACTAACAACATGGGAGGAGCAGGTCTTGACCATTATGCATCCTGAGGGCCTCGGAGGAGTCGGTGGAGGAATGGACACTGGTAAGTCAAATCTTAACTATCATATGCCCCACCCTACCTGCATGCTATCACACACCCCCACCCTCACCCCCTCCGCTATCACTCCAACTCCTCACTAATGTAGTAATAACACAAACCACCCATCCCAACACCAAGCCCTGCATGACACAACAAAGCATGGACACCCATCACTAAAGTATGCCCACTGCACATACCCATAACAACCCCTAACCATCATTACACAAGCCCCCACACAGGAATGCTAGCACTGGGGTACACGCTCACCCACCCATTGCACACCATGACACACACAGATGCAATAATCATGCTTTTATACCCCTGCAGGACCACTACGTAACGTCACCAGACAGGAGGATCCAGACATCTCTACCCCACCCACAGAAGAGGCCCACAGTGATGACAGCAGCTCTGGCCAACTGGATCCAGATGACCAGCGCGGACCATCGTGGGCCTCGGGACAGTCGGTTCCCCTCGCACAGGCACAGCCCAACACTGACCATCCACCCTCTGGTAACACCAGCACAGCACCTACCCAGCGGGCCCATACCTCCGTACCCAGGACACATCAATCAGCTGTGTGTCCACCACTACAGGGAACCCAGGATAACCCACCACCCCAACAACAACAGGGACCTGGGGGCAGTGGTAGTGGGCACACGGTCCAGGGGACGGAGGCACAGGAACACAGGGGAACTGGGAGGGCTGCTGTGCGACAGGGGGCGGACAGGCCAAGGGAACCCCCTCTCCTCCATCATGGGAGCATACCACCACTCCCAGGAGACAATGGCAACGGTCCTGGCCAAGTTTCAGGAGACCCAGTGTCTGGAGGAGGAACAGTATTTGGGGTTCAGGGAGGAGCTCAGAACCATCAGCTCCGCCCTGGGCACCATCGTAGGGGTGCTGAAGGACATACAGAAGACCATGAGGGACACCGTGGCACTCCAAGGGGCCCCTGACACTAGCCTGGACGATGAACTGCCCACCACCTCTGCCGGCGCTAGTGGACAGGACGCCCCGCCACAGGACCACCACACCAGCACCCCACCCCCTGCAGACGGAGAACCACCCCGCAAGTGGTCCCTGAGATCCAGGAACAGGACAGAGCAAGATGGCAAGACCCCGCCAGGAAATGAGACCACCCTGATTGTCATCCCACTGTCCCACTTTGTTACCCTGTCCATATGGGAACTGCCCCAGCTCCACTTCATATGCCCATATTTGCAGTGCACCTGTGAGACTAATAGACTGGACTCATTCATGGACATTCCTCTATCATCACCCCTCACCATTTTGCAACCCCCTCCAATAATTAGCACTTCAATAAACACCCTTGAACCACAAAACAATCTGGAGTTAGTCTGTGATTTTGAAAATGTGTATTATCTCTGACAATGACAAAATCCGTTCGAAAATGTAATGTCAACATACCTATGTCACACATCACAAGCCCATGAAGGATGCAAGCAGATGACACACGTTGGTAACCACACCTGTGAAACCGTAATGGAAATGTACAACTCAGTTACCAAATACTGCTTCAAATTGACAGACAGGATAGAGGTAGAAGTGTGAAAAGTAAATGTACTAGTAAATAAATTGTTCTCACCTGTGTGTCACTGGAAATATTGCTGTATGACAGAGTCCCTGTTGTCAGTGTCTTCTTCCTCTGCTTCCTCCTCATCACTGTCCACAGGCTCCACAGCTGCCACAACACCGTCATCTGGACTATCCTCCTGCAGAAAAGGCACCAGGCGTCGCAAAGCAAGATTGTGAAGCATAGAGCAGGTGATGATGATCTGGCCCACCTTCCTTGGTGAGTAGAATAGGGAACCACCTGTCATATGCAGGCACCTGAACCTGGCCTTCAGGAGGCCGAAAGTGCGTTCGATCACCCTCCTAGTCTGCCCATGGGCCTCATTGTAGCGTTCCTCTGCCCTGGTCCTGGGATTCCTCACTGGGGTCAATAGCCATGACAGGTTGGGGTAACCAGAGTCCCCTAATAGCCACACACGGTGCCTCTGGAGTTGACACATCACATAAAGGATGCTGCTATTCCGCAGGATGTAGGCGTCATGCACTGAGCCAGGGAACATAGCATTTACCTGGGAGATGTACTGGTCTGCCAAACATACCATCTGTACATTCATCGAATGATAACTCTTCCGGTTCCTGTACACCTGTTCACTCCTGTGGGGGGGGACCAGAGCTACATGGGTCCCATCAATGGCACCTATGATGTTAGGGATATGTCCCAGGGCATAGAAGTCACCTTTAACTGTAGCCAAATCCTCCACCTGAGGGAATACGATGTAGCTCCTCATGTGTTTCAGCAGGGCAGACAACACTCTGGACAACACGTTGGAAAACATAGGCTGGGACATCCCTGATGCCATGGCCACTGTTGTTTGAAATGACCCACTTGCTAGGAAATGGAGCACTGATAGCACCTGCACTTGAGGGGGGATTCCTGTGGGATGGCGGATTGGTGACATAAGGTCTGGCTCCAACTGGGTACACAGTTCCTGGACTGTGGCACGGTCAAACCTGTAGGTGATGATTAAATGTCGCTCCTCCATTGTCAACAGGTCCACCAGCGGTCGGTACACCGGAGGATTCCGCCATCTCCTCACATGTCCCAGCTGACGGTGCCTAGGAAGGACAACAGCGACCACAGAGTCAACCAATTCTGAGGTATGTACCCACAGCTACACAGAACACGACACAAAATACAAAAATCTTCCTGTATGTGTGTTGAGTCCAGGCCTAGGTATGTGTGACGCAGTTGTAAATGAAGCCATGTGGGCCCCTGAAATGGCGGATGCCTGACCTCTAAAGTGGGACAATGGGATGTGAGGTAACTGCGCTGGCGTTGTACACCGTCGCGGTAGGCGGTCGTAGACCGCGGCGCAATGCTGCATTGGTTAACATTGGACCCTATGGGTCCCAGGAGCCAATGACGAAGTGCGCCGGCGGTGATGATACGCACCGCTGCGGATGTCACCGCCGCGGACGTGCCGCCATTTTCTATCTGTTCAATCACGCGATACCTGATCTTCAACAGGAGAGGACCTACACTGCAAGTGCTGCTGTGACCTCGGTCTGGAAGAGACAATGGCACGTGCGTCTGGGGAAAGGGCCCCTGCCTTCACTGCACAGGAGTTGGAGAAGCTCGTGGACGGGGTCCTCACCCAGTACACGCTACTCTGTGGTCCTCCAGACCAACAGGTGAGTACATAGGGAGCAAGTTGTATGGGCTATGCCTGGGTGGAGAGGGCTGGATGTAAGTAGGAAGGGGGCAGAGTTCTGCGAGCATGAAGGAGTGTGAATGCATGTGCCACATGGCAAGGGCAGGGATGTGGGCCACTCACTTCGACGGTGCAGTTGGTAATGACTTCTCTTCTTCCCCTGTACATGTCATGTAGGTCAGCGCCCACCAGAAGAAGGATATTTGGCGTGCTATCGCCAAGGACGTCCAGACCCTGGGGGTCCACCAGAAAGGGAGCACCCACTCCTGTAAAAGATGGGAGGACTTTCGCCGCTGGAGAAAGAAGACGGCGGAGGCTCAACTGGGGATGGCCTCCCAACGTGGGAGGGGTGCCCGTCGCACCATAACCCCCCTGAGGTTCTGGATCCTGGCGGTGGCCTACCCTGAGTTGGATGGGCGCATGAGGGCATCACAGCAGACACAAGAGGGTGAGTACACTCACATTCTCATGACTTTGCGCGCAGTGGAGGGGTCTGGGTGGGGGAGGAGGGCTGTGGGTTTCCCTAGGCCAGGGCGAGTTCCGTAGGCTAGGCCCCTCCGTAATGCAGGCCATGTGCCACTCCACCCCACCTCTGTAGAGTGCTAAGTACAGGTATACATGCCCCTGTGTCATCTATGTGGGCAGATGACACTCATAGCCATGTAGGCCATATCCCAGGAACTGAATCTGTAGAGGCCAAGAGCACGGCGTAGTGCAGGGGGCTGCTGTGTCTCCATTGTCCGCCAACGGTAGCTGTAAGCCATGCACTCAACCCGTCTTTCTTCTGTTTCCCCACCCCTTTTTGTGCTCTCCCTGTTCTTTTGTGCATCAGCATCATCAGGCGGAGGTACAGGGGCACTAGAGCACGAGGGGGCTGCATCTCACATGACCATGGAGGGCCACACCACGGACTCTGAATACGCCAGTGGGACGGAGGGCGATTGGAGCTTCACGGCGGTCATCGGATCAGCAACCAGCGACACAGACTCATCCTCCGATGGGAGCTCCCTTGTGGTGGCGGCAACATCTGTGCCCCCCACTTCTACAGGTACAGCCGCCACCCAGCACCGCCCTCCCAGCAGCCCCTTAGCCTTCGCCCCGCTCATCCAGAAGGGTGGGCATCACCTTCGCCCCAGGCACCTCAGCCCCTGCCCCTGTCACCCCTGCTGCCCTCAGTGAGGAGGCCATTGACCTCCTCAGGTCACTCACAGTTGGGCAGTCTACCATTGTGAATGCCATCCAGGGTGTAGAAAGGGAGTTGCAACATACTAATGCATTCCTGGAGGGCATTCATTCTGGTCAGGCTTGTCCCTGTGTCTAGCCTCCCCCGCCAACTTCCTCCACCCAGAACCAGTCCCCTGTACCTATGCCTATCCCAAGCACACCATCAGACCAGCCTGCACACATGTCAACACACCAGGGAAGCTCTGGCAAACATAGGCACCACACATCCCACAGGCACTCACACAAGCATCACCCACATACAGACACAGCAACATCCACTGCCTCCACTGTGTCCCCCTCGTCGTCATCTCCCTCCTCCCTCCCAGTGTTGTCTACACTCTCACCTGTATGCACTACCACTACAGCCACTAGGACTCGCACCAGAACACCCAGCACCACACCCCGCTCACCTGCACTCACTACCCCCACTACCATTTACACGTCCCCCGTGTCCTCTCCCAGTGTGTCTGTGACGCCCCCTCCCAAAGTACACAAACGCGGGCACACACACACCCAACATCCATCCACCTCACAACAGCCTCCAGAACATGCACCTGCACCCAAAGCATCAAAGGTTACACCTCCTACAACCACCTCCTCTTCCTACACTCCCAGACCCCCTCCAGCTACCCGTCCCAGTGTTCGTCAGAAACCTTTCCTGAGCAACCTTGACCTCTGTCCCACCACCCCTCCCTCAAATTCATAGGTCGCGTACTAGCACCTCAGCCAAAAAAAGTCCGGTACCAGTGGTGCCTTTTAGAGGTATGTGGAGTGCACCGGGCACCAGGGCAGCCAGTGTGACACGGAGCCAAAGCACTGCCAGTCCACCCCCTGTGAAGCACCAGAAGTTGGACAGTGCCCGACGGGAGAGGGTGAAGACTCCTGCGGGCAAAGCCGCTCACAAGGGTCCCAGGGGGAGTGTTGAGTCAGCTGTGACTCCTCCCAAGGTGGGGAAGGGGCAGAAGAAGTCTCCAAAGTCTGGGAAGAGCAGCACGGCGAAGAAGGCCACCATCCTCCCCGCTGCCCAGGACATCACCGCCAGCCCCATCGTCACTGGTCCGGAGACCACCGCCAGAGTCAGTGCCCAGGAGGGCAGCACAATCGTCACTGGTCTGGAGACCACCGCCAGAGTCAGTGCCCAGGAGGGCAGCACAATCGTCACTGATCAGGAGACCACCGCCAGAGTCAGTGCCCAGGAGGGCAGCACAATCGTCACTTGTCCGAAGACCACCGGACCACTGACGATAGAGACCACCGCCAGAGTCAGTGCCCAGGAGGGCAGCACAATCGTCACTGGTTAGGAGACCATCGGCAGAGTCAGTGCCCAGGAGGGCAGCACAATCGTAACTGGTCAGGAGACCACCACCAGAGTCGGTGCCCAGGAGGGCAGCACAATCGTCACTGGTCTGGAGACCACCGCCAGAGTCAGTGCAGTGGGCAATGAGGGACCGCCATGGCACACACCGCTGCACAGGTCAGAGACAGCAAAGTCAAGCCCCGCTGAACAGGGCAAAGACCGCTATGGCACGCACCGCTGAACAGGGCAAGCACCGTTGAACAGGGCAAAAACCACCATGGCAAGCACCGCTGAACAGGGCAAGCACCGCTGAACAGGGCAAAGACCGCCATGGCAAGCACCGCTGAACAGGGCAAGCACCGCTGAACAGGGCAACGACCGCTGAACAGGGCAAGCACCGCTCAACAGGGCAAGCACCGCTCAACAGGGCAAGCACCGCTGAACAGGGCAAAGACCGCCATGGCAAGCACCGCTGAACAGGGCAAGCACCGCCAACTCAAGCATCTTTTGCCCATGTGCGGCAGGGGCAGTGACGGAACTGGGACCGTCACGGGGAGTGTGATGCACTCTGGGCACCAGTCCCCCTCCAGAACCAGTGGAGAACAGCATCCACTACCTGAGTCCTTAACAGGATGAAGCACTCCGGGCACCAGTCCCCCTCCAGAACCAGTGGAGAACAGCATCCACTACCTGAGTCCTTTACAGGATGAAACACTCTGGGCACCAGTCCCCCTCCATAACCAGTGAAGACTGTTATCCACTTGAGAGACTGTGGCTTTTCACTCCCCAGGATGGTGCAGTGGGCAAACCACCCACTGTAGAGACTTGCGAGACTGTGGCTTTGCACTCCCCAGGATAGAGCAGTGGGCAAACCACCCACTGCAAAGACTTGTGAGACTGTGGCTTTGCACTCCCCAGGATGGTGCAGTGGGCAAACCACCCACTGCAAAGACTTGTGAGACTGTGGCTTTGCACTCCCCAGGATACATCAATGGGCATGGAGCCCCGTCGTGGATCTGGCGTGGTGGTGTCATCCGGCTGAGGTGCCCCCCCATCCCTTCCCTTCCCCCTGAGGTGCCTGTTGTATTTCTATCTGATGCCCCTGCAGTGTTCTCTCCGTTTCTGGACAGGTATCGTGTGTGGGCCTCGCCCATGCATTTTGGGCCCAGTGGTCCACGGACATTGAAATGTGCATACCTGCACTACTAATCGTGATGTATATATTTGGAATGTGTATATATTTATGTATATATGAGCTTACTATATTTTGATACATTACAATGGTTGTACTGACTTCCTTTTTGTCTTTGCATTCTTCCGGGGGGGGTGTTACTGTGATGTTTGGAAATGCATTGGTGTGTGTGTTGTAGTGTGCGAGGGTCGGGGTGGGGGTGGGGGTGTTGCGTGTGTGTGTGTCCCTGACTTTTGCCTCCCCCCGGCCCTATGTCGTAGGTGCAGTACTCACCGTTGTCTTCGGCGCCTCCGTTGCTGATGTTCGTAGAGGAGCAGGAAGACAATCGCAGGGAGTATTTGGAGTTCCGGCTCCATGGTGCCCTCCTTCCTCGTGGAGTGTGTTAAGGTGAGCGTTTTTCCATTGCAAAAGCTGTTTCCGCCATGGTGAATCCGCCCCGGAAAAGGTGGCGGATTGGCCTATTGTAATACTGTGGGCGGTACTTTGTCTTCCGCCTGTCTGTTGGCGGTGACCGCCGCGCTGCTTGTCTGTACCGTCGTGGCGGTCGGAGTGTTAAAGTGACTGTCTATGTTGGCGGTTTCCGCCACGGTCATAATTCCCTTTTTTGTTCCGCCGGCCTGTTTTAACACCGTCCGCCAGGGTTGTAATGACCACCTTAATTGTTAAGGTGCATTCTGGTCACCTGGTTACCACCATTACCAAAAGGAAGTTAAGATCTGATTTTTGGTGGCCTAGGATGGACAGAGAAATTTAGGAATATGTGAGGAATTGCTCAAGGTGTTGCATGAGTGACAAAGTATTAGTTACTTGGGGATTGGTGGATTCATTTGTGCCATCGCCAGCTAGAGCTTGGCAGGAAATTGGTCTAGATTTTCTAGGTCCCTATCATGTGTTACCACCTGACATGAGTATTTTATTGTGATTCTTGATCATCTTTCGAGATGGGTTGAGGTACTACCTGTAAGGTTTCCCACTACACAAAGTGTCATTAAATGCTTAAAATAAGTTTTCAGTCATGAAGGTTTTCCAGAACAGATTTTGACTGATAATGGGGTTCAATTTGTGTCCATGGAAATGTGTCAATTTTTGAGCAAATGTGGTATCAAACACATTAGAACTCCATTGTATCATCCACAGAGCAATGGTGTAGTGGAACGTTTTAATAGTGTCCTTGTGGAATGTGTCCAAGCTTCTCTTAGAAGCAATATGCCTGTGGGACAAGCTATTAAAGAACTTAGTTTGGTCCCATCGCACTACACCTCATGTTGCCACTGGTAAAAGTCCTTTTGAATTAATGAGGGGCAGAATTGCAGCAACAGAACTATGCCCTTTTCGGATGGTTAAGCTGTTTCATGAAGGAAGTGACTTAAGAGAAGTTTGGCGGGTGGCAAGAGACAATTCAAACATTGTGGGGAGGAAAAGGTTGAGTGGGATACAAGGAAAAAAATGAGAGTCTTCAGGTTGGTGATTGGGTGAAAGTAAAGGATCCCATAGTTGTTAGAAAAGGCATGTCAAAGTTTAAAGAATCTCAACAAATTCAAGAGCTACGCCGAAATGCTGCGAAACTGACGGATGGCAGTTGGTGGTGTACCACACGGTTAGCATTAGATCCCAGTGTTCAAGGAAGGGGTGAGGAGTGTGAGGAGTGTGGTTACAAGTCACCTAAACAAGCAGGTGATGATGATTTTGTTGGTCACAAGTCATCTAAACAAGCGGTTGATGATGATTTTGTTGATAAAATGAAGGTTGATAGAAAAAAAGGTATGAGAGAGTGCCATAGGCCCACAAAGTTTCAGGATTATGTTATGTCCTGAAATAATTACTTATTCGGAAATTCATTATGTTAAGTATAAACACTGTATTCTATGTAAGTTTTAGTTTCACTGGTTAGATGTATATGCTCACTTTTATGAGTTTGTGTTATTATATTCTGTTTGTTTTTTAAAAGAGGGGGAGAAGTGTAATGACGTGGTCTGGAATACTTGTCGGTCACCTGGAATCCTGTGACATAGCAAGTGCTTCATGTCATTGGATTCCGTGGTGAGCCGACTGACTTTTGCTCACGGCAGGACTCTGTGCCCCTTTTGCTTTAAAGAAGTCTTCTTTACCTCAAACTTCAACATCAATAAATCTTCATCAGTGCATCCAATCAACGTGTGACCGCCTGTCATTTCAAGATGCTTAATGCTTAGCTCTGTGTGTGGTGTATTCATTGGCGGGTACCCAGGAAGGAGAGGACACTATAGTGGGGATGGAGCAAGTCCAACTCTAGTTTATGAGCTGGGTTTGTCTGTCTGGCTAAATCCAGTCATTAATATCCCTAGTTGTGAGGCCCAATAGTACAGCTTAACATCTGCCCAACCCAGTTACACCTCATATAGGAAGAAACAACATTTTTCAATGGAGACCCTGGGTATTTTCCCAGCCCAGAGAAAACTGGCGATTTTTTCTGCAGATCTGTTAAAAAGTGTGTATAATTGGGCAGGAGTAGTGTTGTAAAACACAGAGGAAACAAGGGAAGCACCCCTCTTCCTGCCATGGATAACAGTAGTTTGGTTCATATCTTCAAGTAACGTCTTGCCCTAATCAGTAGCGGGGCGATGGTGAGATCCCAATATCTTTGCTGGGCAAGGGCTACCATCATGCCCATATAGAGACAGCTGTTGCCCCTATCCTCAACCTGGAATCAACCGTCTCCTAGCTGGATGCCCCCTGAAGGGGTACAATTGTCGAATTCCCCCAATTAACTCTGAGTTCAGGCCCATCTCCATAAATTTCCAAGATTTTCACGAGCTCTGGGATTGTGTCCCATGGTTTCTGAATGAAGAGAAGCATACCCTTCACATACCAGGAGACACAGTCTTCAACTCGTCCCTCTCACCAGAAGTCTAGCATTCACCTGGATGAGCTCAGCAAGAACAAGCACAAGTGCAAATAATAAGGGAGAAAGTGGGCAACCCTGTTGGTTGCCCCTTTCTATGAGGAAAAGAGGTGAAAAGGCTCCCTCTTCATAAACCTGGACCCAGAGGTCAGCGTACAGGAGAGACACCCAACCATGAAAACTAGGTCCAAAACATATTTTGTGGAGTACCACCAGTGAGTAGGGCCAGTATACGGTATCGAATGCACATTCTATGTCCACCAGGAGAAATGTGGCATCCCCTAATAGTTTGTCCATGAGTGCTACAGATAGATGCAGGTGGCGGAAACAATGTCTTGTGCTTCTGTTACATGGACCACTGAGCGCATCACCTTGCCAAGGCAGGTGTCTAATACCTTAGCAAGGGTTTTAACTTCTAGATTAATAAGGGAGATGGGGCGATAAGAACCGTAGTGTTCTGGGGATTTGGTCAGCTTAGGGATCACTACAGTTGTTGTCCCCCCGAGGTCTTGGGGTAGGCTTCCCTATTTAAATGCATCTTCATACAATACAAGAGGTGTGGGGTCAGTAGGGAGGACTATCATTTGAAGAGCTCAGGGGGAACCCATTTAGGCACAGAGTCTTTCGGGATGGCATAGATGAGATCGCTTGCTGGATCTCCTTTGCTGTAATTGGAAGATTCAAATCCTTGCTCTCCATCACCAAAAGGAAATGCAGGGGCAGATCCCGGATTATGGTATTATCTCTCTTGGCAGGAAGAGGCTCCAGCAGAGTATGTAATGTTCTAAAGTGTGAGGCAAACTCACTCGCCAGGTGGCCTCCCCTCTGTCAGCCCGTCCGGGGTCCACTGCTCAGCCACCAAGCCACTTGGGTGGTCAGCAGTTGCAAGCCATTAAAGCAGTTTGCCCGCTTTTTCTCCCTTCTCACATACCCTCCCTTGGGAGTGGAGTGGAGCCAATTGTGCTGTACTGTAGGAAGTTGGCTTTTTATGTAGTGTACCAATGTAGAGGTACACCATGCAGAAAGTCCAGATGACCCTTATAGTTTACTGGTTCTTACTTTTATAACCCTAAGTGCTCTGTTTGTAGTAGTGTGGTCGAGCACCTTAGGCGTATCTGAGGGGAGTGTTGAGTATTTGTTGTACATCCACAGTCAATAAATGGGACACACACTCAAGAAAGGAATCCAAGACCAATTTATTAAAAGAACAAGGATTTGTTTTAGATATTTAGACACTAAGATCATCGATATTGGGTAAGTACTTTAGATGTTATAGATTTTTCAAGTGAAACAGTAAAAACAACAGAGCTGTCAGATTTGCGGCATGAGCCTCGAACACGGAAATGTTATCCTATAGGAGAAATGCACACTGCATAGGTATACGTGCAAACACGTTTGCAGGTGCCTTCCAGGACTTAAGGTGCTTATGGGCCAAGCCCCAAAAAAATACCAGTAGTTTGGTTTTACCTGCCCTGGTGCAGAGGTGCTGGGAACATTGGTAGCCTGGAGTGCTACCCTATGGAAGGGGGACTTGTTAAAGAAAGGCTGCAAGTGGGGACCTGTGGACAAGTCTGGCAGAAACTAAAGAGGGCTCAGTTCTTGAGGGTCTCTGCAGCACAAGGACATAGTCGGCTTTGGTGACCTCATTCTTAGGGGCTTGGGTGCGGAAGTGTTTGGTCCGACGGGTCACTGAAGTTAGAGGCTGTCACTTGGTTTTCGTGACCTGGAGAGGGAGAGAAAACAAGGTAGCGGAAACACTCTCAATGATGGCTTCATGCATTCTGACATCCCTTGATGGCAGGGCGATGTCGGCGTTGGTGGTGTCTGGACTGGACACACAAAAAGCCTTGGTCATTGCAAGGGCTCCAGTAATCAGATTATTGGTGCTGAGAGGCTTCTGGAGGGGGCAGCATCTCAAGACTTGGTGTTGCAATGGGGCTGATCTCCTGGACTCACAACAAACTCCTCCTCACATGGTGCTTCCATGGTGGTCTAATGGCCAGCAAATAAAGTACCAGGCAGATGCAGTCATTGCATGTAGATGCTGGAGGAAGGCTCCTTCACCCCAAAGGGGATGCTGCTTGGTTGTTGAAAGGTCTAACAGTTCTCCAAGGGTTTGGGGAGGCTGTTTAGCTTCTGGAAGAGTCGGTCTTCGTGATTGTCGTGGTGCGAACAGCCAGGTAGGGATTGGTGCCAGTTTCGGTGCAGCACCTCTGTTCTCTCGACTTCAGTTCTTCTTTCTCCTTCCTTCAGTTCTCAGTAGATGAATCTGACTTCTTGCTGTTAGGGGGACCCATAAATACCGAATTTAGGTGTGTTAAAGGGAGTATAGAGTAGTAACCAATGGACTACCTCCTCTGGGGTGACTACACCCCCTAGATGACCACTTGCTGTGGAGAGTGGGCATTTGTCTAACCCAGGGTTCCTAGTTTCACCAAAAACAAGATGGTGAAACCCTTCAGTGGCTGTGCACTTTGGGTAGCCCACCTTAGGGGTGTGAATAGCCCAGAAGTGCAACATGCCATCTGAATATCTCATTTCCCACCTTCTCTGGTGCCCAATGGGCCCCAGGGCAGGGGGTGGCATTCCCTAGGTTTAAGGGAAATCAGGGTAGCCTAACAAAGGACAGCAGAGGCTTTGAAGCCTCCCGCCCAGATATATGATATTGCTAGCCATCCTGCTGGAGGAGGTGATAACACCTTCTTCCAGAGCAGGCATTGTTTCTGGCCTCTGCGAGCGCAGGCTCTCCCAAGCAGGGTGTTAGAAACATGTCTGTGGTGGCAGGCTGGGACTGTACCAGTCAGCCAGCACACCACATGGAAGGCTTGGTTTCAGGGGGCACCTCTAAGGTGTCCTCTGGGTGCATGTCAAGATAAATCTGATACTGCCATCAGTATGTATTTATCAAGACCAGGTGTTTGCTAACAAACACCAGTATCTTCAGCAAACCCATCATGTAGCTGGGTAACTCGTCATGACCAGTGCCCAATACATGGTCTCAATATAGCTTCCTGAACAGTTGCAATGCTTAGCAAAGGAATTAGGCATTGCAGGGCTACAGCTGCTCATGCAGTTGCTCCCTCACATGTGCTATAATGCATCCTGCTTTGGGGCTTTAAGGCTTTCTGTACGGGCGACTTACATATAACCCATGCAGTGTTAGTGGGCATTGCGCACAGGAGTGAGCAATGTTGTGCTTTTGAAATGGTTTGCACCAGTTCACGCATTCTGCATTGGTATATATTTGAGTGTGGGTTCTTTAGGGTGGTGTAATTCATGCTGTACCCTTTAGGGACCCTCTTTTGTATCCATGCGCTGGGTACTAGGGATACCATTAACTTGGGGCTTACAGGGGTGCTAAAGTCCTTGTCAAGTGGGTTACAATAGTCATTTGTCTCATTTGTAAATAAAGAGCATTGGCAATGGGGCCTGGTTAGCAGGAACTCAATGCACTTTCAGTCACAAACCAACAGCCAGTAGCCCAAATGGGGGCAAAAAGCAGGGGGAAACCTGCAAGAAGCCTGTTCTCCTACATGTATCTAAAAGCTTCTGTTGAATTGTAAAGTGGGCCAGATCGACACATTGTTGCAAGTCTGAACTGGGGAGGCAAGCACTGCTCGGTCTAGTTGTGTGATCTAAATCTCAAGACGGACAGTTCACTCTCTCTGCCTTTAGTTTTCCCGCTTACACATGCAAACGCACTATTTCTAATCACTATTTTAAATGCCTCCCAGAGCATGGGAGGCAGTACTCTTACTAGGCTCAAAGTATTTGGTAATTGTATTCCGAGCTGTTCCCTAAAGTTGCCATCAAAAAACCACCAGGCATTTTGGTGTCCCAGTCCCCTTTACCTAATTGGCCCGGTACCCACTGTCAGCAACATGGGTGAGTGATCTGAAAGGACCCATGATAGCATATGTGCCTGCGTGGCGAGTCTAACATCTGAGGAATGGATCAGGAAGTAGTCTATTCGGGAAGCGGGACAGTGAGGGGTAAGATATAAAATGTCTGTCTGCTTGGTGGTATGGTCGCCAGACATCCACCAGCCCTCACGCGTCTGCCCATGACTGAAGCCATGTTGACTGGGGAGCCCCTGCAGTGGATCCATCATGTCTATAAAGTTCTCCCTGTCAGAGTAAATCCTGGTGTAGCTGTAGTTAGCAGTTGTGACAGGGTCTCCAGTTTTAAGTCTAGCATTTGTGGGGGAGCATGTACTCTACCAAGTGACCAGGTCAGCCCCTTCATGGTCCCAACAATCATCATAAACTGTCCAAGGGGGTCTGTGTGGACTTCATGTACCACATAGGGGAACATTCTCTTGAGCAATATTGCCTCTTCTCCAGAGCCCCTAGTGTATCCTAAGTGATATACCCATAAGAACGCTGTCTTCTTCAGAAAGAACATTCTGTGCCCAACAAGTGTGTCTTCTATAAAATAAGAACCACTGAGCGATGTCATTTAGGATAAGCAAGACAGCCCCCTGTTTAATGTTATTGTTGAGCCCCTTCACATTCCAAGTGACTATGGTATGCCCCCCAGAGGGTCCGGCTGCCAGATCTGGGGCTATTATAAGTGGTGTTGCAAGAGATATGTTTGAAAATGGACCTGGATTAGGCCCAGCACATCGAATATGGTGAACAAAACCATTGAAATCAACCCACATTCCCAATGTGGTGCTGCAACCGGCGGCAACTGAAGCCCCCTCCCTCCCTACACTTCCCTTCGATGAAACCTTTGTCACCCAAAAGAAAAACATAACAATAACTTTCACCAACAATTAAGAAGAAGTCAGGGGGTAGGCTTCCCACAGTCCCCCATCAGTAGTCCCAGTTCAATGCACTGTGACCACAGGTTATGAGGGGTGCAAAGGGCTCAAGTGGCCAATGAAGATTATTCTGCCTCTGCTCCTTGTCTGGGGGAGCTTTCCAACAACGTTGGTCATGGTTGCATAGGTCTATATGGTGTTGCCTCCTTTGAGCTGCATCTGCACCGGTTTCTCCTGGTGTGCCTCTACAGCTGGCACCATGAAGTGGTGGCTGGGTTTCTACATGGGGTAGCCAGAGGCAAGGATCCACCCTGGCCAAAGTCTGGGCGCTCCTCTGCCTAGGACTAGGCACTCTCCAGCATGCCAAAAAACACCTTCTGGTCATTGTAGATGACTTTAAGGCACTCTGGGTATTGCAGCATATACTTTACTTGCAAGACTCTCAGGCCCATATTTATACTTTTTAACGCAAAACGGCGCCAGCGCAGTTTTGCGTCAAACATATTACCGCCGGCTAACGCCATTTTGGTACACCGTGCGGGCGTCATATTTATACTTTGACGCACGGCGGCGCAAACCACAGGTGGGAATCATTATTTTTGACGCACACCTCAGCGTCAAGTCGTAAAGCAAAACAACGTTAATGTGGCGGAAATGACTATGGGTCGATTTACGGCCCGCAAACCAGATATGCACCGTTTTTTGACGCATTAGCGTCAAAAAAACCCGCGAACACTGCCATTTCACCAGAGGAGAGCCAAACTGGATCCCAGATGCCACTACAGACCCCAGGAAGATGACAGCAGACCAGGAACCAGCCAGGATGACCCACACAAGAACCAGGACACTTTTAAGAAGAAAAGAAAGTGTCGCTTTAGTGCAGAGGAGCAGGAAATTCTGGTTAAAGAGGTGACGGTACACCAGCACCAACTGTTTGTCACCTCAAAGTTGCCAATCAGTAGGAGAGAGGCCATATGGCAACAAATTGTCGACAAGATTAACAGTGTGGCAGAAGTACGCAGAACAGTCATCGAGTGCAAGAAACGCTGACATGACTGCAAGCAAAAGATGGCCAGGGACAGGAAGGCAGCACTGCAGACTGGAGGTGGGAGTCCAGCACACCAGGAGGTCCTGGACCACATGGAGGAGATGGTCGCAGCCGTCATCCCTGAGGAGATCGTCACAGGGACTCAAGGACAGGACAGCGCAGACTACCAGGAGACAACGCACATGCAGGGTAAGTCGCATGGGGAATTATAATGCACTAATGTCATCTACAAACGGGGGGGGGTTACCGACCACAAAATGGATGGAAGTCATCTGATACATGGAGTGGCATGGGTAAAGGGGCACGGCAGGGGGGCATGGCCCATTCTGAGAAGACCTGGGGCACACCATTACACAACACCAACAACAGTCCCATTGGGGCATGCTGTCATGCCAACGATGGAGCAAAGGGAAAGCCACGCCAGGAGGGAAGGCCACAACGTCAAACTGACATCCCGGCACACGTCAGCGACCATACCCCTACATTAACTAGGGCCCTATTAACAACCTCTAGCCATACCGACAACTGGAATGTAACTGCGACAACAGTTGCCACTACCACCTCCGCTCTGTGTGCATCTCAAGTAGCCAATGGCAGTAACCTCCCCATGGATCATACACACCTAAATTAGGGGGTGAGGATGACAACTTCAACAATCCCCTGAAACTAGACAAAGGCCTCAGTACTCTCAAATGTCAATGCCCATAGTTGTCGCAAACATCAGCCAATGTAAACAACAATAGGAGCTACACAGCACTAAGGACACACCCATGCTGCATATGTCAGGGTCCATCTCGTGCCTGGGTAACAATGCAACATCCCAAATGTCATACTGCTCAGACAACAGCATTGGGGGGGACGCATGTAACTGGTCACTAACATACACCTGCACAGTCAGAGGAGGAAATAGGACACTGATACGATTATCAGGGCAATCCAATGTAACACACATTCCCCAACATCAGCAGTACACATTACCAATGTCAACATCCATATCAGATCATAACATTGCCATGCATAGGATATGCCACATGTCAAATACATTTAAGTGGATATGAAAGATAAGATATTGGGGCAAGTCCAGATTGTTAAGTGTGCTGCCAGGGCCATCAGAACACACACAGCCAGTGAAAGGTCTCACCATGAGAATGGATGTAGACGGAGGCTTGAGTAGGAAAAGAAGGTGGCAATTCACTATTTGGCCTAAACCTACACCTAAAGGCGATGATGCTGACAAGTCTAATAACTCAATAACATACATGTGACATGCAGGTGGGCCATAGGCCTGGAAGAATGCCCATCTGAAGGACTGGAGCAATTAACACAAAACAAGATCACAAAGTGAATTCATCAAAAGGCAGACACGTCACATCAAAATTGCCACAACACAGACACACTAATTGTACCCTGTTTCATTGCAGAGGAAGATGGATCTCCTGCGGATATGCCTGTCCCAGATTTCCCTGATGACATGGATGACGAGCAGATAAACATTCCCCAGGAAACTATCCAAAAGGTCCTCGAAACCCTCCAGACCCCACCTTCTGTCACAAGGAGGAGCACAGAACAAGCAGCCATCGCAGAGGACCCACCCACCACCCCAATTGTAAGACCTGCCAGCTCCAATACAGCTGAGGACTCAGACGACACTGGCACCAGCTTTGAGAGAACTGTAGTTGGAGTACAGCGGGAGCTGGCCAAGGAGGTGCGTGTGGGGTTGCAAAATATGGCAGCCAGCCTTCAGGGGATGCGTTCGTGCATGATGTCATCTGCAGATCAGGCAGCAGCTATGCAAGCCCTAACATCTAACTTGCAGGAACTGCAGAAAACCCAGAAGGAAATCAGCACAGCTGTAATACAGTTGACCCAACACCTACAACAGCAATCCTGTCAACGCGTGCACGAATGCAACATTGAACCCCTCAGGGCCGACCTGGCTGCCTACCATTGTGATGTGGCTGCTATCCTCAAGAACCAGCAGATACTCCTTGCTGCAGTACAGCCCTTCAGACCTCCACAGGGAGCAGTGACCGGGATGTCTGACTCCATGTCTTCTAACACTGAGGTGTGTGTTGCCCCTTCACAACCAACAACAACAAGGACAGAGGAGGCAACACACACATCAGAAGAAGAAGACATGGAACAGATCACATTCGACCCGGAAGCATTAGTCCCTGCCACATGGCCAACATTTACCAAGGTCCTGTGCTTTGTAAATTGCCAGTCTTGCAACAACTGTACTCAATGACTGTTCTGCAAACCACTGTATATCTTGTCACCCAGCCCAGTGATTGTCTCTCTCCAACTCATTGGCAAATTCTGTCCCTCTGCACTGTCTGAAACAGCAACCCCAGCATGTCAAAAGCATTTTGGTAAACCCTTGTGTTGGATCACAATGTAAGATGTCACTATAATGAACTCACAATCATGGACAATGTACAGATAGCACTACAGCACTTTTCAATAAATAGCACTTACACAACAAATCTGTCTCTGGGTAATGTGACATATCAACTGTGCAGTTGATAACTGAAATGTGCCTACTGTCGAATTACGTAGCTTGTCAATACAACTGTCCTGATAATATGTAGTCAGAGTAATCTGCTCAGTACCCATGATTGCATCATACTCTGCCCATCCTGAGGGACACATCTGATGAAGTGAGAAACCATACACCATCATGCTGTGTTGGACAGAAGAATGCTTCCTCAGGGGATAACTAAGTCATCAAATAGTGACTGCAAAATGTTGTCAACATGCAAAAATAACACAAATAACATGGCACACTAATCTAAGCAAACACTACAAAAACTGCATAAATGAAGGTGTCTGAGTTTACATACAAATAGGTAATCATGCTGAACTGTGTCACAAATGATGTATGAGAGTCATGAAGACAAGATTGCCAATGAGAACTCATCTTATAAGGGTGTCCATGATCATCACACTGCAGTCAGACCTAAAACTGTTTCCCCAATACCAAGTCTGGAAGACCTGTTTGTGACTTTCAAAACACACTTATCAACAGAAACACATTGTCATCCATATTAACTGTGATTGGTGGTTGCAACGAAGGGTCGACACTTTGCAAGGTAGCTCTGGGCTAGCTGCCAATCGTACAGCTCAGTTGGGATTTGTTTGTAGCATAGGACACACATGTAATAATACCAAATTTATTTACACTGAATCCAAACCCACAATCAAGTACCATTCAACACATACTATTAAGGGTTAACCAAATATTTATTAAATGCTAATCACAGAAGAGGAAACTGAGGGAAAAATCTTACCTACCCTAATCTACCCTGACTACTTATTACCCACAACTGTCCCTAACTAACCTAAGCTACACTTACTTATCACATGTAACGAAACGTTCTAAACATCCACCCCCCACCCCCCTTATGAGACGGGAAACATGGAGGACAACACATACTAACCTAACCACATACTATATATATATATATTTTTATTTTTTATTTTTTTTAAACACACAAGAACCCCAACATAGCCCCCCACCCACACACTTAATAAGTAAAAATATAAAGATTCTGGACCTCCCACCCACTAACACTAACTAAACTAACAGCCTATACTAAACTAACACTAAGCCCCCTAAGCCCACTAACTATAAGTACTTGGAAAGAGGAGGGAGGGGAGGGAATCATGTCCATATTTTTTTTTCTAGAGGTTGGCCCTCCGGAGGGTCCTCTTAATAGACGTAACACGCCGGTTGATGTGGCGCACATCCCGGCTCAGGTGGCTCAACTTGCGCAGCACTCTGTCCATCTTACGCTCCATGTTGTGGAAGGCTGCAGGGTCAACAGATGGAGCTGTGGCAGTCTGGGTACCGGTGGAGGAGGTCTGTGCGTGTGTGGTGCCAGGCCTAGTGGGCTGTCCTGCACCAGTGTCAATGCTGGGGCCTGGAAGTCCAGCAGATGTAGGACCAACAGTCCCAGCTGTGGGTGGGGCCACCTGGCTTGGATTGGTGGTTGTGCTGGTGGTGGCTGTGGTGGGCAAAGTAGGGCCACCCTGTGGGAAGGCTCTCCCTGCCCCGGAGGCCCGTTCATGGCAATATCGCCGGGCCATCCTCCTGAACCCCGACTCCACCAGCAGGATGTGCTGGTATCTCATGGCCCGGCGCTGGAATTCACGGACCTGGTCTGGAGTCATGTTAGCAGCTGTGAAGACAAATGCAGATATTCTACATTAGTAACTGCATTGTGTGAAATGGCACAAGAAGTCAATCAGACAATACATCTACTGTACTTGTAACAGCTCATATCACAATACAGATCATTGAATGTCCCTGAGCAAGTACATGGCAGGCCAGCCTACAAAGGTCACATCACCCATAGCACATCCATAACCTACAAGATGGGAAACAACTGGCTTTGACTTGCAATCTGAGTTCTGTCAGTTATCAGCTAAGAATCATGCTGCATATCCTCCGCCAAGACCTGGGCTAAAAATGTCAGTGTACGGAAAGCAAAACTAAAGCCATATGGTCTGCAAGTTGTAACTGGACTTGCCACTATAGTACCAAGTGCCAAACCTGAGTGCGTATACTAGGTTGCAACCAAATCGTCACTTATTCACATGTATGTGTAACATACTGGTAGCATCAGTACTAGGTACCCCATTCACAAACCCATGCTTGTGTTTGAGGGTGGGGGGGTGGCTAAACAACTATCAATTTCCAACAACATATACACCGAGGAGTGTATAGAAAACTCCACCCATGTTTGGCTCTACACACGCACCACAGGTAAGGTCTATCAACAATTAGGAGTCAGAAAACCCTAGACCAATCATAGGGCCACCCATGTCAGGAAATGCAGAACTTGGTACACAACATATACTTCCAGTGAGGCCGGACTTACATCAGACACATAGTTGCAAGAACACCCATGATCATGAATTGCATGCACACCTAGGCCATTGCACTCAAGTTCCACATACTTGTAGCACTACATGTGGAAGTACATGCTGCTAGGAGGTTCTACCTACTGTTTCATAATTACGTAGGTAAATAGGGAAGCAGATGTCTATTGGAAAGCAATTTGCTGTACCAATCTTGGAGAATGTGGGTCTGACAGGCTGACTAAATCGGAGCTGACTTCCAGTGCGACTCTTGGTGATACAAGTGTCATCCACATGACTAACCCCTGTACTCACAGTGGGGCCTACAGGAATGGCCTACAAACCCTAGATAATACCATTGGATACGCATTGGCCAACTCAAAACATGTGAAAAACTGAATTCCCACTCATGGAACAAGAGAAAAGCTTGCCCAACGCATCACACCTTGCTATGCGTTCAACTCACGCAAGTCCATAACCAGCGAACACAACACATAACAGACATATCAACACTTACTGGAGTGGTCGGGGTCCTCAAATGTCGCCACTCTCCCGCAGTGTAGGGTGATGGTCCACCTGTAAGGTATGGAAGGAAGAAATGTGCTCAAAATCTATGCACAGCGCAACAATTTCAGAAACATGTACAATGTGTTGGCTGAATAAGGAAATGGCAGCCATTCAGACATGATGGTACTGCATCTGATATATCACGGCCAACTTGTACATAGCATGGGTCTCCTGTGACTGTTACACACATATCTGCACACATACATTGGCCCTAACTATCCTGTGGTTGCAAACATGCCCCGTAATTGGTGAGCAGAAAAAATTATGGAGTGTAATCGTCTCATCATGTGCATCCAAGAGAGACATCCAAAGCCTGGTTACTTGAGCACCGCATTACCAGTCAAACATGGCTTGTGGCCATGACACATTAATGACACATAGGTACAATGTACAGAGGGAGGGGCAGGGACTTTTGTAAGTCCCCCTGTTGTTACATTTGATTCAATTGATGTGGCCCAACTATGCTGATTTGCACCAACCATGGAGATGTGAAGCCATGTGCACACACTTGGACTGCCATCCATATTTGGAATGTGGCACAACTAACTCCAACAAACATTCTAAGATGTTAGCTGAGGGCACCTTACACCTTTTCACAATGTTTTCAAATCCAGATCTGACATGTATCCAAAAAGATCAAATAACACAATAATCCCAAACATTCATAGTACTTCCGTGAACGCTTTCCTTCCACACTCACCAGACTCACATGAGACATATGTCTGAGCCAGTTTGCTATTATCAATTGACGTGAAGGCAGCACTCATTTTCTGCATCATGTAGTCATTCTAAAGTCAGTCTAGCTATTGCATCAACAAAGTTAGCCAAAATGTTGGTACGTCTTTATTTCTCTGTAAATAGTACCCTATATAGACATGATTGGCTCCAATTCTGTTTGCTTTTCTGACAAAAAGGCCGCACCAATTTACTTCATGGAAAAGTATCCTGTAAGTTTGCTGAGCACGTGCTACCTGACAGCTAGCAATTGTGATCCTTGTCATAGTGCATCAATTATCCCTTTATGTTTCCCCAGCATTACACACAATCAGTAAGTTAGCTGGCAGACATAGTACTAATCCTCTTATGTCACTATAGAGCATTTAATCGTGCACATTTACATGATTCACACTCACCAACAGTGCCACCAATCATGAGTCCCAGGTGGTCCAAGAGATCCTGCTCCCTGGTGATGAGGTCAGCCCACCGGTGCTTCAGCTGGTGGTCACTCCTCTGGCTGGCATACACACGCTCCAGGTGATGCAGCACCTTTCCCCACCGGATTCTGCGCGCCTCTGTTGGATACCCCTGTATCACCCTGCCCCCTGCCTGGATCATGAGTGGCAAGAAATGGCACACAAGCCAGATGAACCCCCCCAACTCTTCTTCACCCATCCTGCCAAGACGTGGCCTACCAGACATACTGTAAAAGTGAAAGGGAATAGGGGTAAAAGAAATAGAAAGGTGAAAAGGGGGAAAGTAGGGGTACAAATACAGATGAAACGTAAACTTAACCACTAAAAGAGCCCAACTATCCCCAAACTAACACTACCCACAAACAACAAAAACACAAGATAAATGGACAAATGAAGACAAAACACAGTAGTACAGTATACAGCAGCAATATTTATTTCACAAAAGGACTTTAAAGATAGCACACAGGACAAAAAAGCACACAATCTCGAGACAACACTCTCTACACAGCCACATAGTCTACAAGGATCATAGACTGCAAAGTGAAAGTGAAAGTACACCCACTGTACATGATCTGTAAACAGGATATCCTATTACATCACTTCCTGTATGAAAAGTCCTGCCTTTTTCGCGTTATGCGTCATTTTTTGTCTACCAAAACTGAATTTGCGTCATTTTATTTGACGCACAGAAGTGAAAATTAGCCCGCATCCACATAATAGTACATGGCCTGTACAAATATCTGGATGCGGCCAAATTTTCACTCCTGTGCTTCAAAAAAAAATGACGCAAATACAGTTTTGGTAGACAAAAAATTACGCATAATGCTAGGAACGTCAAAATTTCAGTGCATTAACTGGTTTTGGGCAATTTTTCTTGTTTTTTTGTTATGTTACATTTGGGACACATCAGAGATAGGCTGATTGAAGACACTATGGTGTTGATGGTGTATGTTCACATGTGTGACATCATGATGCAGCGGACCATGAACCGCTACTCCCTTCACAGTATTTTTACAGTTGGCTGACGCAATAGTTGGTCATAAGTGTGGCCTACATATATGTGTTGCAGAAATTGTGCATGTTTGGCATAAGGAGAGGATAGCAATGTGACGCACATATGTACAATACCTAAATGCCTTTGGCTCAAAGTGTGTGCTTTGGCAAATAATGTATTTGTTGAACAAGTGTGTGTGTATCACATGAAGCATATTTGTACGTATGCTTGTATGAATGTGACGCCCAAGTGTCCAATTCTTAGATGCAAGTCATTGTGGAAATGAGAGAGGGCATGTGTTAGTCATACATGTAACAACACCCGTAAAGTGGACTTCCAAGATTTAGCGTCACGTAGACACCATATGTGACATAGCATGCACCAGATGGATGGCAGACACTTGTTCATTTCAGTGGTCCACATTTTCTACATCCTACGTCCTAGAGTATTGGTAACAGCTTCCTAGGCACTAATTGGTGAATCCCACAGTGAGTCATACACATGCTTTGAGGAAGTGGGTACCATGTTGTTTGCACAGACAGACAAGGGTGAATCTCAAATGTATGATAACACCACAGGTGAGGCCATAGAAGTGAGCCCCAACTATTAAGTGGCTGTGGTTGACCAGCATACAAGACAGCACGTGTCCACATATTTCCAGTGATCAGTTGCACATAGGTGTCTTGTTCATGTGTGTGAGCCAATGATGATCCTGTATATTGTTTGGGGTGTAATTTGTCACAGGTCGTCCAGGACTCATCATGAGTCAGTGGCAGCTATTCCTGTATCTACTGAGTATCCTTGGTTGATCAATGTGAGTAAAGTGGATGTGGACCTGTGAACCTACATGGGGATGGTCCCACCCTGTCACTAAAGACGTGTAATGAGACAGTCAACAGGGCAACCTTGGTGTGCTGAGTGACATAATGTCTCAGGTGTCATGTTCCGGCAGGTGTCATTACAACATTTGTACACAGGTTAGCCTCTGCAATTCCCACTGCATCTGGGAACATCATAGCCTCTGTGCTGATTATTCTCGCAGCTCGCAGCATCACTATGTTGTGAGCACTGTGATTCTGTGTGTGAACTGTCATGGTCCTGACATTTGTGTATTTTTCACGGACATTATCAGAGGTTGCTGGTTCTGCTGAAAGCCCCATACCCAATCCCTGCCTATGGCCCTGGGACACTGTCACACTTTGTCATTCATGCATAAATGCGACCCAGACAAGGGATGGGCCATGAATTTTGCTTTTCCAAGAGGATGTAACTCTAATGGTACAGTTAAAAGGCAGATGATGCTATACTATGTATTTGTGTATGCATTGAAGAAGCCCATGCCCAATACCCCCTGATGAATGAGAGGTTTGCTAACGCAAGTGTGGTACATATGTAGAAACAGGGATACTTTAGTGTGACGCACAGACAGATGCCAGTCAGACTGACAGAATGCAAGGTGATTCAGGATCCAGCAATTTGACAAGTTACATAATCAGTGGTCTGACTCAGACTGTTTGGATGACAAACTAGAGAGCTGACATGTCAACATGTGTATATCCTGTGTTTTTAAAGGTGACAAATGAACCCAGTGGCAGTGTTAGACGGCTTAATTAGTATCAATGCTTAACGGTGTAAATGACTAACTGGCAACTCCTATGCTGTTCCAGGCATCAGCAGGGGCAGTACTTTTTGAAATGGGTGGTGTGCATGGAGGTGATCACAGGTGTGGGCTGCATCTGTTTCTCACCAGTCCTGTAGGAGAGACTTGCATTCTAAGGGCCAACAGACATTTTCACGCGGGAAGCAATTTACAGGTGCTAACAGGGCTTTGAAACTAGAAGACAGTGTATAAATTAACCTGACGTCCATGCAGTCAGATGTTCTATGACAATGGCATACCATAGGAAAGGGTGTAGCACACTGGATTGCTAATGTTGGTCTGTGTGTGTAGAGGAAGGAATATCAGGGTACACGTCTTAGTATTCCAGGGACCTCTTCCGACAGGTGGGTTGTGACCAGGTGCATGGGTGTGTCAGGAGTTAGGAAATGGGCTGACATGTACATGGAATGTCATGTGTGCAATGCTGCTCCTATGTATGGCACTTGCGCTGTCTATGTTCTGCTTCTATGGGACTCTTGTCACAGATAGTCCTTGCAAATATTGAATGCAGTTGGACTTACTGCTGTCAAGGGTCTGGTCAGGCATTCCTGTTACTGATGCAAAAGCACATCAACTCCCTCATGTATGAGGCTTGTTTTCCCCTTATTGAGTGATGGTGTCTTAGTTGTGTGCCATATGCTGCGTTGGACCTTGATTTCAACCTGTATGTTTGAAATAGTTGTGGTCCTCTGCTATTGGCCTTCAAAGGAGAAATGTACATGATGTGTGTCATTAACAGTGTGTGTGTATGTGACCATTGTATGTTAGGCATCACATTAGCTCTGGGATTTGCAGTGTCCTACTCAGTATCTCAACAATGCTCCATGAGGCAACACTCTTAATCTGATAAGTAGAGATTAAGGTGTGCAACAATGAATAGCCAAACCATGATAATGGTGATTATAATAGGTGTTTATTTAAATTAGTTAACTAAAGTGGTGAAGGTGATTATATTAAAACTAAATTGTTGACGATCTGTTGCCGCCTGCGTATACCAGCGGCCGTGTTCTGTAGTTCCCCCTCATGTTGCAGGCCAACATCCTCCTCTTCCTCCTCTTCAGGCATGTGTGGCTCTGAGGATGACATTTCTGGCCACAAAGTTTAGGATCTTGCAGTAATTGATCTGGGAGACCCTAGGGGTGGCATGACTGCCAGTGACCTGTGTGCGCACTCCAACAGGAGATAATTCCCCTTTTGGAAGCCATGACTGGAGCCAATTGGGTATGAAGCTGATGGGCCAGGGCCCTTCAGTACCCCCAGGGACCCCAAATTATGCAGATATTGTTTCTTCTCGACCTGCCCTCTGCATCTTCTGCCATCACCTCCCATTGCCCCTCTTTATGTCGGAGAGACACCAGCGTGGTTTGTATAGTTTCTGTTGCATGTTCAACTTGGAGAGCCGCCCCTCCATCTCACTTACCTCCTCAACTGTGTTGCAGAGGTCCTGTTGGAGCCTGGAGAGGCAAGACTCAGTTCTCCAATCTTGCCCTCCAGAGATGTTTTAGAGTAACACATGGCCTGAAGTATGGAGGAGGTAGAGTCTGGTGGAATGCCTGCAGAAGATGACCCCATCTTGTGACTCTTTTGCTTTTCAGCTGTGGGTCTAGTGAACTTGTCTATCTTCTCCTGGTTTTGGACTGTAGCCCTATCCATGCCCATGGTGTCTTGCCTGTCCAGTGAGATCGACAGTGACCAATATGTGGGGCTTTATAGGGGTCTCTATCCCACTTAGTAGTCCATTTTGTTCTTGCTGTTTGTTTGAACGGGCCCTGTCACTCCCCACTGCCAGCAGCAATGTCAAGGCTCCCAGCTCTGTGTTCCCTCAAAGGGTGGGGTCCTCACCTCCAAGCTCTGTTGCTGAGTGCAGCACCTTTTGGAGATTCAATCTAATGCCACCAGAGGTAGGTACTGTCACTGCTGGCCGCACTGCTCACTGTTAGACAATTAGGCACCACTTCCCCCACCGTGCTTCTCTCTTACCTGGAGGGCACACAGTTCTGCCTCCGGCTTCAGATCCCTCTCACCTCCTCTGGCAAGGCAGCTTGTCTTAAAGTGGCCACACCCACTCCTCTTGCTGTGTGGCCACCTCGTGGCAGGCTTCGCAATGTAGTGTGGCACCACGCCCCTCATGCTCCTCTGGGAAGGAGGCTGGTCTCCAGATTGCCGCTGTCGCGCTTCTCACTGCGCCGCCTCCTTGTCACTGGCCTGCACATTGCTCTCTCAGAGGGCCGCTCGACTGTTCAAGTTGGAGAGCCGCCCCTCCATCTCACTTACCTCCTAAACTGTGTTGCAGAGGTCCTGTTGGAGCATGGAGAGGCAAGACTCAGTTCTCCAATCTTGCCCTCTAGAGATGTTTTAGAGTAACGCATGGCCTGAAGTATGGAGGAGGTAGAGTCTGGTGGAATGCCTGCAGAAGATGACCCCATCTTGTGACTCTTTTGCTTTTCAGCTGTGGGTCTAGTGAACTTGTCTATCTTCTCCTGGTTTTGGACTGTAGCCCTATCCACGCCCATGGTGTCTTTCCTGTCCAGTGAGATCGACAGTGATCAATATGTGGGGCTTTAGAGGGGTCTCTATCCCACTTAGTAGTCCATTTTGCACTTGCTGTTTGTTTGAACGGGCCCTGTGACTCCCCACTGCCAGCAGCAATGTCAAGGCTCCCAGCTTTGAGTTTCCCCAGAGGGTGGGGTCCTCACCTCCAAGCTCTGTCGCTGAGCGCAGCACCTTTTGGAGATTCAATCTAATGCCACCAGAGGTAGGTACTGTCACTGCTGGCCGCACTGCTCACTGTTAGGCCAGTTAGGCACCACTTGCCCCATCTTGCTTCTCTCTTACCTGGAGGGCACACAGTTCTTCCTCCGGCTTCAGATCCCTCTCACCTCCTCTAGCAAGGCAGCTTGTCTTAAAGTGGCCACACCCACTCCTCTTGCTGTGTGGCCACCTTATGGCATGCTTTGCAATGTAGTGTGGCACCAGGCCCCTCATGCTCTTCTGGGAAGGAGGCTGGTCTCCAGATTGCCGCTGTCGCTCCTCTCACTGCGCGGCCTCCTTGTCACTGGCCTGCACAGTACTCTCTCACAGGGCCGCTCGACTAGAGAAAAGAGGCTTGTTTGTGACTGGGAGAGACAACAATACTATTCTTTGAGTCTCTACCCCAGACTGTGTCAACCGGGGCAGGATTATGTGACTCAGAATTTTGCGGCTGCCATTTTGGGCCACGTCACCCAATACAAAAGCTTCTTAAGAATAAAAAGTATGCACATTCACCAAATCTTGATAAAAATGTAATTCGCCAAGAAATAATAATTTTGTTTTGCACTGAAGCATAGAAATGTAATTGTATTAACGCCTCCGTTCCAACTTCCAGAGTAAAATAAGTATTTAATTTGTATAAAAGGCACAGTGGAGCTAATTAAATAATGCCATTTCTCAGCTACGTGGTCAACCGTTGGTCAAAAAAGCACAGAAACCCTACTATTTAGCTGTTCATGGAGCAATAAGTGAAGATTCTCCTCATTTTACCCAACTGCTGGCTACCATATTCACACTTTGAAACTGGCAAAATGTTTCAGCCCTCACAAGTTTGGTTGTGTCCCCTGAATATCGAATCAGCAATATTGGTGGGACAGAATATTAAAGACAGCATATTGTAAGTACAATTTCGACAGGTAAATCTAGACTTTCTGTACGCAATTCCATATATATTTACCTACTGTAGGAAAGTACCATCTTGCCGGGCATGTTACCTCCATTTTCACTGTATGTATGTTTGTTTTTGCCCATGTGTCACTGGGATCCTGCTAGGCAGGACCCCAGTGCTCATAATGTATGCCCTGTATGTGTTCCCTGTGTGGTGCCTAACTGTATCACTGAGGTCTCTGCTAACCAGAACATCAGTGTTTATGCTCTCTCTGCTTTCTAAAATTGTCACTGTAGGCTAGTGACTAATTTTACCAATTCTCATTGGCACACTGGAACACCCATATAATTCCCTTGTATATGATACCTAGGTACCCAGGGTATTGGGGTTCCAGGAGATCCCTATGGACTGCAGCATTTCTTTTGCCACCGATAGGGAGCTCAGACAATTCCTACACAGGACTGCCACTGCAGCCTGAGTGAAATAATGTCCACGTTACTTCACAGCCATTTTTCACTGCACATAAGTAACTTATAAGTCACCTATATGTCTAACCCTCACTAGGTGCCAAGTTACTTAGTGTGTGGGCACCCTGGCACTAGCCAAGGTGCCCCCACATTGTTCAGGGCAAATTCCCCGAACTTTGTGAGCGCAGGGACACCATTACACGCGTGCACTACACATACCTATGTGTAGCGTCACAATGGTAACTCCTTACACGGCCATAAAACATATCTAAGATCATGGAATTGTCACCCCAATACCATTCTGGTATTGGGGAGACAATTCCATCATCACCCGGGTCTCTAGCACAGAACCCGGGTACTGCCAAACTGCCTTTCCGCGGTTTCCACTGCAGCTGCTGCTGCTGCCAACCCCTCAGACAGTTTTCTGCCCCCTTGGGGTCTGGGCAGCCCAGTCCCAGGAAGGCAGAACAAAGGATTTACTCTGAGAGAGGGTGTTACACCCTCTCCCTTTGGAAATAGGTGTGAAGGGCTGGGGAGGAGTAGACTTCCCCAGTCTCTGGAAATGCTTTGATGGGCAAAGATGGTGCCCATCTCTGCATAAGCCAGTCTACACCGGTTCAGGGATCCCCCAGCCCTGCTCTTGCGCGAAACTGGACAAAGGAAAGGGGAGTGACCACTCCCCTGACCAGTACCTCCCAGGGGAGGTGCCCAGAGCTCCTCCAGTGTGTCCCAGACCTCTGCGATCGTGGATTTGGAGGTGTTGGGGCACAATGGACTGCTCTGAGTGGCCAGTGCCAGCAGGTGACGTCAGAGACCCCTCCTGATAGGGGCTTACCTCTTTCAGTAGCCAAACCTCCTTTTCTGGCTATTTAGGATCTCTCCTCTGGGCTATTCCTCAGAAAACGAATGCAAGAGCTCACCAGAGTTCCTCTGCACTTTCCTCTCCAACTTCTGCCAAGGATCGACCGCTGACTGCTCCAGGACACCTGCAAAACCGCAACAAAGTAGCAAGACAACTGCCAGCAACATTGTAGTGCCTCATTCTGCCGGTTTTCTCGACTGTTTCCTGGTGGTGCATGCTCTGAGGACTGTCTGCCTTCGCCCTGCACTGGAAGCCAAGAAGAAATCTCCAGTGGGTCGACTGAATCTTCCCCCTGCCAAAGCAGGCACCAAATTTCTGCATCACTGGTCCACTGGGTCCCCTCTCATCCTGACGAGCATGGTCCCTGGAACACAAGAGCTGGGTCCAAGTATCTCCCACAGTCCAGTGGCCCTTCTGTCCAAATTTGGAGGAGGTAAGTCCTTGCCTTCCCACGCCAGACAGCAAACCTGTGTACTGCGTGATTTGCAGCTGCTCCGGCTTCTGTGCACTTTTCCAGGACTTCCTTTGTGCACAGCCTAGCCTGGGTCCCCAGCACTCTGTCCTGCATTGCCCAACTCAATGAGTTGGACTCCGACGTCGTGGGACCCTCCTTTGTGACTCTGAGTTGACCGCTGTCCTCAGATCTTCTAAGTGCCTGTTTTGGTACTTCTGTGGGTGCTGCCTGCTTCTGTGGGGGCTCTCTGATTTGCTGAGTACCCCATCTGTCTCCTCCTCCAAGGGGTGACACCCTGGTTCTTCCTGGTCCCCAGCAGCACCCAAAATCCTCAACCACAACTCTTGCAGCTAGCAAGGCTTGTTTGCAGTATTTCTGCCTGGAAACACTTCTGCAACCTCCAGCACGCAGTGGGACATCTTCCATCCAAAGGAGACGTTCCTAGCCCTTTTTGTCGTTGCAGAATCTTCAGCTTCTTCCACCCAGAGGCAGCCCTTTTGCACCTTCATTCGGGGTTTAGTGGGCTCCTGCCACCCCCGGACAATTTCGTGACTCTTGGACTTTGTCCCCTTCCTTTACAGGTCCTCAGGTCCAGGAATCCATCTTCAGTGTTTTGCTGGTGCTTGTGGTTCTTGCAGAATCCCCTATCACGACTATTCTGTCTTTCTGAGGTAGTAGGGTAACTTTACTCCTACTTTTCAGGGGTGGGGTATTTTGGACACCCTTACTGTTTTCTCACAGACTCAGCGACCCTCTACAATCTCCCATAGGCCTGGGGTCCATTCGTGATTCGCATTCCACTTTTGGAGTATATGGTTTGTGTTGCCCCAAGGCCTATGTCTACCTATTGCATCCTATTGTGATTCTACACTGTTTGCACTACTTTTCTTACTGTTACGTACCTGTTTTGGGTTTGTGTACATATAATTTGTGTATATTACTTACCTCCTAAGTGAGGGTATCCTCTGAGATACTTTTGGCATATTGTCACTAAAATAAAGTACCTTTCTTTTTAGTAACTTTGAGTATTGTGTTTTCTTATGATATTGTGCTATATGAGATGTGGTATGGTAGGAGCTTTGCATGTCTCCTAGTTCATCCTAAGCTGCTTTGCCATAGCTACTTTCTATCAGCCTAAGCTGCTAGAAACACCTCTATTCTACTAATAAGGGATAACTGGACCTGGCACAGGGTGTAAGTACCCCAAGGTACCCACTATAAGCCAGGCCAGCCTCCTACACCTACGCATTACATACTGTATATCTTCAAGGTACATAGATGTGAAGTTAGGGATAGCAAATCTATTCTTCCCTTTATGTACTTACCTTTTTATATATTTGCCTTCAATTTTATGTCCTTGATATTAGTATTCCACAATATTATTAGTGCTGATAGTCAGTAGTGCAATCACAAGTTTGCACGTGGCTAAAACGTCCTCCCAAAAATATTTAGTGGGACAGTTATATTGGAAAATGAATTGTTACAAGAGTTTATTCTTCAATATATACGTTTGTGCACATTTTCCACCCATATTTCTTTTTAGAAGCTGCAAACTTAGTAAAGGTCATAGTTTGCAAAATTGTAACAAATATACTTCACAAGATTCGTGGATGCAGACCTTTGTTCTTGTGTACTCCTTTTGAAGATGGCACCTGCCTTCTGTTCCCTCCAGTTAAGAGTGGTAATAACGGGGCAATGTTGCTGAGCAACAGTCTCTGCTGATAGTGGGCATCTTGTTCCGCTTAAGATGGATTTCCATATAATAAGGTAAAATGCATGTGGTATACGTTCCTTTGGTGTAATGCATTTATGATTTTTGGATGGCATACAAACATAGGTCCACAAAGAAGGCATGCAGTTTGTATGCACTAAAATATTTTTACACATCGTATTCAAGTAGAAAGTACTGGAAATCTAAACATAGCCCTACAGTTTGTGTCCCCCAAAAAGGGTTGTCACAGTTATAACAATGTTGGTTTTGTAGAGTAGTAACTTCTGCAGAAATCCAAGACTGTGGGAAAATGATATCTGGTAGCCTACATGGGAACTCACGCAGCAATATGTAAAAATGCCAGCCAGACGTGTATTCTTTCATACCCCCGGCACTCCTCACAGTTCTCATAAATATTTTCGCACAAGCTGTCACCACCTGTTCCTATTTATCACACCATAGATTTGACAGAATCGCCTTATGCTTGGCTGTATATAAAAAAGGACATTTTAATATAGGCTACAACTCAAGAACAAACATCATGCAGAAACAGTTTATTTTAAATTTGACTAGGGACAGCTCCAACTGTTATAATAGAGCTTTTAACATCAACATATAGAATAGCTACAAGAAGGAGACCCCCCTTCCCCAGCCGTTGGTTGTTTTAAGCATCAATCACAGCCCACTTAATAATCATGGTCACTCTTGGCTTCTGATATATTGCATAATCACGACCATTTCACTAGTACAGTAACTGTGAAAATCCACATACAGAAAGGCACTCTAGTTTTGTTTTGTCCAGTGTAACTGTGATGAACACCTGTCTACAATTTCCTTGAAAAGTCCATTATTGAATATTGACATTAGGTTTCACTCATATTATTATTATTATATTAATGGATTCTCCAGAGTTGTACTGACACTGAGTAGACTCTTCACCCGGAGGACAGCAAATAAATGGTGCCTGCAAGCCTGCTGAGGTGTCACCGAAGCTTCTTTGGAGTGGACTCAGATTCCCATCCTACTAGAAAAGTGACAGAGATGAACGAGTCCCATCAGACTTTATAGGCCCCTAAGCATCCGTGGAGATTAGAAGATAGGGAGGAGCCACTTAATCAACGTATAATGTTCCTTTGCCTCTCTGCCTCCCAGGGTCCATGGCTTCAACAGGATTGTGAAATCCGATGGGACTCTGCAGCAGCTTTAATGGCAAGTTCTTGTGTTGCTGGATCCTACTTTGAGTTGCTAAGGATCCCCTGTTCTGCTGTCATTGGAACTTACAGGGAATAGCACCTCATATGTGGCTGTTGTTTCTGTGGGAATGCTTTCCCTCCAGCTGCTGGCAGATATCAGGGCTGCCCTCAAGATTCCGCCCATAGCCCATTAGCCTTCTTTGTGGAGTTTGACTGAGCTGTCCCCTAAAAGCCAGAGTTATTGTTGGTTTTGTCAGTGCTTGTTTATAGTGAATGATCACAATTGCTATCTGTGGATGTCATTGAAGAGGTTTTGTGGTGTAGCATCTATAGGGCTAGTCAGGTTGATAAACGAAGAGACTTCTGTGAATAGTCTTGCACCCAGCAGTACACTTCAAGCAGCAGAGCAATGCTAGAAGACGTCAGTTGGAGTAGTCAATGTTGAGGCTGTAAAGAGTAATGATTTAGAGATATGTTTCGAACTGTGTGTAAAGGAGACTGTGCTCTAACTGAATACATGGTGTAAGTTCTTTTTTACTGGCTTTCACCTTTTGCTACTTATGTCACAGGGTGTCAGTTGTCTCACATGGTGGTTCCAGGCAGACAGCCTAGCCACATTTAGAAAGACCTGGCAGCCTGGTCAAATATTTCTGAGAGCGGAACTGCAGAGGCTTCGCTCAGAAATCTGATGTTTCCCCAACTTGCAAATGGGGTAGGAGATCCATGAGTTTGATGGTGCAGGAGTGCCACTGATTTAGAGAGAATTTTTAAATGAGGTCCTCAGTCTTTTGTTTTATAGGGCTTCATAGGAAGCTTTCATTGTGAACTACTGGATCGAAATCCTGTTATTTCCTGCAGTGACATCACAACAGTGTTTAACCAAAATAGTTGTCCACTGTTTTGATGTCGCCCAGGGGAAGGGCGGACCTGATCTTTGTTCTTAAGCTTCGTCCTTGTCTCTAGAGACCTGAGTACAGTGGTGGAATGGTAGGAGGCAATGTCACTTAGCTTCTCCCGCCTCTACTGGATCACCACAGATTGAAGTGGGCAGGAGAACGAGTGTGGCTCTATGTCTGCGCCAGCTGCCTTCTGCTCTGTCAGTGCAGGTCTCTGAAGATCTGAGCTAAAAGGAGAAATGAAGATTGAAGAGTGAAGGTTGATACACCTCTATCACAGAGTCTCTGTCAGCGTGCCACAGGCTCTCTACATTCAATTTGAGAGTGTGGAGCACAGATTTGGGCTGGGATGATGTAGGATGTTTGAGGTGGGTGGCAAGTGGCAGAGAGTGTTTGGGGTGGGTGGCAAGACACCATGTATTTGTCCTGTTGGTGCAGTGGAGGGGTGATGAGTATATGAAGAGGGTGGTGTAGATGGGTGGCAGGAAGTCAGGCTTTTTATTTTATATTTGTATTTTGGAAGAGGAGGGCTTTTTCAGAGGTTGAAGGTGGTGGGTGGCAGAAGGCCACGATTGTTAAACATTTTGTACATGTTCTATATGGCCCCCTCGTTACTCCTCTGCCCCTACCTATTTCTTGCAAACAGGGACACATTTTTTGTGGGTTCCACATACAACATACAATTTTAGATGAGTAAAATATTAATAACAGGGATTTATTTCACGGTGCTGTTCTGAGTGACTTCATAGAAAACGCAAGCTTGATTCTTGTTGTCTATTTGATGTCAGTTCCCTTCGGCAAAACACATCACCGTTATTCACAGTAACTCATCTATAATTCATTACATTGAGTTCCACTTTCAAAGATAATCCATACAAGGGGGGAAGAAGGTTCAAAATGTACTTGCTACTCCAGGCCTCTGTTTACTAGCTGCGGTAAGTGGGACAAGGATGTCAGAAAGACTTGCACTAATTTTGCTGGGATACTTTCTCTGGTTGCAATTGTTTTACAGTGGGTTAGCACTGCAGGTTTAACTTTAATCAATGGTAAAGAACATACAAAAAGTGTGGCCCACAAATAATGTAATATCCTCATCAACAATCCACCACCCACTTGTAGACTGGGCACCTAGTCCCTTTGGATTATATTTGGGCACACTGGAAGTGGTAAAAAAAAGTCTCTAGTCTTTGTAAGAGCCCTGGTACAGGAACTCATGATTTCCCGTAGTCAGTGATTGCACCAGATCCTTCACACTACCCCCAGATTGACATCCTCTCAATGTTCTCCAGTTATGCAATGCAATGCTCCATCTACCCACAGACCCAGTTGCACCCAGCTGCTTGTACTCCCATTGTGTCCCATATGCCCCCACTCCATGCTCGACTGCACCCTAAGTTTCCCCAATGTGTTGTTTTATCTACACCCCTGGATTCTAAGTCTTAACTATTTGCCCCATTTTTGGGGTCCCATTGGAAGTCCCCCTGCTGTGCCTGTCAGTTTCCCTATGGTGTTGTTCCCTCTGATACTGTGTCCTTACTACAGGATTCCTCCTCAATTGCACCTTTTGGGGCTGGTAGGGTGTGTTTAGGGTGGTGGTGATGGTTAGGGTGGTGGAAGGGTGATAGTAAGGAGTTGGTAGTGTGGTGGTAGGTTGGTGAGGGTGGTGGTGCTTAGGGTGGTGGGTAGTGTGGTGGTCAGGATGGCGGTGCTAAAAGGGATTATTTTGGCAGTTTGAATTTGATGTTTTAAACTGGAAAGCTAGGCTACAATGGAGGCCCAGAGACATGCTTTCCAGTGCCACTGCAGTGGATGGCACAATGAGCGCTGCAGTCCATTGGTAGCATTTAATTTACAGGCTCTGTGTACAACTGGTACCATATACTAGGGACTTATAGGAAAATTATATAACCCAGTCAGGTGCATGTCAAGTTTACCATGTTAAAAGGAGGCCCCTAAAGTACATATATTTCTATAGCCAGCAAAAATAGGGTTTAGCAAAAATTCCTGAGTGATGTTGCAGAAAATGTGCGCTCAGATACATGAATATATGAAATGGGGGTTTGGAGGAAGAAAAAACAAAGATTACGTAATTCCCGGAATGATAGAGTAATAGTTTTAATGAATATTTGTGTATCTATGTTTATGCACATTGATGAGTGAGAAATCCAGATGAAAGGCCTTGAGTCTAATTCAACTATGCCGCATGGTGTAAAATCAGAACTTAATCCAAAAGGGATTAAAAGCAAAAAAAACTGTTTTAAGATGGCTACAGAACAGCTGCAGCTTCGATTAACTTTCTCTTGTTTAACTGAGTTGATTTCATTCTGAAAACAGATGGAAACTTTTGAATCTGCAGTACTAAAAAGAGAATCTATAAGTCGAGATGATGCTATTCAGCAAGTTTCACTTGCATCAGGGCAGTCAGAAATATCTAAACGAAATGCAATGATACTGGTATCTTCCATTGTGAATGATGATAAAGCGACAATGCGATTGAAAATTGAAAGATGTTGATATCCGCAGATTAATGTGCCGCCAGAGTCGGAGGTGTAGCTGTTTGTAAGAAAATGGCTCCCTGTTGCAGTTACCCTCCACTTTTTGCCTGATATTGATGCTGACTTGACTAATAAGTGTGCTGGGACCCTGCTAACCAGGCCCCAGCACCAGTGTTCTTTCACTAAAAATGTACCATTGTTTCCACAATTGGCACACCCCTGGCACACAGATAAGTCCCTTGTAAAATATACCAGTGGTACCAAGGGCCCTGTGACCAGGGAAGGTCCCTAAGGGCTACAGCATGTGTTGTGCCACCCTAAGGGACCCTTCACCTAACACATGCACACTGCCATTGCAGATTGTGGGTGTTGGTGGGGAAAAAAAGGCAACCAGGATCGCTCTCAGGGCCTGTCTTGGCAGCCCTTTGTGGCTGGCCATGCTATTGCAGACATAGTGGCTCAGGGTGAGCTACTGGACATCTGGGGGCACTGGTCCCCCATGGGGTCAGGGTACACACATTACTCCACAGTATATGATATCCACACCCAATGATTTCTGGTTTTTGTCTAGGGAGCTGTTTTCCCATTTCCAGCGGTGCCAACCATTACCACACACATATTCATATAATTACCTGGTCTTGCTGGACCTAGAGCTGTGTGCCTCGCAACCAGCAGCGTTCACGTGGCGCTTTCCTCATATTCATTGTTTGACACTGTGTTTAGGGACTAATTAGAGCAGGTCATTGAATAATTCTTTAGCACAAACCTAGGCTCTGTGGATACATTTGCAGTGGTGTGGGAGGCCTTTAAAGTCTATATATGGGATATTACCTTGTCCAAACACGCCAGGGTCCTCAAGCTGCTGCAGGATTGTCTGGCATGACTTGAAGTGGAGATTTTAGACTTAGAGCGATAGCACAGTGAGACGATGGAGAGGGGACGTAGTAATGGTAAGGTAGATGACTATCATGAAAGGGTGCAGAATGAGGGAAATCACTTATGGGAATATGCAGTTACTTGGATGTATGATGATGGGGAGCTCCATGACGCTTCTTTTGCTGCACTGCACCACCCTAAAGGGCTGATGATACAATCCTAGAGATGCAAGATGAACAGGGGCAGCCATCGGTCTTGGGCCGCTCCCACATGTATTACGCAGAGCTACATACATTGCGACTCACCCCGGAGGACAGCTCCACTGCAGAGTTCCTTCCACATTTTGCAATGAAATGGTGTACCAAAACCTACTGGTTCCCCATCTGGTTACCCTGTATGAGGAAATGGTGAAAGACGGTCATATGCTCCTTACCATGTGTGAGGCTCTACTGCTTACTCTCCTAAAACCCAGGAACCCAGAAGACCGTTGCTCGTCGTACAGGCCGCTGTCACTCTTAAACGTGGATACTAAAATCTGTGTGAAGATCCTTGGCAATCGGTTGGCTCTGCTGCTTGCAGGTAAAGTGGGCCCTGAGTAAGCCGGGTTTGTCCCGGGTTGCAATGTGGTGTATAATTTTAGGACACTTTTTGGTGCGATTCAACATTTAGACCTCAAAGTGCGGACCAACACTGTCTTCCTCGAAGCTGAAAAAGCTTTAGAGTCAATGGAATGGAGCTTTATGCAAGTAGTGATGCTAGACAATTATGGCACTGCAGAGACTATCAGAGACTTTCTGAGGCAATTGAATGCTAGATCAAATTGCAGCTATCGGTCACTGGACAGGTAGCCATCATGAAAATGGTGGTATTAACTCACTTTCTCTTTCTGTTCACAAATATCCCAATCCCCCTACCCAACTCGGTACTCAAAACCCGAAAGGCACTCATGATTTGGTTGGCTTGGGTGGGGAAGAAACCGAGAGTATGCTGGGAGACCTTGACTTTACCCTATGATATGGGAGGACTTAATGCCCCTGACCTTGATACATTCTATTGGGCAGCTCAGTGAATGTTTACACATTACTGGGTCCATGGCCCACAGGATTTACCCCACCTGTGGTTGGAGCGAGATGCGGCAGTGCCACACACATTACCTCAAGCACTGTTTGGGTGACCAATAAGGTGCTATCGCACCTTTGACTCTCTAAACACCACGATCTGCTCCAGGCAACACCTCCTAGCGGGACAGCTTGGGTTGTGGCTTTATTCACCCCACATACCACTATCCTGGTGCTTATGGTTCCCCTTGGGCCAGGAACAGGGTTCAGTACGTGTGTTCAAAGAGTTAATTATACACACTATGGGGGACTTCTTCAGCGATGGTGCAATGTGCTGCTGGGACCAGGTGCAAGACTGCAGTGGCAAAGCCACTCTTCTAACACTATTTCATTATTACAGAGTATGACAGGCACTGTGGGTACTCCAGGGAGAAGATGCTTGAATATGTGACAGAACAACTAGGTCCTAAACAACTATAGCCTAAACCACTACTGCTAAACAACTAAAAAGTCTCTACAACTAAGTACTGAACAACTACTGTCTAAACAACAATTGTGCCTGAATAACAATTGCCTGAACAACTAATTTTAAGGTAAGGTTCAGGCAAGTAGTGGTTTAGACCTTGTTGTTCAGGATGTTTCCCCAAATCCGGCCTCCCCCTCCTCATAACATAGACAGTTGGCACTAACAAGCAGGACGTAAAGGGCAAAACAGACCAGGGTATAGTACACCCTATTGACATATATAAAGTGTAAAAGTCGGGAAACATCCTGAACAACGAGGTCTAAACCACTACTTGCCTGAACCACTACAGCTAAACAACTAAAAAGTCTCTACAACTAAGTACTGAACAACTACGGTCAACAATTGTGCCTGAATAACAATTGCCTGAACAACTAATTTTAAGGTAAGTTTTTCTTTTTGTTTTTTTTATGGTTTATTAGTTGCTAAATATATACACGTTGTTTAGAATATATATATATATATATATATATAAAAATATATATAAGTTGTTTAAAAACCAAAAAGAAAACCTTACCTTAAAATTAGTTGTTCAGGCAATTGTTATTCAGGCACAATTGTTGTTTAGACAGTAGTTGTTCAGTACTTAGTTGTAGAGACTTTTTAGTTGTTTAGCAGTAGTGGTTTAGGCTATAGTTGTTTAGGACCTAGTTGTTCTGTCACATATTCCAATTATTTACGTCCCTTGGGCTATTGGATTGATGAATGTAGTCAAATCAAATCAAATCATTAACATTTATAAAGCGCGCTACTCACCCGTGCGGGTCTCAAGGCGCTAGGGGAAAAGGGGGGTTATCGCTGCTCGAACAGCCAGGTCTTTAGGAGTCTCCGGAAAGTGGAGTGGTCCTGGGTGGTCCTGAGGCTGGTGGGGAGGAAGTTCCAGGTCTTGGACGCCAGGAAGGAGAAAGATCTCCCACCCGCCGTAGAGCGGCGGATGCGAGGGACAGCAGTGAGTGCGAGGCCAGAGGAGCGTAGGAGGCGGGTGGGGACGTAGAAGCTGAGGCGTCTGTTGAGGTATTCCGGTCCCTTGTCGTGGAGGGCTTTGTGTGCGTGGGTGAGAAGTCGGAAGGTGATCCTTTTGCTGACTGGGAGCCAATGCAGGTGTCTCAGGTGTGCGGAGATGTGGCTGCTGCGGGGTACGTCGAGGATGAGGCGGGCCGAGGCGTTTTGAATGCGTTGCAGGCGATTTTGGAGTTTGGCTGTGGTCCCGGCATAGAGGGTGTTGCCGTAGTCCAGGCGGCTCGTGACGAGGGCGTGGGTCACGGTTTTTCTGGTGTCGGCGGGGATCCAGCGGAAGATCTTGCGGAGCATGCGGAGGGTGAGGAAGCAGGCGGAGGACACGGCGTTGACTTGCTTGGTCATGGTGAGAAGAGGGTCCAAGATGAAGCCGAGGTTGCGGGCGTGGTCTGTGGGGGTCGGTGCGGTGCCGAGGGCCGTGGGCCACCAGGAGTCGTCCCAGGCGGACGGGGTGTTGCCGAGGATGAGGACTTCCGTTTTTTCAGAGTTCAGCTTTATGCGGCTGAGCCTCATCCAATCTGCGACGTCCTTCATACCCTCTTGTAGGTTGGTCTTGGCGCTGGCGGGGTCCTTGGTGAGGGAGAGTATAAGTTGGGTGTCGGCGTAGGAGGTGATGATGATGTCGTGCTTGCGTACGATGTTGGCGAGGGGGCTCATGTAGACATTGAAGAGTGTCGGGCTGAGTGATGAGCCTTGGGGTACGCCGCAGATGATCTCGGTGGGTTCTGAGCGAAACGGAGGGAGGTAAACTCTTTGGGAACGGTTTGCGAGGAAGGAGGCGATCCAGTCCAGGGCCTGGCCTTGGATCCCAGTGGAGCGGAGGCGGGTGATTAGGGTGCGGTGACAGACGGTGTCAAAGGCAGCCGAGAGGTCGAGAAGAATGAGGGCGACTGTTTCACCGTTGTCCATCAGGGTTCTGATGTCGTCTGTGACTGAGATGAGGGCGGTTTCAGTGCTGTGGTTGGTTCGGAATCCGGTTTGTGAGGGGTCGAGCAGGTTGTTGTCTTCCAGGAAGGTGGTCAGCTGTTTGTTGACGGTCTTCTCTATTACTTTGGCTGGGAAAGGCAGAAGAGAGATGGGGCGGAAGTTTTTCAGGTCGCTCGGGTCAGCCGTAGGTTTCTTTAGTAGGGTGTTGACTTCGGCGTGTTTCCAGCATTCGGGGAAGGTAGCAGAAGAAAACGAAGAGTTGATGACGGTCTGGAGGTGCGGGGCGATGATGTAGTCGGCTTTGTTAAAGATGAAGTGCGGGCAGGGGACCGAAGGGGCGCCGGAGTGGATAGAATTCATGATGGATTTGGTTTCTTCCGTGTTGATGTGGGTCCAGTTGTTGAGGGTGATGGCCGGGGATGCGGGTTCGGTGGTGTTTGGTTGGGTCTGGTGTCCGAAGCTGTTGTGGAGGTCGCTGATCTTGCGATGGAAGAAAGTGGCGAGGGATTCGCACAAATCCTGTGAGGGTGTGACGGCGTTGGCGTTCGCGCTGGGGTTGGAGAACTCCTTGACGATGCTGAAGAGTTCTCTGCTGTTGTGGCTGTTTTTGTCCAGTCTGTCGGTGAAAAAGTTCCTTTTGGCAGCGCGGATCAGGTGGTGGTGTTCGCGGGTAGCGTTCTTGAGGGTGGTCATGTTGTCAGCGGTGTGGTCCTTGCGCCAGGCTTTCTCAAGGGCGCGACAAGTTTTCTTTGATTCTTTGAGGGTGTCAGAGAACCAGAGAGGTTTTTTGGTGTTGGTCTGTCGATGCGTGCGTTTGAGGGGAGCAAGGTTGTCTGCGCAGTTGGAGATCCAGTTTGTGAGGTTGAGGGCTGCGTCGTTGGGGTCGGTGGTGAGGGTGGGTTGGTTGGCGGCGAGTGCGGAGAAGAGTTGTTCTTCAGGGATCTTGTTCCACTGTCGACGAGGGATGGGTTGAGTGCGGAGGTGGCGGGTCTCGCGTCGGAATGTGAAGTGGACGCAGCTGTGGTCGGTCCAGTGTAGGGCGGAGGTGTGGCTGAAGAAGACGTGTTTGCTGCCGGAGAAGATAGGGTCGAGCGTATGTCCGGCGATGTGGGTGGCGGTGTTCACCAGTTGTTTGAGGCCGAGGTTGGCGAGGTTGTCGAGCAGGGTGGTGGTGTTGGGGTCGTTGTTTTGTTCCAGATGGAAGTTGAGGTCGCCTAGGAGGATGTAGTCCGGTGAGGCGAGGGCGTGCGGGGAGATGAAGTCGGCGATGGCGTCGCTGAAAGGGGCGCGTGGTCCGGGAGGACGGTAGACGAGGGATCCTCTGAGGGTGGTCCTCGGGTCGGTGCGAATCTGAAAATGCAGGTGTTCAGCGGCGAGAGGGGTGTCTTCGGTGGAGGTGGTGACGCTGATGGAGCCCATAGTGATGGAAACAGAACAGCTCCTTATGGTCATTGTGCTTACACACATATATTTATTGGCAAATGAAGCACACACACTCAAGTCAGCCATCAGCTTTTTAACAGCATTTATATCCAATGAAATTGCAAAGGACCTGGAGTAACAATGTCACCTAATAAGATTCTCAAAATATAAGGAATTTTGAATCCTTTCTATAGGGCCCAACTTTGATGAGGTAGCTTTTCCTATAGAATATCATTAACTAAGGGTACTCAGTAATGTTAACAGCAAGGTAATCCCATTTAGCTCTGTGAGAAGAAGAAGAATGGAGCTGCAATTCCTGAATCACAGGAGACAGTGTTAAACTTTAGGAAGATAGTGCCCATGCACCATCACCAGAACAACAATCAAAATTTTAAGCAACAAAAGAAATTATGATATTGCAGCAAAGAACTAAATGTAGGACCATGCTGGGCAGATATACATTCAACGGCTTCAGCAACAGGTACAAATCCTTTAGGTTTGACTTGTTACAGAAGTGGTTGTTTCTCATGTTTCTTGAAGAGACAGAAACAAAACAACTGCTTGATTGGACTAATTTTCATTTAGTGTGATTGTTTCCATCTGTAACACTTCAACAATGTAGATTCTTACAGTGGTGCACATAACATTGCAATAGAAAATGCAGAAATGCAATCATGCATGAGGTAGCAGCCAGTTCATTTGTTGTATATTATGCTTGCATCACATCTGGTCCAGTACTTGAGGTATGGTCTATGGCTGTGGACACAGCAGGCTCATCAGTCCCCAGAATCTGGACATTGATTTCAACACGGCTGTACTCTTTTAGAAGACTATTCAGAATAGAAAGGGGAGTTGCTGGACTAACCAAGAAGTATTTTCATGCCGGACAGGGTGGCTGCTGAACAGAATCAGCCACATAGTGCTTCTTGATGTGATTGATCAACACTATTCTGTATCATATTTTGCACCTGTAAGCAGTGACAGGATTAGTGTCTGTGCCCTCTACCCTAAGAACTGGAACAGGTGGTCCATAAGATTTTCCAAAGACTTAGGGGGTCATTCTGACCCTGGCGGTCCATGACCACCAGGGCCGGGGACCGCGGAAGCACCGCCAACAGGCTGGCGGTGCTTCCTGGGCTATTCTGACCGCGGCGGTAAAGCTGCGGTCAGAAAAGGGGAACTGGCGGTTTCCCGCCGGTTTTCCCCTGGCCCAGGGAATCCTCCATGGCGGCGCTGCTTGCAGCGCCGCCATGGGGATTCCGACCCCCTTCCCGCCACCCTGTTTCTGGCGGTTCTTACCGCCAGGAACAGGATGGCGGGAACGGGTGTCGTGGGGCCCCTGGGGGCCCCTGCACTGCCCATGCCACTGGCAGTGCAGGGGCCCCCTAACAGGGGCCCACAAAGATTTTCACTGTCTGCCTAGCAGACAGTGAAAATCGCGACGGGTGCCACTGCACCCGTCGCACCCCTGCAACTCCGCCGGCTCCATTCGGAGCCGGCTTCCTCGTTGCAGGGGCTTTCCCGCTGGGCCGGAATGGAATATTCTGTAACAATTCCAATGATGAAACTTGAATCAGTTTTTAACTCTGGAGATTCAGACCAATTGCATACATTGGGATGCGGAAAAGCATATGATATGGGAGTCGGCCACCTAACGCTCCTGTAGGCAATTTATGTAGCACTTTCTGGACCTTAAAAATTTTACAGAACCATGACACTCCTGAACACAGTACCTAGTGGTCAAAGCTTGCTTAAGCATACCACTTAGTTGCTCGACCACAAGGTTTGTTTATGGACAAAAAGGGTATCACTACAACAGTCATTCTCCCAGATCACACATAGCAGCCAAATACACTTCAGCGGTGAAAGCAGGGCCATTTTCTGAATGGAAAGTCTGAACTGCTCCTATTACTACTGGGCACTGCAAGCCGTTTATGAACACTTGAGCAGTGGCAATCCTTTGTGTCCACACACAATGCAACAATATATAATTATATTGATTGACTATTGGCAATGGGCCAACATGATCAAGGAACATAACATCAACAGGTTTATTGGTTATCATGAGGGGAGTAGGTGTGGTTTTTACTGTAGTTGCTTCATTTGCTACCACGTGGTACCTCTATTTCTTGCATTCTTTGGTAAATAAGGTCATCAGTATCACTGCTGTAGAATTGACATAGCAGCACTAATTCCAACAATGAGCTAAAACTTACCCTCCATGAGCTTTCCTAATCTGGCCTAATTTAGCTTGCTCAATAGATATGCACATTTTGCATGACAGCCTACTGCACCCAATGAAGCTGAAGAGCACACACATTAGGATACTTGCTTTAGTATCCTCCTCAAATATAGGTGTAGGAGAAACTACAGATATATATTTTTCCTATGGCAAATATGCTGCTTCCAAATGGTGGTTTGCATAGCTGTGATAATTTTCTCAGTAGGAGTAAACTGTTCCTCTGCAATAGAACATAAGTGTGACCTATAAGCTGGGGCAGGGAGTCACTCACTGTAAACTATATATGTGTAGCCTCAAATGCTAGGAAAAATCCTAATTACTAGGTTCATGTCATGTTATTGCCCCACTTTTGTAAGTGTTTCATCCCTAAATATCTGCTTGCAATCCATGTAAGATAACAGTATGCATTTTTTAAAACATTTATCAGAAAATGGTGGTGTAATTATTTCATATAAGGGCTTAACCAACTCAGCATAATGCAGCAAGTAAGGTCTCCCAAAGTTCAACAACTGTAATTGCAATTTTCTTAGTGATTTCATCGCCACATTGCCCTTGCAGGTGATAGTGCACTTTACAAATACACATAACAGCTTAGAGGTTGTAAAGTATCACAATTCTGCAGGAAGTCCAGTTCCAGTCATTTACCCTCACTGGATGAATCATATTCAAGGGAAATCATGTTACGGTATTCAATCTTAGATTTCTTTAGGTTTAATTCATACCTGTGCAGGGATAGAAGATTCACTATTCTATCCTCCCTATCTAGGTGTTCTCTTGACTTATCATCTGTGATGCAGATGTCATCAATAAATGAACCTATCATAACACCACTGGATTGAACTAGATCTCCATTAATTTTGCTTCAAAAAGCCCAGGACAATTACTATACCTTTAGATTGTATCCACGTCTACTGGACTTCTTCTGTGTAGGGTATCCAGTCCCTGATTTCTGTTTAACTCTTTGATTTTATTTCTTATTATCATTTTTCCAGTGCTTTCCCTTTATCTGAACCATCTGGCTCATTCTTTTGTTTTTAATTGTGGTTTTCCACCAGGGGACCTTAGGTATCTTGAGGTACAGAGATATAATTCCAAAATAATTTTATGAAGCTCTTGTTCACGATCTTGAATGGGAACAATAGCCAAATGCTTGCACAATGGGCTGTTTTACTTGTTACTTAACATGCATGAAAACTATGGCCCTCATTACAACCCTGGCGGATGGCAGTAAAATGGAGAAAAGTACTGCCAATAGGCTGGTGGTACGTTTCCCCATACTATGACATTGACGGTTTGGCTCAAGCCAAACCGGTAATGTACCACACCGTCCGCCACGGTGGTAACGACCGCCGGGCTGGAGACTGCAGTCCACCTGCGGTATTATGACCCCGCTTACTGCCATGGTTTTTGTGGCCTCCTTATCGCCACGAAAGCCATTGCGGTAGGCACTATCAGTGACAGGGAATCCCTTCCCTGTCACTGATGGGGATCTCCCCCACCCCACTGCCCCTCCCCGGGTATCACCCCCTCCCACTCCAGACTCTCCCCACAACATACATGCACCTTCATACACCATCAAACACACGGATATCCACACTCATACCCACATTCATCCCCGCATGCATACATCAATTCACACACACATCCACACATACTGACATACATACATGCACACAACACAACATACAAGCATTCACACATCCATACACGCACACACGGACAACATGCATCTCACACCCACATACATGCATGCACAGACAAATAACACACACACTCTCCCACACACACACAAAAACCCCCTCCCCTGTCGGAGCACTCGACTTACCTGATGTCAGGGGGTCCTCCGGCAGGAGACGGGACAGGGCGCTGCTGCCAGCAGCAGCGTCCGCCAGCAGAATACCACCAGGCCGTATCATGGGTCATGATGCGGTCGGCGGAGGTCTACTTGCGTGGCGCTGCTGCTGGCAGCAGCGCCACCTTACCGCCATTCACCATCCACCACCATGGCCACAGCTGAAATTCCACCATCCTTCTGGCAGAATTCCGGTTACGGTCATAATTTGGTGGACGGCTGGTAGCTGCGGTGTCGGTCTTTTGGCGGCCTTTGCCGCGGCCGTAGGTGGCATTTACCGCCAATGTCATAATGAGGGCCTACATGGCTTAGAGTTTGAGGGTTGCAGGACATTCACCAAAAAAGTGGCAAATGTTGATTCTGCCAAACTCATGGTTTCTTCCACTCTATTTAAAGTGGCGGAAAGGTAATCAATGGTGGCTTCTCTGTTATGGTGCAGGAGAGTCACCACCCTGCCAGTAGAGGCAAATTAAAAAGAACATGATTTTAACAGGTTTATTATCATTTTATTTTTCGTTAGGAGCAGAGCCTTGGAGGCGGGTCCATAGCAAGAATGGTGGAGGAGTGGTGAGCACTGCTGTCAGTGCACATGTCAGTTTGGCTGGCTGTCTTAGGACGCCCAAACTGACATGCGCATTGACATCTCTCCAACCAAGCTGCTCTCATGGATATTACCAGCATGTGAGCAGCATCTGGATTGGCCATAGTGGAGTCTGGGAGTCTCAGCCTGTGCACATCAGAAGAGCGGCGAGTGGCAGGTAAGTTTTTTTTTTGTTTTACTATTAATTCCCCCCGAGCTGCCCCAGTACTTTTGCCTGACACCAGCCGCTGCTGAAGGTAATGTTTCTAACAGTGGAGCTTACCGTAGCGCCGCAGGCAAAAACCTTTGACTGACAGCCCATCTCACATTGGGCAGCAGATCAATTAACCTTATACTATACACCCTGTTTTGGACAGACTTCTAACATCTATTTTTTCTGTTCAGAACTCTCAGGGAAAGCTGGCGGCACCCAGTGCCAAAGAGAGAACCAAAGAAATTCCCCCACCCCCACCTCTAAGGAAAATTTCTGTTGTGCTTTTCATATAAAAGACGCCCACTTTCGGGGTTTATTTTTGAAAAATAGAAAGCTTTGCTAAGTGGGTGCATTAAACATGCCGCCTGCTCAGCAGAGTTTCTCTGTCTTTACAGGAGCCGCTGCGACAAGGCCCAGAGATTTCTGTCTGCCTGCTGAAGTGCTCTTTGTATGGTGGTTGGTCTTTGGCCAGATCAGCAGAATACATGCCTGGCAGATCAAAGTACCAGCCACCATATTCTAAGTAAGTCTCATAGTCATTCTTTGCTGAACTGCAGCCCATCGTGTGTGCATGCCATAGACTGAGGCACTTGAAGCAGGAGTTTGCAGGCACCTATTTCTGTATTTCTTTTGTATATTTTATCCTGACAGAAATGTATGCCTTACAATTTGATTTCACTATGTTTTTTATCTGAGAACAACTTAATCTGCTTCATGCTCTTGCTTTAGAAACTAAGTGCATGAGTGAAATATATACGTGGGAGCATTCACCTGGACATATATGGACATGTTACCAAGTATTATATTGTGAATTCATTTTGCATTCTTTACTATGTGTAAATGGTGGTCCGTCACTGTCAACACAAACTGCATGTTTTGGAATAAATATAAGATTTTATGATGAAACTGCTATGTGTTTATGCCCATTCTGGAGAGACGAATCGTTGCATGGGTCATGTTGCATTTTCCTCGCTCAGCAACGGTAATTGACCTTTGCATTGTAGTATTTAAAGCCGAATCTCTGTTTATAATTACACTTGCTCATAATAAGCTGTGGTATTAGGCCAAACTTATTTTTACTAACAATGCATAAATATATTTATGATGTAGCAGTGAAAATAAATGTAGCCGGACAACACATGTTTTTAGAATAACTGAAATATTACAATTACAATCACACATATATGACTACAGTGCAAAGGTTAACTCATTATTTTCACAATGCAGCAGAAATGACACGTGTAAAACAGTTTACTGCCCTGCATTAAAAATTACTTTATACAGAAAAACAACTCTGCCTTTAAAATGAAATTCCCAATAGCAGATTGTTCTCCATGAGTGACTACGAAAACCCCCAAGGGACGGTCACCAATTTTTTATGACACGGCAGCTTTTCTGTCATTCGGTGCCTTCCATTGTTTCAGTGCAGATCCAATCAACCGTATGCTGGAGCTATAATACAAAATGTGGATGTCTCGTATTCAGGGCAAACTATTGCTAAATAGGGAAAAGTTTGCCAACACCCAAGAGGCATGTATTTGACACCCCACTTGGTATGCACAAAACTTTGTACAGGGGCACTGGACACTTAAACGTGTTTCCTACCTAAGTTCATAAACATCTGGAGAAAAACACTACCAAGGAAAAGAAAATGCAAAAATTCTAAAGCAGTACGTTGCTACATGATTTATAAATGGACGGGTAGGCCTGCCCACTTACAAACATCTCTCCCCAGAATTTTCTCACAGGCTGAGGAGAGTGGAAAAAAGGGAAAGGCTTTTGCCTATAACTCCTCTGGCTAGGACCAGGGGCTAATCACAGACTTTCCTGACAGTTATGTCCAAAATTAATGTACTGCCTTCCTGGCTTTGCCTAAGGACAGGGAAGACGGGAATGGAGGGAATGCTTTCTCGCCTTACCCAATGGTAGGAGCGCAGTAAAAAACATATAGAAGCAGGATAAAGCTGCCCTGTGACACTCTCATTGCCAAATTGTGGGGGCTAGAGAGAGGAATAAGCTTTCAAACTTGCCACCTTGATTAAGAGTGAGAGCGGAATTTGCACACTCACCCCCCTTGCCTTTCCAAGGGTGAGGGTGGATTTAAAAACCTTGGTTGAACCGGCAGGTGTCCGCTTGGCACCCATTCTTCTTTGTACCCCACTCACATTGCCGAAGTGTGATGGCTGATTGTCCTCTGCTCTCCCGAGGAGGCTTTGCTGGGATTTTTCCTTGATTCCCCTCACCTTGTCCAAGGAGTTTAGGGGTGGAATTGCCACCTCACCTTCCCCAGGGGTTGGGAGGGGGGGGACTATAGTTTTTTTTTTAAAAGAAAAAGGAGGTGTGTGGGGATCTCTCACCTCACCTGCTCCTCAGTGACCTGTTTCAGGGTGCAGGTCAATGGAGGAGTGGGTCGGCTGTCACCTGCTCCTGGTGTCTATTCTTAGCTTGCACCTGCTCCTGCATCCTGTTCATAATCAGTCCTAGGACTCGGGAGTGGGTGACAGTGGGCCCACTCCTCTGTGATCTGCAGAATGATGTGGGCCAGCTAGCACCAACTCCTGCATCCTGTTGGTATTTGTGAAAAGGACACAGGAGCAATGCAAGCAATCTTGCTACTCTATGACCTGCTGAACACTGTTGCTTTATAGAGCAGTGGGCCCTCTTGCGCCCACTCCTGTGCCCTATTCACAATAGTCTACTGGACATAGGATAGGTGTACCTCCTTGACCTGCACCATTATTTAGGACATTAGGGAGCCTCTACTCCTTGCTCCCTGTGTACTGTTGTGTGGTTGGGGCAGGAAAGGGTACAAAGTGGCTTCCTCTTCGGTGGTCCACATTATGTAGACTACTGAGGAGCAGGTTAGTGTGTACCCACTACTGCTACCTGTTCACACATGTGAAGGCAGGGGTAGTTGGCAGCCACTCCTGTTATTTGTTGTGGGCAAAGAGAGGGCTGAGAGAGCCCCTCTCACTCTTGGGCAGCTTGAGTGGGATCGCACATACTTCCCTCGTCCTCTGGCAAGGTGGGAGTAGAATTAATGACGCAACCGCCCTGCTCTTGTATGAGGGTTTAAGACTCTAATACCCATTGTCCTCGAACGTTTAAACTATGCCATCTCTCTTTTTTGTTTAAATTGACCCCGGCAATTAAAATCCTTTAAAGCAACATCACACCAATCCTCTAGCTCGAATTTATTTAAAAAAAAGTCTCCCAACATTTGCGGCCTTTGCAGAGATTTTATAAAAAGGTGTGTGTGTGGTTGGGGGGGGAGGGGGGTGGTGGAGGAAGACAAGGGAAAGGAGGGGGAACACCGGAGCTGCAGACGCAGAGCCAGGATGGCATAGAGGGGCAGCGGGTGGGGTGAAACACGCAAAAGTACAGTCGCGGAAAGTCAGCACACTGGGGCTGAAGGGGAAAGTGGCTCAAAATGTGGCTTCAGGGGACTGGAGGCATATAAAGGGGAGATGTGGGGCATACACTTAAACAGAGGCTCCAGGTGCGAGACAGGGTGGCACACAGGGGCAGGAGGTGTGCAGGGGACTTAGAGGCATTCAAGAGAACACACACTAGAGGAGGGACCACTAGGGGTGAGGTAGGCTGTCCCACAAGGCTGCACCAAGTGAATGGGGCAGACATAGGTGCATAATGAGTGCATGTTTGGTGTCAGAATGCAAACCCATGCATTACATTTAGGGCCAGATGTAGCAAAGGTTTTTACCCCTTTTGTGTCTATGGGAAAAAGTGTTCGTACATATGGCCCTTATTTCCAGCATACTGGAGCGGTGTAGTCCATACCAGACATTGGTGCTCCCAGCTGGACGTGCCTCTCTTAGTAAGCAAAGAAAGTGCAGAAGGTACATAATATGGATAATATGGATTTCTGGGAAAGGACAACAGGCAAGGATATCAGGTTTAAGATTTATTCAAATAAGTAAATTACATAAATGCTAAACCTGGACACTCAATTGGAATAGTCAATAAGTATACACATCATCAAGAGTATAGCAAGGAACTCAGTAAAGCTCTAATATAATTTCACCATAGATTTATCTTCTAAGAATGGGGAAAGAGCCATCTGCTTACCATGGAGACACCACGGTCTTTTATAGTGTTTTAGACAAAAGCTCCACACATTTACTACGTTAGTCTCATACTCTTAACCAATAGGCTACAAGCAAATAGTAATTGTTGAAATTAAATGTTTTCAAGGGCTTTCTCACTATTGTAGTACATGAATCTCTAATGTTCACAGCATCCGTTCCGACACATGAAATGTTACACAGTATGTTATTCAGCCTGGGACAGTTGCTCTGCCCTTGAGAAGGTACACTCTGCTCTGGTAGCTACTTTAAAATGTTTTCTCAGCTAGTGAAGTCTGCGAGTCTTAATTAGAATACAGAATAAACATTGGCTCAAATCACGTGTTAGACAGCAACGTCACAAAGATGGATGTTGAGGCCTAAGTTGTCCTAAATTATGGGAAACATGAATTCTTTAGCATGAAGCACAGGAGTTTCAATTGTTAAACTATCCAATTTCACAGGGGTAAGGCATGGTGGCACATAGGATTGCAAAGGGATGGGTAGACACACATAATGACTGCAGGAGAGTTGGGGAATAGAACAGTTATAGAGGGGGTATAAGACACACTTAGGGGCTGCAGGATGTGGAGAGACATAGAGCGACTGCAGGGCAAGGTGGTGACCTAGGGGCTGCAGAGAACAGCGGTGGCAGACATGAGTAAGTGGGTGGCCAGATTGGAGACACAACATGAATTGTCACTGCTGAGCTCCGAAGTTCTAGCTCATGGCGAGGTCTACAGATACGCAATAAGGACAGTTGGGTGAATTGTGTCTGCAAATAATGGAATCAGTTGAAGCCGTCTCATCGCCTTCATTCAAGACTTCATAAAATGGCCAAGAGCTGCAAAGAGAGTATAGGTGTCCGAAGACGTGAGGAGCAATCAGCCAGGGACCAGAACCTAAAACCCCAGGAGGGGACAGGATAAATAGGTTGAGATCCCCTTAGGGGACATGTAGAGAGGGCGGAAACATTTTATCAACATATGAAAGAGAGTGTATACAACCAAAGGCAAATTATACACTGGGCTTTTGAATGGGGACAGAATTATGTAATCAGAGGACAGGAGTCTTCCTGAACCTGTTGATAGGGGGAAACACAGCAAAATGAACAAATTAATGCCCCAATGTTAGGTGAATTCTCTGGCTCTGGCAGCTGCCAACAGATTTACCCTCTGGAGCGTATCTGAAGAGGCTGCACTGTTGCCCTCTGAAGGAATCTCTTCTGTTTAGACTGAACAGATAGGAACAGTAATATCACGTCAGCTGAAACGAGACAAAGTGAATAATGAGTTAAAAGTCCAAAGAATAAAATTTAATTGTATGTTCTTGGTAACTCTGGCCTGGCCCCCCACCAGACTTCCAACGTGAACCTGATACAGAATACACTTCTGCTGATAATACGTATCTGCAGCAGCAACTTTAAAGACATTTTGATAACTAGGAACTTGCTGAGACAGTGTCTATCTGTGGTTGTAGCTATTTGTAGGCCTTTCCCTGATTGGTAATTTGTTTCGGATGTGTCTGCTGTGTGTGAGTGAGAGAAGGAGGGGTCCTCTCATAGTAAGCTTCACTATAAAGGAAGAGTTTGCGTACTGTCAGCTTCCAGTTCCCTGAATGGTCTCCACTTTTGAACGGACTGTCAACCCCCTCAATGTCCACAGCTTCTACAGTCTCCATTGTGCTTTTTCTTGCTGCCATGTTGTCTAGGTGCCACCTCTCCCCCTGTAATCAGGCCTTGTGGTTGCATGTTTATGTGGAGACTGCACTGGGAGTGGGGTGAGGGGAGGCGATGGTAGGTCAAGCACAACAGCGTTCTCTCCTAACACAAATGGCAGTGATGTGAGATATCACTGAATACATATGTGGAGCCTCAGGGAGCAGGGTGAACATTTCCATTGAATTGTTAATCACGGTGGGTGCAAGATCAGATCAGAATGTAGCGGGTTTCTAATGGTGGTATTCTCTATTTGCTTCTGCCAGACCCCCTTTGATCATGACAATACCTAAACCCAGCATTCTAAAACACAATCTACAAACACTCTCCTCCTCTCTTCACCAATTACACACAACCATACAATCCTCACACTCCACTCCACCACACATATTACCTTTTCCAGTGATCAAAACTAACACAAATACCCCTGACCCACATCCATCCCCTCTTACACACCTCATAGACGCTTCTCCAAAACACATCAACACCCCCTCTAATATTCTAATACTACGCACCAGCACTAACTCACATATAAATCCTTCACAGAAAACCAGTACATCAATATCTCCTCTCACCATTCCACAAAAACAAAACAGACCACACACATCGGCACGCAAACTAACACAAACTTTCACAATACCTTCCGTCACAGCCACTCCCACCCTCATGACTACACAAAGAATACAATTCCTGTCCAATCTTTACCCCATAGTCTCACTCTTCACAAACATCTACCACAATCATCCAACAAAGCAACATTCATTCACCCATCTCTCCCTCATTGCACAATACAAAGCCTTACATTATGATCCACATGCTCCTCCACCACCCCTAACCCATACTCCTTCCACACTAAACAGACACAAACTAAATAAACAACAGGCCACTTTTAACAACTTCGCATCCCCTTGTCTATTACATAATAAGGCTACTCTACAAAAAAAGAACACTATTCATGTCTCTAACAGCCACCAAGTCCCCCAGCAACACACACAGACCCAACAAAATGCCTCACAAGCCTGCTGGAAGAGAAACACTATATTGGAAAACAGGACCATTGTGACCCTCACACAGTTATCACAACTAACAACACACTGCTACAAGCTCAAAATATACTGCTCACCCTTCTCCAAAACAAAACAACACTGCCACAAACACACATTTTCTAAACTGCCTGCTCATAAATGCTTGATCACTTTACTATTCATAACGGAATCATGGTTGGGAGATGAGATGGCCTCAATATTGTATGAAGCCGTTCCTCCAGGATAGCAAACCATCATACAAAACCATATAGGCTAGAGCGGAGGTGGGCTAGCGATTATATTTAAACAAGCATTACATCTCAATAAAACAGACAGCGTTTCCATACCAGTTTGTGAGGCCCACCTCACCAAATTCAACCCTACTCCAACTTCCTTCTATAACTTTCTCCTCCTTTACAGTCCTCCCCCTAACAACTCAACATTCCCAGACACTTTTCTAGATACAATCTCACACCCTATAACATTATACTCAAACCTATTCATTCTTGGGGACCTAAACATTGGTTTGACAAACACAATATGCCCCATCCAAAACCTATCACCACTGGCCTAGTCGCATTGAACCTACATCAGATTGTACACAATCCCACAAACATCGCTGGACACACCCTAGATGTCATTTTTGCAAAGCCTGAACAAGTTACTGTTCCTAACATCACTCCAATCATTTCATTCATTCATTAGCTTTATTTCAGTAAGTATAAATACCATAAAAGCACATCACATTTAACAATTTCATAGTTAAAAAAAAGAACAGCAAACTACATAAAAGACAGTTTTAGTCATAAAAGATTAAAAAAGTGTTTGGGCATAAGCATTTCCCTACTGGAAAAATCACACCATATTATAGATTTGCATAAAAATACATAGTAGGTATTAAAAATCAAATACAGACCTGGCCAAACATATCAAATAGAATAAAACATTACTATTTAAAAGTGTAAGAGTATCTAAACAAAACAAATAAAAAGAGAGAAGGGGAGATGCATCTAGGCAATGTAAGATAAAAAGTGCATACAAAGATAGGTTCATCAATGACTGCTCCCCACATTCCTCTATTTTTTTGAGCGTATTCAGTCTAAGGTGCCAGATTGAATCTAAATATTTTGCCAGGCAGCAAACCACTAAAACAGATGAGTCAGATTTAAAAATTCTCAGAGCCAGTGAGCAGTTTTTAAAACCCATTTTCCTACATAAAGGAATAATCCATCGGACTCTTTGTTTGTGGTATGCGGGGCATTGGAAAAGGATGTGAATTATAGATTCTTCTCTGGCACAGCCCATCGGACACATCTTAGAAGTGCAGCTAGAGTTAGACCATTTATATGTAAGGGTACGCAGAGGAAGAGAGCCTACCCTAAATCTAATATATAATGCACGTGCATACGGAGAAGAGACTATGGGCCTGATTCTAACTTTGGAGGACGGTGTTAAACCGTCCCAAAAGTGGCGGATATACCACCTACCGTATTACGAGTTCCATAGGATATAATGGACTCGTAATACGGTAGGTGGTATATCCGCCACTTTTGGGACGGTTTAACACCGTCCTCCAAAGTTAGAATCAGGCCCTATGTCCATATATTGTACAAATTCATAGTGGCATTTGAATTGTAGGAAATTGCCCGTCATGGAAGATGGCGAGACAGCAGACAATTGTGAAAGTTGGACATAAAGCCAAAATGCATCCTTTAATATCTGTGTTGCATTTTTTGGGATAGATAGCGGGTCCTTCCAATAAGAGCCCAAGCCAAGTAGTGAGAAGGTCCGTTCTACGTATACACACCACTTAATTTTTGGACTGGTGTTGTTGGCCATCAAATTAGCTAGCCCACATCTATAGGGGGCAAGAGAATCTAATGACCATAAACAAATCCAATATAACAGGGGCCTAAGTGCGACGATCTGGCTGATGGGGGGCAGGTTTAAGTCCATTCGTATTGGGAGCATTGGGGTGCTGGAAGGAACTCTTAGCAACGACCTTAAGAAGGAGTTTTCCACCTTTGTCAGATCATCTAAGCTACAGTGGCCCCACAGTTCGGCTCCATAAATGGCTCCCCCTCTTGCTTGTAATTTATAGATTTCAACAGCGGGCGTCATGGCAAAGCTAGGAGATCTAGCTGCGAATCTTATAATGCCACTCGCTCGCTGGTTCAATCGAAGGGTGGCCTTCTGGATATGACAGTGCCACTTATGCGAGTCTTCTAATTTCAAGCCTAGGTAGTCAAAGTCGCTGACTCTTTCCAACGCAGCCCCCTCTAAATAAATAGGTCGTCGCATCCTGCCTTTTTTGTCCCCAAACACCATACACTTAGTTTTTGATCGATTAAGTTCGAGGCCATGGTCATTACAAAAATCCATGAACCTCGAAAGCAGAGTTGAGAGGCCTGTGGCTGTTTGGGATATCAGCAGGGTGTCATCAGCAAATAGGAGGCAGGGAATCTTCTGCCCTCCTAATTTGGGGGCGTCGTTGGAACACTCCATGAGATAAGGAATACATGCGTTTATGAAGAGGAGGAATAAAGTAGGGGTGAGCACGCAGCCTTGTCTTACACCACCAGCAGTAAGAAATTTTTCAGTTAATTCACCTTGGCAGCCCCATCTGATTCTTCCATAATTGCCAGTATAAAGATCTCTGATAATGTTTAAAATAGAGCAAGGGACTCCTATTTTGGTCAAGACTTCCCACAGTTTGTGGCGGAGTACTAGATCAAAGGCCGATTTTAGGTCAACGAATGCTACATATAGATGACCTAAGTCTACATCAACAACTTTCCATTTGATAGAGATAAAACGGAATATCTGATCTATTGTGCTAGTTTTTTCTCTGAAACCCGCTTGAAGGTGATTTAGGATTTGATTTTCTACTGTCCATTTGTTCAGCCTGCTCAACAACTGATGGCAAAATATTTTTTGAAGGTTGTCGAGGAGGCTGATAGGTCTGTAATTTCCCGGGATGTTCTTCTCTCCTTTCTTGTGTATGGGTACAATAATTGCCTCTTTCCATGAATCAGGATAAATTCTGGTAGTCAAAATGGCATTAGAGAGCATATTGATATATGGACCCCAGATGTTCTGGTCCACTTTAAACATGTCAGAGGGAATCCCATCCGACCCAGGGGCTTTTGCTGCTTTCTGAGCAGAGATGGCAAGCATAGTTTCGTTCAGTAAAAAAGGAGGCAACATCACTCCAATCACATGGTCAGCCCACCATCTGATAACCTACCAACATAAAACACCACAAATTAACACACCCCATGGCAACTTACATACATGCATCTTTCAACCAGGGAGCAAACTCAATTTTAAAGACTTAGAAACACGCCTAACACCCAAAACAGATATAGATACAAAAACGTCTGTTCCAAAACTTTAGGAGTGTCTACAGAAAGCTTTTGCTAACCTAATACCACTCAGAAAAACTAAGCAGGACAAAAGAAAACCAGCACCTTGGTGAAACACAGAACTTAAAAAGATAAAACAACAAATCAGAAGGTTGCAGCGGACCTGGCTCAAAACAAACAACATTCAAGACAAACTGCAGTTACACAGACTTAACAGAATATACACATCATCAATCAAAAAAGCTGAAAAAAGTTACTACTCAGACAGAATTCTAAATGCTAAATCTGCAGCCAAAGTATTTTATAGAATTCTCAATGAATTTCCTAAAAACCTAAATGCATGGAAGGAAGTCATCCCACTACTCAAGATTTCACAAACAAACTGGCAACTCATTACACAACAAAGGCAAACACTTTGGACTCCTATTTAAAACAGAAAAAAAAAACATCTGCACTAACAACTTTCCTAAAATTCCCTCCAAGAATAAACCAACCCAGGCTCTGCACTCCTTCAAACAAATATCACAAGATAAATTTATGGATTTGGTCAAAGCAAGCAAGCCTTCCGTTTGCCCTTCTGACCCTTGTCCACCACACATCTTCAAGAACATTCTTTTATCTACTTCTGCTGCCACACCTGTAAGAAGAATCATCAATAACTCTTTAACTACAGAAACATTTTCTGAAGACCTGAAAAAGGAAGACATATGTCCGTTATTAAAGAAAACAAACTTAGACCCACAGGACCCCAACAACTACAGACCAATCACAAATGGTCCTTTCATGGGCAAACTGATAGAAAGAGCAGAATTCGCCCATTCTCAATTCAGTGAAAACAATTCCATACTTTCAGACTAACAAACTGGATTCAGCCCAGGAAGAGGCACTGAATCGGCACTCATAGCAATCTGGGATGATCTTAAAAACACGGATGACCGCAATGGAGTTGCTGCACTACTTCTCTTGGACCTCTTGGCTGCCTTTGATACTGTTGACCATGACACCCTAATTCAAAGACTCCACAAAGCCGGCATAGAAGGAACTGCTCTCAACTGGATTATATCCTACCTTCAAAACAGAACTAATATTATCTATTCTCCCCCCTTCTCGTCCAAACCCTACCCCACAAAAGCAGGAGTCTCCCAAGGATCAATCTTCTCACCTTTGCTTTTCAACATCTACATGATGCCAACACCAGAATTGCTCAATAATTTTCGACTCACATGCTACAACTATGCAGATGACACACACATATTACTTAAATTGGAATGCCCCAAACACATTGAAAAATCACAAATCTTCAGTTGCCTCAGAGCCGTAGATCAGTGGATGACTTGGAGTCATCTCAAACTAAATGCTTCCAAACGGAAATACAGAAAAATTCTGACCCACTCTGTGCCTGGCCTGACGATCTCAGACCACCTCCTCAAGTATCCAAGGAAGTTAAAAACCTTGGAATTACCATGGACTCCAAGTTAACAATGAATGCCCAAGTGGACAAATTAGCACAATCAAGTTTCATCACCTTGAAGACTCTGAGACGCATCTTCCCCCACTTTGGATTTCCACACAAGGTACAGGCTACTATCTCTCTTGTACCATCCAAAGTGGATTATGCCAATGGCCTCTACCATGGATCATCTCTATCTGTTATGAAAAAACTACAACGTATTCAGAACTCTGCTGCCAGGCTACTGTGGCATGTAAAGCCACAAGCCCACGTCTCCCCTGCCCGCAAATCTATACATGGAACAGGACTGCTTTTTATTAGAAACAAAATAACCAAATACATTCAACAAAGAAACCTCCGCTCAAGATTGGCACCTCGCCTTAGAACACCACCATACAAGAAAAGACAATAGGTGGTACATCCTTCTCCGTCCAAGCAGCCAAACTATGGAATTCATTACCCCCAAATATAAGATCCACGGATGGATATCTTGCCTTCAGAAGACTACTCAAGAGTTGGCTCTTTCCTTCATAACCACCATATCCAAACATTAATGGACTGCATATGCCTGTGTTGATAAATATTTACATTCTGATCATGTGTATAATCTAGATTATGTATAGTTCTTTAGGAAATATGTATTGTTACTATGTCATATGTAATAAATTATACACATACTCTTTAAGCCTGTTTAACAAATGTATGTTTACTCACAGTTAAATATATATACATATGTGTGTATGTGTGTGCATGCATGTGTGTGTATATATATATGTATATATATATATATATATATGTGTCTATACATATATATGTTATTCTATGCTTAACATGTTCATAGGTCCTAGATAAGTTGTTACATTAGATACTTATGAATCCCTGCTTTCGTTTTTATATCACACTGAACACATGTTTCATTATCATAAGCATTTCGCTATTCAAAAATTGAGGAAAGATAAATAAATGTTAGAAAAGTACACTTATTAATTAACTTCAAATATTACAAATCTTGAAAGTCTGTGTTTATACTATATTACTTTTTTCTCATATTATTATACCCATTATAATGTTCCTTGCACATATATTCCCTTACTATGTATTTACATATCTATTTGTTACTCTAGTCCTACTGTACTAGAGAACAATTAAATAAAAATAATTAAAATAAAATCTATAAATAAAATTCAAAAGATAAATAATTAAATTCCAGTTAAAAGAATATATATTAATAATAAAAAATAAAAAATAAACATATAAATAACACACACATATATCTATCTATATATATATAGATATATACATAAATATATATATATATATATATATATATATATATATATATATATATATATATATATACATATAAAATACATAAATACAAAAAAATATAAATTTACTCTCTTGTAAGCTTTCTCTCCCCATCACCATATGTCTCTATCAATCTATCCTCCATCCCCACTCTGACTCATTCCAAACCCATTCTACTACTTTCATCTCCAAAATAACCCCGTATAAACTCTTTCCTCCTTTACCATATCTAGCTCACCCCAAACCTCAGTTTACTACCATGATCTCCCAAACAACCCTACTAAATTTTCCCTCATTTATCTCACCTTTGACTCATCCAAAACCCCTCCTGCTGGTATGATCTCCCTAACCCTTTCCAGAGACTCTTCCCTCCTCCATCTCTCCTTCACTCATCCCAAGCTTCATCCTATTACTATAAACTCCCAATTAAAACTTCTGGATTCTTTCCTCCTCTAGCCCTCCATTACTCTAGTCAATCCATCTAACAAACTCACATATCCTCTGCTCAAATGAACTCATACTAATACTAATACTGTACTGATATTTCCCTATACTAATCCACTCACTAATTTATCTTTGGGTTCCGGAGTAGCATGCTACTCACCGAAAAGCTCTTCGATGCCTCATCAGAGATAGTAAGCGCTATATAAATACTATTACAATATGAAAACTGAGCACTGGCCACTCCAGCTCCATGACGAGGCAGGCTTTTAAATGATGTAAACCAAGGATCTGTTGCAGATCTCATAAACAACTCCGAAGGAAGAGCAACAGTGACGTAAGTGAAGGAGGTGCCCAGGACTGAAAAAACTATGTACTTAATATTCATTTTCGGAGAGAACCACACAATATTGGTAACAAGCAATTATTTTCAATCATAGCTTCGAAAAAGGCTAAGCCTTTGAAAATTCCCTCCATAAAGGCCCTTCTGAAGCGCAAACAAATGAAAAAAGAAGGGTATCGAAGAACCATCTCTCTAAAGTCAATCCAGTGGCTTCCTCTAACACCGTTGGATATGCAAGCCCCCTTGACAAAAGGCCATGACCAAATACTAATGCAAGAGTTCAAAAAGGACCTTCTATTATGGCAGAAGGACTTCAACAAGTCCCTGAGAGATTTAGACCATTCATTGCAAAAAGTTGGATCTTGATTGGAACAAGCTGAAACCAGCCTATAATGTAAAGGCCACACATGCAAGATGAACTCTTTGAGGGAATGTCGCTGCTGAAACAATAATCTACATCACCCTCTGGTAAAATTGATGACGGAGAAAATCGAAGCTGCAGAATTTATGTCCACATTTGAGGCGCAATTAGTAAGGTCAATAATGCTGACTTTTAAACTTTTGTTCTGCAACTATTCATTCATATGTTGCAGGCACTGCAAGAACTAACAAACAATGGTAAAGCCAATAGGTTTCCCCTATGCAAGAGATATTGGTTTTGCCAACATCTTTTAGCCATGATGTACAGCAGCGTGGAAATGAGTAGAGTACAGTGGAAGAGGGCATATTGTAGAGTAGTGTGGAGTGAAATAGAGTGGAGTGGTGTTGAGTGGTTCAGAGTGGTGTAGAGTGACATAGAGTAGAGTGAGGTGGTGTAGTGTGAGTGGCATAGAGTTGAGTGGTGTAGAGTACAGTGGAGTGGACAGGTATAGAGTAGAGTAGCACAGAGTAGGGTGGTGTATAGTGAAGTGGCATAGAGTGGATTGGTATAAAGTAGAGTTGAGTAGAGTAGAGTGGTGTTGAGTGGAGTGGGGTAGACTACAGTGGAGTGGTGTGGAGTGGTGTGGAGTGGCGTAGAGTGGAAAGACATGGCGTTGAGTGGTGTGGAGTAGCATTAAGTCGATTGGAGTAGAGTAGCGTAGAGTGGACTGGAGTATAGTGGCTTGGAGTAGAGTGGGATAGCGTAGAGTGGTATAGAGTAAAATGGGCTAGAGTGAAATGGAGTAGAGTAGTGTGGCTTAGAGCAAAGTGGCTAAGAGTAGAGTGGCATTGTGTGGAGTAGAATGGGGTGGCATAATTAGAATGATATAGAGTAGCATAGAGTGGAATGGCATAGAATGCCATGGAGGGGCATACAGTAGAGTGGAGTACAGTATATTGGACTGCTATAGAGTGCAGTGGTATGGAGTGTAGTGGAGTAGAGTAGAGTGGTGCAGAGTAGAGTTCAGTGGTGTAAAATGCAGTGCCGAGAGTGGTGTAGAGTGGAGTATAGTGTACTGGGTGTAGAGTGCAGTGGAGTAGAGTGGTTCAGAGTAAAGTACAGTGGAATATAGTACACTGCCATAGAGTAGAGCAGTGTACAGTGCAGTGGCATACAATACAGTGGCACAGAGTGCAGTGATATACAGTAGAGTGCTGAAAAGTAGACTAGAGTGGCATAGAGTGAAGTGCAATGGTGTAGAATGCAGTAGCATAGAATAGAGTGGCATAGAGTGGTTCAGGGTGGAGTTCAGTGGTGTGCAGATTAGAGTGCAGTGGTGTAGAGTGCAGTGGCAAAGAGTGCAGTGCCATAGAGTAGGGGGTGCAGAATATATTAGAGTGGCATAGAGTGCAGGAGCATAGAGTGCTGCAAAGTATATTATAGCGGCATAGAATGCCGTGACAGAGTGCAGCAGTGCAGAGTAGAGCAGAGTGCACAGTATGCAGTGGTGAAGAGTACAGTGGTGGATAATAGAGTGCAGTGCCACAGAGTAAAGTGGTGCAGAGTAGAGTGCAGTAGCATAGAGTGGTGCAGAGTAGATTAGAGTGGCGTAGAGTGAAGTAGTATATAGTAGAGTGGTGCAGACTAGACTAGAGAGGCTTAGAGTGCAGTGGTCTAGAGTAGAGTGGTGTAGCGTAAACATCAGTGGTGTAGAGTAGAGTGATGCAGAGTAGAGTGCCATAGAGTGCAGTGGTATAAAGTGCAGGGGGGTAAAATGAATTGGTGCAGAGTGCAGTGGTATAGAATGCAGTGGCCTAGAGGAAAGAGGTGCAGACTATATGCCAGTGGTGTAGAGTGCAGTGGAATAGAGTAGAGTGGTGTAGAGTAGAGTAGAGTGACAAGAAGTGCAGTGGCATTGAGTGGTGAGAGTGCAGTGACACAGAGTAGAGTGGTGCAAAGAAGATCAGAGTGGAGTAGAGTGCAGTGGTGTAGGGTAGAGAGGCACAGAATGCAGTGGCATAGTGTAGAGTGGTGCAGAGAAGAGTGCAATAACGTAGAGTAAAAAGATGCAGAGTAGAGTGCAGTGGCATACAGGGTACCTGGTAGTGGATGGGAGGGAAAAGAAGGAACATCAAAGGGGGACAGGGAGGAGGGAATAGAAGTTACATGGACTGGGATAATGGAGACGGACTAAAAACACAAGCACTCATATGAAGTCCTTGAAGATAAAGAATAAAGTAACTGCAGAAACAGGAGCAGTGGATGGACTCAAGTACGGGAGCAGTGGACAGACACAAGTACTTGGTCCATACTTCAAGGGAGGGCCAAACACAAGAAAATGAAATGACACCCACATGCAGTGACAAACGGGGATGAAGGAAATTAGAGCAACGCTAAAGCTAACAAGTGGTGAACTATGGGCGGGATTTAAGCACTCTGGGCCATATGTATGAACACGTGTTCCCATAGACACAGAATGGGTAAAAACCTTTGATATATCTGGCCCTCTGTATGTAAACAACATGTCTTGCAGAGACAGGGCATGTGCTGTCTAGGTGAAACTTACAAATAATTGTAGATGGAAACCACTTGGTTTCTCACGTGATTCAAAATAAAAAATAAATAAGCGCCTGACATCCTGATAAGGGTTCTCTTTTTCCTCAATAAAAGAAAGGATTTTGATGGTGGCATGCATATGGCTTCCGTCATGTACAAAGGTGACAAAATGCTGCAGTTCCAGAATGATTTTGCAACCACACTGCCCGTACTTAGAGATGTGAAAGAGGCTACAACACATCTCAGAGAAGAAAATGTCCCTAACAAATGCGGTTTCCCATTTCGCTTGATATTCACCCATAACAACAAGATGCATACTCTTCAGCAAATGGATCAAGCAGGGGCAGTTCTATGGCTCATGGGACAAGAACTGGTAAAAGACCCTTCTGGTCCATGACAACTCCCACCAGAAGTCCAGAATGGATGAAACAAAGCACCAGTAGGGAACACCAAGCATTTCGAATAACCCATATTATACATACAGATGAGGGATTCATAACACTAAGGGCCGAATTTAAGAAAAGTGGCAGCGCATCCAATGCAGTTTCACTTTTATTGTGCCCTTTAGTGCCCCCTACTGCCACCAGGTGTGCGCCGTATCTAATATGCAGCGCACTATGGTGCAGGGTAGTGGCAATAGCATCATAATTTCTTACGCTATTGATGTACTGTGCTTGTTCGCTCCAAAATGTTGTTGCTAATCCTGCAGAGTACATTGGGGCCCATTGAAAACAATGGGATGCGCCCTTTTAACGCCAGCTCTGTGCAGGCATTAAAAATAGCCACTAAAAATGGCACGGTGGAATCTCTTAAAATTCCACAGTCCATTTTTTCAGTCCACATAACGAGGGAACACCCCCTTCAAACATTATGCATTACGAATAATGTGGCATAAGGGGTTACAAAGAGGTGCAATGCATGCATTGCACCACTTTGTAAACATGGCGCTGTGAATTTGGCCTCGTTGGACCACAGTAGTGCCATAAAAAAATGACGCTAATGTGGTGCAAGGAGGTGCCAGGCCCTCTTAAATCTAGGCCTAAATCTTCTTGAAAGCCGTTTTAATATATGAAAAGTATGGCTTCTCTCATTTTACATCGTCTCAGTCTCCCTGCCTATCCTGCGTCTTTCCTTGACTTTCCAATGCACATATGGCTGATAGTCCAACCTGTGTTACTATAAACTTCAGTTTTACTGTACTCACCATGTAATGTTAGAGAAACAAATTCTTCCCGTAAATCAGAGAAGATTGTGGTCAGACGAGGTCCTCAGAGCATACTGTAATGCTGCCCCAGAAAGTTTGGTTTGTGCTTGGCTATCGCATAAATGTGCTTGCCTTGTTACTTGCTCCTAAACTGCAATATTATGCTGCCCCTTGTTTAACCCACTGGCGGCCGCATTGTTGGTATATTTAGTGTTCGAAGATATTTTTTTTTCATGCATCTTGGTACAGAAGCAGTTGTTTGTTGAAGATGACAAAGATTAAACTAAATTGAAATTCAAACATAAAGTATGTGAGGGTGGGTGGGTGCACCTGGGTGCAAGGTTGTTGCTTATGCACCATGTCTCTAAAAATTAAATTTTCGACACTGGGTACGTGTGGGAGATGAGGTCTTGATCCCTGCGCCGTCATGGGAATCATTAACCAACACTAGGACGATAGTTAAGGTTACAACTTTGTATACCAAATGATTTAACTCACCCATGAAATGCTGACTCATTGTTTTTGTAAAATCTGTATTCGATTATTTGCAAAGAATCATTAAACAATGAAACATACATTCATCGAGGGATATTAATAATCAAATAGAACTAGCATAAGTTAAATACATAGGAACACAGCACAAACAGACGAGCTCCATTAAAAACACATACAATTGATGAGGTCATAAATACACTGTGTGATATCAACAAGTTATGCTAAAAATTTGCTCTGTTTCGCCAGTGAAGGGCACTTTTTATGTATGCTTCTAGGTAAAATGAATCAAGCATGGAAAATTACTCATGAGGGTCTCAAGGCGCTGAATTGTAGGCACAGGGAGATTAAGGGGGTCATTCTGACCCTGGCGGTCCGAGACCGCCAGGGCAAGAATGACGGAAGCACCGCCAACAGGCTGGCGGTGCTTCCTTTCCCATTCCGACCGCGGCGGTAGAGCTGCGGTTGGAATGCCGGGGCCGGCGGTTTACCGCCATTTCAGCCCCGGCGGCTTTAATCCGCCAGGGCAGCGCTGCTTGCAGCGCTGCCCTGGGGATTATGACCCCTATACCGCCAGCCTGTTTCTGGCGGTTTTCACCGCCAGGAAGAGGCAGGCGGTAAGGGGTGTCTTGGGGCCCCTGGGGGCCCCTGCACTGCCCATGCCACTGGCAGTGCAGGGGCCCCCTAACAGGGCCCTGGCCAGCTTTTCACTGTCTGCCTAGCAGACAGTGAAAAGCGCGACGGGTGCAACTGCATCCGTCGCACGGCCGCAACACCGCCGGCTCCATTCGGAGCCGGCTTCTGTGTTGCGGCCTCATTCCCGCTGGGCCGGCGGGCGCTAACTTGGTTAGCACCCGCCGGCCCAGCGGGAATGTTGGAATGGGGGCCGCGTGAGTGCGGCCACATTTGCGGCCGCATGGCCTAAGTGATTTGCTCAGAATCACAGGTTGTTGAGCCAAGACCAACGCCACGACTTGAACCTGGTTTCCCCAACTCTGAAGTCGGAAGCTCAGGTTGTTATGCACCATCGAGTCAGATGACATTTGTAAAAAAGAAAAGGAAAGCTGGACTGTGTTGGTGAAATCCACAGTTTCTAAGGATGGTTAGTAAATGCCGGTGATGAAAAGGTATAATAAATACAAAATATAGTAAAGTGTTTAAGCGACTGGAGGGAAATGCTATCACACGGACAGGGCTGCGCAGTGGTTGGATCAAATTGGCCAGCTGGAAAACAGAGATAGTTTCTGATAGAGCCTATTTGAAATTTTGCTAACTAGAATCTTTCCCAGGGGTTCCTCACCAGCGACAGATATGCACATAGAACAAATTGCTCCTTAATCTTGGCACGCTCTCCCTTACTCATCGCTTGGGGGGAGGAATACAGTTCAAGTCTCCCCAATAGATCTGCCAGATCCATAACATGTGCAAGCCATGGAATCTGATGACGAAGTTGATAGTTCAAACTGTCCTCGATCACATCGCAATTGAACTGGTCGCTCCATACTGCCAACTATAGGTTCATAGAGACAAATATAATGGTGTTTTCCACATAAGTTAAATTTATGTGTTGATGCATTAAAAAGTTAGAGGTTACATAGGCCACATCTAGCAGCTTTCTGCAAAAGCGATTTTCTTCTTGCTACAATATGGTGTGGTCTTGATAGCTCCACAAGCCTGTCCCATTGGTCAGGATGGGAAGACACTTCAGCCTGTACACTTCCGACAGGGGCAAAGTAGGTTTGCTGCCAACAGTAGAAGTGAACTTAAATAGAGCACCTCTGGATTGATTAAAATGTCTACAGCGATTAGAGAGGCAAGGTACCCAACTATTCCATGCATCAAACATTAAGCCTAAATAAGGGAAGTCACTAACCTTCCTGATAACTTTACACTTGATGGAAATCGGCCTCGATTTACTGGTCTGCCTGCACACACCATAAGTGTGTCTTAGAAATGTTAGTGTCAAGGTTTAAACCATCCATAAACCTGACATAGGTATCAACAAGTCCCCTAAGGCCATCGAGAGTACGTGAGAGTAGGACAGATGGGTCTGCATACATAAGGGCTGGAATGAATGCAGACTTTACTTTGGACATATCCTTACTGTTAATAGTTAAGAATGAATTAAGACTGTTGGTGTACAGTAAAAGTAAAATGGGAGTCAAGATGCACCCTTGCTGGATGCCACAAGAAAGTTCAAATAGTTATGTGCACTCCCCCTCCACACCGTATTGGATGGAAGCTCTATCATCGATACGCAAGGCCTGTAAAAAAGCAACCAATGAGGAGGGCATCCCGATGCAAGTTAAGACATCCTTCAATTTAGACCATTAACCTGGTCAAAAGCGCTGCTTAAATCCATAAAGGTCATGTAGAGCGCCCTTTTCTTAGCTGTGATATACTTTCAAATAATAAGGTGGAGGTTTACACATTGTTCTAAAGTTCACAGCCCTTCCTTGAAGCCATATTGTAGTGGACAGTGAACATTATTGTCCTACAACCAGGCCTCTATTCAATTATGGATGACCCGCCCCACTATCTTGACTGTTGAGTCTAACAATGATATGGGTCTATGTATTGCCCTTCTTATATATCAGGACAATTATGGCACATTTCTATAACTGAGGGAGTTTATGTCGA